>NC_042619.1:205354510-206104399 GCF_901001135.1 Rhinatrema bivittatum | reverse complement strand
TAAGCAGATTCACTCACTCAGCAGCTTTCCTGCCTGTACCCCCCAGCCCCTGCCTAGCATGTCCCTTTCTCTCCCTCCCCCTTCCTCCCAGTTGCAACAGGCGGCACCAAGCAACAGGCACTTTGGCTGATTGGGGCGGGGGAGGCGGAACTTGAAACTCCACATCGGCGGCATTGGAGGGTGAGTGCTTTCGCCGGTGGGGGTGGACTTGAAACACTGCAGGTGCTTTGCTCTGCACTGGCTTCCAGAAGTGGCTGGAGGCCTTGAAGTACTGCAGCTCTGGAGCTGATCTTTAATCCGCCTTAAAATTAGGGTGAAAATCTGTTTAAACCAAATGTCACCTTTGGAAAAATCTGGGAATTTATGGGTGAAAATAGGTTTAAACTGAAAACAAAGGACCCTACCCATAAGTAAAGGTTAAGTGACGTCCCTGAACATTTCTTCCAGGAACAAATCTCTGGTGACCACGCCCGCCCATTGCATACTGTATGTTTCTGTGTCCAGCAGGCAACTTCACTTTTCTCTGTTCTGCTTTCTAGACAACATTTCTCGGTGGGTAGAGATGTGATCAGGGTTAATCTGCTTCTGAAGCGAGACATGACCAAAGATCACTCTTGATGTAAAAAAAAAAAAAAAAAGTGTGGAGAGGGGGCGTGTGTATGTGTGTGTGTGGGCGTGAGATAGAAAGAACAAAACGGAGACTGCACTGGCTAATTGGGGTTTTCACCTGCTGCGAGTCTAATTGAATACAATGCTCTATTTGTAGCTCAGGAAGAAAGGAGATTATGCCTGGAGTCAGAATTTCAAGATCCTTTTAAAATTCCTGTTTCTTGGCTCTGCTGTGTGGGAAAAGGGAGAGAGGCTGAGATATGGAAACTGTAAGTTACTTTTCACATGGACCAGGAGGAGGAGGGGAGCACAGTGGAAACAGATTGGGGACCACATGCTGTTTCAAGAAATACGCCACAGTGTTTCTTTTCTAATTATGCTCGTCTAAACATCGCGACCTGGATGCCCCATGGCCACGTTAAACTTATCATGACCAAGACAGAACTTCCTACCTTTCCTTACAAACGGACTTCCTCTTTCTCTGTTTCTGTGGATAAGGTTGTCATCCTCCTGCCCTCAGCCTGTAACCTTGGAGTCTTCTTTGACTCCTCTCTCACCTTCTTTACCCACTTCCAAAACTCTGTTAAAGCATGTCATTTCTGTCTCTATAACATCACCAAAATCCATCCCTTCCTTTCAGAACTCACCACCAGACCCAGTATTACCTACTGCAGGACTAGGCACCAACAGGTTTGCTTTTCAGGATACCCACAATGAATACGCATGAGGTATATTTGCGTGTGATGCCTCCTTAGAAAGCAAATATACTTCATGCATATTCATTGTGAATATCTTGAAAACCAGACCTGTTGTTGGCACTCAAGGTGCAGAGTTGTCTACATACTGGACTACTGCAGCCTGCTCCTCACAGGTCTCCCACTGAATCATCTCTCACCACTGCAATCTATTGAAAACTCAGCTACATGATTTATTTTCTGTTAATATCGCTAGGCCAGTTATAATCCCTCTTCTCAAGTCTCTCCATTGGCTCCCTGTCTGCTTCTGTGTACAGTTCAATCTTGCCAACAAGTGCCTTCACACAGCAAGCCCTTGTTAGCCCTCCTGATGTCCTCTCTCCATCGGGCAAGCTGCTGTTATCTGTGACCTTCTCCTCCATCTCCAGCTCCTAACTCTGCACCTTCCACCTTGCCGCCCTCTGCCTTTCCGAGTTAGGGTGTTATGCTCCCACTCTGATAATATTCAAGTCCGGCTTAAAAATCTAATGCTTCAGCCTTAAACCAGGAATCCCTCAACTCTGTAAGCAAAGGGCTGATACAACATTTCAAATCACCAGGAGGGCTTGAGGGATGGCCCCTTGGAGTATGACTCTTTAATTATTTATTACAAGTCTTGTGTTTTGCAACTTCCCAAAATAATTTGGTCCGGTGCGGATCACATAGTACATTCATAAAATAATAATTCATTAGTGACTTGAAATGCCGTACTGCTATATATTTTTGGATCGAGCATGCAGGAGAGAGGCAGTCAGCTTTTCCTTGCTTGCCATTTCTCACTGAGCCATAGGATTTTACTTGGAGCATTTTTCTCTTTCTACATTTGCATCAAAGAAAGTCTCTGAGGAACTTTGGGGTAGGTGTAAGGCACAGTCCCACTGTTTGCTACGGCAACTCAGGCATAGATTCTGTGGGAAAAACTGGAAAACTCTGAAGCACATTGCACATTTCCATCTTTCATATTATAAAAATTAAGCAATTTTCCAACCTTGCTTGTGTCTGTATAAATTATTTTTTATTGGGTGAGGAAAAGGGATCTTAAGTATCAGCACAGGGGTGAGATCTCGGGGATGGGCAAAAGAGAAGGAGAGGAGAGGGATGGAGAGAGGAAAGGAGGAGGACTAGGGAATGGGTGAGGAGTATGAGAAGGAGAGAGGACTGGGGATGAGGGTAGGAGAGGTAGAAAATACTGGGGAAGATGGGATATGGGGTAGAGTAAAGGAGGAAATCAGGAATCTGAGATGTGAGCAAAAGAGGGAAAGGGATAGAGGCTCTGGGATGGGAAAGTGAGTAGGACATGTTGGGGGGGGGGGGGGGTTTCAAGGATTTGGAGAGAAGGGAAGAGAAAAGAAGGGAGGATCCAGGATCGGGGGAATAGAATCTGAGATCAAGGGGGGAGAGTGCCTGAATTGCAGTGGGTGGGGGAGCGAGATATCCCTACTGTGCTCTGGTCCTGCTCCCCCTTACAACTCCTCTCTAACTTCTCAATGTGGCACCCACACACCAACATCAATCTCTTCTCTCTCACTCACTCACAGACACACACAAACCCTGCCCCCTTCCCCCCATCCGATCCACTCTCATCCCTCAGCCTCTCTTCTCACCCCAGTGATCCCCATTCAGCCTCTCCTATTCTTACCAGAATGATCCCCCTCTTTGCTCTCTGTGCTCCAGGCTCACCTCCCTCTCATTTTGTTCCCTGCATGCTGCCTGGGAAGGGAGGGGCTGGATCAGGAAGCGGAGGGCTGTTCTCTGCCGAGTGAGATTCAGCACAGGTGAAAGAAAACAAATCTTCAGACAGCCTGCTGCCCCCTGATTTTTGCCGCCCTAGGCAGAGGCCTAGTGTGCCTATTGACAAATCCAGGCCTGTTCTTGCCTTCTCTGTGTCTTGCTCCACGGAGCAGAAACTTTTGGTCTGTACCGTGCTGTATATGTTTAGGAATGAGGTAGCAGGAGAACAGTATCCGGCTTCGGCTTGGAGTGGAACCGCTGTTTGAAGATTCCTGGAGTACACACTATTGTTGGAAACTCCAGCAGTCACATCATCAGATCCCCTCCTGAATGTCTGTCACTCACTGCCTGAGCAGCTAGGAACCATCCACAGTCCCTCCTTGTGTCTCAGGGAGTACTAATTATGCAAACTAGCTCTTTATATTCCAGGACATGTCAGGTCCAGCAGCATTGCCCATGAATATGCAACGCCCAGTGTGGATATGCAGGGCAGCAAGGAAGCTCACAGCACACAAACTGTACAAGAGTTTCTGTCTATGCCATTTCATGCCTCCTGTACTACAAGCAATAATAACCCAGGTCAAGAAGCCAGAACAATCAGACGGGAATCCGAAGAGAATGCATTTAGAAATGGCTTGAAACGGGTTTCGGATGCAATGCAAGATGAAATGAGATGATAGCAGAGTCCTCAGTTCCCAGGAAACTCATGTTGTTTCCAGATGTTTAGAACTGCATGCATTCATCCCCAATGAAGAGAGAAATGCTTAGAATTCCCCATGGTGCTGGTACAAGATGGGGAAGTTTTTCTAACCTCAGGCAACTCCAGAAGGACTGAACTTGTGCTGGCTCACTTTAGGAAACCAGTCTGCATGGAGAGAGGCCAGAACGTCTGTCAGACGGCGAAAGCTGAGCATTCTAATGGATGGCATTAGTACCTAATACTCTCAGATTTTCAAAATTGCCAAAATATTTGGTGCATGTGGATGGTACAAGAGATGGGTTTTTAGTCGGCTTTTGTTTTTTTCTGGAGCCTTTGGGTTACGGCACCATAGCCTGCCTTTTCAGTTTCCCCATCATTTATCCGTCTTTTAATTCTCTCTCCCTTTTCTGTCTAATCCAACCATTGCAGCAACAGTCCTCCAGCTGAGCAACAGGGAAGGGGGAGGCCTCCATCCCTCTGGTGCCCCACACAAGATTCTTTCCCCATCCGCCAGGTGTCAATGTGTTGTCCAATGAATGGAAACCCTCCTTCCCAAGGGCTGTGAAGCTTGTCCCAGCATTGTCCCCCCAACTTCTGTGAGGCCAAGGTGCAGGAACTGGGCCTAAGCCCAGAAATCAAACCTTCGTCTCCTACATGAGCAGTGAGCAACACTAACAGCTTTCACCACATTCTCCAGCAACGAATTCCAGAGTTTAATTATGCATTTAAAAAAATATTTTCCATTTGACTTAAATGTATGACCTAGTAACGTCATTGTATGTCACCTAATCTTTGTACTTTTTGAAAAAGAAAAAAAAACAGATTCATGTTTACCTGTTCCACTCTACTCATTATTTTATAAACTTCTATCATATCTCCCCTCAGCTGTCTCTTCTCCAGGCTGAAGAGCCCTAATCTCTTTAGCCTTTTGTAACGCCCCTGTCCTCCAAGCTTCTGGCACAGCATCCTGCACCCGCTGCATCCTAGGACTGCATAAAGCATTTCCTGTTTCCCTTGAGCTACTCTTATAAGCCTGGCAGCCAAGACTTCCTCAGGTGCTGGCTGATGACATCACATCCTGGCCAGGTATATAAGGAAGTCCTTTGCAACCAGCCAGCACTTCAGCAACAGGTCCTCTGCCTGCAGTGCATGGTGCCTTGTTCCTGCTCCAGCCTTGCCTCCAGTCCTGCTCCTTGTCTTGTCTTACTCCAGTCCTACCCTTCACCTGGTCTCTTGCCTCTTTTCCTTGTTTTTCCTTTCTCTATGCCTCATAGACTTTGACCACTGCCTGGATACTGACATTGCCTGATCTCCGCTCGCCCCAACCACCGCCTGGATACTGACATGCTTGCCCTGACTTTGGTCTGGTTACTGATGCTGCCTGACCCCTCTCTATGGGACCCTCTCCTAACTGCTACCAGCCTAGGAACCCAAGGGCTCAACCTGCAGGGGAGAAGACTGGTACAGGGAAGCCTAGTCCTTGCCCCAGCATGAGCGTGTCTGCCTGCTGTCGGCGGGGGCCTAGATGGTTCGTCAGCTGGGCAGTACCAGTCTCACCACAGCCCAAAGGACTCACACATCATGACAGCTTTCATCCTCTTTATCATTTTGGTTGTCCTTCTCTCTAATTTTTCTAATATCGCTATATCGTTTTGAGATGCAGTAATTAGAATTGCACACAATGTTCAAGATGTGGTCACACCATGGAGCGATACAGAGGCATTATGATATTCTCTGTTTAATTCTCCATTTCTTTCCTAATAATCCCTAGCATTCTATTTGCGAGGAGCGAGGGTCCCTTCTGGCCCACTCTTGATGCCTCCAGCACTGCACTGACAGAGGCAGCGCTGGAAGTGTAAACTTTAACATAAGCTTATGCTTCCAGAGCTACCTCTGTCAGAGCAGTGCTGGGAGCGGGGCAGAGGGTCTCTTGCTCCACCTTAACCACTTCCCCAACATCCTCTTCAGTAAACACAGAAGCAAAGAAATCATTTCATCTTTCCACAATGGCCTTATCTTTAAGTGCCCCTCTAACCCCTCGATCATCTAACAGTCCAACTGACTCCCTCACAGGCTTAGTTTTTGGGCACTTGCCAGGTTCTTATGGCCTGGATTGGCCACTGTTGGAAACAGGATGCTGGGCTTGATGGACCCTTGGTCTGACCCAGTATGGCAATTTCTTATGTTCTTATGACCTCCCTCATATAGGTCCTGTTCACATGGAAGTTTGGAGGGGTTGGATTTATACGCCTACGTTTCCATTTTCAGAAGCTGGTGTGTAGATTTTTCCTGCACATAAGGGCAGATATATGTGCATTCTGATAATTTCCAAAGTAGATTTATGCGCCTAAGTGCACTTTGCAAATTGGTGTAACTCATATGTATTTTTGCTGCCTGGTGTAGGCACTGTTATAAAATTTCCCCTAGAAACATATTCAGTTAGATAAATAAAAAGGTTTGACATTATATAACTGCACCCCAGGGCACCTAAAATGATGGGAGGGTTGTCCCTTTTTGGAATAAGGGTCCATCTCCCAAATGTATTTAGTGGGTTCAAATGTATGGGTCATGCAGATGGCGAAGTGGACCTGAATGGAGTCAGCAGGGAAAGCTTACACTCTCTGGACTGGTCAGGGAAAACCTCCACCATCCTCTACTCCCTGAACCTTGGGCCCAATAAAGATTAAGCGAAGTGACATCTCTTTGGGATAAACACAACTCAACTTTATTTCTGGTTATAATCCAGCCACTATGTACAGGAATAGAATAGGGTAGGCATATAAATACTGAATACTTAAAAGTCATGGGCTCCAAACAGTCAGAGTAATCTTCCCCAAAGTATCCCATATAGTACCCCACAGGATAAGAGTACCGATTTCTCGGCTTTCACGTGCACATCTATTAGATCTCCAAATTCCACATTCCAATCTCTTTACAGGAACATCAAGGTTTCGTTTCCCATTTTCACACCAGTAGATGCTGTCTTCTCTCCATATCTCAAACCCCTCACTGCACACTCAATAGGTGCGTTACTCCCAGATTCCTCTTCACTCCAGACTCAAACCTCTGTGGAAAAGGAGCTTCACCTCCTTAGGATTCACTCACGACTCCCTCTTCATTTGGCCCTCCACTCAAAGTTCTCCTCTTCCATCCCGCAGGACCCCGTTACCCTTCACGTCATGCATCTTCATGGGGCATTCATTCCTCATCTCGGAACAATCCCCTTTCTCCTTCCTCCTGGCCATTTTCTCAAGGGGAGGAAGCATCCTTTCTCCACCCTTAACTCCTGGACATTTCCTCGGGAGGAGGGAACTCCTCTTCCACGCCATGGTCTTGGGCCTCTTCCCTTGAGGGATGAGCCCCTGCAAGGCCCCATGTCGTACTGGGATGGTCCTAGGGCTTACCAGCATGCAGGCTGGCCACTCCAAGCAACTATATCCCAGAAGTCCCTCTCATGCCAACTTCAACCTAGGAAAAGGCAAATTCCCTTCCCAGTAATTACCTCCTGTTTCAATTGTTCCTTATTCCTTTTTAATCAAATGTTTCCTGTACATTAGGCATCTGTACATAGCATTCCTCTTTTCCGCTTTATTCCCTCCCTTTTACCTCTGTTATCTATACCTCTCCCCCCTTCCCCCCCCTTATCCCCCTTTCCCACCCACCTCCTACCCCTTCCCTTTCTCCCCCCCCTACCCCCCTCAAATCTCTATTCCTTGGTTCCATTTATTGCTTATTTTGTTGTATTTGGTTTTGGGTTTGTTTTTGCTCTTGCGTTAGTTTTTTCATACTGTTTTATTGTCATTTTGTTATACTGTATCTCCCACCTGAGTTCATTGTAAACCGGCATGATGTGCTTCACGAATGTCGGTAGATAAAAGTTAATAAATAAATAAATAAAATAAATAAAATCCTCCCAAATGTATATATTCCCAGGGACACCGTTTCTATCAAGCACCCAACCCCACTCTCTTAAGGGGACCAACACATAATCCCTCATTCACAAGATAAGAACCTCATATAGACTCTCCCACTATCAATGCCATCCTGTGGTCATTCAGTGGTACTACACTTTCAGCAGTTAAGACATAGGTTGATTGGAACCAGTGAAAATCCCAAGATTTACCCCACCCAAAATATCTTATGCAAGTAGAACAGAAAAGTGAGCACAAAACTGAGCTCTCCCCACACTTCCAATTTTGGTGTTTATTGACCTTTGTTTCTGCACTGTCTATTGGTAAATTTAGCAGAAGTCAAATTCTGAACTTATTATTTTAGGCACCTGCTAACAAAGCAGTGGAGGTTAAGCGCCCAGTTTAGTGCTTCACATGAATTAAAACTTTGTTATCGGGTGATATTGGTAATGCTCACATGAGCATTGTCGATGCTGTGAAAACAAGTAGGCCCAATGCAAGGAGAACATGAATAAACTGTGTCACATGCAAATGTATGGAAAGCAACTCATTAACATTAGAACAGAGTAATGTGGTCACTGTAAACTGAAGAGGGGCAGAAAACACTGTCAAAACTTTAAAGCTGTCCCCACCCCAACAAAAGTAAAAAAAATGAATCCTTTCCTCTCTGGCTGAAACACCACCACCCATCCAAGATATCAAACATGCCCCCCCCCCCCCCCCTGCCTCCAAACCTTATCTTCTGATTGGATCCCCGGTCGCTCCTGTCCTGCCGGTGCAGTCGTTCAAAATGGCGCTGGCCAACTTAAGGATCTTATTCTGTCACTCCTGTACTGTAGTTTAGTAAACCCCAAGGGAAAAGCCTCAGTATGCCAGACTTTAGGTTTTATAATGCCGCTTGCCAGCTTCGCTTTGGCTGGGAATGTTATGATAGAAAATCTAAATATTTTATTCCACCCCCCCCCCCCCCCCATGCCCCAGAAGTCATACCTATTGTTTTATGGACACTTTCAGGTTTTCCTCCTTTTCTTGATAATCAAGCTTTTCTGCCAGGGATGTTTTTCAAGGCTTGCTGAACTTTGGGAGTTAAAGGGATCTCTTCCCTAATGTGTAGCCCAAGACTTTTTTTTTTCTTTTGAACAACTTAAAGCATGTATAGTATGCCCAATTAACATTTTTATGCTTTCCTGCAAGCCAGGCATTATGTGATGAGCCAGAGGCAGCAAAATCCTGACTTCTTTCTCCAGGCTCCTTGGATGATGTAGGAGTCTTGGCTTCTTCTACAAATGCAATTGCTGGCTGGTATAGGCTTAAGCTGGAAAAGCCCAGTCTGACCACCGTAATAAAGTTGGAATGAGGAGAGAGGCGCTAATGTGACCGTGGATGCTTTTCTCTCTCTGCTTAAGCATATAAGGAAGAGCTCTGTAGATTCTCAGCCACAAAAATTGCAATTTAAGATCTTAACTACTCTAACTTGAGGGCCTTTTGCAAGGGCATCCTAGATACAGATCTGTGTGTAAGAAGAAAGTTATGAAGACAGAGGCTGTGTTAAACTCTAGGGTTTGGGGGATAATCTCCTAGCAGTCCTTTTCAGGGTGACGTGCTCTTCTTGGCCTTTTACTGATTGGCTTCATTACCTAAGGGTTGCCAGTCAAATGGCTGTTTTGTTAGCAAACTATTGGCCTAGTGAGGTATCTCCATCTGTTGTTCTATGGTTGGCAGAATGTTAATGGAAAGGTGTTAAAACATACTCTATGCTTATGGCCAGGGACACAAGAACACTTAGACTCAGTAAAAAGTATAATGTATGTTTATTAGTCAATATAAGTGTTCTCCGGAGATGCCTGGTACTGGGTGCCCTTCGTCTTACAATCTGACAAGCAATCTCTCCATATACAGAAAGTGATCCTTGTTTTATAGATAACATTCAAATACAGGGTAGAAGGTTCTAGGGACTTGCATGACTGCCCAAAGAATCATTTACATAAGTTGTGATGTCAACTGCATGATTAAATCATCGCTAACTATCCCTGATTGGCTTCCCAGGATGTGTAGCCCATTTCCCATGACTTTCTTTGTTCTGGTAAACTTTTACTGGTCAAGACAATCAACACGTCTGTAACTGTGTGGATTACAAACTCCTGAGAATAGTGCCTGAAGCTCCCCTGTGGTTTCTTCTTTGTGACTCTATGAATAGACATCACTTGTCTGGTGCCAGCTATTGGAACAATATTTAGGCACAAACCTCCCTCTAAAGGCTATCAACGGGCTCGGCAGAGATTCTGCCATCTCCTTCCCGCGATGCTTAAAGAGCAACTCAAGCAAGTGAGATCTACTCCAAGTAGGGATTGATCGGTGGTTTATTGTTTTCTATTTTGAGGGGTGCATGGGAGTATCTGTCTGTCCTGTTGTGTTGGTGCACCAGCTTCTCTGTTTAATGGTCAAAAAGGATGGCTCAGAATCTGTGCTCATTTTGTGTTCAGGGGCGGTTCCATCATGAGGCAGGGTGAAGCAGCGGCCTCAGGCAGCAAAATTTTAGAGCGGCAAAAAGTGCCCCTTGAAATACACCTGTGGCGGCCACCTCGCTCTGCGTCTAAATCCTGACAGAAAAATAATTGCCATCCGCCCCAAATAATGGCTTGCCCGTGGAGATCCTGGGCCCCACGGGCAGAAAGTCATTAAGCGACAGCAGCACAGGATTATGATGTGCCCGATGATATCCCAGGCCCGAGGGCAAGAAGACACACCCCCGAGCCAGCGGCGCAAGATTTTGATGTGCCCAACAGGCTCCCTGGCCCATGGGCAGGAAGACACACCCATGAGCCGGTGGCACAGAATTATGACGTGCCTGCGAGGATTCCAGGCCCCGCAGTCAGGGGGAAAGATACATGGTGATTGAGGTGAAAAAGAAGAGATAGGGTGTGAGTGGGGGAGGGCTGAGTGAAAGAGAATGGCATGGGGGAGGGGGTTAAGTGAATGATATGGGATGGAAGGGAAGCAAAGGAGACTGAGTGAGAGGGAAAGAAAAAGAAAGTGGGGTAAGTGAATGAGGAGGAAAGGAAAAGAAAGGTTGAGTGAGGAAATAGAAGGGGAGGTGGAACAAGAGAGAGCATGTGAATGATTGCACGTGTGTGAGCATGTGAGAGTTGGGAGTGTGTGTGTGTGGGTATGAGCATATGAAGGAGTGTGAGCGAGAATGTGTATTTGAATATCTGAGCGTGTGATATGTGTTTGTGACTGAGTGCATGGGTATATGTATGCATGTGAGTGAGTGTGTGTTTTGAAAATGAGCATACGTTTGTTAGAAAGTGTGTATCTATGAGAGAGAGTGGACAAAGTTTGTGTGTAGCTCCCCTTTCTACACTAATTGAAGACAATTTCAAGGTGACTAAATCAAAAGTTCCCAGGTATGGAAAACTGGGAATTTTTGTATCCTTGTTAACATTCATTAGTCATTAAAATTATTTGATGTATCTGTTGTTTTGAAATATTTTATTAACTTTTAGGAACTTTTTAAAAAGTTATATATGAATTTAATTATATAATGGTATTCTATTCATCAGCTGTCTCGAAAAATGTATTTTTTATTAGTATGGTTTTATTATTATGATTATTTTATATTTTCTGATTTTGTTTTATGAGGAATTGTGAGGTTTCTTTTTTTCCACTGGTGCTTTACATACAGAGTTTGGCTTTTGCAGTTTCCAGTACAGTTTTTGTGTTTTATCTTTATACTTTATGATCACTTTATTGTGTATTTGGTGAGGGTCTGTCTTTGTTCTGGTGTGTGATGGAGGTGAGGTTTTCTGCTACTGTGTAGTTTCTATGTAGGGATCCTTAGTAGCCTGGCTTGTTCTGTTTTTCTTAATATTATTGGTGTTTTAGGGCATACTGTAATATTTGCAGTGTTGCATTTTTATGCGTGGTGTTTGAATGCTGGCATTTCGTGTCATTTTGGTATGGGATGTTTACTATATTTTAATTATATTTCAGTTTATTCATGACTTTCTGAGGGCCAAGCGCAAACCCAAAACACTTTACAATAGGCCTATGATCACCAAGTGTCATTTTTGCAGGGTTTCCTCATTGTCACCACAGCACTGCATGTGAATATAATATCCATGTTGTTGTAAGTGATATTTTTGTATTGGAAAACTGTACTTTGAATGTCTTTTTTCATATAAAATCTGTTGTTATAAATGCACATAGTTGAGAGCTGGGGGGGGGGGGATGGATGAGTGCAAGACTGTAAGGTTCGCCGAGTGCCTAATACCCTTGCACTAGCCCTGAGAGAGTGCACTAGGCCATTCACTTATCTCCCACATTCCAGGATGCAAATGCTAGGGAAGGTTGGGAAGCAGATGATTGGGTTCTCAGCTTCCTAGAAATATTATCACTGACATTCTTATCTGACCTCTGCCCGCCCACTTCCACAGCATTTCAAATCATCTAAAGGGTCAGACTCCAAAGGTAACCTTGCCCCCCCCCCCCTTCCCTTCCCAGGGCCATCTTGGTGATTTGACCTGCACCATGCTTTGGGGGGGGAGGGGGAGCGTCATCTCATCCCTTGTCTCAGGCGGCAGCAGATTGGCTTGAGCCGCCCGTTTGTATTCTTTTATTCTTTTTCTACAGTCTTTTCTTGTATGCTTCTTTGCTGCACCTGCTAAATAAACTTGCAAAACTAAGTAAACCCCAGGGGACTTTACTCATGCTAAAACATTGCAAGGCAAAGCACCATTGCAAGGCAGCTTAGTAAACAGCAGCCCAGAGCAGCTCCGGGTTTGGCGTGCCACCCAGGGGGGGCGGATTTTGCAACGAATGTGCACGATCTGCACGCCCCGCCTCCACTGTGTGCATATTCATTCTGGAGATCCTGAAAATCCGACCGGACCTGCCACCCCCCCATCACTAATATCTGCTCGGGAACGACCAAAAATTCAGAATGAAAAAGCAGTTGGGGACCCCCATGAAAGGGATAAGGGGGCCATAGAGGGGAGGGAGTGCTTTTTTTTTTTATTGACAAACAGTGTGCACTGTTTGCTAACAGCATGCACTATTTGCAAAACCAAAAATAGCCAAACGTTTTTAGATATTTCCAGATGAGTCGATGTTTTGGTTTGGTTTCACTGAAGCATGCTGAAATGGACTCGTATGACACATTTTACTCATTCAGAGCTCTTACCAAGTCTATGGGTTTTAGCTGGTAATGAAACTCTCTCCACTGTGACAAGAGTGGACTGAATTGCTAAGTGAATTGTGCTCTAAATTGGTGCCAGTGCGACTAGCTCACTCTATGCTTTGTCCCTGTACACCCTGGAAATCACAACACCAGATGAGCTGCCTCCTCCAGGTGTGACTCACAGCTGCCAAGTCACCCAGCTGAAGAAGGAAACTTTTGGGCAGTCCTGGTTTCTCAGCTTGCATGCCAGTGCACTGTGAGATCTGCAGAGCTGTAATTATTAGATTTAGCACCCAGGGCAGACAATTGTATTGTTGCCCCCTCCTATCTCCTCCCTTCTGACTCCCAGGCCTCCTTCCCTCTGGTATCTCAGTTTAAATGATAGGAGGAGACTGGCGTTCTTCCTGTCTTTTTCCCTACTGCCAGCCCATGCTTTTGTTTCAGACGTTTCCATCCCAAGAGGCTTTCTGCCCTGGGCAACTGCCCTACTTGTCCACACCTAGTTATACAGCCCTGGGTATTTGCAGTCCCTGCTTCTACCATTTAAAGTTAGTAAGAACTTAAGAACATGCCATACGGGGTCAGACCAAGGGTCCATCACGCCGAGCATCCTGTTTCCAACAGTGGCCAATCCAGGCCATAAGAACCTGGCAATTAACCAAAAACTAAGTCTATTCCATGTTACCGTTGCTAGTAATAGCAGTGGTTATTTTCTAAGGCAACTTGATTAATAGCAGGTAATGGACTTCTCCTCCAAGAACTTATCCAATCCTTTTTTGAACCCAGCTACACTAACTGCACTAACCACATCCTCTGGCAACGAATTCCAGAGTTTAATTGTGCGTTGACTGAAAAAGAACTTTCTCCAATTAGTTTTAAATGTGCCACATGCTAACTTCATGGAGAGCCCCCTAGTCTTTCTATTATCTGAAAGAGTAAATAACCGATTCACATCTACCTGTTCTAGACCTCTCATGATTTTAAACACCTCTATCATATCCCCCCCTCAGCCGTCTTTTCTCCAAGCTGAAAAGTCCTAACCTCTTTAGTCTTTCCTCATAGGGGAGCTGTTCTATTCCCTTTATCATTTTGGTCGCCGTTCTCTGTACCTTCACCATCGCAACTATATCTTTTTTGAAATGTAGCGACCAGAATTGTACATAGTATTCAAGGTGCAGTCTCACCATGGAGCGATACAGAGGCATTATGACATTTTCCATTTTATTCACCATTCCCTTTCTAATAATTCCCAACATTCTGTTTGCTTTTTTGACTGCCGCAGCACACTGAACCGACGATTTCAATGTGTTTATCCACTATGACACCTAGATCTCTTTCTTGGGTGGTAGCACCTAATATGGAACCTAACATTGTGTAAATATAGCATGGGTTATTTTTCCCTATACACATCACCTTGCACTTATCCACATTAAATTTCATCTGCCATTCAATGCCCAGTTTTCCAGTCTCACAAGGTCTTCCTGCAATTTATCACAATCTGCTTGTGATTTAACTACTCTGAACAATTTTGTATCATCTGCAAATTTGATTCCTTCACTTGTCGTATTTCTTTCCAGATGATTTATAAATATATTGAAAAGTAAGGGTCTCAATACAGATCCCTGAGGCACTCCACTGTCCACTCCCTTCCACTGAGAAAATTGTCCATTTAATCCTACTCTCTGTTTCCTGTCTTTTAGCCAGTTTGTAATCTTCGAAAGTACATCGCCACCTATCCCATGACTTTTTACTTTTCCTAGAAGCCTCTCATGAGGAACTTTGTCAAACGCCTTCTGAAAATCCATGTATACTACCTCTACTGGTTCACCTTTTCCACATGTTTATTAACTCCTTCAAAAAAGTGAAGCAGATTTGTGAGGCAAGACTTTCCACTATTTCTCCTGGCACTGAAGTTAGGCTAACTGGTCTGTAGTTTCCCGGATCGCCCCTGGAGCCCTTTTTAAATATTGGGATTATATTAGCTATCCTCCAGTCTTCAGGTACAATGGATGATTTTAATGATAGGTTACAAATTTTTACTAATAGGTCTGAAATTTCATTTTTGAGTTCCTTCAGAACTCTGGGGTGTATACCATCCAGTCCAGGTGATTTACTACTCTTCAGTTTGTCAGTCAGGCCTACCACATCTTCTAAGTTCACTGTGATTTGGTTCAGTCCATCTGAATCATTACCCATGAAAACCTTCTGGTACCTCCCCAACATCCTCTTCAGTAAACACCGAAGCAAAGAAATCATTTAATCTTTCCGCAATGGCCTTATCTTCTCTAAGTGCCCCTTTAACCCCTCGATCATCTAATGGTCCAACTGACACCCTCACAGGCTTTCTGCTTTGAATATATTTAAAAATATTTTACTGTGAGTTTTTGCCTCTACGGCCAACTTCTTTTCAAATTCTCTCTTAGCCTATCTTATCAGTGTCTTACATTTAACTTGCCAACGCTTAGGCATTATCCTATTTTCTTCTGTTGGATCCTTCTTCCAATTTTTGAATGAAGATCTTTTGGCTAAAATAGCTTCTTTCACCTCCCCTTTTAACCATGCCGTTAATCGTTTTGCCTTCTTTCCACCTTTCTTAATGTGTGGAATACATCTGGACTGTGTTTCTAGGATGGTATTTTTTAACAATGACCATGCCTCTTGCACACTTTTTACCTTTGTAGCTGCTCCTTTCAGTTTTTTCTAACTATTTTTCTCATTTTATCAAAGTTTCTCTTTTGAAAGTTTAGCACTAGAGCCGTGGATTTGCTTACTGTCCCCCTACTAGTCATTAATTCAAATTTGATCATATTATGATTACTATTGCCAAGCAGCCCCACCACCGTTACCTCTCACACCAAATCCTGTGCTCCACTGAGAATTAGATCTAAAATTGCTCCCTCTCTCGTCTGTTCCTGAACCAATTGCTCCATAAAAATGTAATTTATTCCATCCAGGAACTTTATATCTCTAGCATGTACCGATGATACATTTACCCAGTCAATATTGGGGTAATTGAAATCTCCCATTACCGCACTACCAATTTGGTTAGCTTCCCTAATTTCTCTTAGCATTTCACTGTCCGTCTCACCATCTTGCCCAAGTGGACGGTAGCATACTCCTGTCACTATAGTCTTCCCCGACACACAAGGGATTTTTACCCATAAAGATTCAATTGTGCATTTAGTCTCATGCAGGATGTTTATCCTGTTGGACTCTATGCCATCCCGGACATAAGGCGCTACACTGCCTCCCGGGTGCTCCTCTCTGTCATTGTGATATAATTTGTACCCCAGTATAGCACTGTCCCATTGGTTATCCTCTTTCCACCATGTCTCTGAGATGCCAATTAAGTCTATGTCATCATTCACTGCTATACATTCTAATTCTCCCATCTTACTTCTTAGACTTCTGGCATTAGCATACAATCATTTCAAAGTTTGTTTTTTGTTTGTATTTTCAATCTGCTTTTTAATTGATAGGGATAAGTTAGAATTTTTTAGCTCAGGTGAGTTTTTAGTTACAGGCACTTGGACTACTTTTCTTATTATTGGAACCTCACTGTCGGGATGCCCTAATTCTAATGCATCATTAGTATCCTTTGAAGATACCTCTCTGCGAACCATGCACTGCTGAGTGACTGTTGGCTTTCCCCTTTGTTCTAGTTTAAAAGCTGCTCTATCTCCCTTTTAAAGGTTAGCACCAGTAGTCTGGTTCCACCCTGGTTAAGGTGGAGTCCATCCCTTCGGAAGAGACTCCCCCTTCCCCAAAAGGTTCCCCAGTTCCTTACAAAACTGAATCCCTCTTCCTTGCACCATCGTCTCATCCACGCATTGAGACTCCGGAGCTCTGCCTGCCTCTGGGGACCTGCGCGTGGAACAGGGAGCATTTCAGAGAATGCTACCCTGGAGGTTCTGGATTTAAGCTTTCTACCTAAGAGCCTAAATTTGGCTTCCAGAACCTCCCTCCCACATTTTCCTATGTCGTTGGTGCCCACATGTACCACGACAGCCGGCTCCTCCCCAGCACTGTCTCAAATCCTATCTAGGTGACGCGTGAGGTCCGCCACCTTCGCACCAGGTAGTCATGTTACCAGGTGATCCTCACACCCACCTGCCACCCAGCTATCTACATTCCTAATAATCGAATCACCAACTATGACGGCCGACCTAACCCTTCCCTCCTGGGCAGTAGGCCTTGGGGAGATATCCTCGGTGCGAAAGGACAATGCATCACCTGGAGAGCAGGTCCTTGCTACAGGATCCTTTCCTGCTGCACCAGGTTGATGCTTTCCAGTCATGAGACTTTCTTCCTCCAAGGCAGCACCAGGGCTCCCAGTCTGAAGTTGGGATTTGGCTACTATGTCCCTGAAGGACTCATCTATATACCTCTCTGTCTGCCTCAGCTCCTGCAGGTCTGCCACTCTAGCCTCCAGAGATCGGACTCGTTCTCTGAGAGCCAGGAGCTCTTTGCATCGCATGCCCATGTACAACTTCTCACCGATGGGTAAAAAGTCATACATGTGACACTCGATGGAAAAGACTGGGAACCCCCCTCTTGCTGCTGGACTGCTGCCTTCATCTCAAATTTGTTCAGTTCCTACTTCAATTTTAGGTTCCTATGGGAGCAGGAATGTGTCTAATTAATGTCCTTTAAATGTATTAGTGAATTCACTATATGTCTGGTAGTGGCCTACAGGGGAATGATCAAACTCTCAATAAGGTTTTGTTTTGTTTTTTTTTTAAAGTGGCACCTGCCTATAAATTAAAGGATGAGCTAGGGGTGAGTGGGGGAGGGTTGGGAAATACAAACAGTCTAACTTCAGTTAGTCAGCCAGAGTGACTCACTGCTCTAATGTTGGTACCTAATCAAATCAAATCACACTACCCTAACAGCTTTCCAAGGTGAGTAACTGAACCGAACTTTTCAACCTTTTTACTTAGGTATACACTGCTCCTAGCTTATTTCTAGCTTCTGGCTACTTTTCTTTTTTTTTTTTTTAAATATACAAACACTCTAACTTCTGCTTACTAGCTGCTTTACTATTTAAAAATACAAACAGTCTAACTTCTGTCTATTCGCTGCCTTACTGACTATTAAAAGCACAAACACACTAAATAATATTCCCAAATAGTTAACTTTGCCCCAATACTTTTAAAAAGTACTGCAGGTATTTTTATACTGCCCCGAGAGGGAAATCGGGGCAGTGTAAAAATGGGTGCACTATGGGAGAATTATGTGTGTCTGGCGCTCAAAGAAGTTTATTGCATTGGGCACCCACAACTGCAACGAGTGTTCAATACCAGCATCCGTGGTGATCGTGCTTCTGTTTGGTTATTTTGCTGAGGTGCTGTTTCAGTCCTGAAGTTTGTCATATCAAGCCCCCATTGCTACGGGGGTCTAAATTGTGTAGCCATAAGAAACGAACGCTTCTTTTTGATCAAATCAATATACATATATTTTTCTCCACGGAAAGCAATAAATTCAAGAGTCAGGATGATATTAAGGAGGAGGACACATTTATTGCATCACAGAGGACTATATTTTTTAATGTTTTTCATGAACCTTTGACTGCAGGTTAACTTTACTCCACCTCCTGAGCTGGAGTTAAATTCCCTACATTAAAAAATGTGTATTGGGTGCCCAGCCTTTGGGCACACTTTCGTGCATCAGAGGGTAATAGTTCAGGTCTTCTGTCTATATGCAATTTACATGCATTGGCTGCTATCAGTTATACGTTCCTCAAGGGGCATGTTTTGGGCTCGCTAATCTCCTTACTACATTGTATGCTAGTCTTGTGTGCCCAAAACACATCCACAATCTCATGAAAAGCTGGGCGCATCTTATTGAATCAGCCTGCCAGAGCCCTATGCTTGCAAATCCTCCCACCCCACATAGCATCCTACCATCCTGTGCATACATCCTCTTATGAACAATGTCCTGAATGCAGAACTGCCTGTGCACACAAAGTGTCCTATGCATGCAACCCACACACACCCCATCATGTGCACACCCAGTGCCCCATGGCCGCAGCCTCCCCCCACAATCCTGTGCATACCCAGTGCCCTATGCATGTAACCCTCCCACACACACCCCTAGTGCCCCACGTACGCAGCCTCCCCACACATCATCCTGTGAATAATGGTGCTTATTTTCGATAGTTCGCGTTATTTGCAGTGTATGAAGGCAGTTTTAGCCAGTGTACAGTGAGGTGTTTTGAAATCTAAAGAACACCGATTTCCCTTTGAAAATGAACAAGGGCAAAGCAAGGGTGCCAAAAACGGCTTTACACTGTGCAGCGGTCAGGAAAGGGTAAAATAGTGGCTGTGCATTTGAAAATATCAAGAGCAAGGACCATTTTCTGCTCTGGAGCCGGAGGGGGATGGCCCTGCACAGATTTCTCTCCTCCCGCCTCCGCGATACCATTTTCAGGGAAGGGGATTTACGCGGGTGCCTGCTTACCTACCCGGCCACATTGAAAATTGCTCCCAGTCCTGCGCGCCTATAGCAGGCCGGGCGCGTTTCCCTTGGTCGGATAATTGCCAGAGGAAGAGAGAGCGCGCGCACAATCTCGGGAGCAGGGACCCCCCCAAACTCGGGCGCACGTCGGAGCAGATCCCAGCAGGGTGGGGGATGGGCGCAGCTTGCCATCCCGACGGCACCAAGAAATCGGGGGGGTTTCCGGACCCTTTCAGCTGATCCGATCCGGGCTCGAGTATCCCCAAGCCCATTCCGGCCGGGCGGGCGGGGGAGCCCCCTCTGCAGCCAGTCCCATCGCTTCGGGAAGGGCTGGGGAAATCGCTGGCAGGTAAGCGCCAAAAGCAGCCGTGCGCCCTTAAATGTCCAGGAGGGGGCGGGGCTCAGGTGGAGGGGAGGGGCGGAGCCGCGTGCACTGGCCCCGCCCTGTCTAGCCTGCAGCTTCCCTCCGCCCGGCAGCAGCAGTAGCGTGCGCGGCGGTGCCAGTCGCTCTGGTCCGGTCCTTCTTTCCTCCGGCGGCGCAGGGTAGCGGGCTTGGCCATGAGGGAGCAGCTGGCACGGTAAGGGCGCCGGCGACTCCCGGTGCAGATCCCGCCACCCGCAGCACAGCGAGATGGGAAGCCCTGGGGGCAGAAGCTCCAGCTCAGCAGTTAGGAGGCAGCCGGGAGATGCAGGAAAGTTGGTGCCCGATGGGGGGGGGGGAGGCGAGCTGAAGGGGCGCGGGCGAGACTCCCTCCTGCCTGAGCAGAATTTAAATGCATCGCAGAGCCCCGGGGAAAGCTGCGCTCCAGTCCAAAGGTAGCGAGAGCTTCCTGGCAAAGGAGGATCCTCGGATCTTATCCTTTCCACCTCATCTATGCCTCTTTCCGTGAAGAAGCATTTCCAGAGCGAGAGCTTCCTTGCCTCTTACTCGAGTCCATTATTTATACCTTGCAGGTATTTGACTTTCCCTTCTCTGGGGCGGGTGTAAATCTCATTTTGCAGGGCCTTTTCTGGTCCTCCTCTGTTTTGCCTCTCTATCTTTATGGTGGATTCACGTCTGATTGAAGCTTCGTGAGAGCCCCGTGCAGAAGCCTTGTACTGTCACACCGAAGGGGATGCACCCCAGTCATGTCCCGCTGTCTTGGTTTCTGCACCTTAGATGTTTTTGTTGGGGGTTTTTTTTGCATTAAATGTATTTGCTAGACTCCTCTTAGATCAATCTTCATTCTTTCTACTTCTCTTCACCCTCTTTCAGATCTTTGTGTTCTCTCCAAAAAGACAACCTTTTCCTACAGCCTTCTCTGCAGTATAATGCAGGACAGTCCACAATCACCCTTCTATTCCTGATGTGACTTCCATTCAGTGCTGTCCTTGGGGAGATTGCCCTGGGCCCCATACCTTAAGGTGCCCTGTGCGGCCACAGGATCTCCCCTCCGATCAGGCTTCCTCCTCTGGAGGCTGGCAGTTCAGGAATCTCGGTGGCTTGCACGGCAGAGGCCGCTTGTCAAGCGCAGGGGAGTAGGGGGACGACGACCGCCGACTGCTGCCACCTGCACGTCAGCCCCAGCAGCTTTGCCCCAGGCCTCACAACCCCTTAGGGTCACTTACAACTGGCCTCTGTGTTCAGATTTGTCTGACTGATCTTCATCTAGCAAAACCAGGCTGTCTCGGATCCTGCAATCGGCTGGATTGAAGATGCTAGAGAAAATCCATTAGTTAACTCCCCCACTGCCCTCCAGTGAGGCGGGATTAGCTGCTCTATAGTTACCAACCTCCTCCCTACAGGGACAACATGCACCCTTCTCCAAAGATCTCAAATAGCTCCTTCAGCTGACCGCCAGACCCTCTCTGAGCTTCCCTACCGTCTCGTCCAGCCCTATTGCCTTGTCACTTCCATGTGTGCACATTCCCTGGGAACTCTCCCTTGGGTAAACACATTGGGCTCTGCCTTCTCTCCTTCCTCAGGCAGCATTGCACTTTAGTATTTGTTCCTTGTTGCCCTCCACACATCTCTGTCCTTCACCCGGGTCTTACATTCCCGCTGCTGCACTCCTTCCCTCTCTCTCACACCTCTAGGAGAGCCCTTGCCAGCTTGCTTTACTGCTCTACTTAATTTTTCCTGTTTGTGTCTTTGCATCACCTGACTGCCTCTCTGCTTCCCTCAGCTCTCCAGCTCTGCTGCTGAAAAGGGACTTGGAAACACAATTCTCCTCCTTATCCTCGAAGGGATTGTGCTCAGTCACCCCCGTACAAAGACCTGCAGTGAAATTACTTTTCGCAGGAGTTTGGGGGGAGGGAATAATCTTTAAAAAGCCAGTGGTGGATCAGTGGCTGAAAGGGAGGGGGGTGGGCAGCCTTCCAGACATCAAACAACTGAGCAGTAATCTTTGACCCTTCTCCTGCTCCACCTCCAGAGGAAGCCCAAAGCCAGATCCTTTCATCTTTCCCCGGCACTGCTCTCCCCCCCCCCCTAGATCTCCGTTTAGATCTGTTTCAGAGAGGCCGAGGTCTCCCTGCCTGCGGGCTGGTGTAAGGGACTCCTGTTAACGGGAGCCTTCCAGGCATTCCCTCAGCTGCCACTTACCCAACGTGAAAATGTTCCGTGAAAGGCGGTCGGGAGGGGGAGGGGGCGTTGTGCTCTGGGGTTTGACTGTGCTTGTTGTATTTGTGCTAAACGGTAACCCGTCTCGGTCACAGCTAGGGAGGACGAGCTCTGACCAAGCTCCTTAATAACTAAACTGGCCGGGTTCAGTTATAAAGGGCAGCGGCCACCTGCGGGCACAAGTGAAATGACCAGGGGGGGGGGGGGGCGGGGAGAGGAAAGCTGTCTTAAACCCTCCGGTTTATAACTGTGCTTGTGATGGGGGCAGCGGGCGGTGGAAGGCTTAGCCTCTGTGCAGTATTGTAAAGATCATGGGGGGGAGGGGGGGGTTGTGTGCGCTCCTCCCTCCCCCTCTAACAATGTCACAGTTGTAAGATGACGTCTGCTGTGTGCACTGTGTGCAGCAAACGCATCCTGAGCTTCGCAGTGCGTCCCCGCTCCGCAGTAATCGACTGTATTAAAGCCCCCGCCCCCCCATCGTAAGCAGCAGTCTGAGTGCTGCCGTGCACGGCCAGGGGGAGTCCATTGCGACGTTTCTAATCTGTGTCCTGAGCATGGGGTACCCTGGGCTCAGGTCCCCCCCCCCCCCCCCCCCCCCCCATGGCTCTGTCAAGCCCTCCCTCACGTGGGTAGCGGCTATCCCTCCCTTTCCCTGCTGGCGCCCTGTTTGCCCAGCTTTATTTGTCTGCTCTCCTCTCTGTAGATTTCTTGATTAAAGATGTTACTCTGTTTTCCAGTGTTGTTTTTTTTTTTGCTGAGAACTGCTGAGCTGGCATTTCACCTGCCGTCCCTCCCCATCTTCCCCACCGCTGCCGCCTCCTGCCAGCCCCAGGATCACAATTAAGTGCGAGGCTGAGGGTGTGCAGGGAGCGCTGCGGCCTGTGCCTGTACCCCCATGAAAACACCATTTAAAAGCATGAAAACACCATTTAAAAGCATGAAAACACCTTTAAAACCGATGTAATGCCCTCATGCCCAGTGAGTTTCCTGGGCGGGGGTCCTGTCAGGAGTTTCTTCCCCCTCACACACACACCACCCCCCCCCCCCCCCCCCCCCCCCGTGTCTCCACAGGAGGTTTTAGAGGCTGGGATTCCTCTCCCTTCACCCCAGCAAACTCCGAACACCAGTTTAGACCGTAAACGGGGCTGGCAGTGTCTCTCGGCATGCACGGCTCTGCATTTCACACGGCGCGCGTTGAGCACCTTGCGAGTTATTAGTCCCCGCGTGATTCAGAAGGGAAAGACCTCCTTCTGTTTCCTTTGCACCGTTAACGTCGCACCTGCCCCTTCTCCCTTCCCACCCGGCCCCAGGCCTCGCCTGTGGTGCAGGAATGGCTCTGGATGTGCTGCTTCTCCTCCCATGCCAACCACCAGCCAGCTGTGAATTCTTCTGGTTTTAGCAAGTGGAAGTATCACGGGCTCCCCTGCATGCCAGAGTGCCTCAGAACCGCCTTTATTTCATTCCCTAAGGAGCCCTTGTGGCATTTTTCAGTCGTCCCGACCCTAAACACCACACCCTTGTCCTCACCTCACCTAACCCGCCTGTTTCCCCCGTCTCTTCTGCTGCCTCTTGGGTTTTTCTTCTCCTTTCTTTTTCTCTTTTGTGGTAGTATTTTTTGGAATTGGAGGTGCCCCCCCCTTTAGAGTTTATGCTGTTATTGCGCGCTCTCTTGGGGGGTCCTGCCTTCGCCCTCCTTTGCTGCAGTCTCTGGTGCCAGCGCCGCCCTCCTTGCTTTTGTATTCTCCAGCAGCTTCAGCCCCTTGGAAACCAGCTCCGGCGGCAGAGCTCCATGGAGATGGGCCTGAGATTGCTCCCCAGTGGAGCTGGGGAAGAGAGCCCTGGGATTCAGGAGCAGAATCTTCCTTTCGGTGAAACGAAAAGGAGGAACGGGAAGGACCGAGTCTGATTTTTAATTGCATTTGCAGATTTCTGAATTCTGGGGTCCTGCGGCATTTGCAGAATGCTGCTCCCCCCTCCCCCTCCCCCCCCCCCCCCCAAAAAAAATCTGGTGGTGCAGTTGGGTACCATTCTTTATCACAGGAATGGCTATTCACGACCTGCACGGCAATTAAGGCTGCGTGCAGGTCATCCCAGCACAATGCATCCCAGAAAGGGTTTGGAGTTGGCCATGGTTGTCAGGCAGTGGGTGCTCCCGGATAAACCAGTTCTCAGTCTGGAAGGCACCGTCCACCATTCATAGTGCAAGGTTGAGGGGGGAGGGGGGGGGGGAGAAGCCCAGCTCCAGGTGTTCCTGCCTCCTCTGCTGATTTATGGCTGCTCAGAAGCCCTGAGCTTTTATCATGCTAATGCATCTCTCTATAGAAGGACTTTTCCCCGAGGACCAGATGGGCTAAGCATTTTTCCCTTTAGGACATCTGGCCAGAGTCGTACCTGAAGTGCTGCGGGGGGGGGGGGGCGTCCCTCCCTCCCTCCCTCCCTCGTGATGGCCCTGCCTGGCAAGTTTGCATCCCTTTCATCCGATGCTGCCCCCCCCCCCCTTTGATGTGCACCGCCCAGGAGGGCAGGCGTTGCCCCCCCCCCCCTCCCATGCATGTGATAGGGAGGAGACCGCCAACTAGAACCGTGAGCTCTGCTCTGCCTGTAACCCAAGTACAGGGAAAGGAAAGGACCGGTAGGGTCTGTGGCAGGCGGAGACAAAAGGCGAAGGGGGCCCCCCTCCCCACCCCACCTGCGCTCCAGGCACTGCTTTTAGCAGCAGTCAGAGCGGCTGGTGGGAACCAAAAGCTAGGACTTGGATATGGGGAGTGTTGACATTCTTGGCATGGTTGAGAAGAATGAAACCAGTTTTTCCAAACAGGTTTGACTTTAGTGTCGGCGCTGGGCCCGGTGTGCCCAGCAGAGCAACAGCAAAAGGGCGTTCATCCTCTGATCCCAGCTCTTCCTCATAATAGTAAGAGAATAGATAACATATTTCTTTTCAGTAAGAATACTAATCTTGTACTGCAGTGTAATATGTCAGGGAAAAAAATGCATGCAGCCACCTCAGGGGTGCAGGGCCAGGTAGCACATCCTGTGTCAAGTGGCGAGAAGGAAGAGTGTTATTCCCTGGCACTGCGGCTGCAAATCCCCAGCGGGAGATTGGCAGTGACTGAGGGATGTCCTCGGACTAGCCAAGCACCTCCCGCAGGCTCTTTCCCTGCTTCAAGCCGCTTTTACTAAATCGCAGCTGTGGAATGCGAGGCAGCGGGAGACTCTCACTCGTGTCCCAGAATTCCACTGCTTACATGCTCTGACCGCATCTCTTTTCATTTACAATTTAATAAACCTGCCAATACCACCAAAACATTACTTAGATACATGTCAGGGCAGAGTTAAAGCCAGTAACGTTCGTTTTATGGTTCCATTCTCAGTCACTTCCTGGGGGAGAGATCAGGGTGTAAAGTATTTGGAAGCTTCTCTTTTTATACCGTTACACCACTACAGGTGCAGTTTTACCGATCATCATCAGAGCCCCCATGCAGGCGGCACACCGAGACACGTTAAACATGAATACAGCATAGACAACTGTAAAAGGGGACTCGGGGGAAGGCAATTTTTTGAAAAGCAGGGAGTGCGGCCATAATATTTTTAAAAAATATATAAAAACGAAGAGGATAATTTTCAAGGCATTTCTGTGGTAAATAGTGATTTCTGTGTGTAACTTTATTCACGAGAAATTTCTGTGCAAAAACTTAAATTCTGCACAGATCATTGTACAGTTCTGCAAAGTTTTTCATACTTTAAATTTAGTCAGAGTAGCACAATATAAGTAATTTAATGTAAAGCGCAGTACATGCAAAAGTTATTCCTCAAATATGTCGAATTCTCCCATCATAAGGTCCGGCCCCCCTCATCTCACATCTGATGTTCCTTTACACAGTTTATATTCACAAGATTGAGCTTTACCCTCTCTTCCTTCGATAAAGGATGTCAGGGGGAGGGGCCTTTTCATCCTTTGGGGCAAGATACCAGCAGAGGGTCGAGCTCTGTCACATCCAAAGCTGTGCCGTAAAGTGTTGAGCAGGCACGTGTATAGACTTAGATTTATGTTTTATACATCGTTTGTTTTTAACTATATTTATGCGACTGATTTACTCCCTTACAGTGACAGTGTGTTGAGATAGGCCAGCTACCAAAAAATAATTCTGGCTCAACCCCCAGCTGTCTTGGCCCCCCCCCCCCCCCTCCTTGCTCAACCCTTCTCCTACCTTTCTCTCTGTCTCTTCTACCCCGCCTTCAGGAGGTCGACCCTCTTCCCAGCAAGATTCCTCACCCAGATTCAAAACCTTCCCCACCCTGCACAGCAAAACCCCAGATTTTTCCCCTTTTCCCCACTCTTCCAACAATATCCCCCCAGCAAGACCTCAAGCTCTCTCTCTCTCCCTCTCCACATCGGCTGCTTTCTCCCAGGCTCCACCCCCACTTCTTCCTCCAGCATCTTTTGTCACATGCAGATGCTTCTGTCTCCTCCGTTTTCTGGCCTACTCAGCCTAGGCTGCCATTGCCGCCTCCTCCTTCAGGGACACCGCCGCCCCCCCTCCAGGCAGACGCTGCCACCATGTGACGCTGTTGACTCCTGGTCCCCGTGCCGAATTCTGCGCAAATTCCTCCAGGAGTAAACATTTGTCCCACGGTGCAGCTGAAAACTCCCGCGGGGGTCCCGCAGTGCCAGTTCTTGGAGCCGCATTTAGGGGGAGCGATGCCAGGAGTCTGTTGTAGGCGGGACCAGATAATAACGTGCATGGATTATATTGTCGGGACTGCGCGCATTATCTGAGCACACACAAAGCCGGTGCTTTGTACCAATAGCAAGTCTGAAAGGCAGAGTAGAGGCACGGCGTGTCTTTGAAACGTGATGCAGAGCCCTCAGGTAAAGCATATCCTCGGACTGTCCCAAATCAGACAGAAGAAATCCCCAGAAGAAATAAAAGCCAGCAGGATGGAAGAGGAAGGTGATGCTTGCAGCATGGTATTCCCTTATTTATTGGAGATGGAAGCCACTGTTGGCTTAAAGCTGTCAGAATCTCATTAAAGGGGCAATTCACCATCTCCTGTCTAGGAAATTCAGTGAGTGCCCCCCCTGCCCAGCTGGCTGTTAATCTCTACTGACTCTGCTGCCAGCTGTCGTTCCTGAGGCGCAGAGATCACGCAGGGTCACTTCCTCTGACGGCAGACACCTGATCTTCATGTTCTTTCTGAAATTTTATGGTGATCCAGAGAAAGGAACCACAGTCCTCGGAAGTCCCAGCTTTCTGCAGGGCTCACACAAGTTCTAAAAAGCTGCAGGTCACATCATAGTTAAGATTTTCACTTGCAGCAACTTGTCATGGAAAAGCCTGAGAGGTCTGCAGTGGGAAACACGGACAAAATCAGCTGCAGGAGGCTGACATGCCTGGGGAGCATCTCATAGGTTCGCGAAAGGCTGGCCTGCCTGGGAGGGGGACATCTCTCTCAGGGTAGTGAGAGTGTGGCGTGCCTGGGAGGGGGAAGATATTTCGCAGAGCCTCAAGAGACTGGCATGCCTAGGGGGCCATCTCACAGTATTGGTGTTTTGAGAGGTTTATAAGAACATGCCATACTGGGTCAGACCAAGGGTCCATCAAGCCCAGCATCCTGTTTCCAACAGTGGCCAATCCAGGCCATAAGAACCTGGCAAGTACCCAAAAACTAAGTCTATCCCATGCTACTGATGCTAGTAATAGCAGTGGCTATTTTCTAAGTGAACATAATGAATAGCAGGTAATGGACTTCTCCTCCAAGAACTTATCCAAACCTTTTTTAAACACAGCTACACTAACTAAACTAATCACATCCTCTGGCAACAAATTTCAGAGCTTAATTGTGCGTTGAGTGAAAAAGAACTTTCTCAGATTAGTTTTAAATGTGCCACATGCTAACTTCATGGAATGCCCCCTAGTCCTCCTATTATCCGAAAGAGTAAATAACCGATTCACATCTACCCGTTCTAGACCTCTCATGATTTTAAACACCTCTATCATATCCCCCCTCAGCAGTCCCTTCTCCAAGCTGAGCAATCCTGACCTCTCTGTGTGCTAAACCTGCTGCCTGCACACATGTCACAAAAACCGTTGCTGACTAACCCTGAATTACTTTTTCTTTCCAAGTGACAAGGATGCCAGAGAGGAACGGGGGAGGGGTCCTGAGAAGTCTGATAGCTGAACTGTCCTTCCTCCTTTCTGTTTTTCAGCCATGAAACGCAGACGACATGTTGGGATCACCCTAAAATGACGGAGCTGTACCAGTCTCTAGGTAAGAGAGATGTCCTCTGCATGCCTTTCCAGGACCTCGTCAGCCACAGGCACAGGGACAGGGTGGCAGCATCTGCTTTCGGTCACTGCTGTGCTGGGAATGGCCCATGGTGGGAGGGGAGGTTTTAAGCCCTGGGAGAGCTTCTATATCCCTGTCCGGCTGACGAGGGTCCCCCCTCTTCCTGCAGTAAAAGAATGGGGTTTCCAGAGATCAGCTTAGGAGTTCCTCCTTGGGGGCACGCAGGTAAGGGTTGGCCGTAGGTCTGCGGCGCAGTCTGCTGCTGGCAGTCACAGATTCAGCGGAGAAGCTCGGAGGTGGCTGGCAGTGGATCTTGTGTCAAGGGAGAGTCCTGAGGGGAGTTGGTGGTGAATGAAGGTCACCAGGTTATGAATACTGAGAGGCTGAAACTCTTCTCGGGGCTTCCTTGAAACCATCTGGAGTTTGTGTTTTTACTGACTTAAGAGAGGGGTGGAATTCAGCCCCTGCATGTTACCGACTTAACTAATTTCACCTAATACTTAGTGGAAAGTGCCGAAACGTTTTTCCTTGCTCAAAGATACTGTCGTAATTGCCGTCCTTTCAGAGAAACAGAGTGACTGCAAACGAGAAAAATCGATCTCTCACTGTACGCATGTAGCAGAGCTCACTGGGCAGTCGGTCAGCGCTGGCTGCTAGGGACCGGAGGCCACTGCCTCTGGTGGCCCCAGCTTCTTCCTGTGCCTTCAGGGAAGGCGGTAAACATGCAAAAGCAACAAACTTAGCAATGCAGGGCGAATCTAGTGGCTTGGGGGCAGCGGGAGGATCTGGATGCAATACCTGGGCCAAGACTCTGCTGCTCCCCAGATCAGCAGTATTCACAAACCCCGAAGGAGAGGGCACCCTGCTCGTTGCACAGTGGCAACAGCCAAAGAGAGCCGCTGTTTGTGGCCTCTTGCTGGGAACTACTGCTGCAGTGTCAGGGCTGAAGTAGCTGAGAATGGAGGCACAAGGTAGTGCAGCTCAAGAACTGGTATGAGGTGGAAACTGCGGGACCCGAAAAAACTCACTTGGTAAAAATCTTCTTCTACAAATTTGCTTGTAATAGAATTTTAATGGAAAAAAAATGTTCAGATGGAATCCAAAAAACCAAAGGGAAAAAAATCATCCTTTTCACCAACTTGTGCACAAGCTTCTCTTTCTAAGACAGCAGAAAACTGCTAATTTAGCCTTTTTTTTAATGAAAATGTTCCCATTAAGCCTGTGGCAAACCTTTTTGTGAGAAGGGGAACTTTGCCAAAAAAGAAAAAGTCACCATTTGCACGTTTTTATGGGAGTGGGCCGGGAAACCAAAGTACAGCATGGATTGCTGAATAGCTGATCTTCATCTGAGTCCTATGCAGGTGTCACATCGATACACAGAAAGGAGGAATACAGCACGGAGAACTGAAGAATAGATTATCATCGCCCCATGCAGGGGTCATACCTGCTAGGAGCAAGTATTTCCACACTAGTGGGATTGAAATGTTTATACATAAATGAATACATTTAAAGTATGAAATCAGTACGGACAGCTGAAGAGCAGATATCCATCAGAGCCCCGTGCAGGTATAACATAGATACACGTAAAGCCTAAATACAGCATGGACAGCTGAAGAGGCCTTCTAAGCACACGAAGTGGCCATATTACAGGTTGCTTACCTTCTATTCCAGTAGCAGAGATAAAGCTCCACACACTACCAGCACAACTTTGTCATAAAGCAATGCTGATATATCTTTTGCTTGATGAATATTTTAGAAATGGTGCATGTTTGAACATATTTATTTTTAGGAAGAAGTACTCTGGGCTACGGCGGAGAGAATTTGGGTGACATCTTGGTCTTTCCTTTCTACCGTTGGCTGTCATGCTCCGTCTGCAGCATGTCTGTCTGAGCATTGCAGCAGAATATCTTCGGCTCCTTCAGGCTCATTGCCTGATGCCCCCTGTTTTAGAAAAAAAATAGCAAGATTGTCAGAGAAAGAAAGGGGACTTAAGAATAAGACCAAAACTGGCAGTGTGATGGTTCCAGGAATCAGCCGCTCCAGCTACTTTCATTTATAAGGAGTAAAACATCTTTGGAGAAATCAGAGGAACCAGGGCAGAAGGAGAGGCAAAATGGGGAGAAAGAGGTGATTTTTTGAGGAGGGCCGTGCCTGGCTGTCCGTGCAGTGAAGTAATTAAGTTACAGATGCCTGCATTCCTCTCTACATTCTCAGAGACTCTGGAGGGCTCTTATCTCCACTTTCCACCTTGCTCTTCCTTTAAAAATAAAAAAGAAAGCTGGGCTGGAATTTGGTTTTGGAACAGCCTTTCTTTGCTTCATTCTTTTTCCTGTGCAGGAGCCCAATCAGCAGGAGAGAGAGAGGCTCCTGTTGCCCAAAGTCCGAACTTTGAAAAATTTCCAGAAATGAGATTCTTCTCAAGTTTGGATATCTTGGGTTAAGGGAGAAAAAACAAACATTTCTGAGGCCGGTACATATCTCCATCTTCCTTTTTATGCAGGCTTTAAGTTCCGTCCCCACTCAGGATCACATAACGTAGCTTTGGCCTCACTACGGTACGCTCGGCCCTCAGCCCTTACGTGCGAGGCAGTCGCCAGGATCTGGCACTGGGCGGAGAGAGTGCTGTAAGCATGCCTGCCCACACCTCATTTACAAAGCTGCATGCAGTGGGTGTCTGTGGGGGTTCCTGGGCTTTTCGAGATTTATTTGGGTTGTTTGCATTTAAATATATTCCAAAACATTTAAAAAAGCAAGGGTAAATACAAGAAAATGAGAAATCTCTCTCTCTTATTTTGCAAAAAGGTAATAAGAAATGATTCATGAATGCCAGGTGAGAAATAAAACAGCCAAGGGTCTTGTGCACATCGCACACTTTCTGGCCGGAGTCGGTGATAGGAAGCGCGAAGTGTGGCTCACACAGAAAGTCAAACTTGCTCGCAGTATTTGCCCTGCTGTAATGGTCCCTATTTGTAGCAGTCTTCTGAGCCAACAGATGGGTGCAGGCATGGAGTTAACAGTCAGACAGGGCAAGAGGAAATATCCATTATCTGCTACACATGCACATCCAAAAGGAAGATGCATCGCTTAGAATATGCATTTTCCTCGCAGCACTACACAGATGGACTAATTCTCTTCTTCGCCTACTCGGCAAAACTCTGTCCTGAGGATCATAACTACACTTGTTACTCCTGCAGGGGCTCGGCTTCAGGATGTGGATGTCATTGCGAACCGTGGAAACCTGCTAATCGTATCCATTGCCTGTGGTGTGAAGGAGGGATGTGAGCTGTATAAAATCCTGGGGTTCCGCAGTCCCGTGGATCTGTGTGTATGTGCACACTTGGATTTGATTACTCGCCTTTCCACACCCAAGCTCGGGGCAGGTTACAGTTTAGGGTACTGTAGGTATTTCTCTGCCCGGAGGGCATGATTTTCTAAGCATTTTCCCCATAGAAGCAGAATGGGAGAAAAGCATTGGTAAATCAGGCCCCAAGTTTGTATTCTGAAGCAATGGACTTTCCCGAGGGTCACAAGGAGCATCGGTGGGAAAAACGGGATTTGAACCCTGGCTTCCTTGATTCTCAACCTGCTGCTCTAACTATTGTGAGAGAGGGGGTAAAAGTCTGATCAGAGCTAGATAGGGTAAGGCATGGTCTACAGGTTACATAAGGTAATGCAGGTCTCAGACTAGGCCAAAGTGAGTTTTCAAAGGCAAGTATAGGGATGTGTGTATCTCCTTAAGAGAGGTTGGCATCTGATTCTTGGAACCTGCAGAGACTGCCAAATCCATTCAACTAACATTTCTCTTTAAAGAAAATCCAAATTTGTGGCTTGGACTTTCCCAAGCCTGATGGAGCTCCCCAGAAAATTAGGTTCACCTTCTTAGTGCTTACGTGTTCTTAGCTCCAGCAGGATAAGCCGTGTTGACCTTTTTAAAGATGAGGTTTGTGGAGAAAAATTTGCTGGTGTTTAAATCTTGGAGGAGAAGGTGCTCAGATTTGGATGGTGGGGTGGGAGAGGTGGTGGTGTCTGTTTGCGTTGCCCTTCCTTTTTGGCCTGGTGTGCATGGCAGTTTGGAGTTTATCAAGCCCTGCACCTGTGAGAAGTCCTGGGAGCTGCATGGCTGCAGCAGCCATAGGGCCCCAGCCTGGAGCAGGACTGAGTAGATTCAGGTCAGTGGGCACTTGGAGATGTATGCTTGGATACCCAGCTGTCTGTGGGCAGAGAGGAGTGGGTTAGTGACAGCCCCTTTTCCTGCATGCTCCAACTATCTTTTTTTTTTTCTTTTTCTTTTTTTGAGGCTTTGTCTAATATCGTCTTCATTTTTGCTGAATATTTTGGGACTATCTACTGCTTGCAACTTTTTCTGTTTTACGGGAGATGGTTTCGTTTCTTCCATGTCGGTCCTGCAGTAACCAAAGTGATTTTAGGGGCATTGTGGGACGGGGTTTTACCCATAAACTGATGAACTCTGGGCCAATGTCCTTACTTTTGTCAAAAAGCCACGTCTGAGTGCTTATTATATGCCCCACAGTACCCACCTGCTGACCATGGAGGCAAGACATATTTTTATTGGACTTAATTACGTTTTTCTGTGACTTCACAGTTAATTAAGCTCCATCTCTTCACCAGTAATTAAAGGAGCGGACGCTGTCCTCCTTTCAGCACTCAGGCAAGCAGCCGAGGACGACGTCTGTCTGAATCGTAAGAAGCTGTGCCATTGGCTGACCTCCAGGGCCTCCGAATTTACTGTGGTTTACCTTATTACAGAGAGAAATTAAAATAGACTGAAGTCAAGGTGCCTGGGGACAGGAAATTGTTATTAATTTGCCTTCAAGGTATATTAAGTTACCTTGCCGGAATTGCACAGTTTATTTTGAAGCACATCATGGCTGGTAGGAGTGCACGAGTCCGTGGCAAGGACAAAACAGGTCGTGCAAATGTGGCAGGAGATTCATTCCCTGCAGGCAGGCCATGCTGAGCACAGCCCTCTTTTCAGGAAGTCCCAAGAGCAGAGCAGAATGTGATGCTAATCCAGACTCTCTCTGGTTGCTTGGTGCATGATGGACGCTTGGCAGTTTACCAGAGAGAACCTGGAAATCCTAGTTCTCATCGTTTATGCTAGGGAAAAGGAGCCAGGAAGAAATGGTGTGGACCCCACAGAAGGAAGGGCCACATTAATCCTTTCGTGGTAATGAGATCCACTGGCCCCTGGAGCGGTGATGCCTTGATGTTGTTCATTCACTGTAACCTGTTGGCCCTTTAACAGCACCACAGCCTGGAGAACTCTGCCTTTTCCTTCTGCACTGTATAAAGTGCTTTATTAAATATGGGCAGGGTGGGGCTAGCACTTGTCTGAGACTGCTAGCCCAAGTGTTTGTCTTGCAGTAATGACTGGCGACCTTTTTTTTTTCCCCAGCTGATCTGAACAATGTCCGGTTCTCGGCGTACAGGACTGCCATGAAGCTCCGGAGGCTGCAGAAAGCATTGTGCTGTAAGTACCATCTGCATTGCCCTCACTGATGCAGGTGAATTAATTACCCAGACTAATATTGCTGTTGGTTAATGACTTGAAGATTCCAGGGTAGGTTTTCAGCGCAGTAATTGGAAGTGCTGATAATATGTCTTCACTCTGTGCATTCTGTGCGCCACCGATCCACAGAGATCAAGTTGTGCGTTGTCAGTAGCACCACCGACGCCACTGCTGTTGCTGCTGTGCGAGATTCCTGAATGGGGATCCTGCTTCTTGGTCTCGTGCTGGCTGAGGCAATGTTCACAGCCCCCATGGGCTAGGAGTCCTGAGCAGACTTCAGATGTGGATTCGCCAGGTTCCAGAGGGAGTCTTGGTCTGTGGCAGTGTTTCCCATCCCTCTACTGGGGTTTCAGGACTGCCATGATGCATATGTACTGTATACAAATCCCTCTCATGCATATTCATTACTGATAATCCTGAAAACATGTGCCTCTCGGAGGCACATGTTTACAATGGAGAAGGATATGCAAGATGGATGTTGTATTGAGGCTACCTTGGGTTTGCCCCATTATAATTCAGTTCTGAATGAGTTGGAAGCCCAAAAGATCAGGAGAAAATTGTTGGACCAGAAATGGAAGGTGCATGAGGTCCGGGTTGGGGTGGAGCTCCAGCTGGCTAATGTGGTGGGAAGAAGGGAAACTGGTTCTGATCTCATAGCGCTGGGTGTAGATCAGGGCTAGGCTATGCTGTCCCTGTAGTGCCACAAACAGGTTTGGTTTTCAGGATCTCTATATTTGCATGCACTGCTTCTGTTGTATGCAGATCTGTCTCCCACATATTCATTGGATAGGTTCTGGAAACTTGGCCTGTTTGTGGCTCTCCAGGACTGGGGTTTCCTCCCCATGCTTTAGATTTTAGCATTTTCAGACTGGAATCTGTCTTGCACGCTGGTGTGCATGGATACATTTCTTTAGACAGGTATTTTTACAGGCCTCAGAAGGTTACAGGGAATGGAACCTGACCTTTAATTACTTGAGATAATTACTAATTCATTGCAGACCAGTCTTGGCAGAAGGAGGCTGTAGCTCCTGCCCTGGACTATGGCTTATCAGCCATGAGTATGTCCTGTGGTTCTAGTGGCTCTTCACCTGCTTGTGGAGATTTTTCCACCATGTCTGCTCTTTCCTGGTTGATGTGTTTTGATTTTAAGTTCAACCTCATGTGCTGTCCTGCTGCTAATTTTCCAAGCGTTGGGTTAGAGAATGAAGGTACATTCAGATGTGCAAGAGAAGCTGAGCCTGACAGTGGAGAGGGCTCTCTTTGAGCAGGCAGTCTGCTCTTCACCATGTGCCTTCCAACTACAATGAGATCAATACGCCAGGGAAAAAAGTGATTTTTATGAGAAACGTAGGCTAAAAATCTCAGTTGGGTCAAGTTGATGAATAAAGAGAATGTTCAGTATCACTGGGACACAAGTGCTCCCCGTCCCTCTGTAAAGTTAATAATGGCGGGCTTTTATTTTGGCACTTAAACCAAGGTACTCTATCTATGATAGAATGAATCCATGCCCAGACGGGTTTATGGATCAGTGGCTATCTGAAGCAGTGGGCTAGAAAGTGAATTGCTCCAGGTCCCAGTGAGTACCTGAGGCGAAAGCATGGCTCTAAATTCAAATCTTCATTCTAAGCACTAGACACCTTCTCCCTTTCTTTCTGCTTTTAGCAGACTAGATGAACTCCCCCGGGCCCCCCCCCCCCAAAAAAAAAAAAACAGCGCTAATGTCTGGTTCGTTGGAGCTTGTTGCTGCAAGAAGCTTGTCCTGGAGCTCTGCAGTGAAGGAGGAGTGGAGATGGACTGACCACAATCTCCAGTCCATGGGTTGTGAGCCATGGCTGGATCAATCAATCAAGCTAAATCTTATTTGTAGTTTGTAATTCCCACCCCAGGATTCCAGCCTCATTTTTGGGAGATTGCTGCTGACCTAGGGAACTTGTTTAGTGTAGAGATAGGTGGAGCATGAGCACAGAAAGCAAGCTGGGATGAGCCAGTCCTTCTGACATCCTCTAAAGGGCAGCAGTGTGACCCAGGTCTCAAATTACTCAGACCTTTCCACTGGCGATGCATAGACCATGGTTTGAGAGAAATCAACCGACCTATCCTTGGAAAGGACAGAACATCACTTAGATGATAGCTGGTTTAATTAATTCATTTATTTATTTCCATCTTTTATATACCGTACACTCAAAAGCTGAGCAGAATGGTGATAAACATTACAAAATACAATAACATCATAAAATACATAAAAATAAAACGCACCATTTATCTTAGACAGGAGTGATGAACAGTGAAGACACAACCCTCTCTGATGAAGGCACCGACCTTTCATCCTTATGTCACTCTCCTAGCCCTAGGTTCTCTGAGGACAAGCAGGATGGCAGTCCTCACACATGAGCAATATCATCAGATGGAGCCCTCATGCGCAAAACTTATGTCAAAATTTCTAGAACTTTGACTAGGCACACTGAACATGCCCAGCATGCTCTATACCACATGTCCACGTGGGATCCCTCTCCAATCTCTTCTTTCTGTGGAGCTGTAAGCCTTGCGGTGTGAATGAGCTCACTTTAACTGTTTTTGGCCTTGTGGAAAGCTTTCCTTTTTCTCACATTATTTCTGAGCCATTCCATCACTCTGTCCCTCTTTGTGCCATTCCTGTAGCAAGGTTTTCGGCAATTCAGGTAAGTTTCCTTTCACAGTCAATTCCCCGTAGCAACAGTGCATGGTGCCCACCAGCTATTGACGCCCCACCGCCGATGCTTGCGCTTCGTGCCCCTTTTGTTTCATACGACATGGCCACATCCGGTTTTTGGCGATGCCCAAGGACCATGTCCATAACAGATCTGCATGAGATATGTGTCCTCTGCCTGGGTACATCACATGATGTTCAGAGTTGCCACTTATGTGCCCAGATGACCCCAAAGGGACATCTGCTTTGACTTGACAAGTTGGGATCAGCTCTTCGTGTCAAAGAAATCCGAGACATCGTCATTGGTGGCATTGGCATCAAAGGATCAAGGAGCTACACCGATGGACACCAAGCCATCAACATTGGCGGGACCATCAGTTCCATCGATGCTGTTGGCAGATAGGGACGCCGGAGATGGATCGCTGTCAGTCTTCTCCAGGACAAGGACGTTGAGTTCCTGGTCTTCAGCCTCTGCACTGGGGAAAGACGGGCCAAGCATCAAGGGAAGCTGAAGAAGCATTGGCACCAGACCCCGTCAGTGCACAGTCCTATTCATGGGGATGTACCAGCTTTTGCCGTGATGCCCTTGAAGCAATACCGCAGCGAGAAGTGCCAGTCCTCCATTGGTGCCGAGGGTCCGTGACAGTCTCCACTGATCTTGATGCCAGTCACCAATCCACCTCAAGGATCCAAAGAAGATCTGGCCACCCCTACTTCCTCCCAGTCTGTGTTGGCAACGTTTGAGAAGGAGCTGGAGTGCCGAGTCCAGCTGGCAGTAGACCGGGCACTGCAGGGCTTTGGTCCTGTGGCACTGATGGTCATTCTGCTGCTTCTGGAGAAGCTCATCATGCCCATAAGTGTGTTACCAACCTAGCTGGCATCAGTTCCCAGGACAGTGTCAGTGCCCGGTGGGACACAGAGTCCTCTCCCCACCGATACAGTAGATGTCTCTGGTTCCTCCAAGGAGGAAGCTTCACTGATGCCAGCAGAGTTGCGGAGGCCTGCCACTCCCCCCATCCAGTTTTACTGGTGCCTGCACCTCCGGACAAAAGCCGAGGAACTAGGGACCCACCCCCTGTTTACAGCGAGGATGAGGAACCCTGTGACCCCTGAGGGGATGATGCTTAGAAGTCCTCCTCCTTGGGTCTCCCATCAGACCCTTCTCCTCCAGAGGAGTGAAGGAAGTCTCCGCCTGAGGACTTGACCTTCAAGGGGTTTGTGAAGCTGATGGCAGAAGCCATCCCATTTCAGTTATTAATGGAAGAGGATGCCAGGCACAAAATGCTTGAAATCCTCCAGTTCCATGAAACTCATAAGGAGATCGTGGTGGTCCCAGTGCCCGAAATCCTTAAGGAGCTGCTGCTGGTGAGGATATGGGAACACCTCACAGTGCCTCCTTTTAATAAGAAGGCGGATGGGGTCTACTTCATCCAGAAGGCTGCCAGATTCAATAAGCATCAGCTGCCCCACCAGTCGGTGGTTAAATCCACCCTCAAGAGAACCAAGCGTGCTCGGACCTATTCCTCGGCATCCCCAGGGAAGGACCATAGAGCGATAGATGCTCTTGGTAGGAAGGTGTTTCTAGGGTTCATGCTGATTGACCGCATCGCTGCCTACAAGTTCTACATGAGCCAGTACTCATGGGACATCTGGAAGCAGGTGCAGGAGGTGGCCAAGCAGTTGCCTCAATAGCAGCAAGACACCCTAATGGTGCTGGTGCATAAGGGCCTGGAGTGCGGAAAACATGAGGTCCGAGCAACCTACGATGTTTTCAAAATGGCATAAAGAGTCTGTGCAGTGGGAATTGGAGCCCTCAGAATGGCATGGCTGCGGGCCTTGGATCTATGACCAGAGGTACAGGAACGACTCGCTGACATGCCGTGTACTGGGGAGAATCTCTTTGGAGATAGGGTGAGGGATGCTGTGGCCCAGCTTCGGCACCACCATGAAACCCTCCAACAACTCTTTGCCAGTCCTCCGGATCCATCCTCCTCTTCTATGAGGCTGGCAAGACAGGGTCCAAGGAAGTACTATCCTCTGCCCCATCGCTCTCATCAACGCCATCAAGACTTCCGTAGCCACCCCAGGCAGAAGAGAGCTCCCAAGCCTCAGCGGGCACCTGTCAACTCCAGGGGCGCAGTTTTGACTGGATCATAGGGAGTGTAGGACAGATGCCCGTACCTAGGACAGTGAACCCTCCAGTCGGGGGCAGGCCTAGTATAACTTCAGACCAATGGGTTATTTCCATTGTCTGTCAAGGGTACAAATTGAATCTATTGGGTGTCCTGCCAAATTGCCCTCCGTGCCCATTTTGGGGGCCGGTAGCACATAGGAACCACTACTAGAGGAGCTCTCCTCCCTCTTAATGGCCAGGGCAGTCGAGCCTGTACCACCAGGGCAAAGAAGGCAAAGATTCTATTCCAGGTACTTCTTGATTCCAAAAAGAACAGGAGGACTCTGTCCCATCCTAGACCTAAGGGCCTTGGAACAAGTTTCTAAGAAAAGAAAAGTTCAAAAAGATGGTTTCACTGGGCACCTTGATCCCTCTTTTACATAAAGGGGACTGGCTATGCTCCCTCGATCTAAAGAACACATACACTCATAGTGAGACCTTCCCGGGTCAAAGAAAGTATCTCCGATTCGTGGTGGGAAACAGCACTTCCAGTAACAGGTGTTGCCGTTCGGGCAAGAGTCAGCCCCTCGAGTATTCACAAAGTGCCTGGCGTGGTGGCAGCGTAACTCCACAGGCTGGGAGTGCAAGTTTTCCCTTATTTGGATGATTGACTAGTCAAGAGCACATCTCAGGCAGGCAGGGGCCACCAGGTCCATGTGCTTGACCATCCAGGTGTTGGAATCACTAGGGTTCGTTCTCAACTACCCAAAGTCCAATCTCAGCCCATCACTTCAATTGGACTTCATAGGAGCCCTGCTAGACTTGGCTCAGGCCAAGGCCTTCCTGCCTTGTCAAAGGGTCATCACCTTGACGACCATTGCGGCAGAGATTCGGCAGAGCCAGCAGGAGTCAGTCTGGCAGATGTTGAGGCTATTGGGCCATATGGCCACAACTGTCCGTGTCACTCCCTTGGGAACATGAAAAGCACCTGATGATCTGGGACCCAATGAGGCATTAACTCCCTGGCAATGGTCCTTTTTCTGCCATCATTTCTATGTTTCTATTCTGCTGTACTCAGAGAATACCTGTAACAGGTAAGAAACTTTGCTATGTTCTTGCTCAAACACCTCACGCAGAGGCTTCCTTGCTAAACCTGAGCATTGCCAGGGAGTTAATGCCTCATTGGGTCCCAGATCATCAGGTGCTTTTCATGTTGCATCGAAGCTTCGCTGGGCACATGGAATTCCTGCTCCAAGGTCCTGTGCTGGAGCAGAAGGGGCAGGGTATCTGGGCTCTTGTCCCAGAGTGGATATTTGTGCTTAAAGATACAGATTTAGGGTCTCTTCCCCGTGCTGTGTTTATGGGGAAGAGATTTAGTGATTCAGGTGCTTCGTTTCTAAAGCCATTCTCTCCAGTGGCCAGTGCCTTTTCTCTTAGCAGTTGCTGCTCCTGGAACACGTGTATTTGACATTGTCAGTAAAGATTTGTAAGTGTCTAGGAGCTGAACTTTTAATTTCTAGCTCTGCAGACTCGCACTGCCAACTAAATGACTAATAAAAATATTTTTATTTGCATAGCATGTTTTATTCAAACAGAACACCAGCATGCTTTGCTGTTGTAGTAGTTCAGGAACATGCAGCCACCTCTGGAGTGGAAAGCGGGGCTACCAGTATTGTTGATGGATCATGAGGAGAAGAGGTGGTTTTGGGGGGGGGGGGGGATGGGAGGTAAAATCTGCAGAGGTTGCACAGAGAGGCAGAGGCGCAGTAGAGTCTGGTTTATGCTCACAGCTATAAAACTTCGCTATCACTTCCTCCCCCCTTCAGCTCAGAATTCTAGAATTTTCCACAGGCAAATCCTTAAGCCCAGAATCCCTGCAAGGCTTTTGCCTTCAATGGCTAAGTGTTTCAGAATAGGGTAAAAGTCCCACAGCACTTAGGGGGTAATTGTATAACATCCTGCATCCATTTTCAATCAGATATGCGCATAAGTGAAAACAGTCTTCAAAGGGGAAGGGTGTGTATTGTTTCCCTCTGAGACTTGCCCCTCCAAAGCTTTCTGCACGAATTTGCACCTGCTAATGTGTGTGCACAATTTTTTTTTCTTTTTTTTTTTTTTAACAAATGACCTGCACACTTGTATATAGTTAGTGCAAGCCTTTGCCCCCAGGAACTCCTCTGCTTACTGCAGGTCGTTTCTAAGGGGACTTGTGGGGGCCACACCGTGCTTTAGCTGCAGAAGCAGGTAATTGTACAGGCTCAGCAGAGAGCTTGTCCGGAGGCTGCAGTCCGGGCAGGGTTTGAATTTACGCCTAGTTTTTCTCAGAGAAACTCTCCAGACAGATGAGCAGGTGGCACTTGTGCAGGGAGCTTTGCCGGGATGATTTTCTGTTTGTTAGGGCACCGGAAACCTGCTGTAACTTTGTGTGTAAGAGCCCATGAATGTCTGCAGCCCCATAGAGGCCCCGGGGGTGAAAGCGTTCCTACATATCGGGAAGGCAGTTTTGTAAAAAGCCGTTTCCATGGGTAAAGCACTGTTTTACCCGTGCAAATACCTTCCAAAAATGACCCTTGCTGTGTCCAGGTTTTAAATTGCACAATTTTCCTGGAAGAAGTTTTCCCACTCCAGAAATGGCAAAAAAAGAAATCCTTGAAGAAAAGAAAAGAGGGGTTAGGCTTCTGACTTTGGAAGCTTGGAGCCTAAATTGGCCCTTTTGAAAATGTTAGTGCTGTGCCCCTAAAATTAGGATCCTATTTTCATTAGGATCATACATTGAAGTCCCTAAATAGTGACTGGCTACAGGGGCAGGGAAATAGTTAGGGGCTTAGCACGAATTTTCAGAATTAAGAGCCTAACTTAGAATCCTAAATCGAGGCAGATGAAGAGCAGGTCTATATAAGGACCCTAAATTCTAGATTCTTAAATTTAGGTGAATTTTCAACTGAGAACCTAGGTACCTAAGGGCTCATTCACAAAGCCACATTAGGCCATTTACCATCCAAGAAGTGGCCTAGCACGGGGATAGTGCGGAGGTATTTGAAAAATCTGGTACCGTGTATTTAAATGAGCTGATTAGCAGGAAACTGAATGGTAATCAGTTCCTTACTAAGCAAAACCAAGCAAATCAAATAACGTGGCTTGCCTTACAAAAATAAATAAATAAATAAATCACAAACTGCATTATTTGACATGAAGTTTGCTGCAACTCAGAGTTGTAGGTAACTTCCCCCAGGAGGAACGAGATGTTCATGCATGTCCCACTGCTCCCAGAGTCGCACATACACTCCACCCCACAAAGTGGAAAGCCCCCACCAGGAGTTAGAACTGTGTCCCACCCCACACCCCTCTGCCCCTAGAAGCGGCCATAGTGGTAAAATACTAATAATTAAAAGATTTAGCCATAGTCCTGCCCCTCCCCCCAGCCTCCCAACACATCCCTTTTCAGTTAAAAAAAAAAAAAACAAAAACACAGCCCCCAGAGGCTGAATTCATCTCCCCTCAGCCCAACCTTCGGACCCCCACAGCATTTATTCATCTTGCCCTGTTGGTTTATGGGGTCCAAGAGCGCCCCCTCGACTCTGGGCCCAGTGATGGCCATGTTTCAAAATGGCGGTGACTGGCCCTTTACCCCTTTTAGGAGGAAGGCTTTTATTTTTTACTGAAAAGGAAGGGGTTGAGATGGGGCTATGGCTGGACTTCTTAACCTTTTTTTTTTTTTTAACCACTATGGCCACCTCCAGAGGTGGGGGAATGGGACAAGAGTCTATGGAGAGAGAGAGACCCTTGGAGGTTTTGTCTTTTTTTTTTTTCATTTATCCAGTGGGGCTGTTTGACTGGGGTCGAGTGGCCCTTTTAAGCTTTGGTGGCCCCACAGTCCCAAGGCCACTCCTCCATACCACTGCGGTCTCTTTCCCCACAGTATTTTACCGCTTGGAAAAACATCATGGGAGTTTAAAGGCGGCATGGTCATTTTCTCTCTGGGAAAAATACTGCAGCTTAGTAAATGCCCCCTTAGGTTCCTAAATTAAGGAACTCCGCTTTCTTTGACTATCTGCCTCATACTTTCTTGCATTTTATTTCCTATTTTGGTTTCCTCATTTTTCTGGATTGACCTTTACTGCCTAACGAATTGAATTTAAAGTTTTACGTCTATTACATAAGATCATTTACGGTGAGCAAACTGACTGGCTAAACGCGGCTATTCGTTTACACGTCCCACAAAGAAATCTTAGATTGGCTGGCAAAGGTCTATTAGCTATCCCTTCAGTAAGACCTGCCCATCTTAGTGACGTTGGAGCCAGAGCCATATCCCTTGCTGACCCTAAAATATGGAACCTTTTACCTTTACCACTAGGCACACAATCCGATACAAAACTATTTCGATCAGGCCTGAAGACCTGGCTATTCATGAAAGCTTATGAGGTTATTTCCTATAACATGTTGTTTAGCCTGCCTCTGTTTTTATCATGTAAACCTTTGTGATGGTTCTACCGAATGATGGTATGTAAAACCAATAAATAAATAAATAATAGGCGAGTAACAGTACGATAAGAGAGAATGCCCAAGCAATTCCCCGCTTTCAGTCTCTGTGTGTGTGTGTGTGCAGCTTCAAGTTCTATGGCTCTTTCTGTCAGGTGAAAGAGGCTATTGTCCCCTCTGCTCTTCTCTAGGGATGTGCTTTAGTTTCCAATGAAATATGAAATTTTACATTTCGTTTCAATTTGTTTTTTAAAATAAAACAGAAACGAACAAAAGTTTGTTTCGTTTATAAAAAAAAAAAAAAGTGTAGCCAGCTATCGTCTCTCCTCTTTTTTTTTGTCAAACAAACTTCCTCTGCGGCCAAAAAAAACAAAAGCCTGCTCTTTGCCTCAATGCCCATTCCCCATGCCTTGGATCCTTCTTAGGTCACTTCTTACCCAAATTTCGAGTTGTAGGAGCAGACTCCAGTTTCTCCTGCCCCATTGCTGCTGTTTTTCAAAATGGACACTGGTCCAGCCCAGAACAATGCCATTATGTTGTCTGCCATAGAGCAAAATGGTTCCAGCCTTGGGTCGACCAGTGGTCATTTTGAAAGCCAGCAGTGACAGGACAGGAGCCATTGGGGATCGCTCCTGCCCACTGAAGACCTGTAGATTGAGTAAAATGTGGCATGGGGGAGGGGACTCAGAAGGCTGTCACCGAGTTTGGAGTGGTGCCTGGACACAGTTTTTTTTTATGGTACATTGCTTTATTTCACTTAAAAAAAAAAAAAAAGAGAAACTGAACAGAAAACTTGCTCATGCTCCCCCATGTTTTTGTGCATGGTCAGTTGTGCTGTGGGCACTGCACATACATATCAGACAGAGGTAAGGGAGAGCTACCTGGGCATAACACCTCCCCAGTCCCAGAATCTGAGCTTCCTGGCCAAGCAGCCGGAGGCGGGGGAAGGTTGTCTGCCCAATTCACATGCTACATTTCATCATCTTCCCTAAAAGCGGATTTATAACCAGAGATCTCGGACCTCGTATTCCATCCCCCACATATGCTAGTCCAGTGAAGGCTTTGTTAGTGATGTAATGCAGACCACAGAGACCCCACCATTAAAGTCTCCCCTGTCCTGAGCAGCTTTCCCAACATTAAATGTTCGAGGTTTTGTTAGGTTAATCAAGCACTTACCTGTACAAATGGCTTTTGAGAACTGCCCTCGCTATCATTTGTAACTGTGTTACTGTCTTTTGGTGTCCAGATCCGTAGGATTTCCCATTTGCTTCGTACTGATTCCCTGTAGTGCTGGGGAAGCAAAGCCCTAATGCTGATCTCGGGGCATGAGCACAACCCTGGAATCCGCAGCAGGCAGCAGCCTCCCCTGATTAAATGCATTTCCACATCAAAGCCTGTCAGTTTCCTAACATCTTAATGCTAAATGCAGTTCACATTGCTGCAGCTCTGATTTCTGTAGCCTTGGGCAGAAAGAGAGGGAAGAATGGAAGTCGTGACTCAGGCAGGTCTCCTCCCAGATGGCCTCTGCTTTTGTCCTATCTCCTCTCTAAACCCTTTTACTCTAGGGAGCTTTGCCGCAGCACAGGGAATCCAGAAGCAGTGATTTGAACCCAGCTCCTTACGTGAGGACAATTAAATATTGTGTAGCAGAATAGGGGACCTGCAGTCTGTGCCAGCACCCCAAGAGAGGGAGGAGAGGGAAAGGGTGTGATAACACAGGGTTATTCAGGAGCTGGGGCGATTCATAGAAACATAGAAATGACGGCAGAAGATGACCAAACAGCCCATCCAGTCTGCCCAGCAAGCTTTCACACTTTTTTTTCTTTCACATACTTATCTGTTTCTCTTGGCTCTTAGTAACCTTTTTTTTAATTCTATTTCCCTTCCACCCCCGCCATTAATGTAGAGAGCAGTGTTGGACCTGCATCTAAGTGAAATAGCTTAATTTAGTTAGGGGTATTAACCACCACAATAAGCTACACCCATGCTTATCTGTTTATTCAGACTATGTAATTCAGTCCTTGTTGATTGTTGCCTGAATATAGATCCACCTTTCTTCATTCCCCCCTGCCATTGAAGCAGAGAGCTATGCTGGATTTGCTTGAAAGTGAAGTATCAGGTATTTTTTTGGTTTGGGGTAGTAACCGCCATAACAAGCAAGCTACTCCCCTGCTTTTATGTGGTTGCAAATCCTTTTTTCCACATTTCTTCTTGCCGTTGAAGCATAGAACAATGTTGGAGTCGCATTATTGAATAAGGATATTCATCTCCAGGTAGTAGCCAACATTCCCTCAAGCCACCCCCATGCCGCTTGTCTTCATTCACATCCTCTAGACTTTATGGATCCACAGCATTTATCCCACGCCCCTTTGAAATCCTTCACAGTTTTGGTCTTCACCACTTCCAGAGGAAGTGGTGAAGACCTGCCAGCCAGCACCCAGTGACTGGAGCTGCACACTGCTCTGGACAAAGACCTTATATCTGGCCCTTCCTCCCTGGAAAGCATGTCTTGGGTCTTCTGCTCCGCAAGGTGGAGGTAAGGGTTTATTCACACAGATGAGCCTGTGGCGTTCCTCGTTACATCCCCAGGAACGGAGAGCGCATTCATGTAGTGTATGAAGTGGTTGTGCGGTGGGGCTGATTGTACTCCAGTCTGACACACACACACCCCCACCCCCCCCAACTCCCTGTGAAGGGAAAAACAAAACATTTTACCTCAACGTGCTGCGTTTAAGAGCGGGATGGACATTCCATGCTGCTTCTTTCCTAAAGAATATTTTCCCTTCCAGAAATTGCAAATATTAAGTCATTGGGCAAAAAAAATTGCACCATTTCAGACGTGTGCAAGCAGAAGGACTTGCTGGCTTTTTTCACTTTTTTGCCCAACACTTCAATCGATTCCAGAGGTTTTTGTTTTGGGGGGGGGGGGGGGCTCAGGAGATCTTATGGGATGGAGAGTGTGTCCTGTTAAGTAGTGAAGGTATGAATGGGATTTGGATAGGGTAGTTCCTGACGATCATGGCATGTGTGCCAGTCAATCAGATTCCTTGCAATGAAAGCTGCCTTCCCTGTACATACCCGGATCAGTCCAGATTGCTGGGTTATGCCTCCCTTCCAGCAGATGGAGACAGAGCAAAACTTGAAGGGCACCCCCTCTTAGTCTGGTGTACCACCTGCGATCCTTCAGAATTTCTCAGTCTCCAGCAGATGAAGGTGGCAGAACCTGTGGTCCTGATCCTTTAAAAAAAAAAAAGACTCCAGTGAGGAAGGCACTTACACATTTTGTTTTACCACTGCCTAGATCAACCAGTTTAAAAAAAAAAAAAAGAAAGCAACAAACCAGGAGTACAAGTCCTCCCAAGGGGTTGGGGCCATCCCCTTTGGTGGCAGGCAAGGCTGGGGTTGGGGACCCTGAGAGCCTACTTTCCCGGAGCTTTTCTTTCCAGACCGGTGAGTAGGAGGGATTTACCGGTGGGCTGGTCCCTCCCCCTGAAGCCCAGAGAAGGTTCATTCCTCTGGTGAGACCGAAGTTTAAAAAAAAAAAAAAAAAAAGAGGGACCCAAAGACGTTTAATTCCTCTGGTGTCTTTTAAAAAAAAAAAAAAGAAAACATAGCTATCAGCAGGTCTCCCGGGTCTCCGGAGGAGCTTTTGTTTAGCTTCCCTCGTCACAGCTCTTTTTCAGTGATGCCACGGAGATCGCGGTGTTCTGCCTGCGAGGAGCCAGCTGCGCGGCTCTCTCGCAATGGCCTCTGCTCCCGATGTTTGTTTTCCCAGGTGAGAGGGTTCATCGGGGACGAGAGGGAGTGACAGAGGGAAGTCCCTAGCTCGATCCTGTGGTGCGGGAAAGAAGCTGTCTGCATGGGGAACTCGGCCTGCTCCGTTCCTGATCAGTGTGGGAACGGTGGCCACTTTGAATCTTCTTAACTCCAATGCAGATCAATTTGTGGGGGGAGGGGATTTCCCGCCACAACTTTCTCTGCCGAATCTAAGCTCTGAGAGACCTCAGGGCTCTGTGCCTGCCTCCCTCTCCCCCCCCCCCCCTGTGGTTTGAGATTACCCCTGGGGGTGGGTCTTAAAGAGACAGCACCCTCTTTTTTTCTCAGTTTGTGCTTTTACTGCACAAAGCATATCTGGAAGCAGAGGCTGACTCTCAGTCAATAGAGTGCCCGCCAGCAAAGGTTCCCAGACCTGTAGATGTGCAGGAGACCACTAGAATTAGGACAGTTCGAGAGATTTTGGATGCATCTGGGACTACACTAGCTGAGCAGCCGGACCTTTCATCTCAAGACTCCCCTCATGCAGACGTGATGAGGAACCTGAAAAATCTGTCCCAGTAGAGGGAGATGATCTGCGAGTGCTACGATTGTTTCGGAGGAATGAGCTTGATCCCATGATCCCTCATGTCCTTGCTGAGTTGGGGATTCCGGCTCTGCAACCTGTTTCAGAGCCTTCCACAGTGGATCCCGTCCTGTTAGGTCTTCGGGCCCCGCCTAGAACTTTTCCTTTCCACCCGATGCTATTACAGCTCATGCTCTGGGAGTGGGACACTCCGGAGGCAAGTCTGCGAGTAGGAAGAGCTATGGAAAAGCTCTGTCCACTACCTGAGAAGTCGCTGAAGCTTCTCAAAGTCCCTAAGGTGGATGCGGCTGTATTGGCTGTCACTAAATAGACAAAGATTCTGGTGGCAGGAGCAGCTGCGCTTAAGGACCTCCAAGATAGGAAGCTTGAAGTCCTTCTTAAGCGGATTTTTGAGGTATTGGCACTTGGCATCCGAGCAGCGGTCTGCAGTAGTTTGATGCAGAGTGCGACTCTGAGATGGGTACAACAACTCCTCACTGCCCAGCATCTTCCCCCGGCGGAGGCGGAGCGTGTGGAGGTGGCAGTAGCGTATGGCGCAGATGCCTTGTATGATCTCCGTACTTCGTCATGCACAGACTCCGCAGTCTCGGCCAGGAGACTTCTATGGCTCCGCAACTGGTCGGCTGATGTCTCTTCCAAGTCTCAGTTGGGGGCGCTTCGGTTCAAGGGAAAGTTTTGTGGGGTTTTTTTGTTTTTTGGGGTTTTTTGGGAGAATCTCGAACATTTCATTAAGTCCCTAGGAGACAATAAAGTGTACAAGCTTCTGGAGGACAAGCTTAGGATTTCTAGAGCCTTCGGTTCATCTTGTTCTCGATTTCAGGGTCAGCGCCTTTTCGTCAGGGCAGAATTCCTTCCTTCACTCAGCGGCAGCCTTCAGTGAGATCCCAGACTTGGGCTTATTCCTTTCGCGGCCGTAAACCTTTCTGCGACTGAGTCCCTCAGGGGCCTTCCGGCAGCAAGTCTTCCCAGCGAAGATGCACCGACCCACTTCTCCATTCCGGTGATAGGGGGTCGACTCTCCCTGTTTTTCGAGGAATGGGTCAAGGTTACTTCAGACCAGTGGGTTCTACCCATCATAGAACACAGCTACGCTTTAGATTTTGCTCGCCCGCTGCGAGACCTGTGTTTGGTATCTCCCTGCGTGTCCCGGGAAAAGCAACAAGTTGTGAGCCAAACTCTGTGTCAGTTGAAAGACTTTGAAGCCATTGTTTCGGTTCCTCTGGCCGAACGCAGGACCAACAGGTACTCAATATATTTCATGGTTCCCAAGAAGGAACTCTCCTTCTGCCCAATATTGGACCTGAAGAGAGTGAACAGAGCGCTTCGGGTTCCCCACTTTTGGATGGAAACTCTGTAGTCAGTCATTGTGGCCATCCGTGCAGGAGAGCTTTTAGCCTCGCTGGATCAGACGGAGGCTTATCTGTACATAGGGATCCATGAGCATCATCAAAGGTTCTGCGGTTTATGGACCTAGGTGAGCATTATCAATTCCAGGTGCTCCCATTTGGATTGGCGACCGCTACCAGCATCTTCACCAAGGTGATGGTGGTGGCGGCTCTCAGACAGGAAGGGATCTTGATTCATCCATACTTGGATGATTGGCTCATTCGAGCGAAGTCGGAAGAACTTTGCAAGATAGCGGTTCGCACAGTTTTGCATTGTCTTCACACTCTCAGGTGGGTCATCAATTTTTCCAAAAGCCATTTGGTCCCATCCCAGGTGCTGAACTTCTTGGGAGTCCGGTTAGACATGAGTATCGGCAAGGTTTTTCTCATGCAGGAGAGGATCGACAAGCTGATGTCACAAATTCAGTGTCTGTTGGCCCTGCCGGTGCCCAAGGTATAGGATTACTTGCAGGTGCTTGGTTCTATAGCATTTACTCTTGAGTTAGTCCCCTGGGCCTTTGCTCATTTGAGGCCTTTGCAGAGAGCGTTACTTTCCTGCTGGGATCCCAAGTCAGAAGAATTCCAGGTGCCCTTACCATTCAAGGACCCCGCCAGAGCCAGTCTCAGTTGGTGGTTGGTCCCTGACGTGGACGTGGAGTGGACCTGGAGGGGCCCCAGTGGGTAATCATGACAATGGATGCTAGTCTTTCCAGTTGGGGGGCAGTTTGCCAATTGCAGTCGGCACAGGGTCAATGGAAACATCAGGAGGCGCAGTAGTCCATAAATCGCTTAGAAATAAGAGCAGTATGCCTGGTGCTGTGCAGCTTTCTCCCTCTCGTGCACCATCAGTCTGTACGGATTTTGTCCAGCAATGCGATGATGGTGGTGTTCATCAATTGTCAAGGGGGAACAAAAAGCCGCCTGGGAGGTGGACAAGCTGATGGTCTGGGCGGAAAGCAATCTCGCCCAATTGGCGGCCTCGCACATAGCCAGGATAGACAACGTTCACGCGGATTTTCTCAGCCAACAATGGTTAGACCCCGGAGAGTGGGAGCTATCCGAGGAGGCGATGAGGCTCTTAACTCTTCGGTGGGGAGTTCCTCACCTGGATTTGATGGGAACTCGGCTGAATGTGAAGGCGACTCGTTCTTCAGTTGCGGAAGGAGTGGATGCTCTTGTCCTTTCATGGCCCTGCGGCATTCTGCTCTGCGTCTTTCCTCCCTGGCCTCTGGTGGGCAAGGTCTTAAGAATAGAAACCCACCCAGGGTCGGTCATCCTCATAGCTCTGGAATGGCCACGAAGGCTATGGTTTGCAGCCCTGGTCAACTTAGCGGTGGATGGCCCGCTTCATCTCAATCATTTTCCAAATCTTCTACGGCAAGGTCCAGTCTTTTTCGACCAGGCGGCTCACTTTTGTCTAGCGGCCTGGCTTATGAAAGAAAGCAGTTAAGAAAGAAGGGTTATCCTGATGCAGTCATTTCCACCCTTTTGCGGCACATAAGACCTCAACTTTGCTCACATATGTTCGGGTCTGGAAGGTTTTTGATTCTTGGTGTAGTGGTTTGGAAGTTTCTCCACGGCGCACCACCATAGTTCATATACTTGCCTTCTTACAGGAAGGGTTGAAAAAAGGGTTGGCGTACAGTTCTCTGAGTCCAGGTTGCAGCCCTGGGCTGTTTAAGGGTAAAGATTGACTGAGCGTCCCTTGCAGCCCATCCTGATGTAGCGCATTTTTTGAGAGGTGCTAAGCATTTGAACCCCCCAGTTCAAGTGGTGTGTTCTTCTTGGAGTCTGAACCTGGTTCTCCATGGGTTGGGCGGACTTCCTTTTGAACCCCTCAAACGGGCCACTTTGAAGGACCTAACGCTCAAGTCTGTCTTCCTAGAGACTATCTGCGAGGCGAGGCGAATATCTGAGATTCAAGCGCTGTCCTGTAGGGAACCTTTTCTTCAGTTCTCAGATTCGGGGGTGTCTCTTAGAATGGTACCATCCTTTCTGCTGAAGGTTGTGTCTGCCTTTCACTTGAATCAGTCGGTGGAGTTGCCGGCTTTTCCGGATTTGGATCATGAGTCCCCTCAGGCTCGCGACTTGCGGAAGTTGGATGTCCGGGTTCTCCTTCGATATTTGGAGGTTATTAACAGTTTCAGGGTTTCGGACCATCTTTGTCCCATGGAGCAGTCCTAAGAAAGGACATAAGGCATCCAAAGCTACCATTGCCAGATGGTTGAAGGAAGCTATAGCTTAGGCATATATGTGTCATGGACGTGCAGTGCCGGATAGTCTGAAAGCTCATTCGATCAGGCGGCATCTAGGGCAGAGAATCAGTTGGTCTCGCCACAGGAGATCTGCAGAGCGCCTATTTGGAAGTCTACACACTTTTGCTAAGCATTACCGTTTTGGATGTCCGAGCCCCGAATGTCGACTGCTTTGGCAGCAGTGTTCTTCGAGTGGGACTCTCCAAGTCCCACCGCAAGTAGGGCAGCTTGAGTACATCCCAGCAGTCTGGACTGATCCGGGTACATACAGGGAAAGGAAAATTGGTTCTTACCTGCTAATTTTCTTTCCTGTAGTACCATGGATCAGTCCAGACGCCCGCCCATTCAGGATGGTATTCTAATCTAGAGAGTCCACTCAGGGTATTTTTCCTTTTTATTAGCAGCTGTTTTCTGCAGAGTATAACAAAGATAATCAAAGAGTACTCCTTACATGTACATAGTTTTGAAGTTCGAGTTGTGCTGTTTTTGATCTAGCCATTGGTTCTGAAATTTTGTTCATTCTGCTATGATTATACTGAAGGATCACAGGTGGCACACCAATCTAAGAGGGGGGTGCCCGTCAAGTTTTTCTCTGTCTCTATCTGCTGGAAGGGAGGCATAACCCAGCAGTCTGGACTGATCCGTGGTACTACAGAAACAAAAATTAGCTGGTAAGAACCAATTTTCCTTTCCCTTTCCATGACCAGGTTTCCTCTCTTTCTTTCTCTTCCCTGCAGTGGATTTGCTCAGTCTTTCTGCAGCCTGCGATGCCTTGGACCAGCACAACCTCAAACAGAATGACCAACTGATGGACATCCTGCAGATCATCAACTGCCTGACGACCATCTATGACCGGCTGGAGCAAGAGCACAACAATTTGGTCAACGTTCCGCTATGCGTGGACATGTGCCTCAACTGGCTTCTCAATGTCTATGACACGTACGTTCCCCAGTGGTGCTGGGCATATGGATAGACATACCCTAATGGGAAAGAGCTAACATGAATAAAGAAAAGAACAGTCTTGTTTTATTAATCTACTTGTTTTTTTGAAGGTGAAAATAAACGTGGATTAGGGTGAATATAGAGTATTTGTATTTTCAGAAGGCATTTGATAAAGTTCCTCGAGAGAGTCTCCTCAGGAAACTAAAAAGTCATGGGATAGGACTACTGTGGATTGGTTAAAAGACAGAAAATAGAGTAGTACTATATGATCAGTTTTCCCAATAGCCATAAGTCATTAGTGGAGTACCACAGAGATCGATACTGGGGCTTGTGCTGTTTAACATATTCATAAATAATCTGGAAAAGGGAATGATGAGTGAGGTGATTAATTTTGCAAGGGACACAAAATTATTCAAAGTTGTTAAAACAGCAGCTGATTGTGAGAATTGCAAGAGGACCTTGTGAGACCAGGAGACTGAGTAACTAAATGGCAAATGAAATTTAATGTGAGCAAGTGCAAAGCGATGTATATAAGGAAAATTAATGCAAACTGTAGTGCCTTGATGTTGGGTTCTGTATTAAGAATCATCACCCGGGAAAAGGATCTTGGAGTCCTTGTGGACAATATGTGGGGCGGCAGCTAAAAAAAGCAAATAAAATGTTACGAATGATCCAAAAAGGAATGGAAAGGAAAATAGAAAATATCATATTGCCTCTGTATCAAGCCATGCTATGACAGCACCTTGAGTATTGTGTGCAGTTCTGGTCATCCCGCCTCGAGAGACATAGTGGAATTAGAATAGGTGCAGAGGAGGGCACCAAAAATGATAAAGGAGATGGAACATCTCTCCTATGATGAGAGGCTACGCAGGCTAGGGCTGAGAGGGGACATGATGGAAGTTTATAAAAACATGAGAGGGGTGGAATGGGTAAATAAAAGGTGGTTATTTACCCTTTTCAAATAATAATAAAACAAGGGGACACTCCATGAAATTAACAAACAGCATATTCAGAACAAATCCTAGATAGTTTTTATTTAGTGCACAATCAAGCTGTGGAATCTGTTGCCAGAGGACATGGTCAAGGCAACGAGCATAGCTGAGTTTAAAAGAGGAATGGACAAGCTTTACCTGACTGCTGACACGTGTAAGAACAGTCCCACAGAGCACTGCTGAAAGATGTTGGTGACACTTTAGGGTGAGAACCCAGACTAGTTTGCAGCTGGAAGGCCAGCTGAGTGTGTATGTTTCCTATTAGTGAAATGGCTGAATAGATTCCCTTAAATGACAAAGTCCTGCCCTAGGACATATGATAGAGCCTTAGGTTGTTCTTAAATACGGCCAGAGGATTACAGAGTCAGGGCCCCAGTAATAACACATAAAGAGAAGGCATCTCCATTCCCTCTCCAGACCCGTTGCACCTTTATCGCAGTCTGGTGCCTATGACAGCTGTGGTACTTCTGGGAGATACCCCTAGCCAGAAAATCTGTTCAGGGCTATGCAGGATCAGCTGCTCTCCAGCTGGCGCCCTTGTGAGAAGCTGGCATGGCACCGCCTTGGCCTATCTGAGCGAGCGTAGCAAAGGTCAGGCGTGGGATCCAGCAAAGCTGCAGTGTTAGGAGGCGTGGTAACAAGATTTGACAGCTATAATAAAGTGCTGCACAAGAATGACTTTCAGGGCTGAAGGCTGGAGTTTTTAATCAGAATGGCATGCTATTAAAAGGTTTGGCATTAGGAGGGAGTGCTGGACTTTCGCATGACATTAATGCCAACTTCCATTCACACAATGTTTTCTTTTTCCTCTTTGACAGCAGAGGTCGAACAGGAAGGATCCGGGTCCTCTCTTTCAAAACTGGAGTCATCTCGCTGTGTAAAGCACACCTGGAGGATAAGTACAGATGTACGCCTTTCCTGGTTTGTTTGTTGGGTGAAGGTGCTGAGCGACGCACACAGCAGGGGACCGCTTCCCTGTGAGACATCGCACTGAATGTGGAGGGTGTGGGGACACTTTTATCCATTTTCGTTATTTAATCGACACCTAGCAAATTTAAATAGCAGTAGCGAGGGAAGGCCATGGGCAAAGCTGTTTACACAAGGTGAATACCGGTTTTATCCAGGGATATTGTCTTGTCTAAAAATTGCTCTGAAGAGTGGCCAAAAGTTTGCACCTGCTTGCATAGTGCAGGCACCTGTAGGCAGGTTAAAAAGAGGCATTCCCAGAGGGGTGTGTATGGGTCAGGGCTGAGACGTCCCCTCGGCTGACTGCACAGCAGCTACTTGAAACAGCCCCCCTTAGAGGCACGGGTGAATTAACCTGCAGAAACTGAGCCATGGGAGGTCAGTAAGAGGGAGCGCACATACTCTCTCTCTCTCTCTCTCTCTCTCTCTCAACCACATTTTCATTCACCCCACCCAAGTTGGAAAAGTAGATTTAAATTAAAAACAAAATGTGAAACATTCCATCAAACAAAATATGACACACAAAGTTTTGGGAATTGAAAACTCAGGACTATTCGGCTGGTAAGGAGGGAGCGAAGGGATTTTAGGGCATGATGGGAGGATAGCGCCATCTTGATCCAGTGCTCTTCTGAGGGGCTTCTAGTCAGTTCCTGATCGGTAGGTGGAGTTAGAAGGGTGCATCTCTCTCTAGTATAAGTCCACATCGTGTGCCCTGTCTCTCAGGCTGCACAGGAGGTGCATGGCTTTGCTGTGGTGGTTGACAGAGAGCAAGAATCCCACGTGAGGTTGCATCTTCCAGCGTCCTCCTGTAGGAAAGCCTCTGCTGCCATCACCATGAGATTAGTGAGACCGCCACTAGTGCCATTCATTTCTGTAGCACTACTAGAGATACATAGTGCTATAGGCAGGGCCACTGGCTGCTTGCGATACTGAGACCATGGCAAAGGCTGCAGAATCCGGGCCTCGGTGTGGAACTGCAGGTGAGGTAAAGGGCCTGGTCCAGGAAACAGCAGTCAGATGGGCCAGTCGAGCATGGGTGGGTGTTTGTGTGCGCACACGGGGTATAAACCCAACACCTCAATCTGTGCTTCCATTCCTCTCTTGGCAGGAGGAGAAGCTGAGGGGCGGGGCTTCGGGTCTCCTAGGATACAGTTGCCACTTTAAAACTCCATGGCATGACCTATATGACTGAATGCAGCAGTCAGGCTCTGGGTCACAAAAGAGGAGGATGTGGCCTGAATCAGTGCCACAAACAACCTAGATTGGACCTGGGAGAGAGGCAGGAAAAGGGGGTGAGAGGGAAGATTCAGCTTGCAGGGTGGAGTAAGGGGTTGGGGGGGATGATGGAGAGGGAGCTGTGGGGAATGTAAGGATTTGAGAGGGCTTGACTGTGTGCCCAGGGATGGGGGTGGAGGGGAGAGAGAGAGAGGGTATTGATGTGGGGCCAGGCGGTGGGAGGAGAAGGGAGACGAGGGATGCGCTTGTGTGTGTGAGAGATGATACCTGCACCAGGTGTGGAGGGTGAGTGAGAGAGAGAGATCCTCCCATTCCTTCCCCTGGTCCTGTATAACTTCTCCTCCATCCACTATCCTCTTAGATTCTGTCCCACTGCCAATCCCCATTCCTTCCTTGCACTAATTACTAAAATCCCTCTTCCCTTCCCCAAAAAAACTATTAAAATACACATCAGAGAAGTCAGAAAATGACTTTCTTTTTATAAAGTGCCATAAAATTTATATTGATATACAAAGCTATGCAAACGTGCCACAGGATTTTTCTAATTTTTGCCTACTGATGTTCCCCCTAAGCTGGGGATGGGACAGGGGGCCTCCTGCTATAGCACAGTTGAGGTCGGTAAGTATTGCTGCACACTGTAGGGTAAATTTTTAAAGTCCGGCCACGCGCATATCTCCCGATACGTGCAGAACTTACTTCCTCTTCGGAGGTGAAGTAAATTTTAAACAAAAAAAAATGTGAATAGTTGGGGGGGGGTTAGGGGTTGGGGGGAAGAGGGGAAAAGGGAAGAAGAGTAGGGATAGGGAAGTTCCCTCCCAGTCCGCTGCTTAATTGGAGCAGATTGGCAGGGAACTGGTAATGGCTCAATCATGTCGCTGTGATTTTTTTTATTTTTATTTTTTAAGAAAATCCCCCCTCCCCCCTTGCACATGTGAGTCGGAACTTGCCCACATATGCGCGTCCCGATATAAAACTGGGCGCGCATGTGGGTATCGTATTTTATAACAATCACGCGGGAACCACGCGCATCTCTGAAAATCTACCCTTCTGTGTGCACTTTGACTTTGAAAATTGCCCCATGGACAGCACTCCTGCAGACTTTTGCACCTGCTTCTACCCTGGAGAATAAGGTGTGTAGCATTGAAAATGAAATCTTCCCCTGACCTAGAGACACCCCTGGAAACGCCTCCCCTAATGGCGGCTTAAAAAAAAAAAGTCCATACGCTGTGGAGGAACATCCCTGCTCTTCACAGTGCAGAGAGTTTCCTTTTACCTCGGTATCATTACCCTCTCTAAGAATACCAGCAGACGATCTTTTCTCACGGCTGTTCCTGACACGCTGTGCGAGGGGGGGGCTTCCTGCAGCCAGCACTGAGTAACTGCTTTCTCTCCTTTTCCCTCCCCTCCCCACAGACCTTTTCAAGCAGGTAGCGAGTGTGACGGGCTTCTGTGACCAGCGCAGGGTGGGCCTCCTGCTGCACGACTCCATCCAGATCCCACGGCAGCTGGGGGAAGTGGCCTCATTCGGGGGCAGCAACATCGAGCCCAGCGTCAGGAGCTGCTTCCAGTTTGTAAGCACTGCACAGCCACTCCCTCCCTGAAGCTAAGGATACACAGGCCAATGCAGCCGAACGCACCTGTATGCGCACACTTCAATACGCATTTTCTGCGGGCAAAACTTGCTGCCAATGCAGTAAGGAGTTTTGTGCACAGAAAACAAGCATTTCTAAATGGGTGTAGTGCTTTGCCCATGCAAATGAGGGCATTAAGCATTATCCCCCCAATGCAGAGAGACTGCATCTGGCCAGCGCACCATTTTTTAGCACTGGAAACTTAACCCCTGGTTAGAGCTGGAGTTAAGTTTCCAGTGCAATGAAAAAAAGATTTAAAAAGGCTAAAACCATTTTACAAACTCTCTGGGTAAGTGCCAGCACTTACCTGCATAAGTACTGATTTATTCAGGTAAGTGGCTGCAGCTGCCTCTGCCCACTTACCCTGTAAATACTGATTTATCCATCTGTCTGGCAGCGGGAAGTATCCGCCAGATAGCTGCATAAGTCAGTATTTATAACGTTATCTGTATACCTAAATACTTATCCAGCTAAGTAGTCGCGACTTGCGGCAGATAGCCTTTTAAGTACTGCTTTATGTATCTAGTGGCTGCTTCCTGCTGCCAGATAGATGGATAAATCAATATTTACTGGCTAAGTGGCACAGCAGCTGCCATCACCCAGATATCCTGAGAGAGATGGCTCCATCCCCCTCCCTAGTTAAAATGTGCGTTCCACCTGTGCCGAATGCACATGTTATCGTTTTTATGCATTTTTTAACACTCAATGCATTGGCGTATCATTAGCTTACTGCATCAAGAATTTAAAAAAAAAAATCCTGGCAGAAAAAATGTGCGCTGAAAACATTTTATTAGTACCAAGATTACTGTGTAGACCTGAGGGGAGGGGAGCCTCCAGTCCGTCGCATATCCCATATCTGATTTGCATGCTCTGCGTGTTGGCCGTATGGGGGCGTATTTTATATTATGTCATAGAACACACCTCTCACAATCTGGTAAAGCAAAACTTAGTTTACTAAATGTTGTAAATATATGGATAATAAATCAGTAGATATAAGTAATATCAAGTACATAAATCAATACAAGTAAATAGGAAACAGACAGAAATAAAGATAGAATATTATTTATTTTATTTATTTTAAAATGTTTTCTATACCATCATTAAGTTATTTACCATCATAACGATTTACAAAAAAGGCACATATAGAAGGGTATAGTTAGTGCTTTACAAAAAAGGTGCCAGTAGTATTCGGTAACATAGAAATGTTAAAAACTAGTTGAATAATGATATATATTACCTATTGATACATGAATCATGGGTGAAGCACATGTGATTCATTCTAGACTTTTCAGTTGTTTTTACGATTATCAGTGTGATAAAAATAATTTCCAGGTAGGTATCCGGAGATTGTGTTGGGTACTTTATGCCAGCTGTACCTTACTTATTTTCACCGTTCTCTTTATAAAAGACATAAGGACACTTTCCTTATGTCTTCCATCTATAAGAAAGTGTCCTTGGAAACCTGGAAGGCTGCGAGCTCGGGGACCATAAAAAGAACCAGCTGATTTGCTCTTTGTTCCTTTCAGTTCATCCAAAGAAATGGGCAAATGCAATTCCTTATATATGTATCCCTCTGCAAGTTTGGTGTTTCAATTTGCACTTTATCTAGGAAGGTATTTAAGTAGTAGTCTTTGATCGCCTCATTTGTTAAGAGACACCAAATGTCTTAACTTATTATCAGCTCATTTGTATTGGTACTAGTCTTTGGTATTTGATCACACCAGATGTTCCCCAGGGCCATCCCAGCTCTCCTGTTGCCAGGAAGTTCCAGAAACGACGTGATAGTGTCATGCCTTTATGCAATCAATCCCTGTACTCAACTTCTATGCAATAATCATCAATCATTAGAGCCAGTTCTGATCCATCACAAAATTTTCTGGGAATCTAGCTAAGCTTCCTAAAATTATCTTCTTACACATGCCAGGTCAGTGTGTATGGTGGCGGGGCAGATGGCATGTTCCACTGTAGGCCGTGGGGGGGGACCTTTCCATGTATTGTCTTGTAAGGCAACTAAAACCATTTAATTGTTAAATTCCTGCTAATGTGAGATTCAGGGGCACTTTCTGAGAAGCAGTAAGGTCACTTACTGTTACTCATCTTGCTGTCCTCATTGTTAGCTCTGCGCATGATGATGACCCTAAACAATAAGAGGCACCAGGAACGTTCCACATGGTTTTGCCTGATCCAAAACGGTTCTGCCGGCAACAGTGCCAAGGGCAATGAAATCAGGAAAAGGAACACGGGAGTCCAGCAGGGGTGCGTACTGGAGTTTCTCATCTGTGTTGGTGGCAGAGCATTCCAGGAGGCAGACTGCGCATTCTAGTAAATCAAAAGCCTTAACATGAAAGATCTGCAAGAGCAGCTTCCTGCTGTCGAGAAGAATTTCTTAGCGTCCAGTCAGATGAATCCAGAACAAATGTGTTATGCACCTCTACCAGGAGATGGAGCAAACTGACTTCACAGTATATATACCCCTGCAGTGACATCAGCCTGCCAGTATTCATTTCCAGCAGATGGTGGACATGCATGTCTCTACTGGGGATTGCTTCATTTTGAGAAAGGAGAATTAAGAAAATAAATTTGCCCTGCTCTCCTCCTTTCCCCAGTCTCCGTGCTCGGCACACCATTCCAACGTTCGTCCAGCTCCATGGGAGGTTGAGGGGCATGGGCAGCCTGGTAGGCAGCCGCTCAGAGGCTTTTTCACTGCGCACCACATGGTAGGCCGCAATGGCATTTTGCACGTTTTCTCATGCTGCCCTCTATAGGATTGTTGATTCGGCGTGTGCTTCTAGCTGTGCATCCAGGTTGTGCACCTAGTTTTTTTTTAGTACTCAGTCGGGCCTTATAATCTGTGCTTTCCTAGCGTGTAGCCAGATGGACTCAGGACCAATGGGTTATGCTCCCCTGCCAGCAGATGGAAACGGAGTCAGATTTCAAAGCTGATGTCACTGTACATACACCCCTGCAGTGACCTCAATCCTTCAGTATCTCAGTCTCCAGCAGATGGTGAACATACCTCTCGCTATGGGGATTGCTGTTATTTTTGGAAGGATTTATTTATTTATTTATTTATTTAAAAGTCTTCTATACCGATGTTAGTTGAAACATCACCTCGGTTTACATGGAACAAAAGCAACGGAAATTACAAGTAACAGGGGAAGGGTAAGGGGTACAAAAAACCATAAGGAGAGCAGAGAAGCATAGGAACAAGTGAACTATAATGTCATAAGAACAAGGTCATAGTCAAATTCAGGTCATGATCCATCACAATTCAATATTCATCAAGGGTGTTGGGGAAAGGCTTGTTTGAATAGCCAGGTTTTGAGCTGGGCTCTGAATTTGGTGATGCAAGGTTCAAGTCTGAGGTGGGTTGGGAGTGAGTTCCAGTGCATAGGTCTAGCAATGGAGAGCGCCCGATCTCTTGTAGCTGTGAGGTGTGCTTTCTTTAGGGATGGCACATGGAGGGACCCTTTGGTGGTGGTCCTTGTCGGTCAATTCGAGCAGGTAAATTGGAGGGGATCTGCCAGCCAGTTGAAGTGATGGGAATATAAGGCTTTATGTTTAATGGTCAGGGATTTAAAGAGGATGCGGGAGGGAATAGGGAGCCAGTGTAGGTCCACCAGTATAGGGGAAATATGGTTGTATTTGTGAGCGTTGGAGAGGGTTCTGGCTACAGTGTTCTGTAGCATTTGGAGGGGCTTTAAGGAGGAGTAGAGTAGGCCAAGAAAGAGGGAGTTACAGTAATCCATCTTGGATGCCAGTGTAGCCTGGACGACAGTGCGGAAGTCACTAGCGTGAAGGAGAGGTTTCAGGTTTTTAAGACTTTAAGTTTGAAGAAACCCTCTTTGAGTATGGCACTGATATGTTTTTTGAAGTTCAGTTGTTGGTCGATTAGGACCCCCAGGTTCCTTGCGCAGGGCTGTGCATGAGGAATCTAGATAGCAGAGTCAATTGAGAGTGCGGGATTAGTATAAATTCTACCTTTAAATGGGATAAATTCTACCTTTTAAATTAGGATAAATTCTACCTTTAAATGGGAGAAAATAAATTGAGCCCCGCTCTCCTGCGGTAATATCTAAAGGTCCCTCCCCCAGTTGAGAATTCCTGAGATGATTTCCGAGATCCCTCAAAGCTGTGCCTTGGTCCGATAGCCAGTTCCCGGCATGGACTTTGCTGCTTTAGCAGCTGAAAGGCAGCAGGTACAGGAAACCGCACGTGGCGGTGACAGCCAAAGCCCTCTCCCCCCACAGCTGGAGACTGTCTCTGTACTCAGCCGGTAAGCGCTGAGCCCAGGTAAGTTTAAAAAAAAAAAAAGTAGAGGATTTACCTCCCTTCTCAGAGACATTTGGCGGGATATCAGTAAGACTTATTCTGTTCTCCTTGCTCGATGCACTGTACCGTCATCCTTCCTGATCCCGTTGGGATAAGGGGAAGGGCGCTTCCGAGCAGGTTGAACGGCCTTCTGGTAGGCTAGGCCCCACTTTAGGCTTGGTAGGCATGCCACGTGGTAGGCCGCCACGGCACCATCTTGTGCGTGTCTTTGTGCGTGCTGTATTGCCCTCCATAGAGTATTGGTACGTGCAGTGCATGTCGGCTCTGCACACCGTGCACACAACGTTGCATGCATACATATGCACACAATTTACTAGGTGCAGAATACAAATAAAGCCAGGCACACGGGCTGAGCGTGCGCTTCGCCACGTCCAGCCTAGGCGCCCGAAATCGGTGCGCATAAAATTTTAAGCGCAAGCCAACAGAACAGAGTTACTGCCACCAATGGTTCAGGCAGCCAAGAAACATAAGCGCCTTTCTCTCTGCGCTGCTTGTCACATCAGGGCTTCACAGTCTGTCCTGGATTCCAATTTATGTCGGCACTGTGAAGAAGCCCAGGGAGAGTTGGCCTCCCCGGACTTTGCTAAGCACGGCTCTTCCCATTCAGAGGATGGATTAGCCACAGCCTTAACTGGATCTTACCCTGGATCTGAGTACCCCCGGAACTGGGTCATCCATGGGAGAGAAATATTCACTGGCACCTACCCCAGTAACTCCTGGGCTAGGCATTGCCCCGGTTACCTTCTCTTGGGTTGAATTTTTCTAGGGCCTTCAAGCCTTCAAACAGGCACAGTCTGCTACCTCACTTGCCCCTGTCCGAATGGAACCTTAGCCATTAAGCCCTCCCTCTCCCAGCCTATCGGCAAACCTCGAGGCATGCCTCACCTCACCAAGGGCATCCCTGGTAGGGACCCGAATGGCACGGATGAAGAGAAGGATACAGACTCCCTGGAAGATGTGGAAATCCCCCTTGTTTAGAACTGTATCGAACCATGTTACGGTTTTTCCATAGAGACGAATTGCGGCCCAGGTTTCCCAGACCCCAAAGATGCTGGGAGTTCCTGGGGTAGACTCTGTGACGGAACCAAAGAAGAATAACATAAGACCATAAGATGTGCCATACTGGGTCAGACCAAGGGTCCATCAAGCCCAGTATCCTGTTTCTAACAGTGGCCAATCCAAGTCACAAGTTCCTGGCAAGTACCCAAACATTAGATATATCACAAGCTACTACTGCTTATTAATCCCATTCTGATTTTCCTAAGGAAAGCCTCTTGCTACTTTCCAGTACTGGAAGTCACCCGGGAGTTGATTGACCTGGAATGGGATGCCGTGGAAGCAAGTTTTAAAGGGGGATGAGTATTAGAAGCTCTCTACCCACGGGATCCGGCAGAGAGTGTTTGCATTTCCCTAAAGTGGATGTGCTTTTCTGTGCCATCTATAAGCAAACAACTATCCCAGTGGAGGGAGAAGCGGCCTTAAAGGATGCACACGATAGGCGGATGGAGTCCATCCTTAAATAGGCCTTTGACACAGTAGCGATGACCTTTCAGATTGCTTCTTGTTGTGCCCTGGTATCTACTCCTCTTTCAGGAGGTGGATGATTTGCAGGTGAATTCCAGAGCGGTTATGGAACCCACCGCTGCCTTTTTAGCTGACACAGGCTCGGATCTGGTCCGTACTTCTGCCTGAGGAGTGGCCTCAGTGGTGGCAGCGAGAAGACAGCTATGGCTGCGGAATTGGTCAGCAGATGCAACCTCCAAGGCAAATCTTACAAATATGCCCTTTAAAGGATCACTCCTTTTCGGAAGCGAATTGGAAAAGCTGGCCAGTAAATGGGGTAAATCTCCAGTTCTTCGGCTACCAGAAGATAAGAGAAAGCAGTTACAGTGTCCCTCACCTATGACGGGTCGATCTAGGGGCTCCCAACACTTTCACCTCTACAGAAGCTTGTTTTCTGAAAGGAGTGAAACATCTTCATCCTCCTTTACGGTTTCTGGTGCCCCTATGAAGTCTTAATTTGATTTTGCATTTTTTTTGGCAGGCCCTATGTTTAGACCGCTACGTACTCTGTCCTTGCAGTTGCTGACCTTGAGAATGGTTTTCCTTGTGGCAATTTGTTTTGCGCGTAGGGTTTCCAAACTGCAGGCCTTGTCTTGCTGGGAGCCATTTCTCCAGGTGACTCCTCCAGGGGCGGTACAGCTGCGTACTGTTCCTTCCGTTTACCGACGGTGGTCATTGAGTTTCACTTGAATCAGTCCATCTCTCTGCTGTCTCTGGACAGAGAGAGAGATGTAGAGGAATATCATCTGTTGTGACCCTTGGATGTCAGAGGCATATTGTCAGGTATCTGGAAGTTACTGAGCCTTTGCGGAAGTTGGATCGCCTGTTTGTCCTTTACGACGGTACTAGTGTGGTTTTGACTGGACCGCGGGCAGCCTCCCACCCTATTCGGGAATAGCTTGTTTACATCCCACTTGTTCTGGATTCATCTGACTAGACGCTAAGAAATGAGAAATTACTACTTATCTGATCATTTCCTTTTCTTTAGGACAGTCAGATGAATCCAGCTTCCCACCCTTGGCTGCCAAATTATTGCATAATGATCTTCTTGTGTGCCTTCATGTTACAGTGATTATTGGTAAGTGTTACTTAGGTCCCTAGACTAGTGTTATTACACTCTTTTCTGAGTGCAATGTTGCCTGTTGGCTGAGTATTGCAATGGTTATCTGTTTTTAATCAAGTTTTTTTGCTAGTCTGTCCACAGTTGCTTTTGAAGAAAATACTGGCAGGCTGATGTCACTGCAGGGATGTATATATATTGTAACGTCAGTTTGCTCAATTTCCATCTGCTGGTAGAGGTGTATAATCCACTTGTTCTGGATTCATCCTGTCTGTCCTAAAGAAAAGGAAATAATCAGGTAAGTAGTGTGATTTCTCATCAGTTAGAAAACTCTGAGCGATGAATGTGGCTGCTGTTCAGATCTGCAGAGACCCTGAAAATATGGAGACCTGTCAGTTGTCTCTGAAGAGTGTGGCATTGCACTGCAAAGCAAAGCCTGAAAGAACAGAGGAGCTCTAACATACAGTTGCTAGAAATCCTGGCACATGCCTCTGGCACCTCATTGTTCCTTGTAGACTCTTGCGTGAGTATCTCCTCTGGCAAGTCATTTATGATGGGATTTTGCACATCTCTCCTGCTCAGCAGTGAGCTTTTCCTTCCTTGCCATGGCCAGAGTAGTTTATATAGGTTTCATCTGTGGAGTTAGTGAGTTCTTCCCATTTCTCCCCTTCCTACCATCCCCACCAAAACGTCTGTTCCTTTCACTTGCACCTTTGTGCCTGGCAGCTTCAAACCAGGCTGGATTCCCGCAGGGAAGGAGCTGTCCAATCTCAAGCACAGCTGGATTCCCGCAGGGAGGGAACTCTCCAACCTCAAGCACAGCTGGATTCCCGCAGGGAGGGAACTGTCCAGCTTCAGGCACAGCTGGATTCCCACAGGGAGGAAACCCTCCAATGCCAAACACAGCTGGATTCTCTCCAGCTACATAAGTTTTACACTTGGATGTTCCATACATATTAGCAAATAAATTAATTTCCTATGGTCCAAAAAGAGCTCTGCGGTCATTAAACATCTTTTAATTATCCCATCTCCATATTCTCGAGGGCTCATGCTTTTTCTTGTGTGGCCCCTACAATATTGAGCAACGTTTGCTAAGAACAAAACCTGAAGATTTTTAGAAAAAGCTGAAATGTATGATTTTAATTTGATTTTATATGCTGTGGGATTTTGTATTGTTTGTGAATATGATTGTCTATGTGCTAATTGTTATCCGCATTGAACATATTTAATGGAATTGGGAATATAAGAAATCTAAAATAAATAGATACAAATTGTGTTGAATGGGAAAGAGAAGCTGTGAAGTTTTCATCATAAAAATGAGCAACCTGCCCGCCAGGTCTGCTGCTCCCTCCTTTGATTGTCTTAATAATTTAAGAAGGGGCTCATCAGTATGAAGGGCCATGCCACAGGACCTTCTGTGTTACTTAACTGGTGACAGAGCTGCTCCCAGTGCCTGCAGACGCACCATCCAGTCCCTCAGAAATGCACATAAATACAATACTGCGCAGCTAATCTCCAATCGCACGTGAAATTTTGTGTGCTCTTCCCTTGTAGTCCCTGAAATCTCCAGAGGGCACCAGTTACCTTGCTTAGAATGGGATTTGATGTGTTCATTGGGTGCGTGTGTGTTGTCATTTGTGACTAATCAGATGCTGTTAGAGAGAGGTCGTTTATTTGTGACATGGCTTAGAAACATTTAATTAATGATAGTGTAACAATAGAAAGTGGCTGCTGGCTACCGTAGTAGTAGTACGGGAAGATGCTTTGAGGTTACAGCTTTCTCTGCAGCTGCGGGGAGAACGAGTTACCACAGATGCTCAGAAGCAGAGGGACTCCATAGCGTTTTGCAGAAGAGAAGTCTCTGCTTCTCCTGCTGACACTCTGAAGTTCATCAAACAGTGGCTTGCCTGGCTTTGCAGCCTTTGGCCCTCCTGACAGATCCTCAACCAGTATGGTGGGCAGCTCAGGGACTGACCCTGCCCAGCCGAAGTCCTCATGTAATGTAATTCACTGGCGTGCAGCCACCTTCCCCGAGCCCTGGCTTTCCTGGCTGCAGGCTAAATATATGAGCAAGCTGAGACAGTCTTGCTGTTATGACAGTCACCAATTAACATTGATTATCTGCTTCAGAATTAAAATGGATGTTTTGAATAAACCATGAGCAGTTTTGTCAGTGACACTTTTTATTTTTTACTGTTAATTTATACCAGCCGGCAAAGGGTCACTGGTGACATTAGTGACTCATTTGGATTCTGTCTGCGCTGCCTGCACTGCGTGCCTTTTCCTATTAGCTACAGCGCGTTACCTAGGGAGTCCACAAATGTGCTGCAAGGAGGGAGTCTCGACTTTATAGAATTCTGTTGGAACTCAGAATCTGCTTAGTTTTTACACACCACACAGACCTGGCCCTGGGATGGCTCTTGGGCTCTAGGGAGCTTCATTGGTATGGTAATAGAAGGACTAGGGGGCATTCCATGAAGTTAGCAAGTAGCACATTTAAGACTAATCGGAGAAAATTCTTTTTCACTCAATGCACAATAAAGCTCTGGAATTCGTTGCCAGAGGATGTGGTTAGTGCAGTTAGTGTAGCTGGGTTCAAAAAAGGTTTGGTTAAGTTCTTGGAGGAGAAGTCCATTAATGACTATTAATCAATTTTACTTAGGTAATAGCCATTGCTATTAATTGCATCAGTGGCATGGGATCTTCTTAGTGTTTGGGTAATTGCCATGTTCTTGTGGCCTGGTTTTGGCCTCTGTTGGAAACAGGATGCTGGGCTTGATGGACCCTTGGTCTGACCCAGCATGGCAATTTCTTATGTTCTTATGTAAAGAAACTTGAAGATGCTGGGCCTAAAATCAGAGTTTCACCACAGACCAGAATGAAAGTCAGGGCTACCAAATTATACAACATGGACTAACTCCATGCAGATATGTCTGAGCATCCTGATCACCAGACTAACTCGTGGCCATGAAGAAGGGCCCCTGGTGTCAATGATCACCTCTTTTTAAAGAACTAATGATAAAATGTAAAAACTCAAATACAGGAAGTTCAGCATCAATCAATGTCTTCTGTTCTCTAGAGACAGTTCTTAGAAGCTCTGGGATTGGATGAGTTCCTGTTTCAATCCAGAAAATATCTGAGAGTAAAGTGTCAAGTGATGGAAAAGCAGCAAAGGGCAGAGGCTCTTCCGGTCTGAAAATGTCTGTGTGTTGGGTCTTCTCTGAGTTCATGTCCAAAAAAAGTCTTTTTATTTCGAGATTAGTTACAGTGGCTCTTTTGTGTTAAACTGTGAACGTCACTCAGTGTGCTTTTTCAACCTGAGCGGCTGGTTTTCGCTTAGACTGTGAAAGAGTAAGTCAGTGTGCCAGTCCCCTCTCAGCCTGCCAGAACCTCGAAAAATAGCTTCTGTTCTTTAAGAGAGAGGCTAGAGCAAAACTAAACTCTTGCCTCAAAACAAAAAAAAAAAAACAACTTACAATTAACTTTTAATTGATCGGACTAACAAATGCCAAATTGTCCACACTGTTGAATGTCTGAAGGTTCTTGTTCTTTTTGTGTTTTTGCAACGGTATAAATTAAGGTCTTTTAGGAATCTGAAGCCCCCTTCCCCCATGGAAGGGTCCTGTCTGTAATGGTTCACCACTCCTTCAAGGGCTGAGAATCAAAGCCCGCAGCATAGGTGAAGATCACCGGGCAGATGTTCAGCTGCACTTAACCGGCTATCAGGCCGATGCAATATAGTGCGCTCAGCCTAGCATGCAGCTTGATGTGCGGTTGGACGCGCATTTTGGAAGCGCCAGAATGACTCCTGATGCAATAAAGGGATTAGTGTTTCCAAAACGCACGTCCAAACCAGCACATAGCAAATAATGCTCATCACATGCAAATGCCATGTTGATGAGGCCATTTGCTAGTACTCCCGATGCAAAAAAAAATCACGTGCCCCCGACAAGCACGTTTTTAACCCGCAAAAATTAATGCCATTCCTGGAGCTGGCATCAAGACTTGACATGACCCGAGCTTCGACGCAATAGAAAAAATACTGCTTTTCTGTGGTTTCTGTGACTTAATATCGTTGCAATACTAAATAGAAGGAACTACAGAAAGCAGCATCATGAAAAAAAATAGTCTTGACAGCGGTCAGGTTAGGAAAACAGACACTCCTAACGTCCGTTTTTCTAACCCACAAAGCCATGTGTCCTGGGCACCCAATGCCAAAGACGCACTAGGAACGCACAATGTATCTCTAGCGGGTCCATTTTAGAGCAGCACCTCATTAACATATCACATCAAGCACCCAGGAGAGGTGGATTGGCTTGTTAGGAAAACAGGCGCACACTGCGAGTGCCTGTTATCTACACACTTCTATTGTATCAGCCCTTAGGTCTGCACTAACCAGCTAAATTGGAAGGACCCAACCCAGGAGCACATTTGAACAGCACCTTTTTTTTTTTGTTTGGCTAAATTTGTATGGCTTGCAGCGTTACCTGTGCAGATTTAGCAGGTTGGCAGGGCCAGATTTATCCCGGGCAAATCTTTTGACTGTCGACACCCCCCCCCCCCCCCCCTCAGCGTGTGGTCAGGAAGTCAGATCAGCTCTTTGAAGTCATCTCAAACAGGAAGTCCGTGTGATGTGTCCTATCCGAAGCAGGGCCCCCCTGTACCATCGCTTCTTTGGGTAATTCATCTGATAGCCCAAGAAGAGAGGGCTCACAGGGCCAGTCCACTTTGTATAGCTTGCCTTACTGTAGGCTTCTTACCACCATCTCTATTTCCTCTCTCCAGAGAGAGAGATGGTGATATTTGTGTACTTATGCGAGATAAGCACTGATAAAAAATGTGAATAATTCTGGGCTGAACCTGTCTGCGTTCCGAGATGCTTCTCTTTCTTGCTTGCATTCTGCTAGGGCCTGACATCTTTTTCTTTCCAGGCGAACAACAAGCCCGAGATTGAAGCGGCGCTCTTCCTGGACTGGATGAGGCTGGAACCGCAGTCCATGGTGTGGCTGCCAGTCCTGCACAGGGTAGCTGCAGCCGAAACCGCCAAGCACCAGGCCAAGTGCAACATCTGCAAGGAATGTCCCATCATCGGCTTCAGGTACAGGCCCGTGGGGCCCCCGGGCTGGGGAAAAGGTTTGTGTTGTGAGATTCTGCTAAAGAGCTGAGTAATATGGAGTTAATCTTAGCTTACAGCTGACATTTCCGGGAACCCAGAAAGGATATTCTTTCTTTAAGAACAACAGGTTGGCCCCCTTCTTGATTCTCTTTCTTCATTAATTGTTTTTTCTTTCTCTGGTATTCTTTTCTTTCGCTTGTGTATCTGTTTGGAATAAAACGTATATTCCTTTCCTGTGGCCTTGCCCCTGCCCTGCCAGAGGGTCCCCCATGCAGCGCTTTATGCCTATCTATACAGTGTCCGGAAATCAAAGCCTCGCTGGCATGTGGTTTTGATAAGAAGAGTAAAGGCCAATTATTGTATCAAAGATCCCAGAATATGTTTACCCACATCTGCTGGCGTACACAGGAATGAGAACGTCCAACGTGGGGTTGAACAGGTGGTCACAGCTGCACTTTGCGAGATTGCCTATTGGTGGCGCAGGCCAACTGACCCATCCATGGTTGACATGCTCGCTAGAACTGATAGTTTGTTATATGGGGAAATTAATCACCATGAATAATGATTCATTGGCTAATTTTGAGAAAATTTGGCACCCATACCTACAATGGAGAACTACAGAAGCCTTGTGGTTATATAGGCTGGGGGGCGTGGTTGGGTTGGGTGGATGATTAAGGGTTGTAGGGATTCTTGTGCAATCAATATTGGGGGGGAGGGGAAGGGATAAAACTTGTAACCCGAGATGCTAGGATGATTTTGCCGTTCATGATCATCCATTGTGTATTGCATTCATCTATTTTTCTCTCTTGTATTGGTGTTACACATTTTACCGGTTAATAAAATTTCAGTTATAAAAAGAAAAAGAGTAGAGGCCGTGCCCTGGTTTGTCAACAATTACAAAGGTGGTGGACGAGAAACTTTCAGAAGACTTCAGACCCTTGCTCCTACTCAGGAATGCCGTAGAAACCAGAGAGACGGGGGGGGGGCTCTGGGGCTGCTTTTGTTTGCTCTAAGTGCTGAGCCCGTTGTTAGAAAGCAGGGCAGCTGGAGAGACATTTATTCTTTGAAAATTACCTGCTTGAACTGGTGAGACTCTTATCTGCTTGAGTACAGAAAGTTTCTTCCTGAACGGGACTTGCTGCTGTGCCTGATGTCAGAGGCAGGTGCCTTTTAAGACCGGCACTTCTGGTCTCACTAGTTTATTTTCCGGAATATCGGGGGGGAGGGGGGGAAGATAAGAGAGCGACACAGAAGTATCAATAAGCGTAAGAGTTTGCATTTTGTTTGTTTTTCTGATATTAATAATTCCCTGACCATGCCGGCCAAAAGGAAAGGGGGGAAATAAGGGTTTTTCCCTTCGAACCCTTACCTTCCCTAATGCAACTCGAAATAGATCACTTTTTGACTCAGCTGGAAATGCAGGGAGCCTGTGAATCCGTTGGAAGTTGGCGGGAAGGAGACCATGAAGCTTCCCAGGGTGGAAGCATCCCTGAGCCCAGACCAACGTCCGCCTCCTGCCCAGCGTGGCCCCGGTGAGATGGTAGTTCAGTCGCCCTCCAATAAAGTGGAAGGAGTGACAGGGCGGGGGGAGCCACTCCCGGCGTAGTACCAGAAGGAAGGAGTTCCTTAGAGGCTGGAGAGGGATGAGATGGGGAAACATCTGTGATAGAGAGCCAGGAACCTATAGCCTCTGGACAATCAGAAGAGCCACGGCGCGATACAACACGGCCGGAGACAGTTACTCTAGAGGCGATTTGGGAAGTGATTACTGGACTGAGCCAAACCATAAACAGATTGGGAAAAAAAATAGATTTAGTTTCTTTGAATATTCTGAATTTTTTCTTGGAAATTTAACCGAATAATGAAATTTTCAATAGAGTTGGGGAGACCGAGAGTAATATCAGGTCTCTCCAAAAGCTCAATGTTTTGCTAGTTAAAGATCAGATGGCTAATTCTTGTTGTCTTGAGATGATTGAAAATAACATAAGACATCTAAATGTTCGAATTTTGAATTTCCCTAAGGTAGCGGGTAAAATCCCCTTTATTTCTTGAAAGAGATTCCTAATAGAAGTATTAGGATTTTCTGAACAAGATATTCCTTCAGTAAATTCTTATTTTCTAACAAAAAGAGCTTCTGCTCCTACAGTCTCTATTCCCGCAAACTTAACAAGTTTTCTGGAGAGCTCTAGCTTAGATGTCATAGATTGAAATACCCTAATAGTCTCATTTATTACTACACAAGATATAAACAAACTTATGAGAAGGTATTTCCAAAAGTTCCCTGTATTATTTCATGCTCAACCAATTAAGATATATCCTGATTATTTCTTTGGGATTTTCTTTTTTATTACTGTACCCTTGTCGGTGTGAAATTAAGAATACTGAAGATACCTTTGTATTTTATCAGATAGACCAATTTACGTCAGTTTCTGGAGGCTCGACTACCCAGTACTTACTCCCCCTGTGCCTGTTAATGAGTAGGCTTAAATAAGTATGAATACCAGCTGATATCTATGTTAATGCTCATTACCCTGTTAATTTTTTCTTTTGATTATCTCCTTAAATAATATTTCTATCCTTTCTGCCCATATATTATACCGATATATTTGTTCTGAATATACAAATTTAATTAGTCAAGATGAATTTTCATTTTACTAGTGCACACTATTTTGATTTAGTGCGCACTAAAAATAAAAATAAATGCACGTCCCTACATTTTATTACTTGTCTAGGTAAAGGGCATTTGTTTTACTCTGCTCTTATGAATTTTAAGTAAAACATTCCTGTGCTCTTCAGGGACATAGCATCCAAAGCTGTAGAGGGGAATGTGGGACACACATTTTTCATTGGCCATTGATGACCACAAATGTGGCCACCATTTCTTTTTCGGTAGCCAGTCAAAAGAAGACAGAAACCAGTGAAGGCCTGTAGGATTGGTTCCCAAACTTGCCCCTTGGGACTTGTTTTACTTTGTGTATCCTGTAAAGATTAGCAAAGGTAACGCAGGACATGTATGTGTGCAAGATTGTGACTGCGCTCCCAGGTTGCACTGCCAGGCACGAGGTGCACAGGTAGCATATGAATGCCACCAGAGCACCCCCATCCAGGGGTTTTACTGCTTGGGCCCAAAAAGGTACGAGTGCCTGTAAACTGTTGGTAGGGGCCTGGGTGTCACAGGGAGTTTATTCCTGGGAAGAGTTGACATGGCCCTTCTGATCTCGGACACGGCTGGCTTTATTATGGGTAGCTATCAAGCGCATTGTTTTGACTTATCACTACGTTTCTCTCTTGATAGCTTATCAGATGTGTGGTTTCTAATGCCCTCGCGGTAGAACATTGCTGCAGCAAGATTACTCAGTAACCTCAAAAAATCAGACCATATTACTCCAGTTCTCAAAGACCTTCACTGGTTGCCGATATCTTATAGAATTCATTATAAGACTCTTAACTCTCATTCACAAAGCTCTGGACAATACATCCAAACACCCTGCCAATTGAACTAAGACTTGAATCATTCACACAAACTTTTAAGAAAGACCTGAAAACATGGCTTTTTATAAAAGCTTTCTCAACATGTTAAAAAGAACCATTTACCTAATCCAATTTAATTATCTCTCATTATTTCTCTCTCTACTGTAGTCTTTAATTTTCTCCCTTTATATAATTTTTCTGCTTCTATTTTTCACATTGCATTTTATCTTCCTTTTGTTATATGTGAACCGATGTGATGACTTTTTTGTTGAATATCGGTATACAAAAACTAATAAATAAAATAAATTCGCTCTGGCCCTTGATACTGGAATGTTATTTGAAGCGTTCCCAAGTAAACATTTGGACTAATGCAGCAGGCTGTGAAAGGACGCCCTGTATCAGCAGACACCTGAGTTGGCTCGTGCTTGGACACGTTTTTATTGCTGGCTGCTCTGTATAGGCCGGGTGCTCTTGGTACCTTTTTCAGTAGCTGTATAACCAGCGGTCATAGAAAGTGTTTTTCTACGGACTCCTCTAGGCCGGCAGCTGCAATTACATTCATTAATTCTCTCTCTCTCTCTCTCTCTCTCCTGACTGCTCTCCCCAAACTCGCTGCCATTTCCCTCTGTCTCATCAAAGGTCAAGGACCAAGCAGGGCAGAATAAAGTGGGACCAGAAAACTGTGATCCCATACAGAACGACTCCCCTAATATGATTTGGAGGGCTGGGGATGAAGTGAGGGTGCTCAGTTTGGCATGAGTTAGGAGTTAGCCAAGAGAGAGTGCTGTATAGACATTCAGGTCTTCCGTCATGTACAGTGATGGAAAAGGGGATACACGGATGTTGAGTGAGTAGATACGTGTTTTCCCTTTTGTCTGACGACACTGGTGATAAATGCTTCTCCTTTACCAAAACAATCACTGATGTACAGAGCTTGGAGAGTGGGGGCCAGCCTGATGGCTGCCATGCCGGAGGGGACTTAGTTTGATTCTCAGTTCAGAGCTGGAGCACACAGCCTCTGAGGGTAGGGAGTGCCAGCAGGAGTACCTGGGGGCTGCATTTAGTGCCCGAGACAGCAGGGGTCTGGAAGCAGTCCTGGTGCACAGCTCTGGCAAAAAAAAACTGTGGCTGCAGTGATCGGGTTAAGAATTGAAAGGGGATATAAAAAACAGGTGGGTTGGATCCCAGGGTGGTGGTGGTGCCTGATGGAAGGCATCATTGCCCAATAAGAGCTGGTTCTGATGAGCCGAAAGGCCCCAAGGAGCAGGGTCCTGGGCACATGTGTATTTGGGGGGGGAAAAGGGAGGGGTCAAAAACTGGTGCATGACTTTGCAGGTCCCTTCCTGCTTGTCGGCTGTCCTATAATTTGTTAAAAAGAAGGAAGTGGAAGGGAATTCATCTTTCTGGTGTGATGTGTGGGATGTGGGCTGGCACAGGAACTCCACTTGTCTTCCTCATTAGAGAGGTGTTTTATGAAGAAGATTCTGGCTTTTTTTTTTTTTCCAGGCTTCAGATGGCCTGCGGACCTTCTTGGCATTATCCACAAAGGTTCTGATCTGTCCTCTTCTCTTCTTGGTTTTCTCTCAACAGGTACCGAAGCTTAAAGCACTTTAACTACGACATCTGCCAGAGCTGTTTCTTCTCTGGGCGCGTTGCAAAAGGCCACAAGATGCACTATCCCATGGTGGAGTATTGCACTCCGGTGAGTGGGCACTCTTGCAGCACTTCCTCTGATTAGGTATCTGCGCCATGCTCCCGAGGCTGCTGATCTATGCTGGCATTGCTCCGTGTGCTGGCGGGCTCGGGGGGTGATTGCCTGCTTAATGGCATTCACGCCGTGTTTATTTGATTCTTCTGAGCTGTTTTCTGTTCGCTGTCAGTAATTGCAGAATCCTCTCCATTCTGTGGTAATTATGTCTTCAGGAGGATGAACTTGTATCTAGCTGCTCGGAGTTGCTGACGTGGCCATGCTTGTTCCTATAATTAGGTTTGTAGAAGAAGCTTCACACACAGTAGGAAAAATGCCTTTAGAGCTCTTTATTTACAAAGTGCCCTACCTTATAAGATTGTTTTAAATGGCAAAGGGTCCAGAGGACCAAAGTTGTATTTTTAGTGGGGAAGGGGGCTGCACATCTACAGTACCCAAATGTAATCCCCCCTGGAATTGGCTGACCAGTCACGAGCAGCGTAATATAAATATAAAAATTAATTAAAATCTGACCATTACTGACAGGCTAATTAAAGCATGGTTATCGTTCAATTTTTCACTCCCAGCTTGAGTGACAGTTAAACTCTGAGCCACCATTTGACCTTTCCACCAAAAAATGTGTGTGCAACTTATAAATGTGCCCCCCCCCCCCCCCCCCCCCATGCCTACCTGGTGCTCAGGCATGTGGGAGCCGGGCACACATTGTCTGTAGGCAGGAGCCCTGGCGGCACGGCTTCGGCCTTCGCTGCTGACCGCTTGGAAACTTTCAGAGCTCGGGCAGCATCAAATAAAATTCCAGGTCCGGAGCTCCAAAGTAAAAAAAAGAAATCTTTCATCCCCTTACCTCATGCCAGGATCGGGGTAGGATAGAGCTACATCAGGAAATGGAAATATCAGTAAGGAAGAGGTGGGTTGTCCCTGGGAAGGGAGTGTGGGGAGGTGCACAGTCTGGGGGGGGAGGGGTTAGTAGTTTTGAAGCTGACTTGGGGAATGAATATAGAATTACAGATATGTATGATGACTCCAGCGTTGCTAGTTATCTTGCCGCAATCCTTAGGCTATGGAAGGACCACTTGCGCTTGGCTTTTAGATAGTGCATGACTCTCTCCCTGCAGAGTGACGGTCGGAGGACCCTTGGCTTTTGATCTATAACGAATGACTCCTGCATCGCCTCGTTCACAAGTCTTAAGTTTAGGCTCTAAGCTATGAGCTAAGGATGCTCTCTGCTCTGATTGGGGGCGGGAGGACACGTGGTCCCCACGGAGGACATGGAAACTGTTTGTCCCGGTCAAACGAGGATTCAATCTTCTGTTTTAAAAAAAGATTGAAAAATAACATTTACTATGTTACTGTAATACTCCCACTGAGTTCTTCCATCACTGACTCCCTGTGTGACCCTAGGGGAATCACTTTATCCCCCTGAGGCTCAGTCACTATCTGGAGTAACATTACCTCCCTATGCCTCTGCCATTGACTTCTCTGTGTGACCCTGGAGGAGTCGCTATACTTCCCAGTTCCTCAGTCTGACTCTGTGGGACCCTGTAGGAGTTTCTTTATCTCCCTATGCCTCAGTCTCTGACTCTGTGTTCCTGAGTTTGTCACTTACCTCCTTGTGACTCAGTTACTGACTCTGTGTGATCCCAGTGGAATCACTTTATCTCATTGTACCTCAGTTACTGACTTTCTGTGTGATCCCAGTGGAATCACTTTATCTCATTGTACCTCAGTTACTGACTTTCTGTGTGATCCCAGTGGAATCACTTTATCTCATTGTACCTCAGTTACTGACTTTCTGTGTGATCCCAGTGGAATCACTTTATCTCATTGTACCTCAGTTACTGACTTTCTGTGAGATCCCAGTGGAATCACTTTATCTCATTGTACCTCAGTTACTGACTTTCTGTGAGATCCCAGTGGAATCACTTTATCTCATTGTACCTCAGTTACTGACTTTCTGTGAGATCCCAGTGGAATCACTTTATCTCATTGTACCTCAGTTACTGACTTTCTGTGAGATCCCAGTGGAATCACTTTATCTCATTGGACCTCAGTTACTGACTTTCTGTGTGATCCCAGTGGAATCACTTTATCTCATTGGACCTCAGTTACTGACTTTCTGTGAGATCCCAGTGGAATCACTTTATCTCATTGTACCTCAGTTACTGACTTTCTGTGAGATCCCAGTGGAATCACTTTATCTCATTGTACCTCAGTTACTGACTTTCTGTGTGATCCCAGTGGAATCACTTTATCTCATTGTACCTCAGTTACTGACTTTCTGTGTGATCCCAGTGGAATCACTTTATCTCATTGTACCTCAGTTACTGACTTTCTGTGTGATCCCAGTGGAATCACTTTATCTCATTGTACCTCAGTTACTGACTTTCTGTGTGATCCCAGTGGAATCACTTTATCTCACTGTACCTCAGTTACTGACTTTCTGTGAGATCCCAGTGGAATCACTTTATCTCATTGTACCTCAGTTACTGACTTTCTGTGTGATCCCAGTGGAATCACTTTATCTCATTGTACCTCAGTTACTGACTTTCTGTGAGATCCCAGTGGAATCACTTTATCTCATTGTACCCCAGTTACTGACTTTCTGTGTGATCCCAGTGGAGTTACTTTAACTCTCTGTACATCAGTCACTGAATCTTTGACCCTGAGGGAATGACTTTATCTCCCTATATCTTAGTGACCCTAACTTTTCTTCTGTATGCCTCAGTCACTGACTTTCTATATGAGATTGTGGAGTAATTTTATCTCCCTGTACCTCAGTCACTGACCCTGGAGGAGTCTCTTTATCTCCCTATGCCTCAGTCACTGACTCCCTGTCTGACTCCAGAAGAGTTACTTTACCTCCCTGTGCCTTTAGTCCCTGACTTTGTATGATCCCATTGGAGTCACTTTATCAACCTGTGCTTCAGTCATTGACTCTCTGTGCAGTGCCATTGAAGTCACTTTATCTTCCTGCACTCCTGTGACATTTTTTTTAAAATGAAGCATTTACCTGCTAATTTTTAGAGTCAGCGTCATGAAATAATTGGCTTCTTTTCCTCATAATGTCTGTGAGCTTTGCAAGCTGTCGTGGGATGTTCCAGCTGGGGGCAGCTGGAGGTACGATGCCGGGGTGCTGTAATTGCCAAATCCTATGGCGCTCAGCCACTAGAGTCTCGAAGGACGCAGTCCTTTTTTGACTTTGAGTAGTTACAACAGCGGGATTTGAAAATCTCTCCCTTTGAATTTTGACCCAGATACTACGATAACTGCTGTGATTTTGCCACAGATGTCTGAGATTTATAGGACTCTGTTTTCTGCCCCTTTGCCCTCCGGGAAGAGAGACATGCTGAGCATACAGCCCGGTTCAGGATCATTCGTTTGCTGGGAGGCAGATCTTGCAGATCCTTCCCTTGTGTATTTCCTTGTGAGCCTTCATTCGCAACCAGTGTGTGTAGGGGGGGTGTTTCCCCTCTCTTAATAGAGCATCCCTCCTCTTGGTACTTGCGTTCTGCATTTCCCCAAAGCACAGGGCCCTTTGGTTTTTCAGCCCAGCACTCTGGGGGTGCTGGCTCCATCCACAGCACGTCGATTTGCTTGCGACGGTGTTCTGGTACGGGCAGGTACTATCTGTCATCCTGCCACAGTCCTGAGGCCAGAGCCCTGTGCCATGAGCTCTGAATCTGGCCACAGTGGTGACTCAGTCCCATCTCTGTGGCACCCCCTGTCGCAGCCGATGTGAGATGTAGAACTGACCATGTGGCAGTACACGGCACCGTTGCTGGGCTGGCCCAGACATCTGGTATTCCGAAGTATTGCTACACATTTGCCCCTGAGGCCCAGTGTTTGGTGGTGACAGGTAACAGAAAAGTGAGTTCCCACAGGAAGGATCTCACACACTTTCAGGCCGATACAGTACAGTGCGCTCCGGCGGAGCGCACTGTTAACCCGCGATTGGACGCGCTGGCTTTACCCCTTATTCGGTAAGGAGTAATAGCGCGTTGGAAACACGCGTCCAACCCCCCCCCCCCCCCCCCGAACCTAATAGCCAAGCCGCACATTTTACATTAAGAAATTAGCGCCTACCCAAAGGTAGGCATTAATTTCTGCCGGCGCCGGAGAAGTGCACAGAAAAGCAGTAAAAACTGCTTTTCTGTGCACCCTCCAACTTAATATCATGGCGATATTAAGTCGGAGGTCCCGAAAGTTAAAAGAAAAAAAAATTGAAATAGGCCCGCGGCTCACAGTTTGAAAACCGGACGCTCAACTTTGCCGGCATCCGGTTTCCGAACCCATGGCTGTCAGTGGGCTCGAGAACCGACGCCAGCAAAATTGAGCATCTGCTGTCAAACCCACTGACAGCCGCCGCTCCTGTCCGAAAAGAGGCGCTAGGGACGCACTAGTGTCCCTGGCGCCTTTTTTTACCGCCAGCCCTAATTTAAATAAATTAAATTACTGTATTCCGCACACAGGAGAGTGGCCTCTGCGCGCACTGGGAGAGCGGGCGCTCGCCCACTCTCCCGCGATTTTTACTGTATCGGCCCGTTTATTTCTTACACACAATGCCTGGCAAGCAGGAACACTGCAGTGTCTCCCCAGAACACTGGGCTGCACTTAGCCAACCCCCCCACTGGGATTCTGCTCATGGCTGCACCACAGGGTACCAATTCATTTGTGCTGACGAATGTCACCGGTTCTTCCTGGGTACAGATGTCCTTGCTGGGCTTATTCCGGGCTGGCGATCTTCACTGGGATCTCCCCCCACTCCCCCCAAATCCCCCTCAGCAGAAACCTCCCTTCTAAAATAGTCAGTCACTCACTTGCAGAGCTTCAGGCTCTCCTTCCTCTAACACTTAACATTTCCTTCTTTCCTCTAAATACACAATAAACTAATAGACTTTAAGTCTGCACATGTACATTGCCTGTCTGTTCCTCCTGTGCCCTCCATGCACACCCCCAGCACGTCCTCCTCTCTTCTCACCGGCTGTGCTTCCTGTCCTGTGTCCGCATGAACATGGATGCAGGGCAGTAGAGGGCGGGTTGGGTGGGGTAGAGGGATGGAGCTGCTTAAGTGGCCAGGGTGCATGTTCTCTTGCCTTGGTTTACAGTATTTTGGTGCAGAGGATGGGGAGCAAATACTGGTGTTTTTCAAAGCCCCCCCCCCCCCCTTCCCTGTACCACATCCGAGACCTTCGCTTTCCAGCCCTTGTCATGGCATGGCCTACTTTAAAAGCCCAAATTTGTTTACTGGAAGCTCCTTTCTCCTTTGCGTTTTCCATTTATTCCACCCTGTATACGAGGCACTCCATGCAGAGCCCCGTGCAGATAGAGAGTGCTAGGCCTGTGTCTCTCTCCCGCGTATCTTGTGTCCTGCAGCCTCGCGAGCTGGAGAAGTTGCAGGATCACGCAGCTCATCTAAAGACTTTTTTTTCATTTTTCCTTTTCTTCTGCTTTCAGACGACATCAGGAGAAGATGTTCGAGATTTTGCCAAGGTATTGAAAAACAAATTCAGGACAAAGCGATATTTTGCAAAGCACCCCCGGATGGGTTACTTGCCTGTACAGACGGTGTTAGAAGGGGACAACATGGAAACGTAAGTAACCCTAAAAACAACCTGAGTAGCACCTCCCTGGGAGACAAGCTGGTGTGTTAATTCCCATTCTCTTAGCTTGTAATTACTTCAGTCTGTACCATTGATTGCCACCTCTGAGGATTTGTGTGTGGGTGACTGGTGGGGATGAACTGGCTGTCACATAGCTCCACACTCAGGTACAGTGCTGTGAAATTAGCAAATCGCTGGCAGCATTTTGCCCACATGTTTTCTGAGCTTTTCTTCTGAATTAGAAGTTTCTACTTGTGTCTGTCAAAATTCCTCTGAGATTCTAGCTCCTCTCCTCCCTGGTAGAGGGAGACTGAAATCCTCATCTCAATGTTGGATGGATCTTGCTCTCCCGCTCTCACCTGCACTTTCCCTACCAGTCACCAGCAGTGGGTGAAGTGGGGTTCAATGTTTCAGGAGGGACTATAACACCACATGGGTGCATGGCACCGCTGATTGATCGGTTCTTACATGGAATCCGCAGGCAAAGGCGTGTTAGTCACATGAAGCCGGAGATGAGTTAAATACCGACCTTCAGTCTGAAAATTGCCCTCACCATCCGGGCTGCTTCTTCATACACATGCTCAAGGCTGCCCGTTTCACCCCACAGGTCATAGCATCATAGTGCTGCACATAGCAGGGGCTTCTGAACATTGTGATATTGTTCTGTGATCTCACCCATGTGCCATGATGTAAATCTGCAACAATTCCGGTAGGGAGGAGGGCACCGAGGGGATGGTGCTAGTAGTGACGCCACTGGAATATCCCCAGAATACAGGGGATCCCTTTGGTAAAAACTATATCAAATTTCCTAGTGCGTAGCCAGATGGACTCGGGACCAATGGGTTATGTGCTCCCCTGCCAGCAGATGGAGACGGAGTCAGATTTCAAAGCTGACGTCACTCTAGATATACCCCTGCAGTGACCTCAGCCATTCAGTATCTCTCTGACTCCTAGCAGATGTGAATTGGTCTCCTATCAGGAACACAGTACTCTTTTTAGATGTGGAAAATTTACCTTCAAATTTCTACTTTTAAATTGGAGAAGATCGAATCCCGCTCTCCTGCGCTGATATTTAAGGGTCCCAACCCCAGTTGAGAATTCCTGAGGCGATTTCCAAGATCCCTCAGAGGTTTGCCTTGGTCCGGTAGCTGGTTCCCGATGTGGACTTTGCAGCTGAAAGGCAGCGGGTGCAGGAGGGCAAACGCGGTGGTGGCAGCCTAAGCCCTCTCCCTCTGCAGTCGGAGACAGTCTCTGTACTCAGCCGGTAAGCGCTGAGCCCAGGTAAGTAGAGAAAGAACTCTCTTAACCAGAGGCTTCGGTAAGTCTTTCCCAGTCTCCTTGCTCGGCTCGCCATACTGACATCGTTCCCAACCCCGATCGGGAGAAGGAAGTGTGTTTCCAAGCAAGTTGAGCAGTCCCCCCGATGGGCTAGGCCCCCTTCAGGCTTGGTGGGCACTCCACGTGGCGGGCAGCAGCGGCACCATCTTGCATGTGGTTTTGTTGCAGCGCCATTTTCCCCCACTGTCCGTTGGTACGCGCGGTGTGGACCGGCCCTTGTGCGCCTAACGCGCACTCCTGTGCACATATCTATGTGCATAACCATGCGCTTAACTGGTCGACCTTATCTGGCAGTACCCCAGACCTTAGCAATTCTAGGGTGCCCCCCAGGACAGGGCAGTTCAGTGGCACCTACCCCAGTTCCTCCTGGACTAAATATGGACCCGCGGTCTTCTCATGGTTGGAATTCTTTCAGGGCCTACAAGCCTTTGTTCATGTGCAGTCGGCTACTGCCCTTGCCCGGCCAGAGCCCCAGCTGGGAAGGCCTCTGCCTCCCAGCCCTATCAGCATGCCTCGGGACAAGCCTCGCCTCACCAAGGGTGTCCCTGACAGGGACCTGGACACCATGAACAACGAAAGGGATGCGGATTCATTGGTGGATGGGGAAATCCCTCCAGGCCTGGAGCCATACTGGACCATGCTTCAATTTTTCCACAGAGATGAATTACCGGCCCTAGTCTCCCAGACCCTGAAGACCCTGGGAGTTCCTGGCACGGACCCTATATCGAAACCAAGGAAGAATCCCATCCTGGTGTCTCTACAGAAAGCCTCTTGCTATTTCCTGATGCTGGAAGCCATCCAGTAGTTGATTGACCTGGAATGGGACATCCCGGAATCCAGTTTTAAAGGCAGTCTGGCACTGGAGGCCTTATACCTTCTGGACCCGGTGGCCAAAGAACACCTGCGTTTCCCGAAAGTTGATGCCCTGGTCTGCTCTGTCTCGAAGCAAACAACTATCCCAGTAGAGGGTGTGGTCTTGAAGGATGCTCACAATAGGCAGTTGGAATCCATCCTTAAGCAGGCATTCGACGCGACAGCAATGACACTGCAGAATACTTCCTGTTGTGCCCTGGTGGCTCGTTCATGTGTGCTTCTCCAGAGAGAGGCAGATAGCTCAGGTGCACCTACCAGAGAGACGATCGAGCCTGCCAAGGCCTTCTTAGTGAATGCAAGCTCGGACTTAGTATGCACCTCGGCCAGAGGAGTAGCCTAATGGTGGTTGCCAGAAGCCAGCTATGGTTACAAAATTGGTCAGCGGATGCGACCTCTAAGGCGAACCTCACAAAGAAGCCCTTTAAGGGATCCCTCCTTGGAAAAACTAGCCAGTAAGTGGGGTGAATCTCCAGTGCATCGGCTACTGGAAGATAAGAAAAAGAGGTCACAGTGCCCCTCTCCCATGAGGGGGTGGACCAAGGGCTCCCAGAGCTTGTGGCCCTACAGAAACTCGTCATTTCAGACATCTCGGCCCTCGGGAAGGTCTCAGTCCTTTCAGAAGCAAAAAGAGGAACTGGTTCGGGCTCAGGGTTGACCCGAAATTCCCATTGAAGTTTGGCCGACCCATTCACGGGACAAGGAGATAGGGGGCTGACTATCCCTCTTCTTTCAGCGGTGGCTCGAGATTATATCGGACAAATAGTTACTGGACATCATATGACAAGGATACACTGGAATTTCGCAGCATCCCTCGGGACATGTTCATGATGTCACCTTGCCACTGGCAGTGGAATCCACGTTGATAAGACTTCTCAGTCTGAGGGCTATAACCCTAGTACCTATACCCCAAGTAAATACGGGGCGTTATTCCATCTATTTCATCATACCCAAGAAGGAGGGATCATTCCGACCCATTTTGGATCCCAAGAGCGTCAGTCGTCATCTGTGAATAATTCACTTCCGAATAGAAACTTTGCTCCGTCATAATGGCCGTACAACCGGGAGAGTTTTTAACCTCCCTGGACCTTTCGGAGGCCTACCTTCATATCCCAATCTGCCAAGACCATCAGCATTTCCTATGCTTTGCGGTACTGGGTCGCCATTATCAGTTCCAAGTGCTGCCCTTTGGCCTGGAAACTACCCCTAGAACATTCTCCAAAATTTATGGTGGTCATTGCGGTGACACTGAGGAAAGAAGGGATCCTGGTACACCCTTACTTAGACTGGCTGATCCGGGCAAAGTCGTTGGAAGAGAGCCTCCAGGTGACAGGCAGGGTCGGGTCCCTCCTACGAGAACTCAATTGGGTCGTGAACATGGACAAGAGCAGCCTCAACCCCTCCCAGTCCTTGGAGTACCTGGGAGTCCGGTTCGACACCAAGCAGGACAAGGTCTTCCTCCTTACCTCGAGGATAAGGAATCTGATGTGCATGGTGCGTCGGTTGACGAACACGATGCACCCCAGGGTGTGGAGTTACCTCCAGGTCCTCGGCCTCATGGCGTCAGCCTTGGAAATAGTACTGAGGGCGAGGGCACACATGCAGCCACGCCAATGCTCCCTGCTGTCACGTTGGAACCCACTGTCTCAAGACTACTCGATCCACCTCCACCTGTCGATGGAAGTATTTTCTCTGTCCAGTGGTGGCTACAGGAAGCTCGCCTAAGCAAGGATGTAAACCTATCCCTACTGCATTGGATCGCCCTCACGATGGATGCGAGCCTCCGAGGATGAGGAGCTGACTCTCAGAAACTGACAACCCAGGGGTGATGGACCAAGGAAGAGGTGCGAGAACATAAATTGCCTGGAAGCACGGGCAGTCAGATTAGCGTGGCTGCAGTTCAGCCACAGGCTCCAGGGACAAGCAGTCCGCGTGATGTCGGACAATGCAACAACGGTAGTCTACATCAACTGCCAGGGAGGCACCAAAAGCCACCAAGGGTCTCTGGAAATAGGCCCCTTATGGAATGGGCAGAGTTAAATCTACAAGGGATCTCGGCCGCCCACAGCACAGGAAAAGACAATCAGAGCAAACTTTCTCAGCAGGGAGATTCTGGATCCAGGGGAATGAGCATTGTCGACCAGAGCCTTCCAGCTCCTAGTAGATCACTGGGGCCTCCCGTCCATCGACCTACTGGCCACATCTCACAATGCAAAGGTCCCCCGAATCTTCAGTAGCAGACTAGATCAGCGTTTCCAAGGGATCGATACCCTTGTCCATACCTGGCCAGAGGAGGACTGGGCAAGATCATCAGCAAGATCAAACACACAGAGGATTGGCCCAGACGCCCGTGGTACGCAGACATGCGGAGGCTTCACATGGAGAGTCCCCTTCGCCTCCCCCTGCACAGGGACCTTTTCCAACAAGATCTGGTCCTTCACAAGGACCCAACTCTATTCTGTCTTACGGTTTGGCCCTTGAAAGGGCTCGCCTGACAAAGCGGGGATATTTGGTTATTTGGTGGCCATAATTGCCACCTTTATCCTCACGCAGAAGTACTCAATGTCCCTGGCATACGTGCAGATCTGGAAAATATTTGAGGCCTGGTGCGTGGACTGCAGGGTGCCCCCACAAACGACAAAGATCCCCATGATTCTAGATTTTTTACAGGACGGCCTTAACAAAGGACTGTCCTTCAACTACTTGAAGGTCCAGGTGGCAGCTCTCTTCTGTTTCAGGGGAGAGGTGAATGGAACCCGCCTGTCGATGCATCCGGATGTGGCCCATTTCCTAAAAAGGGTTAAACACCTGTGACCACCCTTAAAGTGGCCAGTCCCCCTATGGAACCTGAATCTAGTATTGGACTTTTTAGCAGGGCCTTCCTTTAGGCCATTGCACAGTCTGTCTCTAGGCCTGTTAACACTGAAGACTGTATTCTTGGTGGTGATATGCTTGGCTTGTCGCATCTATGAACTACAGGCGCTGTCATGTTGGGAACCATTCCTCCAGTTCACTCCAGGAATGTTGCAGCTTCGCACCATCCCTTCTTACTAAAGGTAGTCTTGGAGTTTTACCTGAACTAGACCATCTCCTTACTGTCCCTGGATGGACACAAGGACACGGAAGACTACCGCCTACTATGCTACTTAAATGTCAGTAGGCTTCTAGTACGGTACCTGGAATGCTCATAACCGGTGCGAAAAACAGACCGCTTGTTTGTCCTTCATGGGGGAAGAAGAAAAGGCGAAGCTGCTTCGCGAGCTACCATAGCTCACCAGATCAAGCAAGTGATCACTGGAGCTTATGTGGAGGCAGGGAAGCCTTTATCCCTTCAGGTCAAAGTTCATTCCACTAAGGTCCAGGCCGTAACCTGGATGGAAGCTAAGCGACTGTCTCCTGTTGACATCTGTCGAGCAGCGATGTGGTCTTCCTTGCACACCTTCTCCAGGTTCTATTGCCTGGACGTCAGGCCCAAGAGGACGCAGCCTTTGCGATGGCAGTGCTAACCGGACCGAAGGCAGCCTCCTGCCCCATTCAAGAATAGCCTTTGTACATCCCATTGGTCCTGAGTCCATCTGGCTATACTCTAGGAAATGGAAAAATTACTTACCTGATAATTTCGTTTTCCTTAGTGTAGACAGATGGACTCAGCATCCCGCCCATGGCTGCCCAGGAGAGGCACCAAGGAATCGCCCATGAGGTGAATCTCGATTCCATGTGGTTACGTGTAAGTCGTTACCCTATCCTTAGTCCAGGGCATCTATAGTATTGCTGGGATTCAGTGCTTATGTTGGTTGAGTACTGTTGCAGTCTCCAGTTTTTAATCAAGTTGTATCCAAATTCTAATCAAGTTCTTCAATAATATGTCCACAAAGACTTTTTGAAGAGAATACTGAGTGGCTGGTGACACTGCAGGGGTATGTCTAGGGTGACATCAGCTGTGAAACCTGACTGTCTCCATCTGCTAGCAGGGGAGCACATAACCCATTGGTCCTGAGTCCATCTGTCTACCCTAAGGAAAATGAAATCATCAGGTAAGTAATTTCTCCATTCTACCACATTTAAAAGGCAGAGCTTCCTGCCCACCCACCCCCAGCAGTCAGGTCACCGGCAGGCTGGAAGTGTGAGGACGCAGTGAGCATGCACTCCCAGTCTGTGCAGCCCAATCTCCTCATCCTCTCGTGTGTCCTGATTACCGATGGATGCACCAACAGAGGGAAAAGCAGCCCAGGGACAGGTGCACGCGCTCAATTTGTCCCTACCCTTCTGACCTGCCACTACGGGTGCCGTATTGTGTCCCAAGACAATAAGAGGAGTCTGAGGAGAGAGGGGAGATACAAAGGAATCTGGGGAAGAATCTGAGATCAAGTACAGATAAAGAGGCGAGGAGAAGGGAGACCTGTGTGCTCCTTAGGAGGAGAAGGAGCGGAACCTTGTTGGGGGCAGGGAAGATGGAGATTAAATTAAAGAGGATGGGCGATAGGGTGCCAGGATCCTGTAAGGAGTGGGGTTGTGAGTAGGGGATGATGATACATCATGCCATCTGCATCCTCCGCCCCCCCCCCCCCCCCCCACACACACACACACTTTTATTGTTTATAGCCTAGATCTGCCCGTGCGCATGTATGAAATTTAAATTACTAGATTAATTTCTTGATCAATTTCTTAGCAAGCTGAGGTACAAGCAGTCCATAGTGATAGACAGAGCGTGCCAGGTTGAAAAACCGACCGATTACCGGTGTTAGCCTTGCATGGACCGGACACCTGGCCATGGTAGGGTGAGGCCAGCGTCCTCCCTAAGCTCCGGGCAGGTTGTTGCCTCTGATTGTCTGAAGAGATCACAAGTTTCTCACAGCGTTAAGACTCTTAACGGCTCTGGACAGTGTTTTGGGACGTTTTTAAAGCCTCACTGAAAAGTACCAGCTTGGATTTCTTTTCTAAGGATTGTAACAGATTGTTGGGTTGTTTTTTTTAAAGACGTGTGTGACTGTTGCTGTGCAGGAAGGGGTAGCTGGTGAATACGGGGGTTCAAGCACAGACCGTCAGTGTCCCATGGGAGTTAAGCTGTCCTCTCTCATTTAGCGTTGTCTGGCGTAGGACCCCCTCCCCCCCCCCCCCCCCAATTTCCATGCACTTATCCCACTGGAAACCTCAGGGTGACGGGGGTCGTAGGAGTTCAGACTTCCTTGTTTCAGGCTCCCAGGACATTTTGTCTCCAACACTAAACAGATGGATAGGAGATGTAAAAGAATTGTGCAGGGTCTTTTGTCCTATCAGAGTGGCCTTTAATGTGAGAGGGTGAGATTATTGGTAAACGACCAAGTGACATAAAGCGAGGTATCTTCTGCAGGTGATGTGCATCATCTTCCTCCCCATAGCAACTTTTCCCTCTCTAGTCCGTTGCAGGCCCCCCCCCCCCCCCCCCACTTCCTGCCTGGTCTGTGCTTCCCCCCTCCCCCCCCCTCCTCACACACCGTTCCTGCTGCCAGAGAAATGGGTCCCTGATGCCTGCCGTTTCTCCATGGTCATTCACATTTTATTTGGTTTGGTTTCACCTTTTTTTTTTTTTTCGTAATGCTTTTATTTTCTTGCTGCATTCTCTGCCTCTGTCTCTTCACCTTCCATATTTTTTTGTCTTGCAGTCCTGTTACTCTGATCAACTTCTGGCCCGTAGATTCTGCGTGAGTACCTTTCGCTTCCGTGCGCTGCTCCTGCCGCCTCTGCTCCTCTGCTCTTTGCATTTCTGTTTTTACATGCATCCATGTGCCGCTGCCTGTTTGTGTTTTTATTTTTTTGGTTGGGGGGAAGGACAGATTGTGTTTGCCCTAAATTAGAAGTTTGAAACACAGTTGTTGGGGTTCACGTTTTTACACAGGGGGAGGACTCTGCTGGGTGCCCTATGGATGGTGTGGCAGACTCGAAGCCACCTCCCTCCCGCTCCCTCCCACCCACCAAACTCCCATTGCTCAAAGCAAATGAATGCAAATGGACGGACTTGAGCTTTGGGCCGTGGATTCCTGAATCTTCGGGTATTCTACAGCAGCATGAAAACCCTTTTCTGTGAGGCAAAATGTTATTTCTCCATAATTAATCAGTAAATTACACAACCCCTACCTTAATTTCCTGTGCTATTGGTGGCTGAGCAAGGGGCAACTTTCCCTCTGAGCCAGTACTGATCTACTATCCCTCTGTGCTGTTAGGGAACCCGCTGAACAAGGACTGACCCAATATCCCAGCATGGTGTGAGGGGACTCTCTTCCTGTGTTGCTGCACAGCAATAGGGGACACTGTTCCCTCTGAGGCAGTACTGATCCCGTGTCCCAGCACGGTGATAGGGGACGCTATTCCCTCTGAGCCAGTACACACCTCATGTCCCAGCACAGTGATAGGGGACGCTATTCCCTCTGAGCCAGTACGACCCACTGCCTCACCACTGTATTGGGGGGGGGGGGGGAAGAGAGGTCACAATGATGTTGAAGGTGCTCTGTTTTACATGTGGCATTAAACCGAGGTCCTGCATACTCTGCGGACATTAAAGATCTTTTTTTCAAGAGTAGAGATGTTAATCCTTGTGTCAGGATCAAATTCCAGTACAGAGGTACACAGTCTGGCACCTCCAGAATTCTCTCTGTGGAAAGACCCAGTTTACCATAGCTTGGACAACATTCTGCCCCCTTCTGTTCTATGAATCCCTTGTAAGTTTGACTGCATGTTACTATACATATGAAATATGATTTGGTGTCAGGGAGGAGCTGTGAATTTTAATCCTGACCTCTGCTTCTGCAGCCTGGCCCAGCAGAGGATTGGGTATATTGTGGCAGCAGCCCTCACAGCCCCCAGGAAGGAGGTCGTCCCAACCATTGCACAACAGTGGCACCATCAGCTGGTGCCGAGTTCTGCAGATATTCGCTGTCCATACCTCTCAGACAGCGGAACGGTCACTGTGATGACCGGGATAAAGGGAGAGGGGAAAAAACCCCGGTAGCTGTGAACTGAGCCCCAGTTGAGCTGTTAGCTGAAAGGAGCAGGAGGAGTCTGCTGGGCAGAATGAGGAAAAGGACCTTATCCAGTGCTGCTAACCTTCCTGTGCAGTGTGACTGTCACGAACTGAAAACATAGGGGGGAGGGGGGGGGGAGCCAAAGGGTTAATTTTCCAGAAGAACAGAGAATGAGGATGGGATGCCTCTCATAGGGGGAGTGCCTAATGCTTGCCTCATCCAGAGGTTTGAAGCTCCTGAGCTCCAGAATGAGTGTTTTTGTGGTTTGCATTGATAGTTGGTTCACATCACTGTCTGCTAGACAGAAGGTAAAGCAGATGCAACCTCTTTACAGGGGGTGTTCAGGGGCAAAGGGTTAGCAATAATTTGCAGTTTCCAAAGACTCACAGGTCTCCGGCTGTTGTGGCAGCGCATATCAAAAGGGCTTGTCCTTACCATCCTTGGAGTTCAGTAACACATTCAGAGTTCATTTGCTTCCCTGCTTAAGGTTTTTTCTTCTCAAGCTTTATTTAATCGGTCCATGTCTGCAGGGTGAACCTGCAACTTTTCATTCACTTATTCCTTCTTGCAAACCAAAACGAAAGCTACCCCAAATTTAGACTTTGGACCCTCCTCTGTGTTTTGTACTGTATAATGTGCCCCCTATCCCTGGAACGGGCGTCTCTCGCTATTAAAGCAACGGCACCACAGCAGAGCACAGCGGGACTCCAGCCGCTTCACGGCCCTTCCCTTGTGCTGAAACTCTAATGAGCTTTGTTCACACACCGTCTGTGTGGAGCTGGCACCTCTCAGCAACCAGTTGCAACATGTAGAAGACTAAATCGGCCCATTTCTGCTTACTAAGGAATGAGAAAGAGGAGGAAGGGAGGGTCTCACGGCATCTTCTCCAAGAAGTCTGGTGGGCGCCAGCAGCGCTGAGGTTAGCTATGGCTTATCCGGCACCAGCAGGGAACTTAATCTTCCTTTCTTTTTTTTTAAAGAAACAGGTTGCCAAAGTGCGTTATGGATTCTTGGATCCTTTCCTCTCGCACCATCATGGCTTTAGATTTAGATAATGTGAGAGATTAATGCTCGGTGGGAAAGTCACCCAGGGTAACATTACCCTAATAATCGGGAGCGTTTATCCAGGGAAGTCTGCCGCTGTACATACCGAGCGAAAGTTACCCCGGGTATCTTTAGGACACAGACGTTCCAAACAGAATAACCTGCTAGTGCTGAATAAGCCCGAGGAATGCTCCCCCCACCCACCTGCCTGTTTTTATCTGGCTAAATTGTAGCAGGGTACCCCTGTAAAATGTTGCCGTTGGAGGGAGGGCTATTGAACTTTAGCCAGACAAACATTGATCCTAATATCTGTATTTAAACAATCATTCTTTGGGATGCGGTATCATAATAAATTATTTTAAAAGCTTTTATTTATGTATTCAAATATAATTGCATGCTTTTCCAAACAGTAAGCTAAGTGCAGAGTTAGATCTTCATGTAGACTTGCAGCCAAAGGGTAGGGTTGTGGTGTTAGGATGTGATGCTGAAGACAAGCTTCTAACATTTTGGATAGGAAAGAGTTCCGGCCGGCCAGCAGCCAAAACAGAATTATGTTACTACTCTTTCTATTACCGTAATTGAAAGCTTGTTAGTGTGACGGTCAAAGTAGCACAATAGCATAGGAGTTAATATTCAAAAGATTTATGTAGTTAAAATCTACTTTTAGCTATAATTCTAACTGGTTACAAATTTCCCTCTGTCCTGCCAAAATCTTCCTACACTAGTTAGTATGATATTCAGTGCTTTACCAGCTAAATTTGTTTCCCCTGAGTGTGGCCACACAAATGACTGCCATAAATCTAACCAGACAAGTCTTGTGTGGTTGGATTTAACTGGAGATTCAGCTGCAACTTTAGCCAATTAGCAGAGACTGCATATCCCACGTTAGTTGGCTAACTTCACCATTCAGCAGCTTTTTGAATCTCTCCTATAGTAACGTAGTAGATTATGGCCAGTTATTGTTGTCCATAATGCTGAGGATATATCCTATAGAGTGTGTCCACTCGTAAGATGTTTCCTGCTCGCTGGACCGGAGCTCGGGGCTCGAGATTATTGAGGAGTAATAGTTCGGCCAAGGATTTGTAGTGTCACTTTTCCTAGGGGGAAATCATACCTACATCTGACGTTTGGTGACCACACTTAGAAATTCTTCCAGTGCCTTGTCCTCTATGTAGCTGTTTTCCATGGGGAAAGATTGAGATATCAAGGAAAGTGGTACACTGCCACAAGAAAGTATTTGGGGGTCATCTATCTGAGAGATAAAGAAGGTTCCTTCCCAAGGCTCTTGGACAGAACCAGAATCGGCAGTCACAGAACCTGCTCAGATGACCTGAAGGTTGCCGCTTAAGAGTAATAAAGCGACAGACAAAGTTAAATGTATGCTTGGATGCTTATGTAGGATCTCACCAACAGAAAAAGATCTCCAATGAGACCCCACCTTTAGCACTGTGTTCTGTTCTGGAGACCAGACCTTCATAAGAACATTAAAAGGATGGAAGCTCAGAGAAGGGTACCAGAATGGTACAGAGGCTGCAACACAAATCCTACACAGGGAGAAGAGGCTTCAGGAACTCAAAAGATGCTTGCTTGGGTGAGACTGGAAAGGAAGCAGTGCTAGAAAGTTCAGGAAGCAATGATCAAACTGCCCCCATTGGGATAAGCTCTGCATATGCTCTTTACCCGCAGGCTTTGCATGAGTTCTGTAAGAAAGATCCTTGGGAAATTGTCACACATACAGCATACCCAAGGGCAATCACACCTGCATCTTCTGGGTACTTTTTTTTTCACGGAAAGTTATAAGCTTTTGGCCAGGTTGAGGTTGGGCGGTTTTCCAACTGTCGATTTGGGGCTGGCAAAAGGCTTTAAAAATTGTCTCCTCCTGTTTCTAGCAGACTTCAATAATATACAAAGATGAGGCATAAAAATAAAAAAATAGTGTGCAAGGACAAGGGAAAGAAGGCTGAGAGGAAATGTGAAAAACCCTTCACTGATGCCTGGAATAGCCCCCGGCAGAGGTAGCAACATCTGAAATTATGATCATAGAAGTACTTTACCACAGAAATGATGCTTTAGAAAATTACACGCCTGACGCGCAGGTGAAATTCCCTGCATGCATGCACAGGAGAGAGGCGTCCAGTGGGGGAGTCTGGGCGTGGTTGGGGGCTTGCGTGATTTAAAACATCTGAGCATTGCTGAGTTTGTAGCTATTCGCTGGATGTGGAGTGTAAACGAGCAAGCGCTTCCATGTCACTTTACCTACTCTGTTGTTGAAATGTAACAAAGCATATTTAAATTTAAAAAGTCTGAGCATGAGTTCTCGCTCTAAAACTCTACGCAGCTGGAATTTTGCGCCTCACATGCGCCAAAGTTCACTCTGAAAACCGGCGACACTTAGGCGCGTAACAGCCCGTAAATTTATGTGGCCTGTTACACCTCCTTTCAGTACACTTGGGGCTAGTGGTAAGAAACTGGGGGACGGGGGAAAAATCCTTTGTGCTGTATCACCTGGAGCAGCAAAGAGAAGACCAAGCAAACTTGCACAGAAAAGTGGCACGTCACGCTCCCGAGAAGTGGAGCCAAGCTCACGCAACTTGAAACAGCTTTGTTCCATTCCCAGACATAATTGGAGAAAGAAGGGAGATGCCAGGTTTTCTAACATAGGCTACAGTCTAATGTGGTTAAACTTCCCATTTAAAGACAGAAAGAAGGGTGCAATATCCTGCAGTTGGTTAGGTTTGTGAGATATTCCTAGCTTATTGGGTGTGGGTGAGGTTGAAGAAAGGGTATGGCTGAAAACTGAGAGAGATCTCAAGAGTGGTGTAGGCCTTGCCTGCTGACATCTTCAGTGGTGCTGTGTTCTTCCAAGAAGAAAAGGGATAAATGTTGTTATGGGACGTGCTCAAAATGCTGGAGAAATCGGGAGATGCCTTGCAAGTTGTTTTTCAAAATAGCCACATGAATTCCTTTCCTTACGTAATGAGCAATCTGTTTTAGAGAGAAACTCCATGGCCTTTATGTGAGACCCAGGGATATTACAACCAAAATGGGAAAGAATCTGAATTTGGGCCTTTTCTGGCCTCTCTGCTGAGCCAAACTGAAAGTCTCCCATCTGTAGTAAATGTCTCACCCGGGCGAAAAATTCAGAGAGACAAAAAAGTTGTGCAGTAGTGGTTACACTATCAATCCATGGGTTAGGAAAAGCAAAGTTGAGGAGATAAAGAGATTGTTTTCATTCTTCTTTTTAATGTGAATTTGTGATTTATCAGTTTTTCCCTTATTTTTTTTTTAACTCGACAGGCCCGCCTCATCCCCTCAGCTTTCACACGATGATACTCATTCTCGTATTGAACATTACGCTAGCAGGTATGAGGACCAGCCCTTCTGGGTTACACATGCAGAGCACAGGTTGGAAACTTGTGAGCTGTAGGGGCCACGCTTGGTATGTTGGAAAACATTACAAATAATGGGGGCTGGATGGCTCAGAGCAATTGGTGCAGCCTTATGGAGACTTTGGCCTCCGGGTCACCAGTTCAAATGCAGCTCAGTTTGGTAGGGACTTAAAAAGGTGGCCAGGGTGAAACAAACTGATGGTCTCAGTCTAGATCCCAGGAGTCATAGCAGAAGCATTCACATCATGGACCCCATCATCAGATTCCTGAAAATCTGCTCATTTGTGACAAGGACACAAGGAGAACTAGAGATCACAGGGGGCATTAGTGATGGCGTTAAGAATGAACTGCAGTTGCATTTAGTCCTTTAATCAGCTGATCATGGCAGTTGGCCTGTCTGCTCTGTAGTGTAGGGTTAGGTACCTTTATTGTCTGTGGCCCATATGCCATAGCCCAGTGACTGGCATATATACCTAGATAACTATTCCTGGGTATTCAGCAGCACTTATCTAGGTAAAAGTGCTACTGAGTATGCTCTGATAAAGATATGTGGTTTGTCACTTATCAGGCTGCTGAATATCAACTGATTCCCCCCACAGTCTCCCACCCTGCAGGTCCAATAGCTGATCTCCTGTCCTCACCCCACACCCCCATTACCACTAGATTCACGAAATGGTAGCGGACCAAGCAATGCAATATCCCCCCCCCCCCATCCTCTATCAAAAACGTTTAGTAGCAAATCCTCCACCCCACCCCCATATCTTCAGAAGAGTCCCTGAAGCCCAGTGGAACAAAGAAAGGGTCTTTGTCCCTCTTGCTGAGCTGAATATGAAGTTCCGGTAAGACTTGAAAGCTCCCGGCACTTACAGGACGATATTCATAAGGGGTAAGTTTGGGACTTAGCCAGATAAACCTTGAGATTTTCAGTTTTCCAGACAGATACATTTTAGTGGGCAGGTAAGTCATTACCCAGCTAAAACATAGCCAGACTAAAGGAGGCGGCAGAGGGTGCGTTCCCAAGGTAGCTTTCTGGGAACGCACCCTCTGCTGCTACCAGAATGCTACCAGAAAGCTGATTTTACCGAGGTATACTCAACGGAGGATGTGCCTGCTCCCCATGCTGCTCAATATTGACTTCATAGTATTCATTTATTCTCTTCACTCTGGGGTGAATAGACCACTGGCCAGTATCCCGTTCACATCGAGGATTGGTCTCTTCACCCCAGAGTGAAATGAATAAGGTAATAATAAGTGCCAGGAGATGTCCGTTCTGTTGGGTGTATTTAAAAATAATGTATTGTGGCACATTAAAACATATTATTACTGTGCAACAATCCAACATTTTGGCGACCCAGATAGGACTTGAACCCATAATCCCCAGTTTAGGGTGGAGATTCCATTAGCAGTAAATGTTTTAATAATTTAAATGGAAACTCTTATATTCATTAACAGATAACTTCAAACTGCTTCAAACAAATCTTGTTATATAACTCAATAGAGGTGACATTGCACATTTAATATGAGAGAAGAAAGAAAAACTCTTAAATGAAATAAAATTAACCCTTACTTTCTAACAGCAGTATAGAGGAAAACATGGAAAAAGTCACGGTGCCAAAGAGTTAAGGAAAAGTAATTTAACTGGTTAGGAAGCATGAACCTTTAACAACAGAATACCCCAAATAAGTTTTTAGAATTCAGTTGTAATTTAAAGAAAATACAGAGGAAAGACAGATTTGGTAGAACAGGACTCAGCAAGAAGGAAAATAAGGACTGGAGTATAGAGTGGGATCCGAGATAAATCAGGAAAATTCTTAGAAAGCAAGCACTACTTAGCCGGATAAATTGGGACTTATCCGGCTAAGTAGCAGTGGCTGAATATCCAGCACTACTGAATGGCCCCCAACTTAGCTAGATAATTAGTTATCTGGCTAAATAGCTGGCCAAGTTAATGGGTGGGGAGCGTGTGTTCCCAGGGAAGAGCCAACTTAGCCGGATAAGCTATCTGTCTAAATCTTATATTCAGAGTTAGCCAGACAATGTATTTGACTAAGTCTGGTTGGCCCATAGGACTATCCTAAAGTTAGTTAGATAAACTTATCTGGCTAACTTGAAGATAGCCATGCTGCTGAATATATTCAGCTAAGCTAATTGAATAAGTTTATCTGGCTTAGCAGCGGAGCTGCAGAGCATCTCAGTGTCTATCTCATAGCGTCTAAACTAGTATCTGGCAATATATATTTCATGAAATTGAATTATCCTTTCAATAAATAAGAGTCCTGTCTGGTTTTTAAATGTGTATCACTTGTTGCTCAAAAGGAAAATTAACAAGTATCTTTACAGACAATTCTTAATCTCCTTATTTATATGACTCACATACCAAATTAATAGCTATGTGCAATAAAATTAGTTAACACAAGAAGCAAGTGTTCTCTCTGGGGCGGATTTTAAAAGGGTTACGCGCGTAACCCTTTTAAACCCCTTCTGCGCGCGCCAAGCCTATTTTGCGTAGGCCCGGCGATGCGTGTATGTCCTGGGGCTTGAAAAAAGGGGTGGGGAGTGGGTGGCTATGCCAGGGGATCGCGCGCCAGCACTTGGCCGGCGCGCACAGCCTACAGGCAGGCGTAAATAAAAAATAAAAAAATAAAGGTGGGGGGGATTTAGGTAGGGCTGGGGGGCAGGTTAGATAGGGGAAGGTGGTGGGAGGTGGAGGGAACAGGGGAAAGACATCGGGGCTCCCCTGGGGCTCGGCGTGCACAAGTGTGCATCCCCTTGCGCGCGCCGACCCTGGATTTTATAACATGCGCGTGGCTGTGTGTGCATGTTATAAAATCGGGCGTAGATACGAAAATCTGGCCCTAAGTGTATATATCTCTCTATACACACAGATAAAGCTGCAGTAATCTGCATCACTTAAATACACTTTAGCAATTATTCTACTTACTAAGCTAAAACGCGAGTTATTTCACAGCAGCAGTATAATGCAAACAATTCAGAAAAGTTAGATCCCAAAACTGGGTCACCAAAAATGGGTGTATTTGGCACTGACCTTTAGTGGATGGCAGGACATTGCAAAGCTCGGCTGCTGTCTTTTTGAGAATCTTAGGAGGGAGGGAATAGTACAGCTTGGCCCACTATCCCTTTTATTTTTAATCTTGGGTGTGGGAGGGGGATTGTGCCACTCAGCCTGTTACAATTTGTTTGAATATTGGGGATGGGAGAGCAGCGAACCGGCTGCTGGACCCTGTAGGTTTGAGGTTTTTTTTTTAGTTTAGGTAACCATGTAACCTTAGGCCTACAATTTGGCCAGCCAGAGCCGCCTGGGTGACTTTTTTCCAGCTAGCACTGAATACCATTTCTAGCCAGACAAAATTGAACCCTGCCCCGGGAATTCCCCCAGTGGTGCCAGTTTTTATCCAGGTAGGTGTGGACGACAATTAGCCCAGGCAAAATTTAGCCGGGGGGGAGGGAGGGGAGGAATTGAAACACTAGGGTTTGTCTGGCTAACTCTAAAAGTTAGCTGGGCAAAGCCTTTGAATATAAACCTCCAAGACTTCACTTGTTTGAAAAGGGCTACTGTTTGCTAGGTTTTTTTAATATTCAGGTCACAGAGATTCTCTCAGGGCTGCTCAGTATATCAGTGCATTAAAGTCTTAGATTTCCTTTTAAGCTCTTAAAACAAAGAAAGTTGCAAATGCTACTGTTTTTTTTCTTCTGAAAGCTGAGAAAACCCTGTGATGCTGTGGGACCCCCTGAGATACTCTGTTAAACTCCCATTAAAAAAACTGCTGCAAAACTTAATCGGAGTGGCTTGAAGGAAGTGGGGCTTTTTGCAGATGACAGTAAGATCTGCTACAGAGCGAGGGAGCAGAAAGACCACTAGAGAGCAAAGAAAGCTTGAGGAGTGAATGAAGGCTCAGTAGTTAAGATTCAATAGAAAAATGTGTAGAGACCTGCATCTGGGGTTGCAGAAATTAAGTGAATGGGTGGGGGATGAGGTACTGATGCGCAATAACCAGGGATTTGGGGTGATCAGATTTGATGATCTCAAGGTAGCAGGGTTCATGGGATGAGGCGATAAAACTATGTATAGGTCACCTAGAGTACTGTGTTCTGATCTCCAGACAGGATCTAGACGTGCTGGAGGCAACCAAAATGGCATGGGGTCTACACCACAGGCCCTGTGAGATAAGACTTAAGGCCCTAAAAATGTAAACTCTAACGGAGAAATGAGACACCAGGAAGAGATGCCTCCGAGACATAAAGAGAGCAGAAGAAGCAAACATTTCCTAGCATGTAGCCAGATGGACTCAGGACCAATGGGTTATGTGCTCCCCTGCTGGCAGATGGAGACAGAGTCAGGTTTCAAAGCTGACGTCACCCTAGATATACCCCTGCAGTGACCTCAGCCATTCAGTATCTCTCCGTCTCCTAGCAGATGTGGATTGTGTCGCCTGTCAGGAACACAGTACTCTTTAGATGAGGAAAATGTACCTTCAAATTTCTACTTTTAAATTGGAGCAGATCGAGCCCCGCTCTCCTGTGGTGATACCTAAGGGTCCCTCCCCCAGTTGAGAATTCCTGAGGCGATTTCCAAGATCCCTCAGAGGTTTGTCTTGGTCCAGTAACTGGTTAACATTTTTCACAGGAAAGAATGCTCTAGAACAAAGGATCACAGTGAAAATCTCCAAGGGGGTAGATTCAGGACCAACATTAAAAAATTTCTTCCATCCTGGAAAGGGTGAAATTACATGGAACGGCATCCCAGAGGAGGTGTTAGAAACAAAAACAGTAAGGAAGATCAGGAAAGCTTGGGATATGCCCAGAGGATCTTCAGTTGTGAAGCAGTGCGGGAAAGTCAGAGATCGATGAGCTGTCCTTATGGCCCTTATGTACTGTTATATTTTGTGCGGTTGATATTCAGCAACCACAGAGTGGGTAGCTTTACCTGGATATTCAGCAGGTCAAGGTAGGCGGTCTTATTCTGTGGGATCCACAAACTGGTTTGTATTTTTAAGGAGAACCCTAATGATTATGCATGAAATCGATTTGCATACAACTGAGGCAGTGTGCATGCAGGTCTCTCTCATGCATATTCATTATGGCTATCCCGAAAGCCCGACAGAGTTATGGCTATGGAGAATAGAAAGTGTTCTGCCGAATCTACTTGGCTAAAATCAGTACAGCTGCGCTTCCGACCAGACTTGTTCTGCTACTTTCAGCCGAGTAGCACTGAATATTGCTGCTCACCCACTGCCCTGCCCCACATTCCGTCTTTTATCCAGAGTAACATCTTCCCCACACAGAATGTAACTGGGGAGCAGAGGGAAAATTTGAAATCTTGGGTTTTGACCAGGTCACATCTAAAGGACAAAGCCATTGAATATCTGTTTCTTAGAAGATAAGTGCCCTACTGACACAGACCATGGTCCATCGAGCCCAAAATCCTGTCTCGGAGAGTGACCAGTCCAGGTCACAAGCATCTGGAGGATCCCATAAAGTAACTAAAGAAAAGTTTATCAAAAATACAAAAAAAATACAAAAAAAAAAGTACTGCCTGCCTAATCCTAATGTAGACAGTGGGATCTTTTGAAATATTTGGCAAAGGCATAAAATTACTTTGTTCAATTTTTGCATCAGCTGCATTGAGCATTGCATTATACTGTCCCTCTGCAAGTAACCCTTATTACCTAATGTAAATTGCCCAGCGACAAATCCACCAAGGGTACAGCTGCTCCTTCCACCCCTGAAAGTGTCTCATTCTGTTCTGCAGTTGCTAATCCTGCTCTGTTGCTGTGTTGCCTCATCAGAAGTCTTTACTAACTGCGGCTCCCCCAGCTAATAAAGCTCAAAAATGTTGACAGCCATTCTAAAAGGCCGGCAACATGAAAGGAAGTGTTATTGCATGTGTAACGGGGAAAGAACTGACAAGCAGACGGGCTCAGCCGTAAGAGCGGACCAGAAGGAAGTCCAGGGCAGATGGGAGCTTTGTAGGGCTGGGCACGTGTCCTGCTAACACAAGGTCCCATTTGCCTGTCAGCTGCAGATCTTTCCTCTTGTCCCAAAGCCCAGTGAAACAAGAGCAGGGATCCTGACCCCATGTGGAACTGGATCGGATCCCTGCTCTAGTGATGTTCAGACATGAGCCCTAAGATTTGTCTACCTTGAGAAATGTTGTTTTTCTAATTGTTGAACAGGCTAGCGGAAATGGAGAACAGCAACGGCTCTTACCTAAACGACAGCATTTCTCCTAACGAGAGCATGTAAGTATTTCTAATTCTCCCCTCTGACGTTGGCTCTGTGTCTTCCCCCAGAACTGTTGTTTTGAGTGTCTGCCATTCGGTATTACCATAAAATAATACGTCTGGCTAGTCCCATGGCTTGCTGCTGGTTCTGCACGCTGCCATTAAGAGGGTGTGGTTTCAATTCAAGGGTCAGGCCTCTGCTCCCCGGACTGGCTTGGGATGCTGCGGAGGTGGCACTCGCAGCCCCTGGGGGATGGGGAACCTTAGCCATTGCTAAACAGAAACAGCTAAGAGCCAGACTCGGGGACCATGATTGCATGTTTCTAAGAGAGCCTGGTTGAACGATCCTTGTCCAAGGCCTATCGCAGTAAAATATAAAATATCCCAGCGTAAGGTGTGAGTGAAGGCATGGGGCACCGTATCCCAGCCCTGGAATAGGAGGGGGCACTTCAAGGAACAACCCTTCAACCCCAGTCCCTGCCAGAAAATGGATATGTAACCCCTGGACCAGTGTCCCTTTTCAGGGCCCCAACAACCACACCTCAAATTAGGGCTTAAACTGTTAAGTCCTTTCCTGATGTGAAGTCAGTCTGATGTCCAAGATTGCTGGGGGGGGGGGATGGAGGGCAGGAAGATTACTTCCTAGACCCTGAGCTTAGTTCAGTAATCAATCCAATATTAAAATCTCTTATATTCAGCATCAGTTAACACACTGGAAGCTGATTTAGTTTCCAGCCTAACTTTTACTGAGCAATGATGGAAATTGATGAAATCATTCAGTTACAAGTTCTAGTTTATTTCAATCCCATTTTCCAGCTTTAGTTCTTCCAATAAATGTGTGACTTTAAGCTTCCAGTTAATTTATGATGTTAATGTAGTTAGTTGATTCATTTAATCCTATTCCATTCCAATCCATGGGGTAGTTTAAGCTTCCTCCCAGTAGCTGGTGAATAAGAGGATAGCTCAGTTTTACAGTCTCATATCTTTAGTTCACTTGTCTCCAGCATTATTCCTTATCCTTTTTACTTCCTCAGCTAATACCTGGATGGTATGTCATCACTCCCTTCTTCAAAATCTTTTGTGTACATGATCTGTGCCAGATAGGTGTCACAGATCATCTTCACACTCTCCTCCCTCTCCCCCGATTCATTCCTCCACCAGGACTTAACAATAGTCCACCTGTGCTCTCTGGTTGAGAGACACCACTCCACTTAGCTGAACCACACTGAGCCCCTGGGGCCTAGGGTATTCAGGAAAGGTGTAAAATTAAACCTTGAAAAAGAGAATTAAATGTAGAGAGAGGTAGGGAGGAACAACTTCCTTCTCCAAAACTAAAAAGCTTCCAAAGGCATCTAACGATAACTAAAGGGATCCTTTCTACTTTTCCATACCCAGATCTCCATTCTGGAGAACCAAGGGTCCTTTCCTTAAAAAATAAATAAATAAATAAAACAAGATTCAGCATCAGGACACACTGCTCCTACCAGGGATAACTAAAAAGTCCACACCTTAAAATGATGGCATGGATTTATATAGTCTAGGGACTTGCTACTCTAATCTCCCACATGTGGGAGCCAAAATTGAGAAATAACTTAGCTGATAATTTCATGGACTCAGGACCAATGAGTTATGTGCTACCCTGCTAGCAGATGGAGATGGAGTGGAGAAGTGGCCTAGTGGTTAGAGCAGTGGGCTATGAACCAGGAGACCAGGGTTCAAGTCCTGCTGATGCTCCTTGTGAACTTGGGCAAGAACTTGGGCAAGTCACTCCATTGCCTCAGGTACAAACTTACGGGCCGATACAGTAAGGTGCGGTAGAAAGGGGTGCGTTAATGCCGGGCACACGCGCGTTTGCCGCACGCACAGTTTGAAACACATACTGCTCGATACTGTATTTAAATGGCATGCAAATGCAAGCCGCGTCCAGGAAGCGCAATCCATTTTACTATATAGGCACTATACAACGCCTATACAGTATCCTGGGTGCGCTGGTACCTGTCATTTCAAATGACATTTGAAATGACAGGTACCAGGAAGAGGATACAGGAGAAGGGCTGACTTACCCCCTAACTCCCCCCAAACTTTCCGCCAGCCCCCGCTCACCTGCCCTGGCCGCGTCCATCTCCCGTGCTGACAGCTCCGGAGCAGCCCCAGTCCTCTCTCCCCTCCTCCCGGGGACAGCCGGCGGCGAGAGGAGCTTCAGCAGCCCGGGGCGGATCGGGCGCTCCCCATGGCTCCCTATTCTCTAAAACGTAATGAGTGCACGCCGTGACCTCGGACGTCCAGCCGGGTGCTCAGGTCACGGCTGGACGTCCGAGGTCACGGAGGAGGTCCGGGAGGAGGGGAGAGAGGACTGGGGCTGCTCCAGAGCTGTCAGCGCGGGAGATGGACGCGGCCAGGGCAGGTGAGCGGGGGCTGGCGGAAGGTTTGCCCGATCCACTTCGGTCTTGTCCCGGGGAGTTAGGGGGTCAGGCAGTGAAGCGGGGCTGGCTGGGGCTGCTCCGTGGCCCGTGAAATTTTGTCTCGGCTTGCCTGACACTCCACACTAACGCAGGGGTAGGGGTAGGCGGTAAATTAGCAGGTGAAACGCGCGGCAAAACTGCAGGTTTAAAAAGTGATAATCGGGGCGCGCTTTACTGTATGGGAGGGAATAGCTAATCCGATCGTTTACATCTCATATACATGCCACGGGCGGAAAAGGTTACCTGTAGATTTAAAGAGGCAGTAAGGATGGGTTAAAAGGGATAGTGAATCGCAGGTAGGACTAACTCGGCCAAATTGTGAGTAGAAAGCGGGTTAGAAGCAGGGTAACCGCGGCCGCACTTTACTGTATCGGCCTGTTAGATTGAAGCCCTCTGGGGATAGGGAAATACCACTTTGAAGCACTGAAAAAAGTGCAAAAAGCGGAATATAAATAAAATGTTAAGCGGTGTAGATGGAGTCAGGTTTCAAAGCTGACGTCACCTTAGATATATCCCTACAGTGACCTCAGCCATTCAGTATTCTCTTCAAAAGCCATTGTGGACATAAAATTGAAAAACATGAATAAAATTTGATCACTACTTGATACAAAAAATTTTGATTAAAAACGGATAACCATAACTGTACTCAACCAAACATAAGCGCTGAATCCCAGTATAGATGCCCTGACATAAGGATAAGGTGATGGCTTACCCGTAACCTCTTGGAATTGAGATCCACCTCATGGGTGATTCCTTGGCACCGTTTATAGGCAGCTATGGACAGGATGTTGAATCCATCTATCTACACTAAGGAAAATGAAATTATCATTATCTCCATTTCCTAGCATGTAGCCAGATGGACTCAGGACCAATGGGTTGTAGAAAATCTCCTTCCAAACGGGGTGAGAGGCTACCCTTGGTCCGGTTAGCACCGCCCTCACAAAGGTTACGTCCTCTCGGGCCCGGATGTCCATGCAATAGAACCTGGAGAAGGTGTTCAAGGAAGACCACGTCGCTGCACGGCAGATGTCGACAGGAGACAGTAGCTTAGCTTCTGCCCAGGATACTGCCTGGGACCTAGTGGAATGAGCTTTAATCTGAAAAGGTAATGACTTCCCTGCCTCGTGAGCTTCTTCGCCTTGTTTCCTTCCACCGTGAAGAACAAACAAGCGGTCTATCTTGCACAACGGTTCCGAGATTTCCAGATACCGTACTAAAAGCCCACTAACATTTAAGTGGCATAGGAGGCGGTAGTCTTCCATATCCTTGTGTCTATCTAGGGACGGTAAGGAAATGGACTGATTCAAGTGAAACTCTGAGACTACCTTGGGCAAGAAGGAAAGAACGGTGCAAAGCTGTAACGCTCCTGGAGTCAACCGGAGGAATGGCTCCCAACACGACAACACAACACCTGCAGTTCCGAGATGCGACAAGCTGAGCATATCACCACCAAGAACACAATCTTCAGTGTTAACAGACGTAGGGATAGACTGTGTTGCGGTCGAAAGGAAGGCCCTGCTAAAAACTCCAATACTAGATTAAGATTCCACAGGGGAACTGGCCACCGTAAGGGTGGTTGAAGGTGTTTAATCCCTTTTAGGAAACAGGCCACCTCACTTCTGAAACAAGAGAGAGCCGCTACCTGGACCTTCAAGGAGTTGAGGGACAGCCCTTCATTCAGTCCGTCCTGTAAAAATTTTAGAACCATAGGGATTTTGATCGTCTGAGGGGGCACCCCACTTTCCCCAAACCAGGCCTCAAATATTCTCCAGATCCGTACGTATGCTAAGGATGTTGAGAATTTCTGTGTGTGGAACAAGGTGGAAATTACTGCCACTGAATATTTTACGTTTCAACAGGTGAGCCCTCTCAAGGGCCATACCGAAAGACAAAACAGAGTTGGGTCCTCGTGAAGGATCGGACCTTGTTAAAGCAGGTCACTGTGTGGAGGGAGGCATAGACATGCGGAGACTTCTCCACCAGAAGTCTCCGCATTTCTGCATACCACGGGCATCTGGGCCAATTTGGGGCCACTAGAAGGACTAGTCCTCTGTGGCGTTCGATCTCACAAATGACCTTTCCTAGCAGAGGCCATGGAGGGAAGGCATACATTAAGTCTTCCTCTGGTCAGGTCTGAACAAGGGTGTTAATCCCTTGGGAACGCTGATCTTTTCTACAACTGAAGAATCTGGAGACATTCGCATTGTGAGATGTGGCCAGCAGGTCAATGGATCTACCAGGAGCTGAAAGGCTCTAACATAAGAACATAAGAAATTGCCATTCTGGGTCAGACCAAGGGTCCATCAAGCCCAGCATCCTGTTTCCAACAGTGGCCAATTCAGGCTACAAGTACCTGGAAAGTACGCAAAAAACTAAGTATATCCCACATTGCTGATGCTAGTAATAGCAGTGGCTATTTTCTAAGTCAACTTGATTAATAGCAGGTAATGGATTTCTCCAAGAACTTATCCAAACCTTTTTGAAATCTAGCTACACTAACTGCACTAACCACATCCCCTGGCAACAAATTCCAAAGGTTAATTGTGCGTTGAGTGAAAAAGAATTTTCTCCGATTAGTTTTAAATGTGCTGCTTGCTAACTTCATGGAGTGCCCCCCTAGTCCTTCTATTATCCGAAAGAGTAAATAACCGACAATGCCCATTCTCCTGGATCCAGACTCTCCCTGCTGAGAGAGTCTGCTCAGACGTTGTCTTTTCCCGCCTTGTGGGAGGCCCGAGATCCTTTGTAGATTCAACTCTGCCCATTCCATAAGGGGATATATCTCCAGAGACACTTGCTGGCTTTTGGTTCCTCCCTGATGGTTGATGTAGGCTACCGTTGTTGCGTTGTCAGACATCATGCGGACCGCCTGGCCCTGGAGTCAGTGGCTGAATTGTAGACACGCTAATCTGACGGCTCGGGCTTCCAGGCAGTTTATGTTCCAGCTCGCCTCTTTCTTGGTCCAATGTCCCTGGGTTGTCAATTCCTGACAGTAAGCTCCCTACCCTCGGAGGCTTGCGTCCATCATAAGGACTAGCCAGTTGGGTGGGGACAGGTTTACACCCTTTCTTAGGTGAACTTCCTTTAGCCACCACTGGAGCCGAGAATATACTTCTATCAGTAGTTGGAGGCGAATTGAGTAGTCTTGAGACAGTGGATTCCAACATGACAGCAGGGAGCTTTGGAGTGAACTCGTGTGCCCTTGCCCACAGTACTACCTCCAGGGTTGATGCCATCATACTGAAAACCTGAAGATAGCTCCATAAGAACATAAGAAAATGCCATACTGGGTCAGACCAAGGGTCCATCAAGCCCAGCATCCTGCCTCCAACAGTGGCCAATCCAGGCCACAAGAACCTAGCAAGTACCCAAAAACCAAGTCTATTCCATATTCCACACCCTGGGGAGCATTGTGCTTGTCAACTGATGCATTTGGCACATCAGCTTCCTTATCCTTGAGAGTGGGAGGAAGACTTTGCCCTGTTTGGTGTTGAACCAGACTCCCAGATACTCTAAGGACTGGGAGGGCTTGAGACTGCTTTTGTCCATGGTCACGATCCAACAAAGCTCCTGAAGCAGGGACATCACCCTGCTGGTCATCTCTTCCAACGACTTCGCCTGGATCAGCCAGTCATCAAAATAAGGGTGCACCAGGATCCCTTCTTTCCTCAGTGCCGCCCGCACGACCATCATAATTTTGAAAATGTTCTGAGAGTGGTGGCCAGCCAAAGGGCAATGTTCGGAACTGACAATGGTGGCCCAGAACCGCAAAGCGTAGGAAACACTGGTGATCTTGTCAGATTGGAATATGAAGGTAGGCCTCTAGGGGTCCATGGAGGTTAAGAACTCTTCTGGTTGTACAGCCATTATGACGGAGCGTAGCGTTTCCATGCGGAAACAAATTATCCGTGGATGACAATTAACGCTCTTGAGGTCCAGAATGGGGCGAAAGGAACAGTGCTCCTTGGATATGATGAAATGGAATAACGCCCCATATTTTCCTGGGGTGTAGGTACTGGAATTATAGCCCTCAAATTGAGGAGCCTTATCAAGGTAGAGTCCATGCCAGTTTCTTGTGCTGGGAGTGGGAAGGTGACATCATGAATATGTCCTGAGGGATGCTGCAAAACTCCAGAGTGTATACTTCTTGTATGATATTCAGTACCCATTTGTCTGACGTGATCTTGACCCACCGCTGATAGAAGAGGGATAGTCGATCCCTTATCTCTTCATCCCATGGATGGGTCGGCAAAACTTCATTGGGAAGTTCAGGCCGATCCAGCCCCTGTTTTTGGTTGTCTGCTCCGAAAGGACTAAGACCTTCCTGAGGGCTGAGATGTCTGAAATGATGAGTTTCTGTAGGGCTAAAAGCATTGGGAGCCCCTGGCCCGACCCCTCCTAGGTGAGGTGTGCTGCAACCTCTTTCTCTTATCTTCCGGTAGCCGCGGCACTGGAGATTCATCCCACTTACTGGCTAATTTTTCCAGTTTGCTTCCATATAGGAGGGATACCTTAAAAGGGCATCTTTGAGGTTTGCCTTAAAGGTCGGGTCCACTAACCAATTTCATAACCATAGTTGTTTTCTGGCCGCTACCACTGAGGCCACTCCCCTGGCCAAGGTACAAACTAGGTCAGAGCTCGGATCCGCTAAAAAGGCCGCGGTGGGCTCCATCGCCTCTCTGGAATGCGCCCCCGAGCTATCTGCCTCTCTCAAGAGAAGCAGGCAGAAGCGAGCCACCAGGGCACAACAGGAAGCAATCTGTAGTGTCATTGCTGTCGTGTCAAAAGCTTGCTTAAGGATGGACTCCATCCGCCTATCAATCGCGTTCTTCAAAGCCGCTCCTCCCTCCACTGGGATAGTTTTTCACTTCGAAACGGCACAGACCAGGTCGTCCACTTTAGGGAAAAGCAGGCGTTCTCTTGCCATCGGGTACAGAGGGTACAGGGCCTCCAATGCTTGACCTCCTTTAAAGCTGGCTTCCGTGGCATCCCATTCCTGGTCAATCAACTCCTGGATGGCTTCCAGTATTGGAAAATAGCAAGAGGCTTTCCGTAGAGATACAAGGTTGAGATTCTTCTTTGGTTCTGTCATCTGGTGCATGCCTGGAGGGATTTTCCCATCTTCCAATGAGTCTGCATCTCCTTCATCTTCCATGGTGACTAGGTCCCTGTCAGGGATACTCTTGGTAAGATGAGGCATGCTGATAGGGCTGGGAGGACAAGGCCTTCCCAGCTAGGGCTCGGTCCAGGCAGGGGCAGCAGCTAACTACACCTGAACAAAGGCTTGAAGGCCTGAAAGAATTCCTCCCAAGAATTCCTAGGCCAGGAGGAACTGGGGTAGTTGCCGCTGAACTGCCCTCTCCAGAGGCGGACACAGCCCCGGGATTGCTCAGATCCGGAGTGCTACCGGATAAAGTTGTGGCTGACCCATCTTCTGAATGGGAGGGACCGGGCTTGGAGAAGTTCTGGAAGTCCAGCCCTCCCTGGGCTGCCTCACAGTGTTGACGCAGGAAGGATTCTAGGTCAGACTGCATAGCCCTAATATGGCAGGCAGCATAAAGAGAGTGTCGCTTGTGCTTCTTTGCTGGTGGAGCCATAGTTAACTGTAACTTGTGTGTTCAGCCGGCTAGCGCTTGGACTCGAGCGCACACAGATCCGGCCCGATGCACATAAGTATAAACTCCCTTAAGCATCCGGTTGTGCGCGAGCATATGCCTGCATTTACGCATGTGGTTATGCGCACAGGTATGTGCACATTGGGCGCACAGCAAGGCTGACCTGCACTGCGCATACCGATGGTCTATAGGGGAAAATGGCGCCGCACATAACCACGCGCAAGATGGCGCAGCCACGGCCTGCCATGTGGAGTGTCCACCGAGCCTGAAATGGGACCTAGACATCGGGGGGCCGTTCAACCCGCTCAGAAACCCCCTTCCCTTGCCTCAACGGATCGGGAACGTCGTCGGTACTGCATGCCAAACAAAAGACCGGAGGAAGGGACTTACTGAAGCCCTTCCACATCTCTGAATTGGAGGAGTCCTCCTTTTACTTACCTGGGCTCAGTGCTTACTGGCTGATTACAGAGACTGTCTCCGGCTGCGGAGAGAGAGGGCTTTGGTCGTCACTGCCGCACTCTGCTTCCTGCACCCGCTGCCTTTCAGCTGCTTCAGCAGCAAGTCCATGCCGGAAAACAGACTACCGGACCAAGGCACACTTCTGAGGGATCTCAGAAATTGCCTCAGGAATTCTCAACTGGGGGAGGGACCCTTAGGTATCACCGCAAGAGAGCAGGGCTCGATCTTCTCCAATTTAAAGGTACATTTTCTTTCTTCTAACAAGTACTGCAATCCCGCTAAACCACCAATGCTGGTGTTGGGAAAGCACATCCACATCTGCTAGGAGACGAGAGATACTGAATGGCTGAGGTCACTGCAGGGGTTTTATCTAAGGTGACGTCAGCTTTGAAACTGACTCCATCTCCATCTGCTAGCAGGGGAGTGCATAACCTATTGGTCCTGAGTCCACCTGGCTACACGCTAGGAAACTCTTGTTAGTTCTGTCCCTACCCCCATAATGGGACATTCCTTCTAGTAGAGATCCTTTAGGCTCTCTACAGACAAAAGAAATGCTGACTAGAAAAGCAGCCACTTGCAAGAGTATCCAGAGTCATCCCTTTCATCTTGCACCTCAAATCTGAAGTTCAACTGTTCTCCTTCCAGTCATGCTGTCTTAAAGATGACTGTCAGATTTTAGTTGCATCTTTCAGTAGCCACAAATCTAGCCTGGCTGACCTCGGGTGATGTGGGCCAGGCTGGCATTCTCACCTTCTCTTGGTATGGCGGGCAAAGGGACAGCCAAAGTCTCTTTGCTTAAATACATCTTAGTTTGTAAGTAATTAAAGACTTGTAGGGTGAGTCTGCCCACCTGCATGTCTGATATCTGGAGATATCTGGGGGAACATGTGAGGTCACCCTGATTAGAAAAAGGCCCCATACCAAGTCAGGCTCATTGCAGCATAGGCACATCTCACTTCTTCAGGCTGAATGATTTGAGTCTGTTGTCTGAGTTTCTGTTTTATTCAGTTCAGCAAGGCGTGGAGAAAAAACCGTACCACGGTCAGTCAAAAAATGGTGCCGTAGTCATCTATGAATGTATCGCAGTCCTCAGTAAAATATAATGGAACGACTTCAAAAGCAGCCAAAAAATAATGCAGGTAATCCAAGACAGTTTATTCGGTCCTTGAAACACTATCCACAAAGTGATTAAAGATGGCTGTGACCCCCGACATGTATACGTTTCGCAGACGTGCTGCATCGGGAGGGGCAGAAAAGTTTTTGTGCCTCCCGATGCAGCACGTCTGCGAAACACGGATTTGTCAGAGGACACAGCCAACTTTATACACTTTGTGGATGGTGTTTCAAGGACCGAATAAACTGTCTTGGATTACCTGCATTATTTTTTGGCTGCTTTTGAAGTCGTTCCATTATATTTTACTGAGGACTGCAATACATTCATAAATGACTACGGCACCATTTTTGGATTGACTGATTTATTCAAACCTGGATCCTCTCTGGAACAGGAATTGGAGTGTGTCTGGATGAAATTCAGTACTTAGCTACTTTAATGACAACCTCAGATATAAAAGAATAGCGGTTTATACCCCTGGCTAGTCTGACCTGCTACTCTGTGTAGCAGACAGAGAGTAAAGATTGCCTTTAGCCAAGATATCGGACCCAGTGAACAGCAGGCATGAAAAAGGAATATCCAGATTTTATTCAGCCCTGGTTATTCATTTCTTCATGCTTTTAGTCTCGTTTAGAAAAGCATTTAATCCCATGGCACTGTCCTAGGGGACAGTGACCTTTCTGCACCTTTACCGTACCCTTCTGGCACATTAAATTGTCCATTAGGTCTTTAACCTTTACACGCAAAGAGAGTTTCTCCTGGCTTCTGGTCCCAGTGGCACGCTGTGGACAGCAGGTACAGCCGCTCCAGGACATGCCAAGAACGGATTTCTTAAAGATTGCAGTGTGTCTGTGCTGGGCACTCATCCATGACACACAAGAATTGTTTTCTGGCCAGCTGTGCAGCGGGTGTCTCAGCTTCATTAATTTGTTTAATTTTCTAGAAGTGTTTGTATTGTCAGTGTGCCAAGTGTCAAGCCGAAAACCTCATCCCCTCCTACAGTACAACCTAAAAATGAAATTCAGGGAATTAATGTGGCTTCACTGTCAGCCCCGAGACAGACTCAAACTTCTATTGTAAGGTAATGCCCCCCACCTTGGAGGGGGATTCAGTAACAGGAAAGAGACTTACACAGAAGCCTGGGCACGTTTCCAAGGCCTCAGCCAGTCTTCACTTCTGCCAAGCAATATAAAACCTCCAATCTAAGAGACTTCAAATCCTAAACCAAAAAAAATCCAAGACTTTTTATTTTGACTTCCAAATTTGGATGCACAGCACCTTTTAATTTCAGAAATGTGACATTGACCTATCCCCCAGTTGTTCCTTTCCAGCTGGTTGACCCTTTCAGTGCCTTGCTTTAGGGGTTTTTAATCCAAGTGTTTGTGCTTTAGGTAAATGCCTCGCACAAGAGTAGTGAGCAATGCAATTTAATGGTGAAATCATGGTGCTTCGGCCGTGACTAATGGAGTTCCTGGTTGGGGGGGGGGGATGTCTCTCTTTTGTCTCATAGAGATGATGAGCACCTGTTAATCCAGCACTACTGTCAGAGTCTGAAGCAAGAATCCCCACTGAGTCAACCCAGGAGCCAGCCCCGGAGCCCTGCCCAGATCCTTGTGTCCTTGGAGAGCGAGGAGCGAGGCGAGCTGGAGAGAATCCTGGCGGACCTGGAGGAGGAAAACAGGTCAGCCCATACTGAGTCCTCTGCATTATACTCCATAGATGACAATATCAGTACCGGTGTCCTGGTGCACACTCCATAGGTACAGAGATGATATACACTGTAGGGTGACACTCTCAGCACAGGTGCACACACCACAGGCACAGTGACTCTCTTAGGTGGCACTTTGGAGGCAAATATTGAGGGGAGGAGTAGCCTAGTGCTTGGAGCATTGGGCTACGAACCAAGGAAACCAGCATTCAAATCCCACTGCCACTCCTGGTGACCTTGGACAAGTCACTTTTATCCTTCATTGCCTTAGGTATAAACTTAGATTGTAAACCCTCTGGGGACAGGGAAATATCTACAATACCCGAATCTAATTCACCTTGAAGTGTCAAAGCTGAATGTAAATTAAAATAAATAGATAAAATAATACATAAATATTCTAGGAAACCCTTTAAAGAAGGCTGTCTGCATGCTATATCGCACAGAATGTAGTAACCTGGGAAACTATGGGCCATCAAATACTGCCCAGCTGAGACTCTTCCACTTTGCTTAGATAAACATAGAGCACCCATAAACAACCCAACTCTATTTCACACCCCTCACCCTCTGCCATTTTGTATCTAATCCTTCAGCACTTTTCCTAACAATATCATCCGTATCAATCCCATGTGTGCCCAGATTCTGAAAATGCCCTTGCCCCCACCTCCTCCTCTGGAAGGCCATTTCAGACCTTGTTGTTTTACTCTTGAAATGTTATAGATTTCGCAGTGCCTTCTTAGATGCCCAATACTGTCCTTCCACTGCTGTTAGTAGCCTCCACTCCCTATAGGTTATCCCTGTGTGCTACCCCCATGGCCTGTGTTGCCATTAATTCTTGCTTCTACTCCCCTTCACTTCTTATAAATTCGGATTATCTGAGATCAATATTCATTGCTGCTTAGCCAGATAAAATCCGACTTAATCCTACTAAGTGGCAGCCTCCGGCTCCGTTCAGCAGCCACTGTTCAGCTAGCTAACTGGTGGACGGAATGGGGCTGCAACAAGGAGGAGCTATTTATCCATATAACTTAGCCCTGCTATTAAGATTTTCAAAAGGATTTAAGAGCATAAACAGCCTTAGAAAATTGCCTGGAGAGGTGACTGAGCATATAAGTGTGTGCAAAATGAATTTGTTTGTACTTTTACACACAACCACAAAGAGGCGAATGGGTAGAATTTACACCCATATAATACATTTCCTAGCGTGTAGCCAGATGGACTCAGGACCAGTGGGTTATGCTCACCTGCCAGCAGACAGAGACAGAGTCAGACTTCAAAGCTGACATTACCCTAGATACACCGCTGCAGTGACCTTAGCCCTTCAGTATTACTCCGTCTCCAGCAGATTGTGGACATACCTCTCCCTATGGGAATTGCTGTACTTTTTGGAAGGAGAAATTCTACATTGCCTTTACGTTCCCAGATCAGTCCAGACTCCTTGAGTTTTGCCTCCCCACAAGCAGATGGAGACAGAGAAGTTTTGACCAACTCTGCCCTATACCCTGAGGTGCCACCTACAGTCCGTCAGTATTTCTCTGTCTCCAGCAGATGGTGGAGGTGCAACACCTACAGTCTGTAGCTAGTTAAAAAAAAAAAAAAAAATTGATAGAGTGGTTTTCCACAGTTTTTTCGTTGCTAATTCTTGATGTTAATGACAGGTTTTCTGTTCCTTTAAAAAAAAAAAAAAGAGGCATGTTCCTTTGTTTAGTCAGCCAGCAAGAGTACTTCTGTTCAGCCTCCCAGGGCGTTGGCAAGTCCTGAGGGGACCATCCCCCCTGGTATCGAGGCTCTGCTGCCAAGGGTTGAGAACCCTGCTTTCGGCACGGTCCCTACTTCGGGGTGATACCGGAGAGTCCGGCTCACTCACCCCAGGGCAGACAGGACCCATTTGTTGCTCCGGGGGCCGCAAACACTGTAAGTAGGACCGCAGCGGTGGAGTTCGGTGTCCATTCGCGTCGGGAACATTTTTTTTTTTTTAATTCAGTTTCTCCAGCGGCTTTGCTATGCCTCGTGGTGCGGCCTGCAAAGCATGTGGAGACGCGCGCGATGGGCTGTGTTCGGCCTGCCTTCCCAGAGGGGAAGGCACTTTGGTGGCTGCCGGGGAAGGTGTATCTCGGCCATGAAGGGGCTCTTTGGTGTCCAGGCGTTTGCGGCCTCAGCCGGTGGACCTGTTCCAGCTGAGTGCGCGAAAGGAGGCCATTTTGGCACGTTTCGCGCGGCAGCACGAACATCTGAGGGGGGAGGTTTTTCCCCTCCTCCTCTTTCTCCACAGACTATTGCCCTAGAAGGGGGCTGTCAGCCGAGCAAAGCCCCTGAGCTGACTGAGGAGGTCCCCGAGGGGGTTTCAGACTCTTCCTCCAATTCCTTTTCCTCTGATTTTGTCTTATTGCTCCATAAGACCTTTAAGGCTAGAAGAGCAGCTCGGAGGAAGTCAGGTGAGGGCCCCAAGGGTCGTGCATCTCAGGGGTCCAGTGACTCAGGAAGGCATGGAGTCAAAAGATCTCAGATTGCGTCGAGGGCAAGGGATCCGAAGGCGAAAAGACCGCTACGGACCCTATCCGCGAGAAGACTCCTCTGACGAGGACTCAGAGCAGGGCGCTCAGGCACCTGCCAGGGCGTCTCATCCAGGGACACATCCAGAGGAAGACCAGGATCGCGGAAGTTCTCCTGCTGTGGAAGGAAATGACCCAAAGGTGGCCCGTCTGTTCCGCAGGGATGAGTTGGGTCCATTAATTCCTGCCATTCTTGAAGAATTGGGCATTGAGACCCCTCTGGAAGATTCTCGGATGGGGGCTGTGGATCCCGTCATTGTGGGCCTGCGGGGTCCAACAAAATCATTTCCCTTTCATCTCTCTGTTACGGACTTGTTGTTCCGGGACTGGGATACCCCTGATCTCTGCTTGAAGGTCAGTAAGGCAATGGACAAGTTGTATCCTTTACCGGAGGAGGCCTTGGATCTTCTCCGCGTCCCTAAGGTGGATGTGGTGGTCTCAGCAGTCACAAAAAAGACTATTATCCCAGGGCAACGGCGCTCAAAGATTTCCAGGATCGTAAACTTGAGGTGCAGCTCAAGATTTAAGTTTCCTCGCTTGGTGTCCGGGCTGCCATGTGCAGTAGCTTCTCCTTATGGGCAGGTCTTCGCTGGGTTCAGCAGCTACAACATAGTACCGCTCTATCGGAGGAAGAAGCTGCGCAAGCGAGGCGTCTCGAAGCAGTGGTCGCTTACAGTGCGGCTGCCCTTTACGACCTTTTGCGCACTTCAGCCCGATCCATGGTTTCAGCAGTTTCCGCCCGCAGGCTTCTCTGGTTGAGAAATTGGTCGGCTGATGTTTCCTCCAAAGCTCAGTTGGGCTCTTTTTGGGAAAGACCTTGAGGACTTGATTCAATCCTTGGGTGAGAACAAGGTACACAGTCTGCCTAAAGATAGGCCAAAGACGGGCACATTTCCGGCTTGCCCGTATTCGCAGGGGAATCAGAGATTCCGTTCATCCCAGTCTTCTGGATCTTCCTTTTGACAACCATTGGGGAAGGCAACAGTCCTGGTCCCAGTCCTTTCGAGGCCGGCACTTTGGCAGACCAGCTGCTCAGCAGTCCTCCAGTGGACTCAAGTCCTCCCAATGATGTGAGGCCGGTCCATTCCTCGGTTGCCATTGGTGGGAGGCAGGCTGTCCCGATTTTAAGAGGAATGGGTCACTCTGACGTCCGACCAGTGGGTCCTCAATGTGATAAAGCAAGGTTATGCATTCGATTTTGCACGGTTCCTTCCAGATTGGTTTCTCATCTCCCAATGCTCGTACATTGAGAAGTGCCGAGCAGTAAAGGACACATTACAGCGTCTTCTCAACCTCGGGGCGATTGTAACAGTTCCGCTCGCGGAACAGCGGAGGGGACGTTACTCCATTTACTTCGTGGTGCCAAAGAAAGACGGCGCCTTCCGGCCCATTCTCGACTTAAAAAGAGTAAACAGACGCCTTCGCATTCCACGCTTTCGCATGGAAACTTTGAGATCCATCATCGCATCGGTGCGAAAGGAAGAGTTCCTGGCGTCTCTGGATCCTCACGGAAGCTTACCTGTATATCGGCAACTGGTCCGACCACCAGAAATTCCAAGGTTCGCCATCCTAGGACAACATTTCCAATTTTGTGCCCTGCCATTTGGCCTCGCCACGGCACCCAGGACTTTTACCAAAGTGATGATCGTTGTGGCGGCACAACTTCGGAAGGAAGGTTTCTTTGTTCATCCGTATCTAGACGATTGGCTGATTCGGGCAAAGTAGGATTGCTATGCCATGTGGCGGTTCATCGGGTGATACAATTATTGGAATCACTCGGATGGGTGGTCAACTTTGCCAAGAGTCAACTGATTCCTTCCCAGTCCTTGGAATTTCTAGGGGCCCGGTTCGATACACGGCTGGGCCAGGGTTTTTTAACAAAGGAGCGCATTGACAAGCTGCAGGGGCAGGTTCGGGATTTATTGGCAAGCACCCTTCCAAAGTCCGGGATTACTTGCGGGTCCTTGGATCGATGGCGTCAACCCTCGAGTTGGTTCCCTGGGCCTTTGCTCATATGAGGCCTCTGCAGTCAGCGTTGCTGTCCCGTTGGAGCCCGGTGTCAGAGCAATTCCATCTTCCTCTGCCTCTTACAGACTCTGCTTGTTCCAGTCTAGATTGGTGGCTCAACTTGGACAATTTGAGCCACGTGATTTCCCTGGAAGTCCCCGATTGGACCGTGGTCACTACGGATGCCAGTATCTCAGGCTGGGGAGCGGTGTATCAGGAGAAGTCTGTGCATGGCCAGTGGTCACAGGAGGAATCCCGGTGGTCGATCAATCGCCTGGAGACCAGAGCAGTGAGTTTGGCTCTGCAGGCCCTACAATTGAGGCTTCAAGGGAAGTCAGTCAGGATTCTGTCCAACAATGCGACCACAGTAGCTTACATCAATCGACAGGGAGGAACCAGGAGTCATCCGGTGGCGAGCGAGGCGCAGCAGTTGCTAATCTGGGCAGGACAACACTTGGTCAGCCTGGCGGCATTTCACATCGCAAAAGTCAACAATATTCAGGCCGACTTTCTCAGTCGCAACCGGCTCGATCCCGGGGAGTGGGAGCTTTCTCCAGAGGCATTCAACCTCATCTGCAAACGTTGGTCCAGACCCAGCATGGACCTGATGATAACGTTTCGCAATGCCAAGGCTCCTCGTTTCTTCAGTTGTCGCCGAGAGCCAGAAGCAGAGGCGTGGACACTGTGGTTCTCGCCTGGCCAAAGAACGTTCTCCTCTGTGTTTCCTCCATGGCCTCTCATTGGAAAGGTGCTGAGACGCATAGAATCTCACCCATCAGAGGTGGTTTTGGTGGCTCCAGAATGGCCGAGGCGTCCGTGGTTCGCAGATCTGGTCAATCTGGTGGTGGACGGACCCCTCCGGCTGCGAAAACTCTCAAACCTTCTTCAGGGGCCCGTTTGTTTAGAAGAGGCAGATCGCTTTTGTCTAGCGGCATGGCTTTTGAAAGGCAGCGTTTAAGGAGTAAGGGCTACTCTGATGCGGTTGTGGCTATCCTCTTGCGTCTAGGAAACACTCTACTTCTCTGGCCTATGCCAGAGTCTGGGGGATTTTTGAGTCATGGTGTATTGATCAGGGGGTGGCTCCCGCTGATCAATTCGATTTCACATATTTTGTCCTTTTTGCAGGCTGGTCTCTCTGAGGGCCTTTCCTGCAATTCATTACAGGTTCAGGTGGCAGCTCTTGGTTGCTTCCGCAGTAAGGTTGCCAGAGTAGCGTTGGCGGCACATCCAGGTGTGGCACGTTTTCTCTGAGGAACCAAACATTTGCATCCACCGGTCAGGAATCCTTGTCCGTCGTGGAGTTTGAACCTGGTTCTCAAGGCTCTGTGTGGGGCTTCCTTTGAGCCAGTGAAGAGGGCGACGCTAAAAGATCTTACGTTAAACGCTGTGTTTCTTGTAGCTATTTCCTCAGCTCGACGAGTGTTGGAGCTTCAGGCGTTATCCTGCAGGGAACCCTTTTTGAGGATTACAGACACGGGAATTTCTTTACGAACAGTTCCATCTTTTCTCCCAAAAGTTGTATCCTCTTTTCATTTGAATCAATCTGTAGAGCTCCCGTCCTTTACTGACTTGGATCGGGCCAATCCACAGTCTAGGGTCCTGAGGAAGAAGGACGTGCGTCGCATTCTATTGCGTTATTTGGAGGTTACTAACAGTTTCCGTATGTCGGACCATCTGTTGTGTTGTGGAGTGGCCCCACCCGGGGGCACAAGGCCTCCAGGGCTACGATTGCTCGCTGGTTGAAGGAAGCTATTGAGTCGGTGTATCTACTTCAAGATTGAATGCTCCCGGTTGGGCTACGAATGCATTCTACCCGTTCGCAGGCAACATCGTGGGCGGAATGTCAACAAGTTTCACCGCAAGAGATTTGTAGGGCAGCTACATGGAAGTCAATTCACACCTTTGCGAGGCATTACCGGTTGGATGTCCAGGCCCCAGGCTCTGGGGGGTTTGGTGAAGCGGTGATACGAGCGGGTCTCTCAAGGTCCCACCCTAACTAGAAGAGCTGTGGTATATCCCAGGAGTCTGGACTGATCCGGGTATGTACAGGGAAAGGAAAATTGGTTCTTACCTGCTAATTTTCATTCCTGTAGTACCACGGATCAGTCCAGAGTCCCACCCATTTTCAATGAGTCAGTTTGATCAGTGATTTCCTTTTCTACAGAATCATTTCCTTTTACATGCTCACAGGTTCTGTTTGTCTTGGTCTTAGTGAACAGGTTGCCTGCGGTTACAAGTTTTTTGTCCCCCGGTTTTTGCGGGACCATTGTTTTGTTATGAGAGTTTTATCTTGTTCTGCTTTGATACAGTTTAATACTGACGGACCATAGGTGGCACCTCAGGGCAGAGTCTGTCAAAACTTCTCTGTCTCCATCTGCTGGTGGGGAGGCAAAACCCAGGAGCCTGGACTGATCCATGGTACTACAGGAATGAAAATTAGCAGGTAAGAACCAATTTTCCTTTTAAATTAGAGAAAAAAAATTGAGCCTCGCTCTCCTGAGGTGATACCTAAAGGTCCCTCCCCCAGTTGTGAATTCCAGAGGCGATTTCCGCGATCCCTCAGAGGTATGCCTTGGTGCAGTAGCTGGTACCCAGTGTGGAATTTGCTGCTTAAGCAGCTGAAAGGCAGCGGGTGCGGCAATGACTGCCAAAGCACTCCCCCCCCCCCCCCCCCCCCACCAAGCCTGAGACAGTCTCTGTACTCAGCTGGTAAGCACTGACCCAGGTAAGTTTAAAAAAAAAAAAAAAGATTTACCTCCCGATTCAGAGACATTTGGAAGGGTCCTCCGGTCTCTTTGCTCGGCACACCATACCGACATCATTCCCAATCCCGTTGGGGTAAGGGGAAGTGGACATCTGAGCGGCCCCCTGGTGGGCTAGGCTTGGTTGGCACGCTGCATGGTAGGCCATGGTGGCGCCATCTTGCATGCGTCTTTGTGCGTGCCGTATTGCCCTCCATAGAACGTCGGTACATGCAGTGCATCGGCTCTGCATACATGCTGTGCGCATAACGTCTCATGCGTACATACGCGCACAACCGACTAAGCCAGAATACAGATAAAGCTGGGCACATGGGCTGTGTGTGCACCTCTCTGCATCCCGTCTAGGCGCATGAAATCTGTGCGCATAAAATTTTAAGTGCAAGCCGACAGAACACACAGTTACCGCCTCCAATGGCTCCAGCAGCCAAAACACATAAGGGCCTTTCTCTCTGCGCTGGTTGTCAAATTAGAGCTTCACAGTCTGACCTGGATTCCACCTTATGTCAGCACTGTGAGGAAGCCCAAAGTCTGGGGAGAATCAGGCTTTGCTAAGCCCGGCTCCTCCCATTCAGAGGATGTATTAGCCACAGCCTTAACTGGGAGTACCCCCAGGACTGGGTCATCCATGGGAATGGCACCTACCCTAGTACCTCCTGGGCTAGGCATGGATCTGGCTGCCTTCTCTTGGGTGGAATTTTTCCAGGGCCTTCAAGCCTTCGTATAGACGCAGGCTGGACGGAACCTCAGTCGGTAAGCCCTCCCTCTCCCAGTCCTATTGGCAGACCTAGAGGCATGCCTCACCTCACCAAGGGTATCCCTGGCAGGGACCCGGATGGCACAGATGAAGAGGAGTATACAGATTCCTTGGAAGATGGGGAAATTCCCTCTGGTTTAGAACTGTTTTGGACCATGTTATGGTTTTTCCATAGAGACAAATTGCTGGCTCTGGTTTCCCAGAGTTCCTGGGGGGCTCAATCTCTGACGGAACCAAAGAAGAACCTCTTTCTGATTTCCATATGGAAATCCTCTTGCTACTTCGCAGTACTGGAAGCCATCCCAGAATTGATTGACCTGGAATGGGATATCCCAGAAGCAAGTTTTAAAGAGGGATGAGCGTTGGAATCTCTATACCCACTGGATCCAGCAGTGAGAGAGCGTTTGCATTTCCCTAAAATTGATGCGCTGGTCTGTGCCATCTCTTAAGCGAACAACTATCCCAGTGGAAGGAGGCTTGGCCTTAAAAGATGCGCACGAAAGATGGATGGATTCCACTCTTAAACAGGCCTTTGATGCAGCATCAATGACCTTACAGAGTGCTTCTTCTTGTGCCCTGGTAGCTCATTCGTGCCTTCTCCTCTCTCAGGAGGTGGATGTCTCAGGGGTGAATTCCAGAGCACTTATGGAACCCGGTGCCGCTTTTTAGCTGATGCGGGCTCGGATCTAGTTCGTACTTCGGCCAGAGGAATGGCCTTTGTGGTGGTGGCCAGAAGACAGCCCTTTAAAGGATCACTCCTTTTTGGAAGCGAATTGGAAAAGTTGGCCAGTAAATGGGGTGAATCTCCAGCTCCCTGGCTACCAGAAAATAAGAGAAAGCAGATACAGTACTCCTCACCTATGAGGGGTCGATTCAGGGGCTACCAAGGCTTTTGTCCCTACAGAAACTCGACATTTCAGAGGTCTCGGCCGTTTTAGAGGTCTCAGTCCTTTTATAGTTGACAGCCCAAGAGAGGGACAGGATCGGGTTCAGGTTCGTTCCAAACCTACCAATGAAAATTTGCTGACCCACCCTCGGAACAAGGAGATAGGGGGTCGACTGTCCTTCTACCAGAGGTGGATTGAGATCTCTTCAGACAAATGGGTACTGGAGGTCATACGGGAAGGTTATGCGCTGGAATTCCACAGCACTCCTCTGCACATATTCATGATGTCTCTTTGCCACTCCCAGCACAAGAATCAGGTGGTATAATCCCAGTACCTGTGCCCCAGGAAAATATGGGGTGTTATTCCATCTATTTCATTGTACCCAAGAAGAAAGGGTCCTTTTGCCCCATTCTGGACATCGAGTGTCAACCGACATCTACAAGTGAATAATTTCCGCATGGAAACCCTACACTCCGTGATAATGGCTGTACAATCGGGAGAGTTCTTAACCTCCCTGGATCTATTCGAGATCTTCCTACGTATTCCAATACTTCAAGAACACCAATTTTTCCTATGCTTTGCGGTACTGGGTCACCATTTATCAGTTTCAGGCACTGCCTTTTGACCTAGCCACTACCCCAGAACATTTTCCAAGATTATGGTGGTCATAGCAGCAGCATTGAGAAAAGAGGGAATCCTGGTGCACCCGTACTTGGACTATTGGTTTATCCAGGCCAAGTTCATGGAAGAGAGTCTCCGGGTGACCAACAGGGTGATCTCCTTGCTTCAGGAACTCAGTTGAGTTGTAAACCTGGACAAAAGAAGTTTCAAGTCCTCCCAGTCCTTGGAATATTTAGGAGTCCAGTTCAACACCAAGTAGGGCAAGGTCTTCCTTCTGACCATGTGGATAAGGAAGTTGATGTCTTAAGTATGTCAGTTGATGAGTAGGATACGTCCGACGGTGTGGAGCTATTTCCAAGTTCTCGGTTTGTTGGCAGCAATTCTGGAGGTAGTGCTATGGGCGAGGGCACACATGCAACCACTTCAACGCTCACTACTGTCATGTTGGAACACGCAGCCTCAAGACTATTCGATTCACCTCTACTTACCGATGGGAGTATGCTCTTGGCTCCAGTGGTGGCTACAGGAAGCTCATGTGAGCAGGGGTATACCCCTGTCTTCTCTGAACTGGATAGTCCTCACAACAGACTCGACCCTCCAGGGCTGGGGAGCTCACTATCAGGAACTGACAGTCCAAGGAAGTCGGACCGAGGAAAAGGCCCTCTGGAACATCAACTGCCTGGAACCCTGGGCAGTCAGATTGGCATGTCTACAATTCTGCCACAGACTCCAGGGTCAAGCGGTCCGTGTAATGTCAGACAACGCAACGACGGTAGCCTACATCAACCACCTCGGTGAAACCAAGAGCCAGCATGTCTCACAGGAGATAGATCTCCTTATGGAATGGGCAGAAACACATCTACTGATGATCTCAGCCTCCCACATCGCAGGAAATGACAACGTCAGAGCAGGCTTTCTAAGCAGGGGGAGAGTCTGGATCCAGGAGAGTGGGTGTTGGCCAAAGCCTTTCAGCTGATAGTAAATCGCTGGGGTCTCCCATCCATCGACCTGCTGGCCACATCTCACAATGCAAAGGTTCCCCGATTCTTCAGTTGCAGAAGAGATCAGTAGTCCCTGGGGATTGATGCTCTCGTTCAGACCTGGCCGGAAGAAGAGTTACTATATGCCCTCCCTCCATGGCCTCTGCTAGACAGGGTCATTTGCAGAATTGAGCACCACAGGGGATTAGTCCTACTAGTAGCTCTAGATTGGCCCAAGCTTCCATGGTATGCAGACATGTGGAGACTCCTGGTGGAGACCCCCCCCCGCCCCGTGCCTCCCACCTCACAGGGACTTGATACAGCAGGGATTGGTCCTTCACGAGGATCTGACTCTATTCTGCCTTACGGTCTGGACCTTGAGAGGGCTCGCCTGATAAAGAGAGGATATTCATCAGCAGTAATCACCACTTTACTCTGCACTCGGAAGTTCTCTAATTCTCTAGAGTATGTGCGGGTCTGGAGAGTATTTGAGGCCTGGTGCAAGGAACGAAGTGTCCCCCCTCGGGCAGTCAAAATCCCACTAATTCTGGAATTTTTGCAGGATGGCTTGAATAAAGGTTTGACCCTTAACTCTTTGAAGGTCCAGGTAGTGGCTCGGACATAGCCCGTTTTCTGAAAGAAGTGAAACATCTCCGGCCACCCCTAAGCTGGAATCTTAAAACTAGTATTAGAATTTTTGGTAGGGCCCTCCTTTCGGCCATTGCACAGTCTTTCCTTGCATTTATTAACCTTGAAAACAGTGTTCCTGGTGGCTATATGATCGGTACGTCGTATCTCTGAACTACAGGCATTGTCCTGTAGGGAACCATTTCTCTGGATGACTCCAGGAGCGTTACAGCTTCATACCATTCCATCCTTCTTGTCCAAGGTAGTCTCGTAGTTTCATTTGAATCAATCTATTTTGTGCCATCCCTAGATAAGTACAAGGACGCGGAAGAATACTGCCTCCTCCGTCATTTGAATGTCAGTAAACATTTGGTGCTGTATCTTTTCAGAACCGGTTTGAAAGATGGACCGCCTGTTTGTCCTTCACGGTGGAAGGAAGCGGGGCATACCAGCTTCACAGGCTACCATAGCTTGCTGGATTAAGGAGGTGGTCACGGGAGACTATGTGGAGGCAGGGAAGCCATTACCTTATCAGGTTAAAGCTCATTCCATTAGGGCTCAGGCGGTCTCATGGGCGGAAGCTAGACTGCTGTCTCCCGTCAATGTCTGCCGAGCGGTGACGTGGTCCTCCTTGCACACCACCTTCAGGTTCTATCACCTGGACGTACAGGCCCAAGAGGATTCAGCCTTTGCAAGGACGGTGTTAACTCTACCGCGAGCAGCCTCCCGCCCCGATCGGGAGTAGCTTTTGTACATCCCATTGTCCTGAGTCCATCTGGCTACATGCTAGGAAATGGAGAAATTACTTACCTGATAATTTTGTTTTCCTTAGTGTAGACAGATGGACTCAGCATCCCGCCCACGGCAGCCCAAGAATGGGGCCAAGGATTCGCCCATGGAGTAGATATCGATTCCAAGAGATTACGAGTAAACTGTCATCCAATACCTAGATCAAGGCATCTATATTCTTACTGTGGTTCAGTGTTTGATTGGTTGAGTACAGTTACGGTTATCCGTTTTTTATCATATTTTAAATCAAGTTTTTTCAATAGTATGTCCATAGTGGCTTTTGAAGAGAATACTGAAGGGCTGAGGTCACTGCAGGAACATATGTAGGGTGATGTCAGCTTTGAAACCCATTGGTCCTGAGTCCATCTGTCTACACTAAGGAAAACGAAATTATCAGGTAAATAATTTCTCCTTTTTATTTGAAAAGGAGGTAATAAATACAGATAAATATGCACACAGGCACATGTACACTCATGTACACAGACATGTACTCTCACACACACATGCACATATAAATGCTCTTCTGGGTCATGCAGCATATCCCTCTGCTGTCCAGAGCTGAGAACCTGCTGAGCCTGTATCTCTGTGCTTCACACTAGAAACCTGCAGTCAGAATACGACCGACTCAAGGAGCAGCACGACCACAAGGGACTCTCCCCGTTGCCCTCTCCACCCGAGATGCTGCCCATCTCCCCCCAGAGCCCGCGGGATGCCGAGCTGATTGCTGAGGCCAAGCTGCTGCGCCAGCACAAGGGCCGACTGGAAGCCCGCATGCAGATCCTGGAGGACCATAACAAGCAGCTGGAGTCACAGCTGCACAGACTCAGGCAGCTCCTGGAGCAGGTGAGGCCCCAAGCAGAGCCTTGAGCAATGTACCTTAATCTTGCTGTCCCCCCGTGTTAGAATCCAGCAAAGGGCAACCAGACAGCAGTTAAACCAAGTGATGAATCAAGATCTGAAACTTTTTTTTTTTTCTTTTTTTCACCAGCACAGAGGATGGGCTCTTGGGTCTCGGGATTCTTACTGTAAGCCTCCTCTTCAGTTTGTATTGCTTTGAAACTTCACCTTTTTTTTTTTCCCTCTTACTGCTGTTGTAGCCCCAGGCAGAGGCCAAAGTGAATGGTACAACACTTTCATCTCCTCCTACGTCTCTGCAGAGGTCAGACAGCAGCCAGCCGTTGCTGCTTCGAGTGGTTGGCAGCCAGACTTCAGAAAGCATGGGTAAGATTGAAGCATGGGTGCTGAGGTGCCAAGAGTGTCGGGATGACACTGTGTTTGTGATACCAGCTAGAGAGGGGTCTGAGAGAGTGATGTTGGGTGGCATCAGCTAGGGAAACAAGAGAGTGTGCCACCAGCCAGAGAGACATCTGAGCTAGTAGCATCAGCTACAGAACAAGCTTGCACTTAGGCATAGGCAATGTAGTCACCTGCCTTCCGCAATGCTGCTGTCTCTTGAGCTGAACTCCTGGAGGAAAACTCAGTGCGGGGCACTCACAGGCCCTGCAGCAGGCCTGCCCCTCGCATAGGTTTCCTTTTCAACAGGAAACTTGTATGGGAGGAGGGGCGGGGCCACTGCAGGGCTCACAGACCATGCGGGTAGGGAGAGTCCTCTCTCAATCTCTGAAAATGTCTGGGAGGGATACCACTTCCAGCACCACCACCACCACCCCCATAGCCTATGAGCGCCCAAATTTTAAATACTACCCTGGTACAGAGGAGACTGAGAGAGTAACAACCGACAGAGGAAGCCTAAAGAAGAGAGCGAGAGAACATCATCACCTAGAGAACAGACTGCAAGAGGGACATTAGGTAGAAAAATGGCTTAGGGAGCCGACAAGAATGTCCTCAGGCAAAAGGATTGTCATGATCTCCCTATACTGAGCTTTTAACAATGTGGGAAACTTACCCGGGTACATCCTGTGTGCAGTGAGCAGAAGTGTTCCCGGTGGAGGGGGAAATCATTTACTTTTACATTTACATTTTATTGAATTTATGAATCGCCTAACGCACGAGTGGTCTAAGTGATTTACAGCAGTAACACTTTCTTTTTTCATTTTCTAAAGTTTATGCCTATGTTTTCCGGAACATTTTCTGTGCACAAATTAGTAGCTGTGCTGGTAGTTTTTGGGTGGGGAAAATTTGCTTTGAAGTTAGGTGTAACTATAGCGTGTATTTGCTGTCAGATGCATGTGGACTTTTACAAAATCACCCCTGATTGTATTGTTAGGCATGTGCTTTCACTAATGAGCTGAGCATTTATAAGCCAGAGGTCTCCTCGTCAGATGCTGTGCAATTCTTTCAGTTTCCCAGTATCACAAAGTGGACAGATGCATGCCAGGAGTGACTGATTCTAGTTAACCTGAGCGTGCAGTGTTTTGTGGCTGCACATGTCTGTGTTTCAGTTCACAGGCCCGGGATGGTATGAGACCTTGCATCTGTTACACAGTCCCCCTCATTTTTCTGATCCTTCGTAGTAAGGAATCTGCTCTCTCTTGATCTAGTGAAGCAGATTATGCTGTACACTTTGACTGGGGATAACTGACTACATTTAGCTACCTAAATATCACTAAGCCACTAAGTTTACCTGGCCAAATCCTGGGCAGGCAGGATTAGGGTAAGGGAAAAGAGCTAGATGGATAGCACTGATTTTCACTGCTAACCATCTAACTTTGGTTAGGCAAACATAAGCGCTGCTATGGCAGGTATAAATCTGGCTGGCCAGATCCTCCTTTCTTCCCACAGCAAGAAGAAAGTTGGCAGTGGGGAAGGACTCCTCCCCCCCCCCCCCCCCCCCCCAGTGGTCCTCCCTCCCTCCTACTAAAAGACTATTAGCTATCTACCTGGACATTAGAAGCCCTTCCTCCCTTCTGCCGCCTTCCCCTCCAATCTGAACAATATTACCCCCACCCTCCCTGCACTTCTTAGAAGCCCCCCCAAATTCACTGTGTGTGCACCCAGCCGAGCTGGCAGGAGGACTCGCTCTTCTCTCCTGCCAGCTCGCCGCACAGTGTTGCTGCTGTGAGGTAGCATTATTTGTCATGTCCCGTGAAGCTAGTAAAGTGGCCATGGTTGCGGCCACGTCTGTCCACTTCCAGCAGCTGTGCACATAAAGGGGACAGAATGATCCCATTGGTGCTGCCCGTGTATCCGGCTCATCTCACTGTTACTCTCCCTAGAGTGCGGACTCGGTCCTTCAGATGGGATTGGCCCCGTTGGAGAGCAGGACCCCCGGGTGTGGGACTGTCCACTTGCTGCATGCTGCCTCTCCTCAGCTGCACACACATATATGGCGTTAAAGGGGAGGACGAGCCATCTCTGCGTGAAGTTGTACGCAGATAGGAGAGGCGTTTCCAGGGATGGCACCGGGGAGCGTTTCAGAAGCGCACGCACTGATGGCAGGTGGGGGGACTTTCCCCCACTCGGTTTTCAAAGGGAACTTTTCCCCCTTCGAAAGTTCTCATAAAGTCTGTGGGTAAAAATTCCCCGCAGATTTCTGCTTCTGCCCGCAACTTGAAAGCTGCCCCCAGAACATCTTTGCCATGGGTCCTTGGGACCTTTGACCAGCTCTGCTGTACCTCTCTCTCTCAGATCAGATATAGCTCCTAAATATTACTCTCGAGCCTGTCCCACACAGGCTCAATGTCCTGATCTCTTCCTGTCCATTCTTTACACATTTAAGGCGTTTGAATATCTTTTTCATTTCATTAAATCTTACATCCCAGGTCTTAGTGCTCCATGGGCTGTCTCTCCTCTATTGCAAGACCTTATGAGAGGTAGGGTTTCCAGAGCTGCACGCAGTATTCTCACAAATAGCCTACACGCAGCTCTGCAGGCTGCAGCAACCCCGGTGCCCCCTCTGACATTCTGTCCTGGGGGTCAGTGTCTCCAAATGGATTGGGTTCGCACATACCTCGACCAGAGTGAACCTTGCTCGTAAGCTAGGGTATGCCGAGTGTGATCTCGGTCTCTAATGCCCTTCTTACTCCTTGCATTGTGTCAAGGAGAGCTTCCTTCTGGAATTCATAGGGTGTCACATGCACAGGCAACATATCAAGGTGTGCTTGGAAATTCTTCTTAATCAGGCACCCCATAAAATTGGGACCATTTCTGTATCTTTCTGCCACATTTTCTTCATATGATTTGGTGGTCCCCTCAGTATCTCCTCACCACCACTCATGTACTGCTCACCTGCGTTTCTGGGTCTCACCCATATTTCTCTGAACTTTTTTTTGTATATTTTTTAAGTTCACGGTTGCTTCTTAGAGTGAGTATTAGAAATATTTATTTCTCAGTATCCCGTGCACCCCTGTTTCAGAAGAAGCCCCAGCATGCATGTGGGCACACTGTTATTGATGAAGAGACACCACCAACCGCACATATTACAGCTTCAAAGACTACGTGGCAGCCAACGTGAAGATGAGAGGAAGGCAAGGGTAATGGGGAGCCGAACAGCTGTTCTCTCCCCTCTGCATGCATCCTGGGAGCAGAGTTTCTCCCTCCTCCTAGATCCTGACCATGAGCACGGCATCCCCAGGGCAAGAGGCCCCATCCGCAGGAGTCTCGCTGCAATTCCCCAGCACCGCTCCCTGTAGAAAGTAGGAATGTAATAACTGCAGATTTAGTTCAGTGGTCTAAATAAATGAAATTTGCTCAGCTAATCATTTCATGACACATTTAATTACTTACTCCAAGCAGTCTCTCTCGTTCTAAAAAAAAAAAAAAATGCATTTCTTGAGAAGGTGCAGGCAAAGTCTGGAAGGCAGGTGCTAGTGCCCTGTGCTGGGATATCTTAATTACCTCTTCCATTACACACAGAAAATTTGACTGCTGCATTCAAGAAAGAAATGTTAATGAAAAGGTGGAGGGCGAATTTATCATATGTCTGAATGAAACCAAATGCCATCCTGCCGGCACCGTCCCTCGTGAACCACCGCATTCAAAGATGCTCTCTGTGACGTCACACTGGAAGGTACATGGACCTCCATGTGCTAAGGCCCTCTTTCTCCTAGACCACCACAGCTGCAGGTGCTCACTCTCTCTCCTGGACCTCCAGATTCAAAAGCATCCTCTCTCTCTCAGATCATATTTGAAAGTATTCTCTCCCTTGTGGACTTCCACATTCAAATACCCTCTCTCTGTCTCTGACATAATGTTGAAAGGTGCACTGGCTCTCATGGATCTCCACGAAGGCTTTTTCTCAGGGGCATCACGAGACATGGACGTATGGGGCCCATGCGCTGGTCCTGAATTACAAAGTTCCCTGAATTGCCAGTGCCCTGAATTGCCAGTGCCCTGAATTGCCAGTGCCCTGAATTGCCAGTGCCCTGAATTACCAAGTGCCCTGAATTGCCAGTGCCCTGAATTACCAAGCTTCGGAGCTGGACACACAGCTCCCAAAATGCAGTCAAACCCCGCAGGAGGTATCTGACAATGTGCACCACAGAGCCTTTGAAGCAATGCGTGCACACTCAATGTCCCTATAGTGATCCTGTCATCTCATTTATTCACAGTGCCAGCTTTTATAAATGAGCACAGACATTGTGATTAGAGGAGGAGGAGGGGGTGACAGTGAGGGCACACATGCATGCCTTGGATAAGTTCTTGGAGGAGAAGTCCATTACCTGCTATTAATTAAGTTGACTTAGAAAATACCCAGTGCTATTACTAGCAACAGTAATATGGAATAGACAGTTTTTGGGTACTTGCCAGGTTCTTGTGATTTGGATTGGTCATTGTTGGAAACAGGATGCTGGGCTTGATGGACCCTTGGTCTGATCCAGTATGGCATGTTCTTATGTTCTTCAGTGACCCCATGGCACACATGGCCACGTTCCGATAGGTTGGAGCAGTGGAGGAGGATGAGTGAGGTACGGGGATCACTGGATTATTCAGGCTAGGGGGGCAGGACTAAGGGAGGATGTTTAAGGCTGGGGGGTGGGATGAGTAGGGGAGAATGAGTGAGGGTGTGAGTGGGGAGAGGGCTGGAGGAGGATTGGGGAGAGCTGAATGGGGTGATGCTGGGGTAGGGTGGAATACTGGAAGAGAATGAGTGAGAGTGGAGGAGAGGGCTGGAGGGAGGTGGGGAGAGGTGAAGGGTGAGGTTGGGGTGGGACAGGATGCAATAGCCATTATCTCAAACCAAATTGATCATTGATGCTCAGGTGCCCGCCTGCCTGGATATTAGAAACACTTCCTTTGTTCACCCGATCTAGTGTTGTCCCTTTCCTTGAGGGTTCTGTTACTGTTTAAGGAGAGTCCCTTGAAGGGACTGCAGTACCTCACCACTTCTAACAGAGTCTGCGAACGAAATATTTTAATGCACACTCACATGTTAAAGTCTTCCACCAACAGTGCTTCCCCTTCATTTCCATTTTTGGATCTCTCTCTAGATCTTCCACCTCTGTCAGAGGTCTGCAGACCATCCCAGTGTAAATGGAAGTGCCCTCTCCCTTTTCCGAGATAACCTGCTGCACCTCCTCCTTTCCCTAAAACCCTTGCATTTCAATTGTTGTGATTTTATTTTTTTACCTAAAGAGTTACTTCTCCCCGTGTTAACACTGTCCTTCCTAAACAGACTATAGTCTAGTACAGTTCCATCCCATTCATGGTACTCGCTGAACCATTTCTCCCTACTAGCAACGGTATCTAGGTAGTCTTCTTCCATCAGGACTTGCAGATCTGGAATTGTATTGCCTTGACTCTGAGCATTTGTCCTCATAGCCTTCAAGCTCCTTCTCTTTATCTATACTCCATATAGGGGCCAATGAAATAAAGTATGCTCAGCCTGGCGCACAGGTTATCCCGTGATTGGCCACGCTAGAATAACACCCGATGCAATAAGGGGATTAGTGCACACGTAGCTAGTAGTGCTCATCATATGTAAATGCCATGTAGATGAAGCTATTTGCGATTCCTTGTACGTATCCAAATCAGTCCAGACTCCTGGGTTTATGCATCCGTGCCAGCAGATGGAGACAGAGAAAGATTTGACTTACACTGCTTGATAAGCCCTGGTGCCTCCTGCAGTTCCTCGGTATTTCTTTGTCTCCAGCAGATGGAGGTGGTGCAAAACCTGTGGTCTGGCACCAGTTTGGGTGTTCAAAAAAAAAAGAGAACAGTCTTAGAGCTTTTTTTCTTATTGCCAGCAGGTCAGAAGAAGTATTTTTTTCCTTCTTCCCAGGGGATTGGCAGATTCCGGTGGGACCATCCCCACTGGTAGCAGGTGCTGTGGGAGCAGGGCTTGATACCTGTGGTCTGGTCCCTCACCCCCACCCCCATTTCTCTGGGTATTTGGAGAGAAACAGAAGGGAAGTCTAGCGGCAAGGCAGTGCACGCAGCAGAGCCGATTTCAGGCATTTCTTCAGCGGGCGGCTGCTCGTTGGGACCACGTTGGCAGGCTCCGGGGGTTTTTTCTGAAGGGCGCCCATCTGACTGCTCCGTCTTCGCGGCGGCCATGCCACATAAGGCACGTTGCTCAGTCTGTGGAGAGGTAGCCTCGCGGCTCTCTCGCGCTGGCATTTGTTTGCGTTGCCTCCCTGGTAGGGAGGGCTCATCAGGAGCGACAGCGGGGACATCGGGCAGGGCCTTCGGTGCGGGTAAGCATCCCGTTTCGCAGCAGGGTGAGGCCAATCCATTCCCTGTAAGCGCGGGAATGGTGGCCATCTTAAAAACCTTTTCTGCCGCTCAGCAAAAGGCAGCTGGGGAAGGGGATCTCCCGCCGGTGCTATCTCCTGCTGCAGTGAGTCTGGGGAACCCTAGGGACGATTTTTCAAGATTTTTCTGAGGAGGAGCCCATTCCCCTGGAGGGGGAATTGACAAGCCAACCCTCTTTTTCTCCCGACTTTGTGCTTCTGATGCACAAAGCCTTTTTGGCTAGTCTGTCTCAGCAGGGGAGCGTTCCTCTGCAAGGTCCCTCTGCTGGTCCACCCATGAAGGTCCCCAAGTGCCCAGAACCCTCTGGCTTGACCCAAGTCCGAGAGATCCGTGGCCCTGCATTCTGGAGTGACACGGCTCAATCTCCCTCGGGGCTTGCGGACCTCGCAAGTCCTTTACTCCTGGATGTGGTCCCAGCTCCTCCCCTCAGCGCTGATCAGGATGAGGACCCAGAGAAGCCTTTGCCCCTAGATGGGGATGATCCGAAAGTCATCTGTCTATTTCACAGGGAGGAATTGGAGTCCCTCATTCTTTATGTCCTGGAGGAGCTGTGGCTCGCCCTTCCCTAGGCTGAGTCGGTCCAAGACACAGTCGACCCTGTTCTGGCAGGCTTACGGGGCCCAGCCAGAACTTTTCCTTTGCATAAGATGTTTCAACAACTGATGGCCTGGGAGTAGGATACTCCAGAAAAGGGTCTGAGTGGGCCGAACTATGGACAAACTGTACCCCTTGCTGGAGAAGATCTTAAACCTTCTGAAGGTTCCTAAGGTGGATGCCTCAGTTTCAGTGGTCACAAAGAGGACCACTATACCGGTGGCAGGGGCAGCAGCCCTTAAGGATCTCCAAGATAGCTCGAGGTTCTTCTCAAGAGGATGTTTGAGGTCTCATAACTCTGCATCAGAGCCACCATCCGTAGCAGTTACTTGCTTCAGGCGAGCCTCAGGTGGGTGCAGCAGTTGCTGAGTGCAAGAGATCTCCCACCTCAAGAGTTGGCATAAGCAGAGTGCCTGGAAGCAGTGGTGGCTTATGGGGCGGATGCCTTATACAATCTGCTTCGTACTTCCTCCAGAACAATGGTATCTGTGGTGCCCGCAAGGAGGCTTCTGTGGTTGTGCAATTGGTCGGCTGATGTTTCTTCTAAGGCTCAGCTTGGAGCCCTCCCCTTCAAGGGCAGGCTTTTCTTTGGTGAAGATTTGGAGCAGCTGATAAAGTCATTGGGTGACAATAAGATTCATAAGCTACCTGAAGATAAACCTAAGGGCTCCAGAGGTTTTCTTCCGACGCACTCTTGCTTTTGGGGGCAACACGCTTCTGCCAGAGCAGTGCGCCTGATCCAGTTCACCGGCAGGCATTGGGGCGGTCGCAGTCCTGGTCTCAGTCCTTTCAAGGACGTCGAGCAAGTCGAGGGGACTGGGCAAGGTTCCATTGGAGCTAAATCCTCTCAATGAGATTCGGCTGACCCATTCCTCCATTCTTTTCATCGGGAGATGGCTGTCCCTTTTCTTCCAGGAATGGATCAAGACCTCAGACCAGTGGGTTCTAAGCATCATAGAACACTGCTACGCTTTAGAGTTTGCTTGCCCTCTCAGAGACCTCTTTATGATATCGCCCTGCGGCTCACCGACGAAGTAGCAGATTGTTCGGCAGACCCTCAACAGACAAGAGTCACTAGGGGCTATCGTTCCCGTTCCCCAGGAAAAACAGGGAGCGGGGCATTATTCCATCTACTTTGTGATGCTGAAGAAAGAGGGCTCCTTCCGCCCTATTCTGGACCTCAAGAGGGTGAGCAAGGCTCTCAAGGTGCCACATTTTCAGATGGAGACCCTGCGTTCGATCATTTCGGCGGTGCACAGCGGGGAGTTCCTAACCTCCTTGGATTTGAATGAGGCGTATCTGCATATCGGAATCCGGAAGAAGCATCAGAGATTTCTTCGCTTCATGGTCCTTGGAAGGCACTTCCAGTTTTGTGCTCTCCCGTTCGGTCTTGCTATGGTGCCTCGTACCTTCGCCAAGGTGATGGTGGTTGTGGCAGCAGCCCTCAGGAGGGAGGGTGTGTTGGTTCACCCTTACCTAGGCGATTGGCTTATCCGAGCGAAGTCTGAGGATCTCTGCAAGCAGGCAGTGGAAAAGGTCCTCTACCGGTTGAGGTCGCTCAGTTGGGTCATCAATCAGGCCAAAAATCATCTTCTCCCTTTGCAGACCCTGGACTTCCTAGAGGCACAATTCGATACTCGCATTGGCAAGGTCTTCCTTATGGACGAGTGCATCGACAAACTGCGGACACAAGTACATTGTCTTTTGGACCTTCCGGTGCCCAGAGTCTGGATTATTTACAGGTCCTTGGCTCCCTGGTATCCACGCTGGAGTTTGTTCCATGGGCCTTTGCTCATATGAGGCCCTTACAGAAAGAGTTATTGTCCCACTGGGATACGAAGTCTGAGGAGTTTCAAATTCCCTTACCGCTCACAGACTCCGCCAGATCCAGTCTTGGCTGGTGGCTGGTCCTGGAGTATCTGAAGCGCGGGGTGGACCTCGAGATACCTCAGTGGGTGATAGTTATCACGGATGCCAGCCTCGCCGGATGGGGAGCACTCTGTCAATCACAGTCGGCCCAGGGACAATGGTCAACGGAGGAAGCCCAGTGTCCATCAATCGCCTGGAGACCAGGGCTGTACAGCTGGCGTTGCAGTGTTTTCTCCCACTCCTTCGCAACTGGGCTGTGCGAGTTCTCTCGAACATTGCGATGGCGGTGACCTGCATCAACCACCAGGGGGGAACCAAGAGTCATCCGGTAGCTCTCGAAGTAGAACAGCTGATGACCTGGGCGGGACAACATTTAGCATTACTGGTGGCATCCCAACATACAAGCTGATTTTCTCAGCCGCCAAAAACTGGACCCCGGGGAGTGAGAAGCGATGTCTCTCATCTCCCACAGATGGGGTGTTCCTCATCTCGATTTGATGGCAACTCGGAAGAATGCCAAGGCACTCCATTTCTTCAGTTGCAGACGAGAGCACGGAGCGGAAAGGGGCAATGCTCTAGTACTCACATGGCCGCAAGGTGTGTTGCTTTGTGTTCCCTCCATGGCCCCTGATAAGCAAGCTTCTACAGAGGATAGAGATTCACCTGGGACAGGTGATACGCGTGACCCCGGAGGCCCTGGTTTGCCGATCTAGTCACTCGCAGTGGATGGACCTCTACGGCTGAGCCATCTTCCAAATTTACTGCATCAAGGCCCTATATTTTTCGACTAGGCAGATAGCTTTTGTCTAGTGGCCTGGCTTTTGAAAGGAGACACCTAAGGAAAAAGGGCTATTCAGAAGATGTTACTACCACCCTGCTACGAGCACAGAAGACTTCTTCCTCTCTGGCTTATGTCCAGATCTGGAAGGTCTTTGAGTCGTGATGTCTCGAGCATGGTACTTTTCCTCGGCAGACCTCTGTGGTGCAGATTCTGGCGTTTTTGCAAAACGGCCTCAGCATGGGGTTGTCATTTAATTCCCTTCATGTGCAGGTTGCGGCATTGGGGTGTCTGAGAGGTAAGCTACTAGGGGCAAATCTGGCGGCACATCCAGATGTGGTTCTTTTCTTGCGGGGGGCAAAGCATTTGAATCCTCCAGTTCGTCCGGTATGCCCATCTTGGGACCTTAATTTGGTCCTCAATGTTTTGTGTGACGTGCCTTTTGAACCTCTCAGGAAGTTCACCCTGAAGGATTTGACTTTGAAGACTGTCTTTTTGGTGGCAATCTGTTCGGCTCGGAGGGTTTCTGAGCTTCAAGCCCTTTCGTGGAGGGAACCTTTTTTACGTATTTCAGATTCCAGGGTTACTCTACGGAAGGTGCCCTCCTTTTTACCCAAAGTGGTCTCAGGTTCAAGTGAAAGGCAATCTGTGTAGCTCCTGGCCTTTCCTAATGTCGAGAGGGATGCGCCTCATGCCAAAGAATTGAGACGGCTGGATGTCAGGAGGGTCCTGTTGCATTACCTAGAGGTCACTAATCCGTTCCAATTGTCAGATCATCTTTGTTCTATGGTGTGGCGCTAAGAGAGGGCATAAGGTGTCCAAAGCGACCATAGCCCATTGGTTGAAAGAGACTATTGCTTCCGCTTACATATGTCGTGGTCGGCCTGTTCCAGAGGGTGTTAAGGCGCATTCGATTCGGTCTCAGTCCACTTCCTGGGCGGAATGTCAGTCTCACCACAAGAAATTTGCAGAGCAGCAACCTGGAAGTCCTTACATACCTTTGCCAGGCACTACAAATTGGATGTCCAGGCTCCGGATGTTCTTTTTGGAGACAGTGTCATTCAAGCGGGACTCTCCAGGTCCCACCCCAGTTAGGGAAGCTTTGGTACATCCCAGTAGTCTGAACTGATCCAGGTACATACAGGGAAAGGATAATTGGTTCTTACCTGCTAATTTTCATTTCTGTAATAGCATGGATCAGTCCAGACGCCCGCCTGAGATTTTGTTCTGGTGAGTCCGCTCGGTCTATACTGGTGGTTGTTACAATATTTGTCAGCAGGTACCTTACCGGCTGACTAAGGATAGAGGTTTTCTCCTTTATCCTCTTCACAGTTTTTTCACATGTACAGAGTTACTTGGGTTATTTCTTCTTATCCATTCCTAGTTTATTCTCAGACTGTTCGATTTCTTCTGCTTTGATAATGTTTATCCTGAAGAGATGCAGGTAGCACTCTGGCTTATGAGGGTGCTCTCAAAGTTTTTCTCTGTCTCCATCTGCTGGAAGGAAGGCAAAACCCAGCGGTCTGGACTGATCCATGGTACTACAGGAACGAAAATTAGCAGGTAAGAACCAATTTTCCTGTCTCTGTGGTTCCTACGACTTAGTATCGTTGCGATTACTAAGTTCTACTGCTTGCAGCGCTTAAAATTAGGGAAAAAATATAAGGGCTCAATTACAAAAACAAAAATTTCTGGGCGCACAATATACGTGCTGCAGGCGTGCATATATATTGTGCACATGAGTTATCTGCGGCGGGATAAATGGACGCTCATGTTGAGCGCTTGATTTCCTGGCCTGTACATCCATGTCTCCCAGGCGCCCGATGCTTTTGAGCACTAGGGACGCAGAATTTTAGCCGAGCGTGTCCTTTTTAACGCAGCAGCTCATTAAAATATAGCATCATCTGCCCAGGAGAGGTGGATGCATGTTTTTATGTGTGTGATATTGCATCGGCCCGATGGCCTTAAACCTGTTCCCCCTCCTCTACCCTGTTGCTCAAGATAGCCTTGCAAGATCCTTATTTCTCTGTTTCACTCCACTTCATTTGTTTGTCAAGGGTAATGGTACAAATCACTCAGCTTTCATCCACTAACCTCTTCCTCTAGTTTTCATTAGATGTGCCAGGCTGAGTCAGACCAAAGGTCTGTTGAGCCCCGCACCCTGTCTCCCAACAATAGCCAATCTGCGTCTCAAATACCCGGCAGATCCCAAAACAAGTAGATCCACTTCTTATTCAAACAGCTGAATCTCTCACCTAGAGTCCCTTTTCCTCTCAGAGAAAGATCTAGGCCATCCTGGCTCTTTGGATCCTTTGTGGCAGTGGAGGCAGAGTTCCTGGATTGCTGTGTGTGGGCGGGAGGTGTACCAAACCTAAATTCCAAATCAACTCGTTCTGCATTGCAAAGAGCTGCAGACATATGGCGCAAGCTTTAAGCCTCCAGATGGTCTGCCTAAGGATTAGAGCCCCCCCAATCATCGCACTGAACAATTGTCATTGTGGCAAATCTTTTGTGTTTTGATGTGGAACACCTGTATTCTTGTAAAGAATCTGAAGAGTCCTTTAGATTGGCTCTTGATTTAATTGAGCAAAGTTCCAAGAAAAACTGACCTCTGCCTCTGGAAATGAATTGGAGTGGGTGGGACTGTAGCTGACAGACGGCCCTTCAGAAAAAACCCAGCTTGCTATGCTAATGCAATTAATCAAGCTATACACCCATAAGAGCCCGGCTTTGATAAAACCGGGACAATTTTCTGAACCACTGGAAGAATAGCAGCAGAAAGATTTCTAGAAGCAGGTCAATTTCACTTTTCAAAATACCTGGGGGGGGGGGGGGGGGGGGTGTAATTTCCAAAGGAACTTGTGTGGGTAAAATATTTTACATGCATGACAAGACTTTTATGTAGAGACATGGGTCAGCTTGCACACATACGTCAATTTCACACATAAGTTTACCTGAACGGAGCAGAGTTGTTCCTGAGGGGTCGGATTTATGTGCATACTTTGTACATTGTCAGAAAAATGTTGTGCAGGTGTAACCTAGGCAGGGCAGTCTTGGTGGGGGATCATCTGCGCACACTGGATTTTGAAACTTCCTGCGAGGCTTTCTACCTTGTACTCGAGGGAGTGTCTGTTTGCATAATCTGGCAAACAGGCACAACCAGGGTGCAGAGCAAGTGCCATAAAATAGGTGCAGAGATCTGCACATGCAGCCGCGTGCGTGCTTTCCCTGCACTGAGAGGCATGGTTTCTAAGCAGGTAAACATGTCGGCCTGTGTATCGATTATTGCCCCTTTAGAGGTCGGGCCCGTGATATTTTCTAACTGCGGATCTCCCTGCAGAGTTTCCCTTTGAAATCCCCCAGAGGTGACAGGGCGAAGGAACGCACAGGGATTCAAAATGAAATCCCCGGACCCACCCTTATCCTGCCCCTATGGGGAAAGGTGCAATTGGTGGCTGGGGAGGCCATTCCCAAAGGATTTTTGCTTCCCATGGTGAAACTCCCCTTCTAAAATTGCCCCTTTAAGCACTTGCTGTTAGTAAATCCCAGTCCCTGCCGGGTGACGATTCGTCTGCAGAGGAGCCTTTCCCCTCTCTAGTGTGACTCTGCTGCTGGCTGTACAATTCTGGTTCCATTTCCTCATGTCTGCTACCCTCCAGCCCCCTAATCATGTTTACCATGCAGATTGGCTACGGTATGTGGAAGCACAGCCCAGCAAATGCAGGGACCGTTTTATTACTCGCCACCCGCCATGCTGGCTTCAGCCACGTCCATGTGAAACATTGCTGCTCGTTCTGGGTGCTCCCGTGTCTGCATTACTTTTGTGAAACTGCTCTCCCGTTTCATACTTGCCTGCTTTGGATTGGCTGCCGTCTTCGTTGCCCTGTTTAATGCTGTGGCTCTCTCTTTTTTTTTTTTTTTTCCGTTAGGTGAGGATGATCTGCTCATCCCTCCCCAGGACACAAGCACAGGACTGGAGGAGGTGATGGAGCAGCTGAACAGCTCCTTCCCAAGCACTAGAGGTAAGCCACAGAGAAACGAACCTCAACGGAGGAACAAATCCTTGTGGGGGCTGTTTGAACCGATTCAGTTTTACGCTGGGATTTTAAGCCTTGCCAGTGGGGAAAAAAAAAAGGTTCTTTGTTGTTTTCATTGAACTGACTCGGATCTTTTTCATTTCTTTGCTGGTGAATACAAATCTTTTAAACATGGGAAAGGCACAGTCAAATGATTTTAATGGGGTAGACCTATTTGTAGAAAATAATTAAAAATACAGTCCCCTTTTTTCTCTTCAGTCTATAGGGAAGTGGTCTAATGATTAGAGCAGCAGAGAAGACAAGAGTTCAAATCCCCATTTCTCCCACCTATGCTGGCGAGAACCAAGGAAGCCCAGTGTTCAAATCTTGCTTCTCCCACTGATGCTGGCTGGAAAGTCAGGGTTGAAATCCTGTTTTTTTCCCATTGACACTGGCTGAGAACCAGAGAGGTTAGGGTTCAAATCTCACATTGATGTGGGCTGAGAGCTAGGGAACTGAGTGTTAAAATTCTACTTCTCCTGTTGATATTCCTTGCGACTGTGGGTGAGTCACTTCACTTCTTTGTTACCTCGGCCACAAACTTAGGACCTGATTTATTAAGCATTTTCCCCCATAGACACAGAACGGGAGAAGAGGCTTAGTAAATCTGGCCCCTTATATTGTAAGTCCTCTGGGGATAAGGGAATACCTACAATGCCTGAATGTAACTCGTCTTGAGCCAGTAATTCTAAAATTCCAATCCAGTCTCATTTCCTTGCTGGATGCTGAGTTTTTTATCCCTCCAAGGGAGCGAGCAGGGTCGACTTGGACAAGTCTGTAGGACTCTAGACACTTGAATTTCAGAGTCTACCAATATGAATGTGAACACATGCGGAGTGAGTGCAGGTGCCTGTTAAATCCAACCTGTTTGCAGCACTCCAGGATACTACTAAAGCACTACAACTATATTACACATAAGATACAAACGGATGTTTTACTAATAATAATCCCTTACCATAGCTTTGCTGTGTTCAGTGTTTCTCACTCAGGGTCTGGGCCGGGGAATTTTGGCTCTGAGATAAATGGTCCCCTGGTGTCTGTGGTTTATGGGTAGGTGATAGAATGGAGATGAGGGAGGGCAGGCTCTGCTGACAGAGGAAGGAGATTGTGGAGGTGAGAGAGAGAACACAAAAAGGAGGTGGTGACTGGAAAGAGTTCTTAGGTTATGGGCGTGAGAGCTGAGAAAGAGGCCAGGTTGATTTATTTAGAAAAAAAAAAACCATGCAGCCTGCCTCTCTACAGTACCAGGCGGGTTACAAAACCTCAGTCATAAAAAGTGTAACATAAATCAATACAAACAAGAGAAAAGCAAAGTAAACAATCTCTAAACCATTCTATCACTATCACTTAAGAGCAGTACAAGATCAAGTTAATGCCTCAAACACCTGTACAAACAGGATTTCATCAGCTTTCCATGGTCAGATTTTAAAGCATCAGGCAAAGCCTTCCATATACAGGGACCAGCAGCCTCTGGATTCCATCAGATGAATCTTGTCTTTCAGAAGGGGCCTCTAGTAGATTTTAATGATCCGACTGGCTGACAATTTTTCTGAAAGCATGAAGACAATGAGAAGCGAGCACGTGCAAGGCATTAAAGCCCAGCATCGCAAGCTTGGGTTTAATTCCCCAACAATTTTAGTAGTCAATGTGATTTGAATGAAGGCGGTCTCCTTGGCCTTTGCAGTGCTCCATTTCCTGTCCACTACTTAGGAAAGATTTTGGGAAGTTTGCAATACCAATGGAAAGGGATCTGAGTGGCTGGGTTAAGGTAGAGAGAGGAAGAAGGGATGGAATAGGAGGCGAGGGTATTTACTATTGCATGGCCTGGGAGAGAGGAGAACCTGAAAAAGGAAACATCTGTAGAGAAGCAAGCAGAGGCATGGATTTGAGAATGTTTTCCAACATATATTTGTAGAAGGGGAGGGTGTGGATGTATGGGGAGTACTGTTCGGATGTGGAGGAGGTTGTATGTTTGGGACTAAGGGGTGTGTGGGATATGGGGCTGTTATTTAGAGGGTTGGATGTGTGTGGGGAGTGTGTGTCTTTGGGTGTAAGGGGTTTGTGAAGGGGTTGCATTATGTTTGGGGAATGCGGATTTTAGGGGGATATGGTTGTTGTGAGGGTGTATATTTGTATGGATGGATTTTTGGGTAGGAGATTTGTGGAGGGAGTATAGTTGAGGGTTCTGTGGGGACAGATAAAATGTATGGAAGGGATATTTGTATAGATGGTTTGTAAGGTGTGCGTTTTTTAGGGCTGTTTGTGTAGCTGGGAACTTGTGGAGGTTTAGAAGGGTGGTTGGGGTGGGTGGGGGTGTGTGTGTAACTGAGAAGCTGCATCACTTATTTTCCCTGTCTTTGTGGTGGTAGGAAGGACAGGTTTATGACCATTTCATGTTGAAGGGATGCATTTGTGAGTGGGGAGGTGTAAGACTGTGAAACACCATGCCAATACACTAAGGGTGCCAAAGGAATTTACAATTTTCAAAAAAAGATCTGAAAACATGGCCTTTCATGCAAGAGCTTGAGAGTGACTCAATTATGTAATTAAAGGAGAAAGAGAATTAGTCAGAAAATTATTATTATTGTATTTTATTGATTTGATTTATTTTATATTTCTGTTTTTAATATGTGCTGATAAAAAGTTGTGGTGCTTAACTGTTTGATCTAAACCACCATGATTGAAAAAAAAAAAACCCAACAGCATATAAATGAAATGAAATAAATAAATGTGTTGGGGTGAGTGGTTGTTTCTCTGTTGGGAGGAGGGATGGAGTGTGTGTGAGGCGAGCGGTTGTTTCTCTGTTGGGAGGAGGGATGGAGTGTGTGTGAGGCGAGTGGTTGTTTCTCTGTTGGAAGGAGGGATGGAGTGTGTGTGAGGCGAGTGGTTGTTTCTCTGTTGGGAGGAGGGATGGAGTGTGTGTGAGGCGAGCGCTTGTTTCTCTGTTGAGAGGAGGGATGGAGTGTGTGGGGTGGGTGGTTGGTTGTATGTTAGGGTGTTGGTGAGGGGATGGAGGTGGGTGGATGTCTGTGTGTGTGGCTCTGGAACTGCGGGAGAGATGGGTTTGAAGGTGCCTTCTGGTGCCATCCATCACCAGCTGCTTTTGGTTCTTCTATGCCACTGTTAGTCTGTGGCAAAGTGCTGGAAGGGAGGAGGGGTGGTGTTTGGAATGAGGCACTGGTTAGCATTTTCACCTTTTGAACAGTTTCCCACAGAAAGCAAGATTTGGGGGGGTTTTGGTTGGTTTTTTCCTTTGGAAACTCTGTTCTCTGGTTTGTTTATTTTCTTATCTTGTTCAAAATATTCCCATTTTATTCCTGCATGCCACATTGGTTGAGTTTCTGTCCCTTTTTTTTTTGGAGATTCATTGTGCCTGTGAATGGATGGACAGACTTCAATCCCTTTTACCTAATTCTTTCTGTTGGTTGGAAAATATAAAAAGTCCTCCGGTATCAAAACAGTATCCAGCCCCTTCTGTATTCAGCTTTCTTCCCCAGCTGGTATGTGGGTTTCAAACCAGTTCTAAACATGGAAAGCAGTCGCAGGTGCCGGGAGCTGGGAGGAGTCGGTGCAGCTGTGGTTCCTTTTGATTTAGCAGTCAGGCTCCGATTATAGGATCCATCCATGCACACCCCTTCAGCTCATGCATTGCCTTGGTGCAGAAGAGCATCCACTACCAGAATGGAGCCCTGCAGCGGTGCAAGCTACCTCTCTCCAGAGGCAGTGCTGCATGCACGGGAAAGGGTTGAAATCCTCCCACTCAAACTTCAAACCTGCATCTACCAGGAGCTGGTGAAGGGTGTGGGGTTAAATAATGACCTGAGAAACAGAAACTTACCTTTTGGCTACTGTGTGCAGTCCAGAGGTGCTGAATGAGTTTGGCTGGGGGCAGAGACCGGGCAGTCCTTGCTGTCACCTTCCTCTTTTCAGTGCACAAACCACAACTCTGTTTTATAGGAAGCCTCAGGAGGTATGCAGCACAATTTATGCCTTATGCAGAAAATATTTATGCTTTTGGCAGAATCACTGCCTATTAGTAAAATACCTGCTGCCGCAAATCTCCTGCTAACAGCAGTGGCTGACAGCTGGAAATGTGTTAGAATATTTACCCTGCTGGCTTGGCCAGGGGAACCCAGGAACAAGCTAAAGCTAGCCAGGCTGCCGCATTATCGTCAGACAGCTCAGCTGGCTTCCAAAACCCACGGTCATTCCCCCCCCCCCCCCCCCCCCCCACAAACCCCAGGAAGCAAAGCAGCAAAGAACAAATGCAAGGCCATGAAATGCAAGAGGAAACTGCAGCCCCTGGCAGATTGGTACAAAACACGCTGTAGGTGAAAGGTGATCAGTGCTGCTTGCCAGGCACACACACGTCGTAGACTGGAAAAATGCACGGCACGTTTGTGCTGAAGCGGGTACACCAGTGGCATTCAAGCAGTAAATTAATTTTTGCTCTCTGGTCTGGGCTCCGGTTTCATTAAGTTTAGCTTTAATTGCTTCAGGGGGGGAAGGTGTAAAGCACTGAAGTGCACGACTGGAGAAAGACCAGAAACAAAGTTCAGCGCTCCTGAACCCCGGCTCTGGGTATGTGCAGGTGTAATTGGGTAATATTGATAAAACGCTTCCTCTTGACTGTTACCTCTTCAGAACCTGTCCTTGTATGCGCCGGGGATCACATCCCGGAGGGAAAAGAATTACGTTTTAACCAGCATTTGGGCCCTGCTCTATTAAAGGCGCTCCGTTGTGTTCTGCCCCTGCCCCATTTTCTCTCGCCTTCCTTCCATTTTGGGTAGCTGAGTGTGTGGGGGGGGGGGAGAGGAAGCCACCTAGCAAGGGCCGTCCTGCTCTCCTCCGTGTCGCAGTGCCCACCTACAGACCTCCGTTTCCAGTGGGCAGGAGACCTGAGCCTGTCCACAGCACTGTACTCCCAACATACCAAGCGGCGAAGGTAAAAGTCAGAGAGTTGGCACTCACAGCATTCTGCTTGAAAGTACTATGGTAGTCAGTTTATACATTTAAATTATACGCTGAAGCACAATCATATTTTATAAAACCTAATTGTAATGTCCTCCTTCTTCTTGTCGGTTGGTTCTAAGGTTTTGCACAGATGGTAGTAACATGGTTATAGTGAATGTTGGTGCATTTCCAGCCAGCACATCCTAGGCGTTTAGGACGTGTGGGAGCTGGGTGAGGACCCCCCTGGGTGCTGGGATGTGAAGTCTTTCCGTTCCTACAGTAGGGAATTCCGCACAGGTCCCGGGACTCTGCTGTACGCAGCAAATCGACAGCTGCTGCAACTCTCTCACACAACTGTTATGCTAGCTCCAGACAGACGTGAAGGCCGGAGGTCTGCCATTCCCCCGTAAACCGTTACTTCTGTCATTTGTTTAACCCTGCTCGACAAAGAGACAGCATTTCACACTAAACCAGTGCGCACATGTAGAGAGCCAGAGGATGCAGATCCTCGAAGGCATCCAAGGAGAGGACAGAAGCCTTTCACTGTAAAAGATATAATGTCCGTGGCAATCCGTAGGAACACCTGGTTGCAAATTTTACGGCTTGTTCGAACCTGGTGAGACTGAGAGGTGCACCAGAAGAGCCTTCCTTACAAATCAGTAGCCCTGGGAAATGCATGATCTCCCCTTAATCGAAACACAATGAAAATGTAGATTTCTGTTCTATCCAAAATAAACCTTCAGGAGGCCAGACTATATGTAACTGTACTGTTGTGGTTCTGGCCTCAGTCCATGGCTGTTTCTTCACTTTCCTTTCTGTTATGGGCTCCTTCCAGCACGGACGGAGCCCAGGCTCTTAGAGCCAGGGTCTACAAATGCACCCTGTTTCCTTCCTGCAGCCTTTCTAGTTAAACTTAGCTTACAGTCATTGTATTAGCTTTTAAGGCAAAACTGGTTATATGGTACCAGAAGTGTATAAATCTGCCCCACAAAGAACCTATGAGGGAGACGGTGATGGCGCTCAGTAAAGGTGGGAGAGTTCAGCAGCAGGCTTTGCAGCCTGCTGGCTCTGAGTCCCTGCAGGTCCCGCGGAGGGGATTATTATAGAGCCTGGAAGATCCAGGAGCTTGGCCACTGTTTGCCAGTAAATGCCTGCAGTCACGAGTCTGGAGGGCACAGGGTCAGAAAGGTTGGGTCCTATCCAACGAGGTGAGGGGAGGTCATGGACTAGGGCAGTCATATTTGGTCTGTCTCTTCTCCAGGGATCCCCTTTGCAGCCCTTCTGTGTCATGATGTGTTTAGTAAAGCCCTGAGTCACACAGCCCTAACGTGGATGGAGAGGTTATGCAGAGGATAACAGGAGAGTGTGGCTGCCTGCTGCTGCTGTTCGGTGGGTGGTAAACGTAGGGGGGTGGCTGGATTAGGTCATACCATAAAATCAGCTCACATTTTAAAACTTTGAGGGAAAGTTGGGGAATGACACGAGCTTTTACTAAAATAGATTGGAGAAAGAAACCTATGCCAGAAAGCAGAATATAAATCAAATATTAATAAAAAAAAAATGTTTTCTGGGGAGGATTTCCCAAAGGAGGCAGCTGAAAAGTGCACAGCTCATCTTCTCTTGCGAGGGGTCCGCTGGAGCACTCTGGGACATTTAGATGAACGCACAAACCTGACCGCACTTTTTCTAGCATGCAAAGGCTGGGTCCTTTTGTCAGACATGGTATTTAGGAGGTAGTGAAGTCCATGAGTTATCCCAACGATCACAACTGCAACTATAAAACAGGTTTACAAAACTATATAAAACAAATTTTGAATGACCTGAATGCTGCAGCCCTGGCACCAGCTTCCCACTCAGCTGCAAGGCAGGATGATTGTGCGTGGTGGGATTAGGGTGCCGGTGAGCCTGTTCTCTGTGACAGTGGATGGGCGCAGTCAGGGCTCTTCTCAGCTTGTGCTGCTCTTTCTAACTCTGACATCTCCATCGTGCTGTGCATTTGGGGGGGAGGGGAGGGAGCCTCAGCCTACAAATCTGCCTTGGGCCAGTAGAATCTCTGCACTTTGCCAATCTGTCAGCCAGACGGACGTAGTTATTTTGCCATTTGGGAATTTGCATCTCAACCCAAAGGTTCTTAACTACTTAGAACATTTTGAAAAAGCCACCTCAAGTGGCTCTTGGGTTTTGTAGCTGGTATGGTGAAAACGAAGCAGGCTGTACTGTGCTAACAGCTGTGGTGCAGTGTGGCATTGGTGGAAACAGTCCGTGGGCTACATTTGATTTTGACCTTCTTGTTGACTGTTTTTTTAATTACATAATGTAACAATAACTGCATTTGTCACCGCCCTGATTATTGCCTGATTTGCCAGTGGCTCTACATTGATCTAATGTGTGAGGTAAAGGGATGAAAAGAAATCTTTTGCTCATCTGCCTTCGACCCAGCAAGGAGCGCCGCTGACTGTTTTTTTTTTTTTTCTGTGTGTATTCATGCGTGGTTCTGTCTCTCTCTCTGCTCTGACACCTCTCCTTCTCCCTGTCTGTCACTGAAGGAAGAACCGTCCCCGGGAAGCCAATGAGAGAGGTTAGTGAGAGTGCCCCCTCCCCCCACCCCAGCTTCTGCCTGTGCCATCCCCACTATCTGTGTGTCTGGCCTCCGTGTGCTTCACACTGTGTTTCATGCTGAGCACAGGTCCTGCCTCTCAACCCTCACTGGCAAAACGTGCTGGGGAGGAGAGAGGGGAAAAGGACTGGAACTGCAACTCAAACATCTCCGAATGTTCTTATGATCGCAGCTATGTGAAGTAAAGGCAGATAAGAGAAAGGCGAGGGGGAAGGCCGTTTCAGACTGTCAGCATCGGGAAAAGACTGCAGCTTACCTATTACCTGTGGACTTTGCACCAGTTTTCAAAGAGAAAGCGTGTGTGGGGGGGGGGGAGTGCCTGCGAGTGGGTGAGAGTGAAAATGCACGTGGATGAAAGTGCCTGCATGCATGCAAGTGAAAGTGTGTTCTTTCTCTTTGAAACTTGTTGTGGGTAAAAACCAGACCTGGACTTCTGGGCCTTCCTGCACAGGTACTCCTTCCATGGAAAGTGACACACCTAGATTTGAAAATGTGATCTAAGCACGTTGTAGTCCTCCTCTGAAAGAGGCTCACAGGACGCCCGAGGTTTAGTTGGTGAAAATCGCCCTTTACCCATGGAAATGGCTTTCAGTGTTCTCCTCTCCACGTGGACGAGGAAAGAGGGGATAGTGAAGGCAGTAGGGAAAGCAGAGAGGGTGACAGCCGCACGGGACGATAGCGACGTGGATAAAGTTTCTGGCCTGAGAGGAAAGGGCGGATCTTGCTATGTCATTCCTTTTGTGTTCTTAGCCATATTGGAGCTTGTTTTCATACACTGGAGGGGGGAGCATACTTCAGAGACAGTAGGATGGGGCTTTAAATGAAGGAGGAGGATTGCGAGGTATGGGAGTGTAGAAAGTATTGTGTGACCTGTGGAAGCTCACAAGTGCCCAGCATCTGCTACTAACCTCCACGGCCTCCACAGCTGCTTTTGCAGAAGCAATTGTGGACCGTGGTTGCACGTGATGCCGTTTCCCATGCCAGCACCACGAGTGGATGTGAGAGTGCATGGGGAAGCTGGCTCTCTCGCAGGCATAATGGGTAGAGACATGCAGATCTTTCTGTTCTTATTAAACTTACTGTTTACCCTCAGGGTATTAATGATGCACGGGCCTGAAGCCTTTTCAAAGGGACAGAAAGCTGCAGGGGGGCTAAACTTGAGAACAAGATGAGGAAATGTTTTGGCTGCATGGAGGTGGTGAAGGCGAGAATGATAAGTGAATCCCAGAATGTAGGATAAACCCAGGCTCCCTTCCAGCTAAAGGATGGACATGAAGAAAAGGGGTAACCTGTGTTTAACTGGGGTAATCTGCATGGAGCCGGCAGTTCCTACCCTAAAAAAACTTAATAAACCAACACTGGTGGCCCAGACTGGATGGAGCTGTGGGGCTTTTTCTGCCATCATTTTACTATGCCACTATGTTTATTTGACCAAACAAAAGTACAAATGTTGGCAAAGTGTGCCACCCCCCAAATGCGATGAGCTTAACAGAATTTCACTGGACAGAAAGAGTGAAAAGGAGATTTCCAAAGAAAAGCCTGGTTTTAGGAGTTAACTGAAGTAAAAAAAAATGAAAATAGGTGTTTGTTAGGTAAGCAGTGGGAAAACACTACTTCCCCTAGCTCTCTCTCACCCCTCCTTTGCCTAGCCTGGAAGGGCTGCTGTGTTTGTGTGCCTTTTTCATGCTCACAACGCCTCACCTGCACAGATGTATGTACGTGATCCAACCACAAAAAGTATCCAACAATGTATCTGCACCATGAAAACACCGATTTTTGGTGCCTCCAAGGAAGCCCTTTATAAGCTGGAAAATAAATACCTAAATGTATTGTAACCCCTGGGCTAGCGTCCCTTCTCAGGACCCCAAAGACCACACCTCCGTTAAAGATTTAAGTTGTCAAAGTCTTCTTCTGGTTTTAATCCTATCTCCTGTCCAAGATTCCCTGCTGCAGGGGGAGAGTTTTCTTCTAGCCCCCCCTGTGGGTTGTTCAAGTCTTAGTCGAGCATTTAATGAGGTAAACAGCAGTAATAATCACGCTGGAAGCTGATGTGATTTCCAACTCTGATTTTTACTAATTTAAAATGAGAAATGTAATGAACAAGTTCCTTACAACTCTTGATATTTACAATGTCATTTTTACAGCTTCAGATCTCCAATACATTTCTGACTTTACACTTCTAGTCATTTTATTCGGTGGTTAAAGCTAATTCCAGTTACTTGTTTTATTCCTAACACTGGGGTGGTGGTGTTAGTGTGACAGTCCCATTTCTCATACCTTTACTGTAGTTGTTCAATATTCTCCTTCCTGTAGCCTCATGCTTCTTGCTTCCCTGTTGCTCCCATTGAGATGGTTGCGGATACCACCTAATGGGGTGGGGTGTCACCGGTTGTCTTCTAACTTCTTCCTCTCCTTCTCCCTGGGAACGGATGGTATTTTGTTCCTTCACAAGGACGCTGATGATCTTTTGGTTCTTGCTCTGGGAGAAACATGATGTCTGCAAGATGGGTACAGAAACTGAATCCCACAGTTCCAGGGATGAATGATCGTTAGTTAATAGCCATGCCCTGGAACTGGCACAGAGTTAGCGTGTCCATCGCTTTACTGACCTTTAACCCCCAAGTCTGAGGTGTCCCATTCTCTAAACAGCAGATCCGTCGCCGAGAAATGGAAAGGGAAGGAAACGGCAGGGCCCCTGAGCCCCAGCAATACCGGATCCAGAGCCCCCAGCCGAGACTCCGCCGGCAGAGCTTCCAAGCCTAACTCCCCCAGCATGGCCGGAATAAGCAGATTCAATTCCTCTTTCTTAAAGAGACGTACCACCTTCAGATCATTGCCTCCCATAGCCTGAGACCCTTGGCTCCTGTCCTGCTGTGGATCTGCGTCTCCAACACCACCACCCCCCCCCCCCCCCCCCCCGGGGGCTTGGGCTGTTGATCTGGGTCGTCCTGGGACGTGGAGTCCAAATCCGTCCCAGCTAGCACAGACCGCAAAAGCCTCTTGCCCTTATGGCACTCTGACCCCCCTCCAGACCCAGCATTCTTTCTCAATTTTTCTTGCGGAGGCTGCAAAGGGATTTTATCCTGCTTCTTCTCTGCCTTTTTTGCTTTAAAGGCCTTGTGCAGCAGGAGCACGAACTCCGACGAAAAGGAGGAATCAGAAGAGGAACCATCAGCCCCCCTCAGGGCGATCCTCTGTGGCAGAAGAATCCGGGCCCGCTGGCACATCCCCCCCCCCCCCCGGGGATAATTTGTTGCAGACAGAGATAGGGTGGGGAAACCCCCTCCCCCATTGCGGCCCGCGTATCCGCCCGAAAACTGCCCAAAATGGCCTCTGTTCCCGCGCTCAGCTGGAGCCGTGCAGTCTGCCGATAGCCTCGAGGCAGACTGCACGGCTCCCTCTAGGCAGACAATCAGCGCACAGGCCCTCTCTGGCCAAACATGTGTGTGGGCGGCACGCTGACCCATGAAGCATGGCTGCCGCGGCAAAAAATTTAAGAAAGGAGAGGCGAAAAGTGGTGAAAAAAACTGAGAACGACAGCGCAGAGGAGCGCAGAAAACAAGAAAAGCACCGGAGAGTCAGTGCAGGAAAACAAAGCTTTTTTTGTTTTTGGTTTGGTTTTTTTTACGTAAAAACTTGCCTGTCCCTGGTTCTGGCGAAGTTCCTGCTCTCGCTGGGGTGAGTGAGCTGGGTTCCCTGGTATCACCACAGAGCTGCCAACCAAATGTACAGGGTCCTCAACCCTTTCAAGCAGCCCTCTCACCACACCAGGGGTGATGGTCCCCTCAAGATCAAGCAACCCCCTGGGACACTGAAGGATTCTCTCTCATGGAACTCCTACTAAAGTTTTGTGGTTTTTTTCCTGTAGAAAATTAAAGGTACATCACCCCTTAACTAACTAAAAAACAAAATAAAACAAAAAACTGTCAGTTTTTTGTTGTTTTTTTTTTTTTACAATCTAATCACTAGAAGAGACTGTGGATTTTGCACCTCCGCCATCTGCTGGAGACAGAGAAAGACTGAGGGACTGTGGGTGACACCTTGGTATATATGGCAGGGTTGTTTGTAAAAAAAACTTCTCTGTCTCCATCTGCTGGAGGGGAAGCAAAACCCAGGTATCTGGACTGATCTGGGTACGTACAGGGAACTAATATTTTTTTTTTTAAACAGAGACAAAAGAGGGCCAAATTCAACATTTTGCAACCCTTTTCAGAGTCAAGTGAGATAAGTAAGCCAGGAGTGCACCTTTCATTAGCTAAATGAAAAATGTGAAACCATCTCATATGATGCATTGACAAGTAGCCCTTGATAATCTATCTCATTTGGATGGATCCACAGCGACGTCAACCCCTCCAAACAAAAGTGTGAAATTTTGGTTAACATCTTAATATCTGAGTAGGCCGTCCACCATACCAGTGTATCCCAACTCTCTTCTGGAGGCACACCTACCCAGTCAAGTTTTCAGAATATCCATGATTAATATGCATGAGAGAGATTTGCATACATTGGAGACCCAAGGTATGCAAATCTGTCTCATACATATTCATCATGGCACTCCTGAAAACCTGACTGGATAAGTGTGCCTCCAGGCGAGGACTGGGAAACAAGGCCCTACACACTGTTTGTCCTCTTTTTCTAAATCACCAAGATTGTTGTATCCTTCAGGATTTTGCTCGAAACACCATCCATATCCAGGTAGTTACATAAATCGTAAGAATGAAGGGAAAAATTTGGGAAGAATTTTTTGAATTGTTCCACATTCATTGGGGCCCAGACATTCCTTCATTCGGGAAAGACAATCCCTGCTTTCTAAATCTCCACAAGTGAGAGACAACAAACAGCAAGAGTAAGTCTGGAACTGAATGAGTTACAGTGGATAACGGATTCTCAGAGACAGAATTATAGCAAGGAAGAAAAGGACATGAACAATAAATTAATCTCTGAGGGATCAGAAATTAATATCTTTGATGCCAGCACTAGCTGAATTTGGAATCATCATCTTTTCAACCTTGCTTAGACGTACAGGACCTGCTTTATTGCCTTGCTCAAAATCTCAATTCAGTAAATAGAAGGGAATGCTAAATTTGTGATATTTCAATGCATGTTGTTCATTCCTTGCCCAGCACAAAGTCCTAAGATTTCCTGTGAACAGTCCTTCTCATTCCTGTGTTTGAGATCATGAATCTTTTTCAATCAGAATCTTCTGCTTGGTCAATCTATAGATAGAATACCATTATAATATGTAAATGATGACAGATAAAGGCCAAAATGGTCTATCCAGTTTGCCCAGTAGAGCTTCATCAATGTAGGTATATGCACACACAAAGTCCCCTTTACAGTCCAACACCAACTCTCTCCTCCTGCCAAGTCTTGTCAGTTCTTTTTCCACCACTGGCCCCAGCATGCCCACAATCTACCAAAATGATGGCCTCCACCTCTTATACTATGAGGTAGATTTTAAAAACATACGTGCGTGCGTACTTTTGTTCGCACACCAGGCGCGAACAACAGTACGCTGGATTTTATAAGATACGCGCGTATCTTATAAAATCCAGGGTCGGCACACGCAAGGGGGTGCACATTTGTGCAACTTGCGCGCGCCAAGCCCTGGGCGCGCTGCCCGTTCCCTCCGAGGCCGCTCCGAAATCGGAGCGGCCTCGGAGGGAACTTTCTGTCTACCCCCCCCCCCCCCCCGGCCCTATCTAGACACCCCCCCCCCCCCCTACCTTTATCGGAGAAGTTACTACTGCCTCCGGGCAGTAGTAACTTACACGCGCCGGTGCGGCAGGCCCCGACACAGGCCATGCCCCAGATCCCTAACCATGCCCCCTGGCCACACCCCCGACCGCCCCTTTTTGCAAGCCCCAGGACTTATGTGTGTCCCGGGGCTTGCGCGTGCCGCCGAGCCTATGCAAAATAGGCTCGGTGCGCGCAGGGGGGGTTTGGGGTAGGTTTTCGGGGGGTACACGCGTATCCCTTTGAAAATCTACCCCTATATGTCTCATTCTAGACATGGCCGTCTTTAGCTTTGCTTCTCACAAAATACCCAATGCAATCATACCACTGCTGTTTAGGGTTGTAATTGAGCTTCTGTACAAGTTACCTCCGTGCATTTCTGGAAGCATAAAGCAATCCCATCACTGCTATTATGGGCTGAACTGCCACTCCGCGCAGGTTACAAAGTGTCCATGACCAATCCTCTGTCTCCATCGGTGTTTATCCCACTGTAACAGTTTTTGGCTCTGCCACCTCTTCCAGAAGGGTACGCCAGGCATTCGCCACCCTATGCTGAAAAGCACTCTTCCTGATGATGTTTCTGAGTCTATCCCCTTAGAGCTTCATATCACTAGGACCAAATGGTATTCAGGCCAGAGTTCTGAAAGTCCTCAAATATAAATTTGCAGATCTATTACTGGTAATCTGTAGCCTATCATTAAAAACAGCCATAGTACCCAAAGACTGGAGGGGGACCAGTGTAAATGCCAATTTTTAAATAGAGATGATCTGGGAAACTAGAGTGCAGTAAGCCTGTTGTTGGTGCCAGGCACAATGGTAGAAACTAATGTTAAAAATAAAACTGCAGGCCGACTGGATAGACATGGCCTAGTGGGGCAGAGCCAATATGGACTTAGCAAAGGGAAATGTTGCCTCACCAATCTACTTGATTTTTTTGAAGGTATATGAATAAAGAAATAGTGTATCTTCTTTTTCAGAAAGCATTAGTAATGGTTAAAAGACAGGAAACAGAGGGTAGGAAAAATGGTCAGTTTTCAAGCTAGAGAAAGTTCATTCCTGGAGCGCCCCAGGCATCAGCATTCAGGCTGTTTACCGTATCCATAAATGATCTGGAAAACAAAAGTAAATTGGGGGACTGGGCGATTGGCTATCTGAACCGCAGCTGAAATTTAATGTGGACAAGCGCAAAGTGATGCACGTGGGGGGAAAGTAACCCACAGTGTAGTTAGACGATGTTAGGTTCCATATTAGGAGTCACCACCCAGGAAAAAAAGACGTTACCATTATTGGGGACAATACGTTGAAATCCTCAGCTGTATGGTGGATTAAAAAAAAATACAGAATGATTTGGAAAGGAAAAGAGAATAAAACTGAGAATATCCTAATGCTTTTGTACAGATTCCTGCTGTGATTGCAGCTGGATGCAGATCTGGTCACCCCATGTCCAAAGCCAAAAGCAGAAATAGATAAAGGGGTGGAACATTGAGAAGAAAGGGTCAAACGAGTGAAGGCCTTTTAGTTGGGAGAGGGAAATGCTAGAGGTTTATAAAATCATAAAGAGTGTGGACTGGGTAAGTAATGGACGGCTTCTGTAGCCGAATTTAAATCCCTAGTTCTAGGTCCTTGGAATGAAGCTGGAATGCCCGGCTGCCCCTCCCTCTACGAATGAGTCTCTTCATCTGAAAGGCGACTGCCAAGAGCTGTGTGATGCGTTGCACTCCCTGGGATGCTGCTCCATGTCTTGCACACTGCATGTCCTTTGTGTGTCAGCATCGTGCTTGCCATGCATCCCATCGTCACGCTCATTATGAGGGGGGGGAGGGGCGCAATTGCTCCCAATCCAAGTGTGTGTTATTCCGGCACGAGTCCAACCCCCCCTTAGATGTCTGCCTCCCTGACTTGCTTGGGTCGGCTCATTCTGTCCCCTTGCCTTTGTCTTTCAGGACACAATGTAGGAAGCCTTTTCCACATGGCAGACGACTTGGGCCGAGCAATGGAAACCTTGGTTACGGTGATGACGGACGACTGATGATGATGAGGCAGTGGGATAACAAAACGTTTTACAGCTTCAGACATCCTGCGAGCTTTTTATAATATTCATACAATAGGAGGATTAAACTGCAAGAGTTTACAAGAAAAAAATTCTATTTTTGTGAAGGCTAATGGTACTATACTGTAGATTTCAGTACTTTCCTAGCTCTGTTGTTGTTTTATTAACAATGGCGAGTTTTACACATCTATGCAATTGTACAAAAAAATAGAGAAACCAACATGTAAAATCTTGATAGGTCGATAACTTGCCATTTCTTTATATGGAACGCATTTTGGGGTTGTTTAAAAACAGAATTTATAAAAGTTATAAAGAGAGATTGTAAACTAAAATGTGCTTTATATAAAAAAAAAATACTTGTTTATAAAAACCCTTTAAAAATGGCAAAAAAAATTTTTACACCTGTTGAGATAGTGCATTTGTTTAGCAACATTTCAGCTCTGTGACTGTATAAGAACAATATCCATGTTCGCTGTTGTTTTCCTGGTGTAGCAAAGAAATGTGACTTCTGTAACACCACCAAAATAATTTCACTGTTAGGGCTGACTGCAGGTTAGCAGAAGAAAAGGCAGAGCCAGAAGCTGCACCTCTGTGCTCCTGCCATATCTTCAGCGCACACTGAGTGCCGCTCCGGCGCCAGGTTGTGGGACTGTGGAGCTGACACCTTGCCCCTTGCAGGAAATCTGCTGCGGCTGTAAGCTTGCCGGTTTCCTGCAGCCGGCCCCAGGTTCCCGCTCAGCACTTTAGCACATGGCACTCTGTGCACGTGTGTGTGTATGTGTGTGTGTGTGTACTACCGCTCCCTGGGATTCCGTGACAAAGCCAACTGTGCCAAGGAGTGGCAATGGCCAACTGTGGATACTTGTGCAAAATCCATCACGGTGCGGGGCACGACCCTGGATTGCTGCCAGTTTTAAAGAGCTGCCACTGCCTGTGCACGTATACACACACATACTCACACACACACACACACTGATCCTGGGGATTTCTGGCTTACAGAAATTGATGGGCAGGTGCAGTAGGACCTCGCTAATAACTGCTTTGGATTTTGCCAGACTTCTACCTGTTCACTCAAAATCCATACAGCTGGTATCTTCCAGCTCATCAGGAACTGAGGGAAGTGTATGTGTGTAGATATATAAAATAGATATTTATTTTTCTAGAGTCACAATGCTTTCCCAGCCCCATCCAGGTACAATGACAGAACTCGTTCTCATGATAACATTTGTTAAGACTTTGCTAAGAATAGACAGGCAAAATCAGGGCGTAGCTTGGAATGTTTCTAAATAATTTAACATCCTCATCGTTGCCCCGGCCAGATGACGCGTGAGACCAGCTTAAAACTCCAAGAAGCACTGCAGGTCTTCTGCGCCTGAACAGGCTTTCTTTGAGGGTGGCACAAACCAGGCGTGGGAGTTTGACTAGGCCTCTCAGTGTGGGATCGGTGTCCTCCAGTGACCAAGGATCTGACCACAGGAAGCTGAACTCTGCCGCAAAGTCCGAGGTCATTCACACAGCATTACTTAAGAATTCTGAAATAATAGGAAGTCCCAACCTAGAGGTGAATGTTGCTATTATAAACCAAAAATGTGTGTGTGTGTGTGTGTGTTTTGGATTTTTAACTATAATGTATGGGGATTTGAGGTGTTTTTAATTTTTTTTAATCATTCTGCAAGAGGATTTGGAGCACTGTGGGGAGAAAGAGTTGGAATGTAAAGTTACTGTGGAGGGCACTGCCTATGAATTAGTCTGCTACAGCAACACGCCAGGAGGTGCTACTCCCATTATCCTCAAGAGTTTCGATACAAAATTAGAGAAAGTCTGTTTTGAATACGGCTCCCCTTCTGTTTTGGGTTCTAATGCTGGTTTAACCAGCAAGGCAGCTCTCCGCTCATTGTCCAGCAACTTGGCTGCAATGGCTGGGTGCCTGCTTGGAGGAGAGATTGTAAACTGTTCGGGTAACGTATCAACGCTGCTCCACATGCTTTTCTGCTCACGAGGGAAGGCACCCAATGTTTTTTCACCTTGAGATGAGTAATACTGCACAGTAAACCGCAGACAGAGTCAGCAGCAAGGGGGCAGAGGGGGGAACGTACAAATCCCCATCCGCAGATAATTTGATGTTGGGATTGGTGAAATCACTTAACTTGCACTTGGTAAGCAAGAGTGGGAGAAGTGAACCGTTTCCTCTTCTATAAAAGCAGAATTCATCCCAGGAGAGTTTCTATTTTCTGATTGTTTCAACATTTTGATCTGTTCGTTGCCATGGGCTTTTCATGCTATTTCTACCTCACTTTGGTTTTGTGGTGTTTCTGGGCACTTGTATGACCAATGTGACATCATCCGCCACATCCAACGTGTGTGTGTGCAAAGGTCTCTTTGTGTTAGCCTTTCTCTCTCCTCCCTTCCTCCCGGTTTCTCTAGGAGCCACCTCTACCGTTGCCCACTTTTAATAGATCTAAGGCCATTTCGGCCATCAAAGGCAGAGAGCTGGCGTGCTTTAGAGCACAGCTTTCAATGGGAAATCAGCCCATAAGACAGCAGGGGCCATCTGCAGGGCACCTCATGCCTGCCTGTCCTAGGACCGGACCCAACGTTAGCAAAGATCGATTTCTCAAAGCATCCCCCCCCCCCCCCGGGCCCTTCTCTCCCAGGGAAATGGAGGTGGAGGCTCTGCGGGGAGAGATTTCCCTTTCTCAGAGTGTCCCCCTCCCCTTCTTGCTCACAGCCTTCCAAAACGGTCATAAGGAGGGGGAGGAGAGAGGTTTTATTTCTCCTTCATTTGTGCTTCAGACCTGTTTCTGAAGGAAACCCCCAACAAATGAGAGCAGAAGTTGGATGGATTTGCACGGTTTGTTTGTCATCGGCTTCATTTGATCTTCTAGACATTAGCGTTTGGAGTGTCTGTCAAAAATATATTTTAAAAAAAAAAAAGGCGAGTGGGAGCTTTCTTGTTGCTTTGAGCATAATTTGGAACTTCCTTTCTAAGCACAAAGTATTAGACTATGAAATGTACTCGGTGTAAGTGAATGCCCGCACCTCCTATGGCATGCATGCCATTCTTATTCTATATTGGTTTGTATCATGGATTAACACCAACACTGTAACAGTTACTAATTATTATTTTTTTTTTTATAAATCTCAGTTTTATTTCCACATTTTCACAACATATCAAATTTCACCAAATATATGCCTTACTATTGTATTATATAATGCTTTACTGTGTATATCAATAAAGCACGCAGTTACATTACTTGTTAAAAAAAAAAAAGACTTCCTAGAATTTTTTTGTTGAGCTGCAAGCTTTTTTTAACGCTTCTTCCTTGTAAACTTTGTGGCTTGGTGATCGGCTTGATTGCCAACCCATTCAGAGTTCTAACCTGATCTTGGGCAACCCTTTCCACAAAACATTTCAAAAGACAAATCCAGAAATATGGTAAACGCCAAAGAGGCTAGAATGTAACCCAACCAACCTTTGGAACTTGCACTGGACGCTATAAAAGTGGCCAGGATAGTTTCATAACTTGCACCGCCAAGGCGAAAAGAACCAGCTGATCTCTGGTCTCCCCTTAAACGAAGGGCCATAGAAAACCAGCATCCCGTCACAAAGACCTCAGCAATGGGATGCATCTGATGGAAGAGCACAGCTGGTTTATTTGTCCCATTTAGTGCAAGCCACCATGTATGGCCAAGAGTAATTTTTCCATGCCTGTGTCACTTGCTGCCTGACAGCGGTCAAGAACCAAGTGAAGGCAGACTCTGTGTGACCTTCCTCTTGACCTTATAACTAGTATAAATAGGGGAAAGCAGCTCCACCAATTTGTTGTAAAAGCTTAAGTGCTATTTGCAGCAACTGATGAAAAAGTAATTATTTGCAACAGGTTTGTTGATCTTTTTCCCTACCATTGTTATTCAGTGCTGTCAGAGCTGGGTAATCTCAGGCTGGTTTTATTGACATGCACAACACCGAAATTGGGGCAACTGGTATTGCAGGAAGCAAGCAGTACTGTCAGCTTTATCTCATGGTTTTCTGTTCACGTCCACATTTTGGTTAGCAGTGCACAGAGAGGGGGTCATTTTCAAAGTTGTTACGCATGTAAATGTGACATACTATCGTAGCAATTTTCAAAAGCTATTTACTCGAGTAAAGTGCACTTACTTGAGTAAATCCTATGGACAATTCAATGGCATATATTGTAGCAATTTTGAAAAGCCCACTTACTTGAGTAAAGTGTATTTACTCGAGCAAAAACCAGTTTTGCTCGAGTAAATGCTTTTGAAAATCTACCCCAGAGTAAGCAGATCTGAGACGCAGGTGCCAGTTTTTCATTAGAGTAGGCAGCTGCCAAGGGGTGGCTACTCGCACATCCCAGTGGTATTTTTTTGTTTGGGCAGCTGTGTTTCCCTTAAAGGTGCAGGGGCAGGCCAGCGGCATTAGAGCTGTAAAACAGAATCACTGCTGACCCAGGCCTGCACGTCTAAGGGGGGAGGTGAGGCAGGATGCCACTTGGGACAGAGGAAGAGGTCATCTTCAGAGGGAGATGACCACTTGCCTGGCTCCTGTATGCACCTGTGTGGTGGTGGTGGGTGGGGAGGACCACTTTTTCCTTCAGCAAGGGGCATCTAAGAGGTCAGCCTGGCCCTGCTGAGATGTGCTAGACAATGTAACAAAATAATAAATGATGATGATAAAGACAAATGACCCATCCCCTCTGACAAGTTGAGAGTCACCCTCTGTTCATATAAAATTCTCAAATGCAGCCTAACACCAACTCCCCCCCTTGGCCCTTTCGCCCAGTCTCTCAACCCTCCCCTCATATCTGTCCCAAGCATGGCCGAATCCATCATGGTCATCACAGCCTTCACCTCCCATGCTTTCTTTCAGCCCAGCTGAAGTTATAGCACGGCTGTTGTGGGATTGTAACTGAACGTGTAGGTGATGCTGGCCTTGTCACCCCCTTCAAATGGTGTGGCCAGCAAGATTCCTTTCTCCTTTCTGGGCTCTTGAGTTTTGATGAAGTTATCAACTACTGGCTATGCAAATTGAAATTTGATGGGAAAAAAAAATAAATCTGAATTAGAGGAGCAGGTCTCAAACGGAGGCGCACAGTCTGGAAATTCTCCTGCAATCTGTATCTCAGCCCTTCCTGCACTGTTTCTACATCATACTTTTTCTATGACATCATTCAACAAGTATATAAAATGCCGAAGGTTGGACAATTTTAAGTCCACAGTCACCACTGGAGAGCCCCCATGCCTGCAGTTGTGCCTATGTATAAACCAAAAGGGAAAGTTAAAACAGCCGGCATGTGGAGTTTAAGAATCTATCTGTTCCTTTGAGAGGAGCACCAAAGACCTGAGGCAGATTCAGTGTAAAGGTGATAATAACTAAACCGCCTCATGGTGCAAACACCGCAGGTACTTTTTATCTGTAAGGTTGGCAAAGCGACATGCATAGTTTTGCTTTGACTATTTCCCTGGTAAGTAGCTGCAGAGATTTGTGCCTGCTTTTCTCTCTGGATAACTTTTCCAGGCTAAACAACACATACTGCTTTCCCATTCTGACACCCCCCCCCCCCCCCCACTCCCACCCCAGAAAAGCTTTTGCAGAATACAGGAAAAAAATACACGCATTGCTGAACACTATCTAAATAGAGGCCAGGCAATTTAAAAAAAAAAAAAAAAAAAAAGATTTTTGCAGGTAAAGCACTGTTTTACCCATGGAAATGGCTTTGATGGTTGTCCTCATAATAACACTCTTTTCAGTGTTAGAGGAAGGGGCAATTTAAACTGGGCAGGAAGGTGCAAAATCTGGAACATGAAGACAGTGACAGGAGTGTTTACGAAGAACAGAGGGCGGCTGCTGCCTGTCTGAGAAATGCACAGAGCAGCAGAATAGTAACAGCAGGAGCTGTCACCAGTTGCCGGACAATTGTTTTTTTATGGTACAATATGTGCAAGTGCAAAGGGGGCTGGACTCCATGATGGCGGTGTCTCCGGACAGACGTACCGGGGGAAGCAAGCGAAAGCCACAGGTCGCGCACACCTGCATGGCAAGGCCCCCCCTGCCTTGCCGCAGGCAGCACTGGTGCGCATTGCTACATGTTGCCAGGGCTGCAAGGGATTTTTGTCAGTCTGATGGCCTCCATTATCATCCATGTAAGGGGTAATTTAAAGAAAAACAACCTGCAGACAGCTTTGGGCAGGAACATCTTTCTATCCAAGGTCACTCCTACATTCTTAACCTTTGGCACCACACCTACCACATAACCTTCTAATATAGACTGCACTGCTATCAGTAACAGATTCTTAAAAAGCCTCCCAACTCTCAGAATCTGTTTTTCATCTATTCAGCGGTTTATGATTCTGCATCCAAGCTACAGTTCTAGTCAAGCAGGCATTCAAGAAGCACACAGCCTCATCCAATCCATTCTTAATGGGAATCAGGAACTGCATATCATTGGCATAAATATATCCTATGATGCCCAGTTCCTGGACAGGTTCTTCCAATGGTCTCATGAAGATGTCAAAAAGCAGTGGTGACAAGCAGGAGCTCTGAGATACTTCCATCTTCACCACTACTGGCTGTGAACATTTCTCCCCAGCCTGGAGCATCTGCATTTTATTACTAAAAAAAAAAAAAATAGAAAGAAAGAAAATACCCAATCCACAGCCTTACCTCCCAAGTCTATCTGTAGACCCCTATCAATCAATCAAAATCCACCACATCTAGAAGGGGTGGAATACCCCAAAATCACTGGAGAGTCCAACCAAATCAGCAGAGCTGAATTGCCTGTCTCTAAACACTGCAAAATATCATCAAAGACTTTCATTTCCCCTTCTCATCCCATCAACTCACCATCCTGCACTCCTCCATCACTTCCTACTCTCATTCCGTCTTTCCTAATCCTGGCTGTAATTATTGGGTTTATGGAGTTAGTGAGTGCAGAAGGAACTCAGAAAATTCAACCATAGGTCAGACAGAATGTGGCTGTGCTGGAATTCAGGTGGATCCCATTCTCTGAGTTATTGTCAGATGCTTGTACTGGAGACCTTCCAATTTCAATTATTTGTATTAGAAAAACACAGGCAGGTGTTGGAGTGGTAACGTAGTTAAGAGGCCCCCCTCCCCTGCTGCCTGGAACCCTTCCCTCAGCAGTCACACAGACAAGACACCCCTTCATCTGGTTATTCTTGCAAGAGTGAGATATATTTACACACTGTCTTACATCAAAACAAGCCAGTTACTCTCACCAGAAGAGCCAGGATGCCCAGAAACAAGACTAGCAATACAGCAGAATTTCCTAGGATGCTTTTTAAGTAGCTACGCTGCATACTTTAATAGCTAGGAGAAGGGAAGACAGCACATATTTATCAGCATGTGGTGGTGAGTTACTGGGTAAAATAAAGCAGCCTCTGTGTTTGGCACCTCAGGAAATCTTTGAGAGATGTAATTTGTGTCTATTAAATCTGCACACAGCCCAAATTAGGCTTCTACATGTTAAATAGGAACTGTTACAATAAGCAGCTGGAAGTCTTTTCTAGTTCCTGCCTGAAACTTGTTTTTTTTCTGTCATTTGGGTAAGATCTGATAAGTACATAAGAAATGCCAAAGTGGGTCAGGCAAAGGTCCATCTCCCCCAGTGTCCTGGCTCTGATAGCAGCAGAGACTTAGAGGGAGTGTATAAAAGAGTCAGCCATCCCCAACTGGCTCCAGCTTTTCAGGACAGGTTGATCCAGTCCTGCTTTTATACCCCTGCACGCAAACATTTATAGTCTTGCTTTTCTTACGGAATGCAATAGGGAAATCAGAATAAGTCCCAGCATGCAATGGGGCAAAACCAGGACTGGATCAAACTGTCCTGAAAAGCTGGAGCCAGTTCACAGCCCTACCCACGTCACACCCTTCCAGATTTTTTTTTTTCTAAGAATGCTTTATTGATAGTCAGTGTAAGTACAACTAATCAGTAAACATAAAATAAGAACAATTCCATGTAAAAGGAAAAACAATAATAATTAGACTGGTAAAACAGATCTACCAAGAAGCTTAAGAAGATGTAACCTGGATTTAATTAGGACTAATACAGGTGAGTACTAATAGATTGCAAGGCCCAAACAGGTCATTTCTCAACTATAGATATACAGTGTGTATGTATATATATATATATATATATATATACATATAAGCCTACATTTTCAAAGGCCAAAGTGTGTAAAAACCAGGGTTTATGTGCATGGCCGGGCCTTGCGCGCACCACACGCATTTCAAAACAGGCCTAGCCACGTGCGTAAACCCTGGTACGCGCACGAGTGCCGGGCCTCTCCAAAGGGGTGAGACGGGGGGCAGGCCAGGACAGTGCCATTCTATGCTGTCCCGGGGAAGTGCACGCCAGCAGCCGGCCAGCACACACAGATTACTTCTGCTCCAGATGAGCAGTAAGTAATTAAACAAAAAAAAAAATAAGTAGATAGGAAGGGGTTAGGGGTCAGGGAGGAGAGGGGAAGAGGGAGGAAGGTTAGGTAGGAGTTAGGGAAGTTCTCTCCTAGTCCATTTCTTAATTGGAGCGGACTAGGAGGGAACTGTGGAAGACCCGATTGCGTCGCCGCACATATTAATCGAAAATCCTCCCCCCCCTCCCCACCAGTGCGCGCATGCACACCCTCGGATATCGTATTTTATAATGTGCGCATCGACGTGTGCATGTTATAAAATAGTTGCATCTATGTGCGCATGCCAAGAACCGCACGCACATGGACGCGCATGGGTGGTCCTTTGAAAATCGACCCCATAGACCCTAGGCATATTTAGGCATTTATTCCACTCTGCAATATCAGCTGCCATCACCATCATGCATGGGAGTAAATAATGAAGCCACGTTCAACCTAAAAGTTTCCCATTCTTTTGGAACATCAGAATAGAAATCCCTAACAGGGAATGTTATGATCTCCTTAGTATATATTCCCCATAATAAATACAATCAGAAAACCATTGAGGGAGCTGTAGAAGATCTCCATAGTATATAGTGCCCATACCAAATGTAGCCAGGAAGTCTTTGAGGGAGCGCTAGATGATCTCCATAGTATATAAGCCTGATAACAAATGCAACCAGAAAGCCATTGAGGGAGCTGTAGAAGATCTCCATAATATATACTCCCAGTAACAAATGCAACCAGGAAGCCATTGAGGGTTGTAGATGATCTCCATAGTATATACTTCTCATAATAAATACAATCAGAAAGCCATTGAGGGAGCTGTAGATGATCTCCATAGTATATACTCCTGATAACAAATACAACCAGGAAGCCATTGAGGGAGCTATAGGTGATCTCTAGAGGCAGGTCATGTTACATCTTGCAGCTATTAACATATGGCTGACTGGTTTCATTCCACTTATTGTGCTGGGTAATATTCCCTCAGACGGTAGGCCAAGAAGGATAACAGTAGAATCTAAAGATAGCTGGATCCCAGAAATATGGTAGATCCAAGAGATAATTTCAGACCAGTATATCTGGATAACTGAGCATGTCCACCAAATGTGAAAAAAAAAGAACTTTTTTCTCCACAGTGCCACCAACATCTATGATGAGGAAGACAACCCATTTTCGATAAGCTATCAGGTGTGTAGTACCAGTGGCATTACAATTTTTAACCATTTTTCTGAGTGGTTACACAATGGGAATTGTCCTTACTTATTTTCAGAAAAAGATTTGCCTATTTGTTATCAGGAATTTAATGGCCAATGTCAGGTGATCATAAGTGGCTTAGCGCTCTGCTAGAAAAGGTATCTGCATTCAGGCTTTCAAAGGCTGTTAAACTTCTGCTCCCCAGTGTGGGATAGCAAACGGAACTTCTGAGGCTGGAGGCATAAACCCCCACCGACTCCAGTCTCTTCACAAACTCTTTCAGCTTTATTTACACTTTCAGCTTATGCCTTACTCAGTCTTCACCAGTCATGCCCAGACTTCACCTTTAGAACAGTGATGTCTGCAGGAGCTGCCTTCAGGAGTATTGTCTTCTGGTACTGCTGGAAATCAGGGCCACCCAAGCCCCGCTCCCCCCCCAATAGCTTTAAGTTGAGACAATATGTGTGGTGCTATTCTTGGCTTTTTCTCTAGCCATATAAATTTAGACAAAGTTGAATTTAACTCTGTAAATAATGAAACGTCTAACAGAAGTACTCCAAGCAGGACGTTCATTTTTATAGCATCTCCCACAGTGTTCTTTCTCTTGACAGCAGCAGCAATAGCAGCAGCAGAGGCTCAGGGGACGTGTATAAAAGAGCTGGCCATCCTCTATCACACCTTTCCAGTTTCTAGTATCCCCATCTTGTTAAACAGTCTATGACTGATCTATTTTCCAGAAATGTATCTGTTCCCTTTTGTTGCTCATTTTCTGCCACAGTTTCCTGTGGCAATGAGTTCCATATGCCGTGTGAACGATTCCTTCCTCTGTTTTGGGTTTGGATTCAATGGGCTTATTTTAAACCTATACTAAAAGAAGGTTCACTCCCAATCTATGTATGCTTATAACACCAAAAGAAAAATCTGTGAAAAGGACTTTCTTACAAGGGATGAATGACAGATAATAATGTCTTGATTCATGGTCCCACAGCTCCTTTGCTCTTCTCTAACCAAACAGACAAATAAACATTTAGCTATCTCCAATCCAAAGTTAGGAAAATGCTTGAATAAAGAGCTGTGTCTTTAGATTCCAGCAGAAAATTACAGGATCTTCCTGAAGGCGTAAGAACTTAGGCAATGAATTCCATGTGTTGGAGCTGCACACAAAAAAGTGAAATACAGAGATATGAGAATTTTCCAAGACATGAGCTGACCTGCGTGAAAGGGAAACATTTTCTCCTTTAATACAGTCTCTTCTCCATCAACGAGGGTAATTTAATGGGAAGTGTAGGAGATTCACCACACCAGAAGTGAAGCCTTTTATCTCACTTAGAAACATCAATGCAATAAGTGCATCACATGGAATATTAGTCAATAACGCATATATAAAGGCAGTGCATTGATCATTCATTCATTTAATTAAAATCTTTAGCACCTGGGTCAGCTTCACCTAAGATATACCATCTACCTTATAACAGCTCCTCTCCTACTCTGCAGTAGGCTGTACACCCTATGGGGTAGATTTTTAAAAACTGCGCGATCGCGTACTTTTGTTTGCGCAGCAGGCGCAAACAAAAGTACGCTGGATTTTATAAGATACGCGCATAGCCGCGCGTATCCTGTAAAATCCTGGATCGGCACGCGCAAGGCTGCCGATTTTGGGCAGCCGGCGCGCACCGAGCCGCGCAGCCTGCCTCCGTTCCCTCCGAGGCCACTCCGAAATCGGAGCGGCCTCGGAGGGAACGCTCTTTCGCCTTCCCCTCACCTTCCCCTCCCTTCCTCTACCTAACCCACCCCCCCGGCCCTATCTAAACCCCCCCCCTACCTTTATCCATGGATTTAAGCCTCCCGGAGGGAGACGTAAATCCACGCACGCCAGCGGGCTGCTGGCGCGCCGAGACCGGACCCGGGGGCGGTTCCGGAGGGCGCGGCCACGCCCCCAGAACGCCCCAGCCCGAAACCACGCCCCCAGACCCGCCCCCAAAACGCCGCGCCCCGTCCCCAAAACGCCGCGTCGTTCGGCCCCGCCCCCGCCCCTGACACGCCCCCTTCCGAAAACCCCGGGACCTACGCGTGTCCCGGGGTTCTGAGCGCGCCGGCGGCCTATGGAAAATAGGCACGCCGGTGCGCAAGGCCCTGCTCGCGTAAATCCGGGCGGATTTACGCGAGCAGGGCTTTGAAAATCCGCCCGTATGCTTGCTTGGTAGCTTCTTTCCTCATTCTTCATCATTGGGCTCCTGTACTTTTGGAAAGATGCCTGCTTTGATGGCTCCCCATGTTCTGCCACTCTCTCACACACAATACACTGTTTCCATGGCACCTGTCATAGTAGTAACATAGTAAATGATGGCAGATAAAGACAAAAATGGTCCATTCAGTTTGCCCAATAAGTTGCTTATTGTAGTAACTGCCACTTAGTGCAGGTTACCCCTATGCTTTCTGTTAAGGGTAGTAGCTGCTGTTTCATGCAGATTATCCCATGGAGAAATGTTACATTTTCTCCCAGGACAAGCAGGAAGGTAGTCCTCACATATGGGTGACATCATCAGATGGAGCCCTGTCACGGAACACTTTTGTCAAAGTTTCTAGAACTTTGACTGGCACCACTGAGCATGCCCAGCATGCCACCAACCCTGCAACCACCAGGGGTACTCCTTCAGTCTCTTTTTTTCCTTACAGCAGTTGCCTCGCTGTTTAGGAGCTCTGTGAGAAATTTCTTACAACTTTCCTCATGGAATTTTGAAGTTTAACTTCTTAGAAAAATCCCTCAGCCAGGGTCCCCCATCGAATACCGTTCCCACCAACGCTCTGTAAGTGTTCCCCGTTGTTTGCGGTTGATTCCTGGCAGCATTTTCTATTGGTGCCCGAAGATCATTGCCCGCTCGCCCGCCTTTTTTACGATGGCAACCAGGTTCAGAAAATGTCCTGAGTGTCCAAGGACCATGTCCAGTATGGCCCGCATACCGTTTCCGTTTTGTGTTTGGGCCCCTTGCACGATGTCCGTCAATGCCCTAGTTGCACACAAATGACCCCAAAAGGCTGTCGTGCTCATCTGGATAAGATGGAGCACTTATTTGGTTCAAAACGTTCTGCTCCATCGATGCCAGTTCCAGCACAATCGACCGCTCAAGGACCGTCGACTGCAGAGACGCCCCGCCAGGAACATCGTGGAGCGGGTGACCATCCGTCACCGACACCATCGAAGGCATTGGCATCATCATCCTCGGTGCTGGAGAAGGATACCCCAGCAGTATCGACTCCCATCGAGCTGCCTGCGAAGAGGGCCCAGGGAGAGGAGCCCCCATCCTCCTCTGGACCCAGTACCCCTAGGCATTCCCCACCGAAACTGGAACCGGGCATTGAGCCTCCACGGGCCCCCGTGGAAGCTCTGGTGATGCCTAGCCTGCCTTCTACCCTGATTGCCATGCCACCCATGCCAGCCTCTCAAGAGGAATTGGATCGCATAGTCTAAGAGGCAGTGCTGAATGCCCTACGAGGCTTTCAATCGCTGCCAGCCCCCATACTGGCACCAGAACTGACTCCCTCGATGTTCGCACTGCTCCTCGAGTGCCTCGATACGCTCATCGGTGCCTTGCCGACTCAACCCATGCCACCGGACTCGCTGGCACTGAGTCATCCATCGAGACCTCCGCAGGTCCCGATACCAATATCGGGTTCCTCGGAGGAGGAAGAATCAATTCCTGGCTAGATCCCTCCATGGGAACCACTGATGCCAGAGCCCATTCCAGGTCCATCGGGGCTATCAGTGCCCAAACGGGCCCCATTTGCCCCGGTGCCCTCTATGCCGGCACTGATTTCCTCAGTGTCGATACCACATCCATCGATGCCTTCCCGTCCTTTTGGCTTGGGCATACTTCCTCCATCAGGAAGACCTCCAGGGGATGGGGAAATCCCTTATGATCCATGGGGAGACGCATCTGCGGATGATTCTTCACCAGCTTCCATAAAGTTGCTCTTAGAGCCTTCACCCCTGGAAGAGAGGAGACGATCACGTCCGGAAGACCTCTCCTTTGCCAATTTTGTCAAAGAGATGTCTGAGACTATCCCTTTTCCACTGGTGACAGAAGAAGATTCTCGTCACAAGATGCTGGAGGTCTTACAATTTGTAGGCGCTCCAAAGGAGATAATGGCAATACCGGTGCACGAAGTCCTTCTTGACCTCTTGCACTGCCTGAGGGACCATCCAGGTACTGTACCTCCAGTCAACAGGAAGACAGATGCTACATACCTATTCCAACAAGCCCCAGGTTTTCAGAAAAGTCAGCTGCCACACCATTCTGTAGTTGTGGAATCAGCTCAGAAAAAGGCTAAATGTTCATGTCCACATTCCTCTGCTCCTCCTGGAAAGGAACAGAAGACATTAGATGCAATGGGACGAAGAGTTTTCCAAGGGTCTATATTGATAGCGCGAATAGCAGCATATCAACTATACATGACCCAATATAATAGAAATCTCTGGAAACAAGTTCAGGAGATTGCGGAGACATTACCACAGCAACAACAAGAAGCCTTATCTTCCATCCTACAAAAAGGATTTGAAGCAGGCAAACATGAAGTCAGACCTGCCTACGATTCATTTGAAACAGCATCCAGAGTCTCGGCAGTGGGTATCAGTGCTAGGCGCTGGGCCTGGCTCAAGACTTCAGACCTATGCCCGGAAGTGCAAGACAAACTTGCAGATGTACCCTGTACAGGAGACAGCCTGTTCGGGGACAAGATCCAGGACGTAGTGGCCCAGTTAAAAGACTATCATGAGACCCTGCGTCAGTTGTCAACTGTCTCTGCAGATATTCCCTCTGTAGCCCGCAGGGGCACACGCAGGTATACTAGAAAACAATTCTACAGGCCACGCAGATATTTCCCTCCTCTGTCCCGTGCACGACCAGCTCAGGTACCTCAGAGGGGACAAGCACGTCAAATGAGAACACCTAGGTTACAGCCAGCTCCACAAGCTTGTCCTGTGGCTGGATTTTGACTCCCTTCCAGAGAGCAGCAGCCATCTTCCAGTAGGAGGCTGCCTTTGCCACTTTGTAGCAAATTGGCACCCAATTACCACAGACCAGTGGGTCTTGTCCATCATAACCCACGATGTTCCTGGTGGGGCGTCTCTGCAGTCGACGGTGACCATCTAAATTTTAAAAAAATACCCCCAGACTTCCCACCCAGTCTATTCTGGAGCTGGGAGGATCACACAGGAGGACTCAAGTCAGAACTCTCGACCCTTCTGTGCAACAAAGCTGTAGAACCAGTTCCACCAAATCAGTAGGACAGAGGGTTCTACTCCAGATATTTTCTAATTCCGAAAAAGATCGGCGGCCTCCGGCCTATTCTGGATCTCCATGCCTTGAACAAATTTCTTCACAAGGAATGGTTCAGAATGGTTTCCCTAGGCACCATGCTTCCACTGCTACAACGGGGATTGGCTCTGCTCTCTGGACCTTCAAGACACATACGCGCACATTGCTATCTTCCCTCCTCATAACAAGTATCTGAGATTCGTGGTGGGTCACAAGTACTATCTATACAAGGTCCTGCCATTTGGTCTCGCCTCAGCACCCTGAGTGTTTACAAAGTGCCTGGCAGTCATAGCTGCACAGTTACACAGCAGAGGCGTATACATTTCTCCATACCTGGACGACTGGCTCATAAACAGCCAGTCCAAAAAAGGAGTCCTTGACTCCCTCAGCATAAGGCTTCTAAACTTATTGGGATTTCTAATCAATTATTTATTTATATACCGATATTCGATCTGAGATATCACATCAGTTTACATTCGGGCACTGTAGGTATTCCTCTATCCCCTGAGGGCTTACAATCTAAGTTTTTGTACCCGAGGCAATTGAGGGTAAAGTGACTTGCCTAAGGTCACAAGGAGCAATAGCAGGACTTGAACGTTGGTCTCCTGGTTCGTAGCCCACTACTCTAACCACTAGGCTATCCCTCCAAATCCCATTTGACACTGTCTCACCATCTCTCCTTCATAGGAGCAGAACTAGACACGGCACTAGCCAAAGCATTCTTGCCACACGACCGCATGCTTACGCTGTCCAACCTGGCCAGCTCTATTCGCCATCAAAAAACCACCTCGGCTGGCCACCTACTCAAGTTGCTTGGCCATATGGCGTCAACAGCCCACGTCACCCCAATGGAATGCCTAGCCATGAGAGTGACACAATGGATTCTAAAATCTCAGTGGCGACAAGGTACTCAACCACTTTCGTCCCTAGTACATATCACCGGCCAGCTTCGTCTGTCCCTTACTTGGTAGACACACACAGCCAACTTGCAAGTAGGTCTTCCTTTCCAGCAACTGACTCCTCAGGTGACCCTAACCACGGATGCCTCCAACCTCGGTTGGGGAGCCCATGTCCAAGGCCTTCAATCCCAAGGAACTTAGACAACAGCCGAAGCGAACCATCAAATCAACTTTTTGGAGCTTCAGGCGATGAGGTACGCCCTTTATGCATTCCAGGACTGCCTCTCCAACAAAGTCGTCCTGATCCAAACAGACAACCAAGTTGCAATGTGGTACCTGAACAAACAGGGTGGCTCGAGCTCTTACCTGCTTTGCCAAGAGGTGCCGCAGATTTGGGCCTGGGCCCTGTCGCACTCCATGCTATTGCAAGCCACTTATCTAGCAGGCACACAGAATGCACAGGTGGACCGCCTCAGCCGACGATTCCAACCCCATGAGTGGTCTTTAGATCTCTCGGTTGCGAGCAGAATCTTCCACAGGTGGGGTCAGCCGACCATAGACCTCTTCGCTTCTGTTTCCTATACAGGGACTGAAGAACACCAACAATGGATGCCTTCGCTCATCCCTGGAACACAGGTCTACTATATACATATCCTCTGATTCCGCTAATAGCCAAGACTCTCGTAAAGCTACAACAGGACCGGGGTTTAATGATACTCATAGCCCCATATTGGCCACGCCAAGTATGGTTCCCCATACTTCTCAACCTCTCTGTCCAGGAACCTATTCGCCTGGGCACAACATCCAACCTCATCACACAGAATCACGGCAAGTTACATCACCCAAACCTCCAGACCCTGTCTCTAACAGCCTGGATGTTGAAAGGTTGATTCTACAACCACTAAATCTTTCTAGTGACGTCTCTCAAATCCTTGTAGCTTCACGGAAGCCTTCCACGCGGAAATCTTACCGCTCTAAATGAAAAAGGTTTACCTTGTGGTGCACGCAAAAGGGCTTTGATCCCTTTTCTTGCCCCACATCTAAACTATTAGACTACCTCTGGCACCTCTCAGAATCTGGCCTTCAGACTTCCTCTATATGCATGCACCTCAGTGCCATCTCTGTGTACTATCAAGGAGTAGGGGATGCCCCGATAATGGCTCAACCCCTGGTGAGTCGCTTCATGAGAGGCCTACTTCAGCTTAAGCCTCCTATGCAGCCACCAGTCGTGGCATGGGACCTCAATGTTGTACTTGCATGGCTCATTTACACTCCTTTTGAGCCCTTGCACTTCTGTGAACTCATATACCTTACATGGAAAGACCTTTTCCTAGTAGCCATCACCTCTGCTTGCAGGGTAAGTGAGTTACATGCCCTGGTGACCTACTCACCCTACACAAGGTTCCTCCATGACCAGGTAGTTCTTCGCACTCACCCTAAATTCCTACCTAAGGTGTGAACTGATTTGCATTTAAATCAGTCCACAGTCTTGCTCACTTTCTTTCCAAGGCCTCACGCTCACCCGGGTGAGTGAGCTCTGCACACCTTGGACTGTAAGCATGCTCTTGCATTTTATTTAGACCGCACCGCAGTCCATAGGAAATCCACCCAACTCTTTGTATCTTTTGAAAGAACAAACTTGGAGTGGCAGTGGGCAGGCAAACACTTTCCAACTGGTTGGCAGACTGCATTGCATTCTACTACCAGCAAGCAGGCCTTCCACTACAGGGACGAGTAAAGGCACACTCAGTCAGAACAATGGCAACGTCAGTAGCACTCTACCGTTCAGTACCAACTGCTGACATCTGCAGGGCTGCGATATGGAGCTCGCTCCACACCTTTGCAGCTCACTACTGCCTGGACAAGTAAATATAAATAATATGGAAGTGAGAAAGGATAAAGAAATGAAAGACCTAGAGGAATTAAAAGGAGATTTAGATAATACTAAATTAGTTCAAGAAGCTATGATAAAAGAAAACCAAATTTTACAAACAAAATTGGAAAAACTAGAAAATTCAAATAGAAAAAGAAATCTCCGTTTTATTAATTTTCCAATGCTACCACATATATCACCAAAGGAAATGCTTAAGAGATATTTACTTGAGGTTCTTAAGGTTCCAGAAAATGCAATACCTCCTCTGGCTAGGACATATTACATTCCAATGTATAAAAGGGTAGTACAACAGGAAGGCCAGGAGGGAGCACAGTCTATGGACAGATTGGAAGCTAGTCTGGATGTATCCAAGATTTTGGAAACATCCGACAGCGAGATGGTACAGAGTGCCACATTATTAACTACTTTTGTTTTTGAAACTGATCGTGACTGGGTGTTCCGTTTATTTTTTAAGCATAAGACAGAATTATTTCTGACTTTAGCAATAAGAGTCTATCCAGATTTTTCTAAACTAACACAAAGGAGGAGGAAACAATTTCTTTCACTTAGAGCAAAGGTTCTCCAATTAGGGGCAACGTATTGTCTTAAGTACCCATGTAAATGTTGTATAGGATACAGGGGCAAGTCGTTTGTGTTCTTTTCTCCACCTCAATTATCTATATTTTTGAGTGATAAAACACAAGTGGGAGATCCTGAGTTACAAACACCGTAGGTACCATTAGCTCTCTGAGCCCTACATTGAGTAAATACGTTATATGGTATATTATTGTTAAAACAAATTTCTTTGATTTCTTTTTACCTATATTGTCTCCTTATGATAGAGGACTGTAGCATTGTTAAAATTGCTTTTCCTAATCAAGATGGATCTTGTATTACTATATGTTAAATTTGAATAAATATTAAATAAAAAAAAAAAAGAATGCAGAAGCAGCAGCCTTCAGCCCACCATCAGCTTCCTCTTTCATCCTATGGCATGGGCCAACGCTGCTTCTGCACCTTTCTTCCATCCATGTGGCTCCCTCTCTACTTCCCATCCTTTTCCCTTTTTTTTCTCACGCTCTTCTTCCACCTCACTCACATTACTTTCCCTCCCTTCTCACTCTTTCCCCTTCCCTTGCCTCTCAACTACTCACCCCTTCCCACTCCCGTCTCTCATGCCCTTCCCACTCTTCTCCCTTCTCTCTCATTCACCCCTTCCTATCCCGTTCCCCCTTCCCTCATTCATTCACTTTCTTTTCCCTTCTTTCTTATTCAGGCACTTGCCCTCTTCTCTTCCCACTCCCTTCCCTTTCATTTACTCACCCACTTCTCTTCCCTTTCTCAGTCCCTCACCACTTCCCTTCCCTCTCTCAGTCCCTCACCACTTCCCTTCCGTTCCGACTCCATTCCCTTTCCTCTGTCACTTATCTCCCATCCCACACCACTCCCTTCTCTTACCTCTCAGTCACAATTCCATTTCCCTTCTCTCCCATGACTTGCACCCCCTCCTCCACCCTCCTCTCACAGCCCCCCTCGGTCTTCTTTTTCTGGCTGGCCAGCCTGGTGTTAACTCAGTCAGCAGATCAACATCAGGCTCACCACATGATCTCTGGTGCAGCACTGTGGGTCCTCGTCACCAGTACGTCATTAGTTGGTGCCACCATGTGGGTCATCTTCCTGCTGGTGGGGTGTAGGGTACCTACCAGCGTTTTATATAACTTTAGGATTTGGATGCATATGCAAAAGGCAAAGTAAGGCAGCTGGACAGGGGTGTTTTGGGGGGTATACATCTTGCTGCCCCAAAATGTTGCAACTTGAGGCAGATGCCTCACCTTGCCTCATTATAGAACCACCCCAGTGCATGAAGGGGTCATCAGTTCCTTTCTATGATCTGAGGCTTAATTTCACTAGGCCAATGAAGAAGGATGGTGTCATAGACAAAAACAATCTTTAGCAGATAGGAGAGCATCCAAGATCCACTCCTACACCTGTAAAACCAAGTCAGTGAGAAGAACCTTGTAGCCTTGCTGGTGTGCCAGCCCAGGGATGCAAGGCCTGCCAGCTCCCCTAGCCACCACACAGTGCCCTGGGGCACCAGGTACCATCTGGTGAGCCCCTTTCATGTTAAGACCTAACTTCTCTTCAAAAATGAAATGCTAGAGGCCAGCTGGGATTTCGTTTTGTGTTACAATTATCTGAGTATTATTTTACTGCAGTAGAAAAAAAAATGATTGATTGGGCTTGTTACTGAAAGTGGTGCAACAGCAGTGCGCAGGCTCCACCTGCTGGACACCAGGTTACACAGCATGTTAATCCCACAGAGGAAAGGAAAAGGATCAGGCTCTCTACTTTTGGGAAAAAGGATAATAAAAGGAGGTGATGGAAGAGGCAGGGAAGTAGAAAAGGTGAGGAAGGGATAGTGGAGTGGAATAACAATAAGAGATACTTTTTAGCAGTCAGCTAACTAGAATTTGCTGTAACTTTTGATTGCTATCTGATACAGGTATACAAACCCTTGGCAATGCTTTAGAGCTGGAGTTGTCTCCAAGTTTCTTCTTCTGAGCAGTGCATGGTATTAAGGAACAGATGACAGATGCATAGTCTTTGAAATCATCGGCTCAGTGTGCTGCAGCAGTCAAAAAAGCAAAAAGAATGTTAGGAATTATTAGGAAGGGAATGGTGAATAAAATGGAAAATGTCATAATGCCTCTGTATCGTCCATGGTGAGACTGCACCTTGAATTATGTGTACAATTCTGGTCGCCACATCTCAAAAAAAATATAGTTGCAATGGAGAAGGTACAGAGAAGGGCAACCAAAATGATAAAGGGAATGGAACAGCTCCCCTATGAGGAAAGGCTGCAGAGGTTAGGGCTGTTCAGTTTGGAGAAGAGACGGCTGAGGTGGGATATGATAGAGGTCTTTAAGATCATGAGAGGTCTAGAACGGGTAGATGTGAATCGGTTATTTACACTTTTGGATAATAGAAGGACTAGGGGACACTCCATGAAGTTATCAAGTAGCACATTTAAGACTAATCAGAGAAAAATATTTTTTACACAATGCAGAATTAAGCTCTTGAATTTTTTGCCAGAGGATGTGGTTAGTACAGTTAGTTTGGGCTGCCTGGAGGCCATCTTGGACATCGGATACACGACTCTCTACCTCCAGAAAACGCGCCTCAAACTTATTGAAATTCACCAAAAATTTGGTAACTTTAGTTGTAATGAATTTGAGATCGGGACCTAGGGCCTCGAGAAATGCAGTTTAATATCCTCGAGGGCTGTAACTGAGGGACTATCCGGCTAGTGGCGGCCATGACAGGGGCTTCGGCAGGCTTCAGACGTTCCTTACCCCGTTCCTTGTCTTTTTTGGCAACACTAGCGGGCATTCCAGGCCAATCAATTGGCAGGACTGAGATCTATAGTTCCAATATCATAAAACCTCTTTCAGGGGCATAGGATGGTGCATGGGGTCTGATATAGTAGGCTGGCACCAAGAGAGACAAAAACTACATCTTCCTCCCTCATTGCATCACATGATCTTCCATCCATTAACTGCTTTTAATCAAGTTGTCTTAGGGAATGGCCTCTGCTATTACTGGCATCAGTAGCATGGGATCTTTTTGGTGTTTGGGTACTTGCCAGGTTCTTGTGGCCTGGTTTGGCCTCTGTTGGAAACAGGATGCTGGGCTTGATGGACCCTTGGTCTGACCCAGTATGGCAATTTCTTATGTTCAGGTAACATCTAAGTGCATTCTGAGAGCCAACACTGTTTTGCATTTGTTGCTCATTCTCAGGGTAATTTTAAAAGGAACACGCCTGTGCCCATAAACACACCTATCGGTGCTCGCGTAGAGAGATACTGCAATTTTAAATCATGCGCACCAGTATGCGCTTATAATTTAAAACCTCCCTGCTGTGCGTATGACGTGACCTCAAGCGGTGGCTCGCGTAAATGGCCCACACATATTTCCGCTAGGGCTTTAGCGGCTTTTAAGCGCACATACAGATGGATTTTAAAACATGATCGCATGAGAGAAAAAAACAGTTTTTCCAATTAGCCCACCAGTTTGCCCAGGTCAAATTGTTCTCCATCCTGCAAGCCCTCCGCGTGACCCCCAACCCTCACGCTGTGCTAAAAGCCCTAAAACTTGAGCTCTCCAGACTTGCTGCTCATCAGGGCCAGCTGTAAAGTTACATGGATAACACACGGATGTGCACCATGGTCAACTTTAAAATGCGGACTTAACGGACGTTAAATCTTGGCCCCGCCCCCTCCTTATTCGTGACGCACGCACAGGGTATGTTTCTTAAAATGTGCATTGCTCGCGCGAGGCCCGTATATGTAGCCGTATTTGCACGCTCAATCCTTTCAAAATCAATCCCTTTATGTGTTTATGTGCATACATTAGCTCCTGAGCTTCTGCTACTACTACTCATTTTTACAGAGTAGATCCCAGTCAATGGGTCACAGCTCAAGGGCTGCAGAATACCTTTTTCAGTTCACAAGGTCAAACCAACCAACCTCCCCCCCCCCCCCACACTCTTCTCTATCTTTCTTTGCCCCCACCTTATCCCTCTCCCCATCCTCATCCCCACTTGCTCTCCTTCTGTTCCTCTTTCTCTCACACTATCAAACCCTTCCTCATCAAGGAGGGTGCACTGAACCTTGGAAAAAAAATAAATACATTTACAAGCATAGCCAGCCAGGGCCTCCCCATCCCCCGCAAATCCCCTACTTGTGCCCAAAAACAAAACTCTATAGGTTGACACCATCCCCTGGGCCTCCCCTCTCTTACCCCCATTCCTGCAGAGGTGCCATCTTGTACTGTGTCCTATGACAGAACCAGCCAATGCTCAAATCAACCGTCAAATCTGAAGATGCAAAAAGAGGACAAATTCCAAATAATTGTGTTTCTGCTGAGAGATTTGTGCCAATTTGTAAACATTTTTTTTTTATTGAATACCCCATCAACCATAAACCGCGATGCCAAACAGCTTCTTGTTCCATTCAATTGTTGTTCATATCAACCATCGCACTATGTGCTCAGCTGCTGGAAAATCAATACTTTCGTTGTGGGTATCTGGCAAGCTTCACATGGGTACGTAGTACAAGCCCTCCTTACAGGAAACTGTTTTTGAGGAGCTGTAATTCAATTATTAGGAGTTCACCAAAGTCATTGCAGAACTGGAGACTTATCAAGGATCAAAAGTCTTATTTTATTTTATGTATTTATTCGTTTTGATTTATATTCCACCTTTCAGCCACTTCTAGGGTTGCCAACTTTTCCATGGAGCAGGACTGGACATTTGGGGGCCGTCCAGCTGCAGCCCCCCCCCCCCTTTTTTCCCCTTTCAAATCAAGCATTGATTTCTTCCTAGGCAGATTCTGCCTGCCTGACTTTGGGGCTCGGTTCGACTCTCCACTTCCTCTGCGACTCCCAGGAGGATAGCGGGAAGTAGCAACAAGTGCAGCACAGCTGTGAGAGAGGCAGAGGAGGAGGAGAGTTAAACCGAGCCCCGAAAACAGGCAGGTGATTGGTGCGCTGCCAGGCTGCCATCACTGATTGGCCCTTGGCCTTGCCTGACCGGGTTTTACAGTGTCCGGTCACCCTTAGAACCACTGTACAAAAGGCTTAAAAACTAGGCTGTCCGGTCAAAAACCGGGCACTTGGTCACCCTATCCACTTCACAGAGGATTACGCTCGGGTACTACTGTTGTACTACTGTTAGTGAATGAAAGGTGCAGCAGAAACTTTAACACAATATTTAACAGCTGCTTTAAAGCTTATCGTGATCTCAAAATGGGCAATAGGCAGGACACATGGGTTGGTGGCAATGCCACAGTCACAGGCAATAAAGCTGTGAAGGCACAGCTGTATCCTGCTCTATCTGCCAAAATGGATGGCAGGAAAGATTTTGCTAAGAGACATTTGGCCAGGCCTGGATACAGCCAAATACCAACAAATCCTGGGCGGATGCACAAGAGCTGATTGTGCATCCAGGAACCGTGCACTTTAAGGGGACAGTAGCTGACAGCTCATTTAAAAAGAGAACGTACCTGCATTGTTTCCCTTCGACGTGTGCTCATGCACTTTTTACCTGCTTCTGGTGGTGGTGAGGCGGTGAATACTAATATTATGTGGACTTTTGGAAATGCCAAGTATATCTGGTTTCCTTCCCCTTGTTCTGGGCTCAGCCCGTGCCGACTGGCATTCTTCCTGGATGCTCTGACCTGGGGGCTAGTCACCTGCATACACACAGGTCTGCCTCGAGGGCTTACCCAATGTAAACACACACAATTACTGGGATTATACCTGGGGGCTTGAACCCAGGAGCTTATTCCACACAAAAAAAAAACTTTGATTTAGTTCATCACGTTTCCAGGTATTTTTAGGAAAGTAAATTTATTTGAGCAATAAAAAGACAGAGCAAATAAAATCAGATCATACAAAATTAGACGCAGATAATAACAATTGCTACATATATATAAAGCTTACATGTTTCCAAAGGATCAGTCTGTGCTATCACGTCCAGAAGAGCTTTCTCCCTCTCTAGTTGTTATTTCTCCTTATACACTAAATGCTTGGGAAAGCAGCAGTGTTCCCTCCCTCTGTATTCTTATCAAATTCAGGAGCAGCTGTGTGGCCTTCACTCACTCCGGCTTTAGTATCAGTTAATTGCTTACTTTCTCAGCAAAGAACTACTAGCTTTACAGTTCTCAGATTCTTGCCTGTTCGTAAACATTTCACAGTGCAAAACAGTAAATATGATTTCACTCAGAGGTGGACCAGTGGCCTTCCATCTAGTCTGAATCCATACAGCCTAATCTCTAAATACATCCTCAGCCAGAGTAGTCAGAAATAATTCCACTGCACCCCTCCTCCCCTGGGAAATGCCTCTTTCTAACCCAGCTAGAAAACATACACTGTGAAAATCCAGGCAGACTTTCAGCCGCGCAGAGAGCAAATTTTAGCCAAGCTAGTTTTCCTGGGTAAACAATGATGTACCTGAGTGAAGTGGCCTATCCGAAAGCTGCTAAAAAGCCCCCACAGGGTTCAGAATGCACCAACCTTGAGCCACATTGGAAAGAAGCATTCTCAGGGGCACATTTAGATCTGAGGAGTAAAACCGTGCATGCACTAATTTACTCTCCCTCCCCCCTCACTGCCCAGGCAGTGGTTCGGGTTCTTTTGGCACATCTGTCTTACATTAGCTACGTTGCAAAGGGAACTTACCCATCTAATTTCTCTATGAGAGTTACCTACAAAGTTTGTGCGGTAAAAGTGTGCTTATACAATGCCACTACATGGGGTGCCCAAAACGCCTATAGTTTAGAATAGCAAGGATTTCCTGCTTACCCCTCCAAAAAATGGTCTGTCAGGCCCTCTCCCATCTCCAAATATTTCCAAGCCCAGGTCTGTCTCTTGCAGGCAGGGCCGTCCTTCAGGGCAGGGGGTGATCAAGAGCGACCGCCCTGGGCCCCAGACTTTGGCGGGCCCTGCTCTATCATGGTAGCCGCAGCCTTAACACTATGAGTTCAGTGTTCCAAGACCCCACTTCTTTTCATTTGCCCTGGGCCCTGCACCCTCCTAAGGTCAACCCTGCCTAGGTGCCTGAGCCATCTGGTGACCCCCATGGTGACCCCTCCTTTCCGTTGAGACTTCCTCTCTTCTGCCATTAACACAGTAAGTGCACGCTTCACCGATTGCTTTCCTTTACAACTGAATATCCTTCTGTAACTATGGACTGATTTACCTGTGCTTTTTTTTTTTCCCCTGGAGGAGGCAGAATGGGAGAGAAACCTTCAGTTCTGGAAACCATCTCTCAAAAAGGATAGAAGTGATGCAGAGAAAGGCAACCAAAGTAGTGTGGAGTCTGCATGGAAAGATTTGCGACATGTTTACCCTGGAGGAGAGGAGGAAGATGTGTTATAGACTTTCAAATACAGTACCTGAAAAGGATCAAACCTTTTCCAATGGAAAAGAAGCTGTAGAACTAGGGGTCATGATATGAAACTCCAAAACGGGGAGACTCAAGAACAGGGGCCGATGTAGTAAGTCATGCCGATCATACTATGGGGGGGTTTCCCCCTGTTTCAGCAGGAGGGGGGGGGGGGTTTCAATGCTAACCTTGCTCAGATATTTAATAAGGGCTTTAGCGCCCAAAAAAAAACAAACCCCAGTGTTAAAAAACCCCACTGCAAGTTTAATGCGTCTGATGCAAATTGCAGATAATAGCCTATTACCCTACAATGCATGGAGGTGCACTAGTGGGAACACCGCCCAGTGTGTCTTTTTTTTTACATGTGAATTTTATTAATATTCAAAAACCAACAATACTGTTGCATTGCCTAGTTTAAACATAAACAGTATTATACCACAACAACTACGTACAACATCAAAATTGACCTATCACTCCCCCCCATCCTCCACCCCTCCCCCCCAACTCCTAGTTTACCTTCTCCGCACTACAAGTGGTATAACATGAGCACATGTAATATAATCACATATAGGCAAAGTAGTAAGATAAGACATACCCCCTCATGCAATAGTGTAATGAACATTACGTGACATCAAGAATGGTTTCCAGATATTTATAAAACCTTTTTGCCTGTGCCGGAAGCTTGCTTTGATAGAATGGGACAGAATGGGATTCCAGGCTTAACAACCTCACTAATCTTTTGTGCCACTCAGTGAGAGACGGGCCAGACGTCTCCAACCAATGCGTTAGAATACATTGTTTCCCCAACTAGGCAGCATTTATGTATGAAGAGCACATCCGCTTTCCTCACTCCTTCAGTTTCCGAAAGCTTCCCCAGAACACAAGCTTCGGCTGAGCATTCTACGGGTGCGGACCACCATCTACTAATATTGGCAAACATATCTCACCAGAACTTTTGAACCTCTGGGCAGCCCCACAATAAATGGCTAAGAGTCGCTTCCCGATGACCACATTTAAGACAGTTGCCATGGCCTGAGATCCCAACCCGAAAAGCTTGTCGTGGGGATAATAGAGCCTGTTCAGAATTTTAAATTGAAGTTCTCTATACCCCACACCTTCCATATACCTATGAACAAAGAATAAAATATAAGGCACTATGGGGTAGATTTTCAAAGGGGTACGCGCGTACCCCCCGAAAACCTACCCCAAACCCCCCTGCACGCGCCGAGCCTATTTTGCATAGGCTCGGCAGTGCATGCAAGCCCCGGGACGTGCGTAAGTCCCGGGGTTTGCATGGAGGGGCGTGTCGGGGGGTGTGCCGCGAGTGACGCGGTGTTTCGGGGGCGGGCCCAGGGACGTGGCGCCGGCCCAGGGGCGTGGTCGAGGCCTCCAGACCAGCCCCGAGGTCGGGTGATGGCGCGCCAGCAGCCCGCTGGCACGCACAGATTTACACCTGCTTTCCGCAGGCGTAAATCTGCCAACAAAGGTAGGGGGGGTTTAGATAGGGCCGGGGGGGTGGGTTAGGTAGGGGAAGGGAGGGGAAGGTGAGGGGAGGCGGAGGGAACAGGCAGCACGCGCAGGTTGCACAAATGTGCACCCCCTTGCGCGCGCCGACCCCAGATTTTATAAGATACGGGCGTATCTTATAAAATCCAGCGTACTTTTGTTCACGCCTGCTGCGCGAACAAAAGTATGCACTCGTGCAAAATTATAAAATCTACCCCTATGTATAATACACAAATTAATCCATGATGAAAAAGCGGAGTGGCTAAACACAGCACTCCGTGTACATGTGCCTCACAGAAATCTAAGATCAGCTAATAAAGCGCTATTAACTGTTCCATCCGTTAAATCAGAACGACTCACACAAGTAAGAGAGCGAGCGCTGTCCCTGGCAGGACCCGTACTGTGGAACTCAATACCACTTGAAATCAGACTACAGAGAAGCTTTAAACTTTTCAAAGTAAGTCTAAAGACCTGGCTTTTTAAACAAGCCTTCTATAAGCAGAGCGAAGAGAACAAAGGAAGCACATAAGGAAGCACCAAGCAATCAGTTTTTTTGTTTATGAAATTTTTCTCCCTCCTATCTCCTATTACATATTAGAATACTAAAATTATATAGGTACCGTAAAGAAGACTCTTTCAACCAAAATATAAGCAAACTCAACACATAGCTTTTATATTTAAAACATGCTACCGTTCTCTAATGGCACACCTATAATATGTTATCTATACCAGCCAACTTTTAACCCTATTTGTGCCTTTTTGTAAACCGTTGTGATGGTGAACTAACTTAACGACGGTATAGAAAAGATTTTAAATAAATAAATCATGAATGCATTACAAAAACATATCATCTTCATCTAAATTAATACGCAGTTCCTCGCCCCAATCCTGAGCCAAAGTTTTTAAGAGGCAGTTACCACAGGATCTATGAGAAGGACTATCAAAGAGTTGCCTTTTAGTCTTCCATTGTTCCTGCTTCCATAACGTCAGCCATTTTGGGTGATACGGGTTTTGCTTTATCTTTCTCTCTCTTCGTTACCCTTAATGCCATAATGCTGTGATTTCGTTTGAGACCTCCAAACTGATCTTTCACCCTTCGCTTCTCCGCAGCCGAAGTCAGAATGTGAATTTCTCCTTTCAGTGGTGCAAAAATAATCATGAAAAAAGGTGGCAGCACCCAGAGCTCAGCCGGACACATCTGGCTAAACCCACCACATCACGTGACTCTCTAGTGTGTCTCTTTTACCATGTGAAATGTAATGCCAGCCCGGCGAGTACTCCCTCCCTCCTCACCACGCCAAATTGCTCCCTTCTCATAAAATGAGATGTGGCCAGGCAGTCTGGGCTCTGGTCCATCCTCCCTCCCTCTCACCTTATAATGAAGTCTGCCCAGCAGGTCTGGGTCCATTCTGCTTCTAGCCACCTCTTTCTCTTAAAAGATTAAATCAAGCCATGAAAACTCCAGAGCCCTCCAAATCTCCCCTCCCCACTCGGGAACCCCTGCTGAAGACCTTACCTTCTCTGGCAGGGCTGTTCCCTCACCGACAGCTGATTGATCCTTTCACTGACACAAGCTTGATTCATAATGAGAGGAACTGGTGCCGCTGGGATATTAGTGTGCTTAGCATTAGGAACTTCCATAGTGTTATGTTTAGCGGCTCACGGAACTGCCTGAGAGCCACTGTATTCACCTCAAGCACTGCCTGATGCTGCTGGAGGCCTTCTGTCGCAGCAGAATGCTGCTGTCACTGCACGCTACCATTCTGGCCAGGCCACTGCCTCCCCTTAGGCACACATGCATAATAAATGCAAAACGGCAGGAAACACTGAGTGGCGCCTCCCGATGATGTCAGCCCAACTGGGCTGTTTAAGCAAAGGTCCCGAAGTATTACCTTGCCTCAGCAATAGGTCTCCTGCCTAGTAGCAGTGCGTATTGCTCCTGCATTACTGGTTGTCCTGCGTTGGTGTTTGTTCTTGAGTTCCTGTGCTCCAGCCTTGCCTTGCTATCTTGTCCAGTGTCTCCTGTGTGTCTTTGTCCATCCTTGGCCTGATCTCTGGATCGGACTTCTTGCACTGGACTTGACTACGCTTGCCTGCTACCTTGTCCTGATCTCTTGCATTGGACCTGACTACATTTGCCTGCCACCTGGACCTGACCTGCATTGTACCCTCATCTACATTTGTCTGCCACCTGCCCCAACCACTGGCCTGTTCCTGCTCTCTCCAGTCTGCTGCCTGTCCTGACCCAGTGTGCCTCTGGACTCTTGTTCACTCACCACCCTAGGGACCCATCTAAGTCCTGCTGGCCACCAGAACCTATGGGCTCAACCTGCAGGGGAGGGGGCTGGTATAGGCGAAGCTCCAGTCTGTTCCATATCAGGGTGCATTCAGCAGCTGTCAGCATGGGCCTCGTAGGTTCGCCTACAAGGCTGCATCAACTATGCCACAGTAACAAGTGCTCACTCTCATGCCATTCATCACAGTTTGCTGAGGCCAGGCCATGAGCTCGATGGACATAAGAACATAAGAAATTGCCATGCTGGGTCAGACCAAAGGTCCATCAAGCCCTGCATCCTGTTTCCAACAGAGGCCAAAACCAGGCCACAAGAATCTGGCAATTACCTAAACACTAAGAAGAACCCATGCTACTGATGCAATTAATAGCAGTGGCTATTAATTATACTTAGGGAATAGCAGTGGCTATTCCCTAAGTATAATTGATTAATAGCCATTAATGGACTTCTCCAAGAACTTATCCAAACCTTTTTTGAACCCAGCTACACTAACTGCACTAACCACATCCTCTAGCAACAAATTCCAGAGCTTTATTGTGCGTTGAGTGAAAAAGAATTTTCTCCGATTAATCTTAAATGTGCTACTTGTTAACTTCATGGAATGCCCCCTAGTCCTTCTATTATTCGAAAGTGTAAATAATCAAGTCACATCTACTCGTTCAAGACCTCTCATGATCTTAAAGACCTCTATCATATCCCCCCTCAGCCATCTCTTCTCCAAGCTGAAAAGTCCTAACCTCTTCAGCCTTTCCTCATAGGGGAGCTGTTCCATCCCCTTTATCATTTTGGTTGCCCTTCTCTGTACTTTCTCCATCGCAACTATATCTTTTTTGAGATGCGGCGACCAGAATTGTACACAGTACATTGCCCAGTTTGCTCACCAGCTACAACAGCAGCAAGACCAACTGAATAAGATGGACAGTTATTTTCAGAGTATGGCCACCCATCCAGCTCCCACAGCACCTGCTCTGGCACTGCCAGTACAGCCTGCTACTCCCATGTTTCATTTGCCTCTGTCTCTGAGGTACGTGGGATCCTGCCAAGTGTAGAGGCTTCTTGAATCAATACCAGCTGTAATTTGAATCAGTTTGACCATACATCTAGACCTTCAATTTCATGAAAGGGATGTAGCTAATCGTCCCATTCACCTTACACCTAATTTCCAATGGTTTCCAGGTCATCTCCTGAGTTGGGGCTGGTACAAGAGCAGTCCATGCAAATAGATAGCCTCGAGTGCTCAGCTGAGGAGAACCAGAGGTGCCAACGCCTCAACTTGTGTTTGTATTGTGCTGCACCTGGGAACTTTGCAAACTGCTGCCCGGCTAAGCCGGGAAACTCCAGAACCTAGATCTAGTGGGAGAGGCCACCCTAGGTCAATCATGTACCTCTCCACAAATCCTACCACCAGTACATCTCTCATTTGGGGACACCTATGTGGATACACAAGCCTTTCTTGATTCCAGCACTGGAGGCAGTTTCATTTACAGGTTCTTGGTGCACTACTATGGAATTTAGACCATGGAAGAAACCTTACCTGGGCCACCATTCCAAAAGCTATGCAGACAGAGAGCAGATCAGCTTATATGTACTGCACAAAGTGGTCAATGCAGTTATCTTAGGGCTACCTTGGCCTATGCTGCACCAGCCCCACATCGATTAAAGTACTCTGCAATTTGCCAGATGGAGCTCCTGCTGCTATGAGCAGTGCCTCACCAAAGTCTCACCTGTCATGCACCTCGCCCGGACCGTCACCCCAGAGCTACCGGGTCTGCCACTGCAGTACATACAGTATGCAGATGACTTTGGCAAGCAGCAGGCAGAGGTCCTGCCACCACATCTCTCCTATGACTGTCCCATTGACTTGATTCTTGGAAGGTACCACCCAGAGGATAGAGTCTACCTGCTACATCTGAAACACAGGTCATGTCCAAATATATCAAGGAAAATCTGGATGGAGGTTTATTCGCCCTTCTTCGTCACTGGCCGGGGCCAACTTCTTTTGCATGGGGAAAAAGATGGTTTGTTATGCCCTTGCATCGAATACCGTGGGCTCAATGAAATTACCAAGAAGAATCGTTACCCACTCCCACTGATCTCAGAACTGCCTCAAGAGAGGCGCAGATATTTTCCAAGCTTGTCTTGCAGGGGGCATACAACCTAATTAGGATCTAAGAGGGAGACGAATGGAAAACCGCTTTTAATACCAGGAATGGACATTATGAATATCTGGTGATGCCCTTTGGGTTATGCAATGAGAGTTTTCAAGATCTCTACTCCCATGTGGTGGTATATCTGGATGATATCTTAGTCTTTTCAAAATCACTGCAAGAACATAGAGATCATGTGAAGCAAGTCCTCCAGAGGCTCCATGAGCACCACCTTTACGCAAAGTTAGTACCTATGGAATCTTGTTCACTTTCACCACCCTAGGGACCCTCCTAAGTCGGCCACCAGAACCCAAGAGCTCAACCTGCTGGGGAGGCAGCTGGTATAGGCCTTGTAGGTTTGCCTACGAGGCTGCATCAACTATACCACAACAACAAGGGCTCGCTCTCATGCCACTCATCACACACAGTCTCTTCAGAAACTCCAAAGACTGAGAACAATAAGCCTCTCAGCTGATCAATGTGTCTACGTCAGATCTGTTGATCAGTGGTCTGGACCTTGTATGACAGCGATCCAATGATCTCAGTGATGGAAGCAGGGACCCACTTTTGTCCAAACTCATAATATCTAGCAGGCATAGTCTTGTAGAGTAAATGAGCACAAAGTAGATGAGCCCAGGGATGAGTCTATGCCTGTTCCTGTTTGCATTGTATTCTGCAGAGAGGTCAGGAGTAAAACAGTCTAAGCATGTCTTAAGGTGGCATTCCATGAGCAGTTCTGCTGGACCGACCCCCATAACTGGGCAAGGCATAAGGTTGCAAGATGAGGAATTAGGCAAGCCTAGTAAGTCAATCTCCTTCAATGATTCCCTTTAATGCATTTTTTGTTGACTTCACCAACCACTCTGTCAGGCCATTTGCCTGAGCTGGTAAAGTGCAATGCTGATAGCCCTGAGATTTCTTTGCACAAATTCCTTGGAGTCATCAGATCTGAAAGCAGACTCATTTCATATGATCGTGTCTGGTAGTCCCTCAATTGTAAACAACTGCTGAAGCACTGTAATGGTTGACTTGTTCACGTCATAGGTCTCTTCATCCAGGTTCCACACAGCAAGGTCAAGCAGCCCTCAAGCTGCTGGCAACAAGGCATTGCTCCAAGAGATCTCTTTTCAAGGAGCAGGGCTCAATCCAGTTCTTTGGGGGACATGAGCATTGGTCCCTATTTCCCACCCAACAGAGTAGCTCCTGGTTCAAGACCTAGCAGAGCCTTTGTGTCCTTATCCACCATTAACTACTACTACTACTTAACATTTCTATAGTGCTTCTCGACGTACACAGTGTTGCACAAAACATATGAGACAGTCCCTTCTCAGTAGGTGCTTACAATCTAATCAAGTCAAACATACAGGGCAAAAAAAACTTTGGGAATTTCATTTAATAAGACAATAGTTAAAAATGAATGAGGCTGTAAGTAGGACAATCAGGATTTAAGATTTAAAAGCAGCCTTAAAAAGATTAGTTTTTATTCAGCATTTAAATAAGGCAAGAGAGAGACAGCATGATGCACCAGCTCAGGAAATCTATTTGAAGCATGTAGTGCAGCCAGGTGGAAAGCATGAAGTCAGGAATTGGTGGTAGAAGAGAAGGGCAAAGATATGAGTGACTTGCTTGATGAGTGGAGTGCCCAAGGAGGAATATAGAGAGAAATAAGAAAGGAGACATACTGAGGAGCCGCAGAGTGAAAGCTCATATTGGTGAGTAAGAGTAGCTTGAACTGTATGTGGGAGCAGATATGGAGCCAATGTAGTGACTTGAGAAGAGGGGGTATGTGTGTAGCAACTTTGGCGAAAGATAAATCATGCAGCTGAATTTTGGATGGATTGTAGTGGAGAAAGATGGCTCACTGGAAAACTTGTGAAGAGCAGGTTGCAATAATCAGGATGAGAGAGAAGTCCATATTCAGGACCAGTCTGGAAAGCAAAGTTAGCCAGATAAACTTATCCGGCTAACTTTAGAAGGATATTCAACAGCATAGCTGCACTTTTGAATATAGCCAGCTAACTTTAATCAGCTAATTCTAGGACTGTTTTTTGGCTTAGTCTGTAATATTAACCCAGCTAACTGAATATCGGTGTTAGCTATTTAAGATAGATGGCTAATGCCACCCTTCCCAGTTATGCACCCAAAAAGCCTCTAACTTAGACTATTTTTCTAGCCGGCTTAACTTATTAGCCAGATAAGTGTCCAAATCATCATTTAGCCAGCTAATTTCTGATTTACCAAATAAGCCTGATACTTCACTTTCAATGCATATCCAGCATAGTTCTCTGCTTCAACGGCAGGGGAGAAGAAAAAAGGGTTCGCACTCACAAAGCGGGGAGTAGCTGGCTTGTTACGGCGGTTACTACCCCAAACCAAATGTGCCTCATACTTCACTTTCGATGCATATCCAGCATGGCTCTCTGCTTCAACGGCATGGGAGAAAGACTGATACATCACGCATATCCAGCATAGCTCCCTGCTTCAACGGCAGGGGAGAAGAAAACCAACCAATAAGGGCTGTATAACATAGTCTGGGTAAAACAAATAAGCATGGGTGTAGCTTGCTTATTGCGGCGGTTACTACCCCTACTACCCCTAACTAATCTAGCTAGATATTTCACTTGGATGCAGCTCCATCACTGCTCTCTACATTAATGGTGGGGGTGAAAGGGAAATAGAACCAAGAGCTAAGAGAAACAGATAAGTATGAGAGAAAAAATGTGTGAGGCTTGCTGGGCAGACTGGATGGGCCGTTTGGTCTTCTTCTGCCGTCATTTCTATGTTTCTATATGTTTCTATGTTTCTAAATGATTCTGAATATGGACCTTAGTGTGATTAAGGGTTCTGGTAATGGGTTTAGAAAGAAAGGGACAGATTTTGGTGAGGTTTTAGAGAACGAAATGGCACATTTTAACAGTGTTTTGGATAGATGTAGAGAAGGAGAGAGAGGAGTCAAAGATGACTCCAAGGTTATGGGTTGAGGGGACAGAGAGAATTACAGTGTTATCCACAGAAATAAAGACAAGAGGAAGAGAAGAAGTAGGCTTGGGGGGTGGGGGGGAGAGATAAGGAGCTCTGTCTTGGCCATGTTGACTTTAAGGTGGCAGTGCGACATCCAGGTAGCAATATCAAACAAGCGGGCTGAGATCTGGGACTGGATTCCTGATAAAATTTCTGGTGTAGACAGGTACATCTGGGAAACACCACCATAAAGATGGTGTAGAAATCCATGAAAGGAAATCAGAGCACCAAAGGAATTAATATAGAGAGAGAAGAAAAGAGGGTCCAAGGCAGAACCCTGAAGCACACCGATAAGAATGGAATGGCAGTAGAGAAGGATATGCCAGTGGAAACACTAAAAGTGCAATGGGAGAGGTACGAAGAGAACCAATACAGAACAGAATCCTGAAATCCAAATGAGGACAGAGTATCAAGAAGTAGGTGGTGATCAACAGTGTCAAAAGCAGCAGATAGATTAAGGAGGATAAGGACTGAGTAAAGACCATTGGTTTTAGCCATAAACAGGTCACTGGAGACCTTTGCAAAGGATGTGGAATTTAGAGGCGAAAACTAGATTGGAGTGGATCAAGAATGGCTTGAGATGAAAGTTAGGACAACAGTAGTGAGCATCACATTCAAGTAGTTTGGGGGAGGAGGGTACTTGCCATGTTCTTATGGCCTGGATTGGGCACTGTTGGAAACAGGATGCAGGGCTTGATGGACCCTTGGTCTGACCCAGTATGGCATGTTGTAATGTTCTTAGGGAGATGGGGCACTAGTTTGCAGGTCAGTGGGGTCTACTGAGGGTTTTTTGAGGAGCTGTGTGATCACAGCATGTTTGAGGGCAGCAGGAACAGTAGCAATGGGAAGTGATAGATTGACGAGGTGACAGATGGAAGGGATGATGCAGAGCAGATAGAGCTAAGGAATTGAATGGGAATGGGGTCAGAAGTGCACTATCAAAACCACTGTTACTAAATACACTTTTTAACTTCCTTTCAAATAGGGTCTAAGTGTTTTGCACAAGCCCTCATTCTATAACACTCTATGACAGGAGGTAAGAATTTTCAATGGAATTTTCCAGTAGATTAATTGATGCACTTGTCATAGATCTTTAACATCTAAAGAAGTCCTTGGTGTACTACTTTTTCTACAACTGACAGCTCCAGAAACGCCATACAATTGCACTACAACCAGTGGGCACAGATCATCACATTATCTTAACTTTTCACTTGCCAATTTGGTGACCTTTGCAGTGCACTTGGAGCCTGTGAGAACAATGAGCACCTCTGAGCTCCATGTGACCTTTACTGGTCTGAGACCTCAAGTCATACTAAACTGATAACCAGACCACTAGCAAACAATGTTCCTGTCCCTCTGGAGAATGCATTCAGGCAGGCTTGCAAGCTGAATTATGGGGGCAGTTTGCAAACGACGTGAGCAGTTTTAACACGTGCATTTTATGCTCATTTTCAAAGGGAGCCTATTCAAATTGTTCCTCTTTGAATAATAGGAAACGTCCATATCCTTTGCATGTGCTCTTTGTGCGGGCGGGTGCCAAAGCAGCATGTGTACATCCGGGAATCAAATATACACACACACACACACCATTTTTTCTCCCTTGACCTAGACAAACCTACATTTTCTTGACCTAGACAAACCTCATTTTCTGAGGGCCAAAAGTGTGAGCACTATGGAACCCATGTAGAAGTTCAGCTGCACTCAGCCAGTCCCACTTTATTTAGGTAAATACCTTTGCAAATAGCCCTCTATGAGATACACTATTAGAGATTTTGAGTAATCTGGCTGGGGCATAGGATATTCATCTTCAAGAAATATCCATTTTGCACTGGCTTGACACGGACATTCTGAAGAGATAGTTTCCTTTTCAAAAACTAATTTGGCCCTAGCATGAACAAATATTAGCTGACAATAGCAATAGAAATATAGAATTTGACAGCAGATAAGAACAGGAAGTCTTGTCTAGTCTGTCCACTTTACAAAACCATCGACACCAGCTGATCTCTGGCCTTCTTTTCATTTCTCTGCCGCTAAAGATTCCCTCTGAACTGGCCAGTTATTCCTGGTTCATGCCCCATGCATTGGGGCTGTTGCTTAAGTAGCAGAATATATATATATATTTTTTTTTTACTTTCTTGGATCAGTTGCTGGATAAGTTTGCTTCATTTTAACATGTGATATCAAGCACTTGCTAAGCCTTTCCCTGTGGATCCTGCAGGTTTTCTCTTCCTACTTTTACTTTTTGCCAGACGACCACTCCTGACATCAACCTTGGGAGGGAGGGAGGATGAGAGAAATGAAGAGCACTCATTTGCATGGCAGGGCCTCCACCGAGCTAGCAAGAGGCCCTGTCCATGGCAAAACTGTTCATGGCTTCCCCAGTAATTCCCACATGCCACTGACCTGGCCATAAATATTTATTGGTGAATGAAGGGGGTCCCACATGGCACTGGATGCAAGCAGATAATTGTCTGCAGCTGTCCTTGTAATCCTTGGGGATTTATGCATAATTCATATTACAGACTACTCCTTTTTGATTAGCCCACTACATGGCACAGGAGAGGTTTATCCTTTGGTTACTATTCTTGCTTTCCCGTAGCTTCACCTTTTAGATTCTCTTCTACTCTTAGTCTCCGGGAGGTCATAGAATCAATGTATATAAAACTAAGAAAACCTAATTTCTTACCTGTAAGTTTGCTTCCTAGGAGCTTCTGTCCATGTTTATCTAGGGCTTGCCTGTTAATGGGTTATCGATCCTTGCTTCTCGTTAAAAAGATTGGCCTACCTCTGATGTTTGCTAGTAATGAAGAACCATCTGCTGCTCTGGTACCGCTCAGAGTAATTACCTGGCTGCAGTCCGTGGAGAAAGCACGCTCTGGTAATTGGACAAGCTTCAGCATGTTAAGCATTGGGAAAAGCCATGCAAGAGGAGAATAATGAGAATTTTTTAGAAAACGCATTCACAGAAATGAGATGTGCTTTGTTAACGTATGGCAACGTTTCCTCAGACTGTGTGTAAAAGGGGCTCTGCAAGGATTTCGGAACTCATTGTCACACACAGTCCCCATGCTCTCAACTCAGTCACACGTACTCTCCTTCGCTCTCAATCACATGCACCGTCTCTCTCCCTCTCTCTATGAGCAACAGACTGTAAGAGTGGTTTCAGGTGCCTTTGAAAATCTGACAACTCAGGAGAAGCTCCAGTTCTGCATCAGCAACAGGTGGACTCCAAGTCCATGATAACCAAGTCCAAATGTGATCCATGTAGCAAGTTCAAGGTGCATTCCAGGAAGCAAGATGCAAAATAATAAGTCCAAACCTGATCCAGGTAACTGCTATATGTGTGCAGCACGAGGCGCCCTGGTTGCATGGAATGTGCAGGTTCTGTCCAAGATGCTCTCTTGGTTCTTGTTCCTGTTTGATCTTTTCTGGCTGTGCAGCCCCCACCTAGGTGAACGCTGGTTTACATAATAAGTTAACATAGTAACATAGGAAAGATGGCAGATAAAGACCAATACAATCCATTTAGTCTGCCCAGCAAATTGTTTTTTTTAAAGGGTAATTGCAACTGCTGCTCCTTGCAGGCTACCCGCAAAGTGTAATAGAAAAGTTACCCCCTTTCTTCATCTCAATTTTCTAGCCAGCAGGGATCCCCTATGTTTGTCTCATGCAAAGCCATGGTTTATTCAGATTTGTTCCATAGTCAAGGAATATGGGCGAATGCAAATACTCGGGTTTATTCAGATTTGTTTGATATCGAATAAATGGGGGGACAAGTGCAATACCATGGTTTATTCAGATTTGTTTGATAGTGAATGAATGAGGAGTGAATGTAATACTCAGGTTATTCACTGTTCGATACTGAGTGAATGGTTAGTTAGTTCAATATCATGGTTTATTCAAATTTTTTTTGATACTGAATGAATGGGGGGATGAGTACAATACTCTGGTTTATTCAGATTTGTTCTATACTGAATGAATGAGGGGACACACAATACTCGGGTTTATTCAGGTTTGATAGTGAATAAATGGGGGACAAGCACAATATTCAGGTTTATTTAGATTTGTTCAATACTGAATAAATGGGGGGACAAGCGCAATGCTTGGGTTTATTCAGATTTGTTTGATATTGAATAAATGGGGGGACGAGCACAATATTCTTTTTTTTTTTTCAGATTTGTTCGAAACTGAATAAATGGGGGGACGAGCGCAATGCTCGGGTTTATTCAGATTTGTTTGATACTGAATGAATGGGGGGAATGAGTGCAATTCTCAGGTTTGTTCAGATTTGTTTTGATAAGGCTGCATTTCTTTCGCTCTTTCATGGACCTTCTAGTCAGAGATGCATACATTGTGAAATTCATGCTCTTGTTGTATGTGGGGGTTTTTGGGTTTTTTTTTAATTATCTAATTTTCTAATCTGCCTTGAATTGTAAATATGTGAGGAATATAAATCTTTGAAATAAATAAATAAAAACAAGTACAATTTAAGGTGTAATTTTAGAAGTTCCCCTTCTGGAAATTGACTCCCCCGCTAGGCACATACAAATGCATGTATGATCTGCACCTCTTTCTGCTGGCAGCCAGCTGGAGGTAAAAGCAGCACACTAGCTTTGAAAATCTAATCCATGCATGCTGTTTTCCTTTCCCACCCCAGGAAGGCTGGCACATGTTTAGCAGGGCAGAAGGAAAACAATTTTTAGCTAAGGCATTCTACCTCAGTAACTATGTACTTACCCAGATACCTTTGGAGATTGACCTTACAGCAGGGATCTCCAAACTCTTCAAGTGAAGGGCCACATATGACATTTCAAATGAATAACAGAGTTCCCGTTGGGGGGGAAGAAGATCCCTCTTGAAGTGTCACTGAGTTGGGGGGATTCCCTTCATAGAGAGTCTGGCCCCTTTCAGTGATTTGAAATGCAGAGGAAGGGAGGAGGCAGGGGACATGGCTCCCAGGGATACTGCAGATAGTGTCAGTAATAATATTTCTAGATACCCCTACATCTGCTCCCTGGGGAAGTGAGTGCATGGAGAGGTTGTGCTTATGGCGCAATCCCTTTCACCCACACCACCAGAAGTTCTTGCTCCCTCATAAGAACACAAAAAAGTTGTCATACTGGGTCAGACCGAGGGTCCATCAAGCCCAGCATCCTGTTTCCACCACTGGCCAATCCAGTGGGCTGCCTCAGGAGTTGTATAACACTAAAATTAATAAATAAATCACAGTTAAAAATCATATACATTTGTATTTATTTATTTGTTTTTTATATACCGATATTCAACTAGAGTCATCACATTGGTGTACATATAGGGGTAGATTTTAAGAGGCGCGCGAACAGCCTACTTTTGCTTGCGCATCAGACTCAAGCAAAAGTACGCTGGATTTTAGTAGATACGCGCGGAGGCGCGCGTATCCACTAAAATCCTGGATCGGCGCGCGCAAGGCTATCGATTTTGTATAGCCTGCGCGCGCCGAGCCGCGCTGCCTCCCCCCGTTCCCTCCAAGGCCGCTCCGAAATCGGAGCGGCCTCGGAGGGAACTTTCCTTTGCCCTCCCCTCACCTTACCCTCCCTTCCCCTACCTAACCCACCCACCCGGCCCTGTCTACACCCCCCCCCTTACCTTTGTCGGGGGATTTACGCCTCCCGGAGGGAGACGTAAATCCCCGCGCGCCAGCGGGCCTGCTGCGCGCCGGGCCGCGACCTGGGGGCGGGTACGGAGGGCGCGGCCACGCCCCCGGGCCGTGGCCACGCCCCGTACCCGCCCCCAAAACGCTGCCGACACGCCCCCGCAACGCCGCGCGCTCCGGCCCCGCCCCCCGACACGCCCCCCTCCGAGAACCCCGGGACGTACGCGAGTCCCGGGGCTCTGCGCGCGCCGGGAGGCCTATGTAAAATAGGCTTCCCGGCGCGCAGGGCCCTGCTCGCGTAAATCCGCCCGGTTTTGGGCGGATTTAGGCGAGCAGGGCTCTGAAAATCTACCCCATAACAAAAAGTTAGAAATGTTACATTGTAATAATCATAACAGTGAGAAGACTAAATGTAAAAAAAGAGAAGAAAAATTAAAAAAATATGTAACATGTTAATTTTTATTACAGATATATTATTAATAAAGAGTCATATATAGAGGAAACAAAAATGAAAGAAACATTTAAACAATAAAAATATTAATTATAATGGTACATTACTGTCAAAAGTATCGATAAAGTAGCATTTACCTCTATTTTCCAGTGGTATGTTTTAGTTGATTATCTGCATCAATTACACTGGTCTACATCAATTTTGCTGACTGCAAGATAACATGTTATTTTTATGTATTTTAGGGCCTCATTTTCCAAAGATATCGCAGGCCTGCACTACTGAAATCGGGGCGGAGTCAGCCCCGGAAGAGGAGTCGGGGGCGTCACCGGGGCCGACTCCGCGAGGACGGCGCGCAGAGCGGAAAGGTAAGGCCCTTTTCACTCGCTATTTCGCGCCCAATAACTACACCTTCTATGGTGTAGTTATTGGGCACGATGCCGGCAGCGATCGCACCGCGGCGGTGGGATCGCTGCCGGGTAGCGCAGGACTGCCCCCCCGCCCGACCCACCGCCCCAGAGTAGCGCAGGCCTGCGATACTTTAGAAAATGAGGCCCAAAGTGTGCTGAATCCAAAAATCACATCTATTTTCTCCAGTCACATCTGTTTTTTTTCTGCAAAACACTGTCTACTCATAAACTCTTATAGCAATAATGTAACATTATTATTTAGATATGCTGAATACACAAAAAGATAATTAATGCACAGAAAGACATGCTGAATATGCAATCGGTATAACCAATAGGAAGACTGCTTATTAAACAGTTTAAAACTGCCGACGTCGGCATTTTATGGCTATATAAGCAGCGTGAAAATCAAGTCTGACGTGATTACAGATTTTCTTGGCAACTTAGGGACGAAAATTATAACCTTTTAGTTAAAAATTTGTTGATTGCTTTTCAAAGACTGGGAGCAAACATGAATGTCAAATTGCATTTCCTTGATAGCCACCTGAACTACTTCCCCTCAAATCTTGGAGCTATGAGTGAAGAACAAGGAGAATGCTTCTACCAAGACATCAAGACCATGGAACATAGATATCAAGGCAGATGGAACACAAACATGATGGCAGACTACTGCTGGTGTTTACAGCGTTGACAACCCTGATCATAACTATTCTAGAGCATCCTAAAAGAGAAAATGTCTCCCTAACAATTAAAATTTACACAAGTATTGCTCTCTTGGTTAGACGCGAGACTCATTTTTTGCATGAAACATATATTATGTGCTATTGCTTCTTCAGAACTTTTTACCCTTGATATTCGACTTTATAATCTTTAATCAAACATTTCTCATTTGTGAAAAAAATCTGATGTATTGCATATTTTTTTTACTTCATATTTGGAATCAGCACCTTTCATTTGGGTAAAAATCAGCAAAAATAATTAGGTTAGCAGAAAACCTTTTTTTCAAATGTATACCAGTGTTATGAGTGTAGACAGATACAATCTTCATAGGATATCAAGGTGTAACTCCAACTCATTATTCTAGTCGTATATGAAGTAATATAATATAAAATGGAGGAATTATTAGTGCACTAACGCATACAGAAATAAGAAATTTAAAAAAAAATTTTTGGTGTATTAGTTGCTGTCTTGTCCTGTGTTTTTTTAAAAAACACTATTTAGAAAAAAAAATACAAAATAGATGCTACTGGCATAATACATAAAAAAAAGGGAAACCACTTATAGCGCATTCAATTGAACTCCAGCACAAATTTGACAAATATAGGTTCCTTGTGATCCATAAACCCAAAATTAAATGGAGAGGTGGCAACTTGGATGACATTTTGCTAAAATTGGAACAGAGATATATCTACGAATTTAATACTATGGTACCACATGGTTTAAACCAAGAAATTGATCTCTCAGTCTTCCTTTAGAAAAATTAAGTTGACTTAGAAAATAGCCACTGCTATTACTAGCAACGGTAACATGGGATAGATTTAGTGTTTGGGTACTTGCCAGGTTCTTATGGCCTGGTTTGGCCTCTGTTGGAAACAGGATGCTGGGCTTGATGGACCCTTGGTCTGACCCTGTATGGCATGTTCTTATGTCCTGGCCCCACTATATGTATTTTAGCCCAAAAAACAATTTTACCTCCTTTTATATTGTGAACGTTCACAACCTTTTTGTTTTGACTGAACAAAATATATATTGTAGCCGATTTGTTGCAATTTGTGAACTCTCACACAATGTACTATATTTTGTTATTAGAAAAAACAAGATATTACTTCATTGCCACATTGGTCTAATTTTGTCTGGATATGGCAGAACTCCAGCTCCTTTCTATTCAGCCTGTAGTTTTGTTAAGTCTTTTCACACGTTTGATATAATTTTTTTATTTTTGTGCCAGCAATATCTTATTATTATCTTTTATATATATTTTCTATATCCTTATAATTAACTTGTTTTCAAATATATTTTTTTTATTTAATGGAGAGTATAAAATCAGGGTCTCTTTCGGGGGAGGGGAAACCTAATCCCCCCCCCACACACACACACACACACATCCGGTACACTGCAACGCTGGCTTGTGCAATGCTGCCTTATACTTTTGAGTAAGTACTAGTATTATTCTAGTTTAAGATATATTTTGATTCCAAATGATAGACATAGACTGACTCGATTTTGTTTTATATGGTGATCCCCAATCTGAGACATCGCAAGTATAATGTATTACATGCAGCGCTATTTTTAACGTTTGGCATTCTTGCCGCCGGCTGTACAGAAAACATTACTAGCTTCCCCACTAATTGTAATTTAGAAAATATGCATTATGCGGTTTTGAGAATCCTAATGGGATCCCATTCCAGGTCAATCAACTCTTGGATGGTTTCCAGTTCTGGAAAGTAGCAAGAGGCTTTCAGAAGGTAAATCAGAATGGGATTCTTCTTTGGTTCTGTCATAGAGTCTGCCCCATAGCATCTTCATGGTCTGAGAAACCAGGGCTGGCAATTCGTCTCTATGGAAAAACCGTAATATGGTCAGATATTGTTCTAAACCTGGGGGATTTCCCCATCTTCCAAGGAATCTGCATCTTCTTCATCCATGCCGTCCGGGTCCTTGCCAGGGATATCCTTGGTGAGTTGAGGGACGCCTTGAGGTCTGCCAATAGGACTGGGAGAGAGAGGGATAACAGTCTTGAGTTTCCGTCCCGGCAAGTGAGGTAGCAGACTGTGCCTGTATGAAGGCTTGAAGGCCTTGAAAGAATTCCACCCAAGAGAAGGTGACTGGGTCCATGTGTAGCCCAGGAGGTACTGGGGTAAGTGCTGCTAAATTTCTCTTTCCCATGGATGACTCAGTCCCAGGGTACTTATGGTTAAGGCTGTGTCTTCTGAAAGAGAGAAGCATGGCTTAGCAAAGTCTGGGGAGGCCAACTCTCTTTGGCTTCCTCACAGTGCTGACATATGCAAGAATCCAGGTCAGACTGTGCAGCCCTAATATGACAAGCAGTGCAGAGAGAAAGGCGCTTATATTTTTTTGCTGCCAAAGCCAATGGCAACGGTAACTGCATGTTCAGACGGCTCACGCTTAAAATTTAATGCGCACAAATTTCGGGTGCCTACGCGGGCCGCAGCGAGGCACACACACAGCTCTCGTGCACCCAGCTTTACTTGTATTCTGCATCTAGTAAGTCGTGTGCATATGTGCGCACACGGCATTATGCACAAAGTGCGTGTGCAGAGTCGACATGTGCTGCATGTACCGAAGCTCTATGTTGGGCAATACAGGCACAAAAATGCATGCAAGATGGCGCTGCCGCAGCCTATCACATGGTGTGCCAACCAAGCCTAAAATTGGGGCCTAGCCCACCAGAGGGCCGCTCAACCCACTCGGAAGTCCACTTCCCCTTAGCCCAATGGGATCGGGAACAACATTGGTATGGCGTGCCAAGAAAGGAGACTGGAGAAAGTCTTACCAAAATCCCTCTAATGTCTCTGAATCGAGAGGAAAGACTCTTTTTTGTTTTTTAAAGTTACCTGTGATCAGCACTTACCACCTGAGTGTAGAGACGGTCCCCGGCTGCAGGGGAAGAGGGCTTTGGCCATCACCACTGTGCTCGGCTTCTTGCACCCGTTGCCTTTCAGCTGCTTCAGCAGCAAAGTCCATGCCTGGAACGGCTATCAGATCAAGGCACACCTCTGAGGGATCTCGGAAATCACCTCAGGAATTCTCAACTGCGGTAGCACCGCAGGAGAGTGGGGCTCAATCTTTTCTTCAATTTAAAAGTAGAATTTCTTCTTCCAAAGGTACAGCAATCCCCAAAGGGAAAGCATGTCCACAACTGCTGGAGAAATACACCCCCTGCAGGACCTCAGCCCTTCAGTATCTAGGGTGACATCAGCTTTGAAACTTGACTCTGTCTCCATCTGCTGGCAGGGAAGCATAAACCCATTGGTCCTGAGTCCATCTGGCTACATGCTAGGAAAAAGTAGAAGGGGAAGGAGTGCTTTTTTTCAGCAGAGCATTGCCCAAGCTGTTGGGCTGATATATGCAGGCACCTTGTCTCTGGGAGATCCATTGGTGGGAGTAGGGAACTTTGCTGCCACTGTGGCCCATCCGGACAGAGAGGTTACATTGAGCACAGGAAATTGCACCCCCTCTCCTAGTACCATCCACCTATGTACATGAACCCCACTGATGTCGTTGACATTGCAGGAATAACCTGATAAGTGCTTAGCATTCCACTTAAAGAAGCAGCACTTATTATTTTGACCTAATAAGTTGGTGTTACTTTTGAAAGACAGCATCAAACCTGAGACCAAATTCTTCCTCTTTCAATCCTAATGTGTGTTCAAAATTAACAATATGTGCTATCTCTGCTATTAAGAGCTATGTAGATGATTTATTTTATTTTATTTTTTATTTATTTAGTTTTATATACCGACAACCGTTTGCACATCGTGCCGGTTTACAGATAACTTACAACCAAAATATATATAGGCAAAGCCTTTACAAGGAACAGTGTGTAACATAAACGTAGTAACGGAGTAATAACTAAATAACTAGGGGAGGGAGGGGTAGGGGTGATCGAGACAGAGGAGGGGGCAGGGGAGGGTGAAAAACAGATACATAAGGAAAAAAAAAATATGTACAGGGAATCAATGGGCAAGTGATATGTACAAAGGATTTATACAAGTATTGAATAAGCGCATAAACAACAGTGGATGAGGTGAGAAGATGTGTGCGGGTTCTACTAAGTGAGAAGTTATTATGTGCAGGATGTTACATGTGGGGTTTGCGGTTGTTTCGAGGGGGAGGGTGTAGGTCCTGTGGTGGGGGTGTTGGTACAAGATGGAAGTTGGGTTAGGGTGTTGGTGGGTGACGATGATGATTGGGGGTATGCTTGGAGGAAGAGCCAGGTTTTGAGTTTCTTTTTGAAGGTGGGTGTGGAGGTTTCGGTACGTAGATCGAGAGGCATGGAGTTCCACAGGGATGGGCCTGCGAGGGAAAGGACCCTATTAGTGGTGGAGATGAGTCTTGTGGATTTTATGGAGGGAGGAATAAGAGTTCCACGGAGGGAGGAGCGGGTAGGTCTTGTGGAGGTACGAGGGATGAAAGGTGGGTTTAGCCAGTTGTAATGTTCGTTAGTAATACTTTTGTGGATGAGGGTAAGGGTCTTGTATATGATTCGTGAGTGGATGGGAAGCCAATGGAGATGAATGAGGGTGGGGAAATACTAGATACTAGCTATGCATTGCCTAATTCAAATACAGTAAGGGGCAGATTTTTAAAAAATACACACGCGGTAACAAAAGTACGCCGGATTTTAAAAGATACGCACGTATCTTTTAAAATCTGGGGTCGGCGCGCGCAAGGCTGCGCAAAATCGGCAGCCTGCGCACGCCGAGCTGCACAGCCTGCCTCCATTCCCTCCGAGGCCGCTCCGAAATCGGAGCGGCCTCGGCGGGAACTTTTTTTTTTGTCCCCCCCAACCTTTCCCTCCCTTCCCCTATCTAACCCCCCCCCACCCAGCCCTACCTAAATCCCCTCCCCACCTTGTTCGATGGAGTTACGCCTGCCGCTGGCAGGCATAACTTGCGCGCGCTGGCTGGCCAGGCCCCGACACAGGCCGCTGTGTTGGGGCACTCGGCCATGCCCCCGGACCGCAGACACGCCCCCCAGACACACCCTGACTGCAGACACTCCCCCCGGACCGCCCATTTTAGCAAGCCCCGGGACTTAAGTGTATCCCGGGGCTTTGCGCGCGCCGGCAGCCTAGGCGCGCACAGGGCTTTTAAAATCTACCCCTAAGATTGTATTTTGTGGATTTTCTCTATTGTTATTTTAATTTGGATTCACCTCCTTTTCTTTTGAGGGTGTTATGTGTAGGTATGCACTGTCTTTCTGACACCTCTTAGTGCTGTATTCCTGTATACCAGTGTTAGATACAGAATGCAAAGGACTCTGCCTACGTGCTGGAATGCATCCAGCCAACACCCCAGACCCATTAGCTGATTGGTCTAATACATTCTCAAATGAAATGCACTGCACTAATCTAGAATCCACACTCGGCATGTACTCTGATTGGTCAGTATGAAAGGTATAAAAGATTATGCACCTCACTAGAACTTTGGGGTGGCTGGGTGATTGTACAATTGTATGGACCTGTCGCCCCCCCCCCAGAACAAACTATTTCCTCGTGCTTTGTTCTGTTCCTTGTCCCTTTCCCTTTGTCTTTCCCTAATAAAGTCTCAAGTTACCTATTGCAGCTGTACTTTCTTTAGAGTAAACATATGGTTATGAGGTGTTGTAGTGGATTCTTGGGTACTGCGATGATGGCCACTCCCACGGGGAGGAGCCCTGTGAGAAACCGCAGTACTAGGCTAAACTCTTTACACGCAAACACAGAGAAGTTGTATTTATTGTACAGCTCACTGTTACCTTCACTGCTCACTGTTACCTTCACTGCTGCCCGGGGAGCGGGCAGCAGTGAAGGTAACCCAGTGAAGTAGTCCAGGGGGTCCTCAGCAGAGGAGACCAGTCTCACACTCGAGTAGATGATAGGCAGCACGGCGTAGCAGGGACAGGTCCCAGATGTAGACACAGAGCGCTGAAGGTAAGACAGACTGAAAGGGTTAGTCCTCACTGAAGCAGAAAGCTGTATTGTTGAAGGTCCTGGTAGGCAGAAGCTGTTCAGTGGCAGGCACCAGATTAGGGAGAACAGGCCCTCGAGGAGCGAGTACCCTGTATCCCTGGATAGGTACCTGAAATAGAGCAGAAGGGCCCCTGAGGAGCGGGTACCCAGGTTAGTGAAGAATTACTCCGAAGGGCAGAAAGAGCTTCCTGCGGCAACTGGGAAGCAGCAGAGCAGCTTAGACCGGAGGCAATCCAATTCTTGCTAAATCAGTTTGTTAGCAAACGAAGGGCAGGCTAAATACCAGGATGTGATGACGTCACTTGGAGGGGACGCCCCCGAGGTTCCCACCATGACGTGGATAAAGACGTGGGTGGCGCGTGCGCGCATCCTAGGAGGCCCTCAGGAAAATCATGGCGAACACCGTCGCCATTGCCGATCCGGGGACACCGGAGAGAGCGGCATGAAGACGCGGCAGCAGCCATCTTCCCAAGGCGTGAGAAGAGAGAAGGAAGAAAGGTGAGGCACCGAGGTCGAAGCTGTCTGAGACCTACAGACGCAACAGAGGGCTTGCTTAATGTCTGTACAAATGGATAGGTGAATTTACCATTTGTTTGGTAGTAATGTTTGAATTGTGCAAGTACTTTGTTTCTTATTTCAAATTTTATAATAAAATATTTTAAAAGAACGCAAGCCTTTAGTTGCAAAGCTAAAAAGAAATCTGGCACTCAAATGCTTGATAGAAAAACTGTTAATGTAAAAAAATAAAATAAAATATATTTTTTGTTAGGAATTAAATTAAACATTTCATCAAGCTTCAGAATGCAAACATATGCAGATGTTTGGTGGACTGGACAGAGGCTTAATCAAAGACCAAGGATTTATAGCATTCAACATGGAAATATCATGCCAGCTATCAGCTGCCCGGAATGCAAACTTTTTATTTTAACAATGAACAATTTACAGCTTCTTTGATCCTCCCCTACATATATATTGCCGGGCTGTAGTAGTTATTGGAGAAACTGGGAGGCTTTGTAGGTTGCAATAGCTGATGATTGATTAAGCAGAGATTATTATGTTTGCTATTACATGTTTGGTTTTCTTCTAAACTAAGATGAAGCAAGCAATAAATATTTTTAAACAAACAGAATTAATGGAACCAACAAAAACAGATGTTGTAGTGCTGAAGTTTTCCAGAAAGGATTTCTGAGGGCTACTTTTTTTTTTTTTTTTTAAGTTTAGTGACACAAATACAATATTGTGGGTCCACATTTGGTACCCACAGCCAGTCCTCTGCTTCCCTCCAGCTTTGAAAGCTGAGGAATGGACTTCAATAGTCTCAAATTAGGCATATTTAAACATTTATTTAAATTAATTTTGTTTTTTTGGCAAGCAAGAATGGTCTTTCTTTTCCACTCATCCTTTCCAAAAAAATGTCAACTTTTTTTTTTTTTTAAACCTATTCCAAACCAATTTTACTGGTACTGTAGTGAGGACTTCTTGGGCAGTTCTTGCTTCTTCCAGCAGAGGACATCTTGGATGGCCCACTTACAGGCCAATACAATACAGTGAGCTCCGGTGCACAAAAGATAAATAAAAATAAAAAAATTAAGTATGGCAGGGTCCGGTGGAGCGCACTGTTAACCCGCGTTTGGACTCGCGTTTTCGATGCTCTAGATTTACCCCTTATTCATTAAGGGGTAATAGTGTGTCGAAAACGCGCGTCCAACCCCCCGAATCTAATAGCGCCTGCAACATATAAATGCATGTTGATAGCCCTATTAGTTATTCCCGCGCGATTCAGTAAGTGACATGTGCAGCCAAGCCGCACATTTTAGTTTCAGAAATTAGCTCCTACCCAAAGGTCGGCGTTAATTTCTGCCGGCACCAGGAAAATGCACAGAAAAGCAGTAAAAACTGCTTTTCTGTACACCCTCCAACTTAATATCATGGTGATATTAAGTCGGAGGTCCCAAAAGTTAAAAATAATTAAAAATAATTAAAAAAAAAATGTTTTTTTAATCGGCCCGCGGCTTGAAAACCGGACGTTCAATTTTGCTGGCGTCCGGTTTCCCGTGGCTGTCAGCGGGTTTGAGAACAGACACCAGCAAAATTGAGCGTCGGCTGTCAAACTTGTTGACAGCCGCCGCTCCTGTCAAAAAAGAGGCGCTAGGGACGCGCTAGCGTCCCTAGCGCCTCTTTTTACTGCAGGCCCTCATTTGCATGCAGGCCGATACTAAATCGCGCGCACAGGAGAGTGGCATGTGCGCGCACCGGGAGAGCGGGCGCTCGCCCGCTCTCCCGCGACTTTTACTGTATCGGCCCATTAGTCCTCTCGGCTTTATGGTCTGCTACAAAGTCGTGCCACCTAGTCCTCCCAGCTCTGTGGCCTTGCTTCCTGTTGTGGCTATTTTGTTCCAGTATGGAGTCTGTTATATTGCAGCTTCTTGGTTAAAGCTTGGACTAAGTCATGGTTTTCTTTCTGTCCTAGTCTTGCTCTTAGACTCTGACCTTGTTGGCCCTAATTTGTAGCTTTATGTGGATCCCTTCTTGAGCCCATGTACATAAGAACATAAGAATTGCCATACTGGGTCAGACCAAGGATCCATTAGCCCAGTATCCTGTTTCCAACAATGACCAATCCAAGCCACAAATACCTGACAAGATACTAAATAGATACCATGCTGCCATCACACAGTGATAAGTAGTGGCTGTTCCTATCTGTTACTGTGGGGCATTACTCTGCTGTTGTTTGATTGCCATTGCATATATGTCTCTTTGCCTTTGACAAAGAATAAAGTTTCAGCATGTTGTGGATCCTGGGTCCCCTGCTCAGGAATATATATATATGAGATATATATATATATATATCATATATATGTCTCTAACAATAGCAGGATATCACTTTTGAAAACAACGGCAACCCCAGAAACAGCAAAAAGGCTTGCAAGCAGCCCCAAAACCTCAATGTAAGCAGCTAGAAATAAAAAAAATTGGTTTCCTCAGTCCTACTGGTGCATGCACAAAAGATAAATAAAAATAAATAAATTAAATTTAAAAAAAAAAAAAGTATGGCAGGGTCCTGGACTTTCTGAATAAACCAAAATGTCCACACAAGGCTGCTGTGGCAGGTTGATATGGACTCTCCTGTGAAAATGGGTTTAGTCCAAACTGTATGCTTGTTTGAGCAGGCAGCCTATGTTGATCCCAGTGTTTAGAGCACAGAGGGTTTCTCTGGGCTGAAATCCCCCTGCAGTCTGTCCCTCCTGTAGTATTTACAAATGTAAAGCAAAGCCCCTGAGTACTGCAGAGAGGTACATTGACGAGACCTTCAGGGACATAGTAGCCAAGTCCCAAATCCATTCTGGCAGCCCCAGTGCTGCCTTGGATCAGAAAGGTCTCCCAGTAGGAGAACATCACCCTGGTGTAGCAGGAAGTGATCCTGTAGCAAGGACCTACTCTTCAGGTGATGTATTGTCCTCTCACACTGAGGACAAGTCTCCCAGGACTACTGCCCAGGAGGGAAGGGTTAGACCGGCCATCATAGTTGGTGATTCGATTATTAGAAATGTAGATAGCTGGGTGGCTGGTGGACATGAGAACCGCCTGGTAACTTGCCTGCCTGGTGTGAAGGTGGCAGACCTCACGCGTCACCTAGACAGGATTATAGACAGTGCTGGGGAGGAACCAGCTGTCGTGGTACATGTGGGCACCAATGACATGGGAAAATGTGGGAGAGAGGTTCTGGAAGCCAAATTTAGGATTTTAGGTAGAAAGCTGAAATCCAGAACCTCCAGGGTGGCATTCTCTGAAATGCTTCCTGTTCCACATGCAGGTCCCCAGAGGCAGGCAGAGCTCCAGAGTTTCAATGCGTGGATGAGACGATGGTGCAGGGAAGAGGGATTCAGCTTTGTAAGGAACTGGGAAACTTTTGGGGAAAGGGGAGACTTTTCCAAAAGGATGGGCTCCACCTAAACTAGATTGGAACCAAGCTGCTGGCACTAACTTTCAAAAAGGAGATAGAGCAGCTTTTAAACTAGAATAAGAGGGAAAGCTGATAGTCACTCAGCAGTGCATGGTTCGGAGAAATGTATCCTTGAAGATACTAATGAAACAGGAGAGTTAGGGCATCCCAACAGAGAGGTTCCATCAAAAGCAAACATAGTTCATATGCCTATATGTAAAAAATCACCAAAGCTAATGATTTCCGAATTATCCCAAACAACTGAAAAGCAGGTTGTTAAAACAAGCAAAAACCACACCTTGAAATGTCTGTATGCCAATGCCAGAAGTCTACGAAGTAAGATGGGAGAGTTAGAGTGTATAGCAGCAAATGATGAGATTGACATAATTGGCATCACAGAGACTTGGTGGAAGGAGGATAACCAATGGGACAGTGCTATATCAGGGTACAAATTATATCGCAATGATAGGGAGGATCAACTTGGTGGGGGTGTGGCACCTTATGTCCGGGAGGGTAAAGAGTCCTACAGGATAAAGATCATACAAGAGAGTAAATGCTCAGTAGAATCTATATGGGTAGAAATCCCATGTGTGTTGGGTAAGAGTATAGTGATAGGAGTATACTACCGTCCACCTGGACAAAATGGTCAGGCAGATGATGAAATGCTAAGAGAAATCAGGGAAGCAAACCAATTTGGCAGTGCAATAATAATGGGAGATTTCAATTACCCCAATATTGACTGGGTAAATGTAACATCAGGACTTGCTAGAGACATAAAGTTCCTGGATGTAATAAATGATTGCTTCATGGAGCAATTGGTTCAGGAACCATCAAGAGAGGGAGCTATTTTAGATTTAATTCTTAGTGGAACGCAAGATTTGGTGAAAGAAGTAATGGTAGTGGGGCCACATAAGAACATAAGAAAATGCCATACTGGGTCAGACCAAGGGTCCATCAAGCCCAGCATCCTGTTTCCAACAGTGGCCAATCCAGGTCATAAGAACCTGGCATCACATGTTATGATCACTTGGCAACAGTGATCATAACATGATCAAATTTAAACTAATAACTGGAAGGGGGACAATAAGTAAATCTGCAGCTCTAACACTAAATTTTAAAAAGGGAAACTTTGATAAAATGAGGAAAATAGTTAGAAAAAAACTGAAAGGTGCAGCTGCAAAGGTTAAAAGTGTTCAACAGGCTTGGACATTGTTTAAAAATACAATCCTAGAGGCGCAGTCCATATGTATTCCGCGCATTAAGAAAGGTGGAAGGAAGGCAAAACGATTACCGTCATGGTTAAAAGGTGAGGTGAAAGAGGCTATTTTAGCCAAAAAAACATCCTTCAAAAATTGGAAGAAGGATCCATCTGAAGAAAATAGGATAAAACATAAGCATTATCAAGGTAAGTGTAAAACATTGATAAGACAGGCGAAGAGAGAATTTGAAATGAAGTTGGCCATAGAGGCAAAAACTCATAATAAAAACTTTTTTAAATATATATCCAAAGCAAGAAACCTGTGAGGGAGTCGGTTGGACCATTAGATGACAGAGTGGTTAAAGGGGCTCTTAGGGAAGATAAGGCCATTGCAGAAAGACTAAATGAATTCTTTGCCTCCGTGTTTACTAATGAGGAGGTTGGAGAGATACCAGTTCCAGAGATGGTTTTCAGGGATGATGACTCAGACGAACTGAACAAAATCACTGTGAACTTGGAAGATGTAGTAGGCCAGATTGACAAACTAAAGAGTAGCAAATCACCTGGACCGGATGGTATGCATCCTAGGGTTTTGAAGGAACTCAAAAATGAAATTTCTGATCTATTAGTTAAAATTTGTAACCTATCATTAAAATCATCCATTGTACCTGAAGACTGGAGGGTGGCCAATGTAACCCCAATATTTAAAAAAAGCTCCAGGGGCGATTGGGGTAACTATAGACCAGTGAGCCTGACTTCAGTGCTGGGAAAAATAGTGGAAACTATTCTCAAGATCAAAATCGTAGAGCATATAGAAAGACATGATTTAATGGGACACAGTCAACATGGATTTACCCAAGGGAAGTCTTGCCTAACAAATCTGCTTCATTTTTTTTGAAGGGGTTAATAAACATGTGGATAAAGGTGAACCGGTAGATGTAGTGTATTTGGATTTTCAGAAGGCGTTTGACAAAGTCCCTCAAGAGAGGCTTCTACGAAAACAAAAAAGTCATGGGATAGGAGGCGATGTCCTTTCGTGGATTACAAACTGGTTAAAAGACAGGAAACAGAGAGTAGGATTAAATGGTCAATTTTCTCAGTGGAAGAGGGTAAACAGTGGAGTGCCTCAGGGATCTGTACTTGAACCGGTGCTTTTTAATATATATATAAATGATCTGGAAAGGAATATGACGAGTGAGGTTATCAAATTTGCGGATGATACAAAATTATTCAGAGTAGTTAAATCACAAGCAGACTGTGATACATTACAGGAGGACCTTGCAAGACTGGAAGATTGGGCATCCAAATGGCAGATGAAATTTAATGTGGACAAGTGCAAGGTGTTGCATATAGGGAAAAATAACTCTTGCTGTAGTTACACGATGTTAGGTTCCATATTAGGAGCTACCACCCAGGAAAAAGATCTAGGCATCATAGTGGATAATACTTTAAAATTGTCGGCTCAGTGTGCTGCAGCAGTCAAAAAAGCAAATAGAATGTTAGGAATTATTAGGAAGGGAATGGTTAATAGAACGGAAAATGTCATAATGCCTCTGTATCGCTCCATGGTGAGACCGCACCTTGAATACTGTGTACAATTCTGGTCGCCGCATCTCAAAAAAGATATAATTGCGATGGAGAAGGTACAGAGAAGGGCAACCAAAATGATAAAGGGGATGGAACAGCTTCCCTATGAGGAAAGACTAAAGAGGTTAGGGCTGTTCAGCTTGGAAAAGAGACGGCTGAGGGGGGATATGATAGAGGTCTTTAAGATCATGAGAGGTCTTGAACGAGTAGATGTGACTCGGTTATTTACACTTTCGGATAATAGAAGGACTAGGGGGCACTCCATGAAGTTAGTATGTGACACATTTAAAACTAATCGGAGAAAGTTCTTTTTTACTCAACGCACAATTAATGATTGATCAATTTGAAGAAAGTTTGTTACTTAAATAGAGGCGCCATGTTTAAACATTTCATGACAGACCCGACTATTGAGACGTTCTTGTCCAATATAAGTGAGTATTTTACTTAAAAATTCAGATCTGATTAAATGACTGTGAAATTTAAAAACAATATTTATAACATTCCTGTTTCAGTATTTGCCCTGATGCAGATTTCGAAACGTTGCCAACGTCGGCGGCTTCCGCAAAGAAATTGGAAGCGGTTATAGCAGCTTCAATTCGAGAAGTTGGAGCGGCTCACGGCCGAGAAGACCATCGGCCAAAAAATTTTGAAGATAAGTTTTTATCAGCCAATAAGACATTTGGTTTAAATCATTAGAAACTGTTGGAACGTGCAAGTCGGGATACGAGAGGCTATATTGCCCCTTTTGAACAGGTTACTGTCTGTATTCTGTTGGGTGGCACTATTGAACATCACTGCAGTTGGTTTTGAGCGGAAGAATAGAAGCCGGTAGGCTCTAAATACAAGCTAAAAATTCATTTCAACTACTGCATTGATTTACAACATTGGAAATTAAAAGTTGCTCATTTGGAGAACATCACTGCAGTTAATTTTGAGCAGAAGAATGGAAGCCGGAAGGCTCTACATTTAAGTTAAAAACAAAAGATTCATCTCAATTACTGCATTGATTTATAAAAACGTTTATCTGGAAAAATTATTATCAGGCTTTGACGGAGTCACAATATCAGAAATTAAAAGTTTCAAAGTCACAAATTTTAAAGAAAATATATTTTCAATAAATGTAGAATTTATAAATTTTAGAAAAATACATATTTTCAATGAATTTAGAATAAAATTGAGGCAGTAGACCTGTGATTGTACCAACTCGGCTTTGCAATCATTTAATCACTGTTTGTTAACAGAATGATTGAGCCGGTGCTGAGGTCTACTTCCTTTCATTAAAATTTCACAAAAATTTTTTTTTTAAATTATATGCATATTCAAATGATGCAAAAATACCATAAACTTCAAATTATCAATTTGTTTGAGATAGCAACTCCTAGAAGTAGGTAATTCCATTGGTGCCTATACACTAATAACTAGTTGATTATTTCTGTTTCCATATTAGGTGCTACAACCCAAGAAAGAGATCTAGGTATCATAGTGAATAACACATTGAAATCGTCAGTTCAGTGTGCTGAGGCAGTCAAAAAAGCAAACAGAATATTGGGAATTATTAGAAAGGGAATGGTGAATAAAACTGAAAATGTCATAATGCCTCTGTATCGCTCCATGGTGAGACCGCACCTTGAATACTGTGTACAATTCTGGTTGCCGCATCTCAAAAAAGATACAGTTGCGATGGAGAAGGAACAGAGAAGGGCTACCAAAATGATAAGGGGAATGGAACAGCTCCCCTATGAAGAAAGACTAAAGAGGTTAGGACTTTTCAGCTTGGAGAAGAGACAGCTGAGGTGGATATGATAGAGGTGTTTAAAATCATGAGAGGTCTAGAACGGGTAGATGTGAATCGGTTATTTACTCTTTCGGATAATAGAAAGACTAGGGGGCACTCCATGAAGTTAGTATGTGGCACATTTAAAACTAATCGGAGAAAGTTCTTTTTTACTCAACGCACAATTAAACTCTGGAATTTGTTGCCAGAGGATGTGGTTAGTGCAGTTAGTATAGCTGTGTTTAAAAAAGGATTGGATAAGTTCTTGGAGGAGAAGTCCATTACCTGCTATTAATTAAGTTGACTTTGAAAATAGCCACTGCTATTACTAGCAACGGTAACATGGAATAGATTTAGTTTTTGGGTACTTGCCAGGTTCTTATGGCCTGGATTGGCCACTGTTGGAAACAGGATGCTGGGCTTGATGGACCCTTGGTCTGACCCAGTATGGCATGTTCTTATGTTTCTTTAATAAAAGTCGCTTACGTGGAGTGTTCAATCCCTTTACATTAAGGGAAATAAATTGTGTGGTCGTCATATATTTAGCCAAATATAGAGAGCCACAGTTGGGCGCCTGCGTGACCTATTCATTGCGAATCGCTTCCCCCTGGTGACTTGTTCACTATTTTCACAAGATATTGCCTGCGCTGTAACCATATTCCTTCCCTTCCCAGGATATATGAAAAGAAATAATTCAGTGTTGCCAACCCCAATTTCCTGATATATTCCGCCTAGTACCTACGGAATAAAATACGCCGGGGGGGGGGGGGGGGGTCGGCTAGCCCAAGAATCCAAACATCATGTCCCCCAACCCCTCCCCCACAGACCTTATTTGATAAGAAACAAAAATATGTATAAATTTTACCCCTGTTTATAAGAATGAACCTGAATGAACCCACTTTAATGGCCCTTTGAAAACAGTATTGTTAGAACCTGAAAGTAATGAATTAGTAACCACTAGACACAGCTTTTAATGTCCACTATCAGAGATTCTTTAAAATATCTGATTTCCTGTGCAGTTTTTCAACCTTGGTCTGTGCTTGAGGTGTGCAGGGTGTTCAATTGCCGGCGTAATCTTTTGCCTCCCTTCCCTGCTCTCTGCCAGCGTTGGAAAGTGTCCATTTTGTTAGTAGCTGGCGCCATCTTAGGAGTCTGAAAGTTAGCTGGAGGTCCAGCACTTCCTCCAGAAGCAGGTATAACTTGTCCATAGTCCAACTTACCTTTAAACCAAAGTCTGGAGTGTCCCACTCCTTAAACAAAAGATCCGTAACTGACATATGAAACAGAAAAGATCGAGCTGGACCCCTGAGGCCCACCATCACCAGATAAATAGCCCCAAACTGTGACTCCTCCGGAGGAACTTCAGTGCCCAGCTCCTCCAGAATGGCCGGGATAAGTGGACCTAGCTCATCCCTTCTGAACAGGCGGACCACTTTGGTATCATCACTCTCCACTAAAGGCGCTTCTACTGACTTGGCCGGCTGGAGCTGGTGATCCCGATTCTCATCCGGTCCCTCACCAGGGGCTTGCGCAGGAGAATCGCCTTCATCCACCCCGTCCGTATCTGAACTGTCCACCTGACAGGAAAAGGAATGGAGAGAGCGTTTGGCCTTGGGGGTTTCTATGCCACTGTGTGACTTGGTACGCTTTGGAATGATGAAGCTCCTGTCTCAGCCCCCAGAGATGGCGGGACCTCACGGGGTACCTTAGTACCCTGAATCTTTGCTGCTTTTCGAGTTTTGAAGGCTTTATGCAGCAACAACACAAAATCAGAAGAGAACGAGGAAGAAGACTCAGAGTCCTTCCATGTTCCTTCGCTGAGGAAGAGATCTGGGCTGCCTGCAAGTCGCCCCCTCAGGGGCAGCAGGACGCGGCAAAAGAGGTGGCAGAGAGCTCCCCTCTCCCAGGGCAGCCTTCTCCTACTCCCTGAATGTTTGCAGTAAGGCTTCAGTACCTGCGCTGAGAAGAAAAGGGTCCTGAGGCTGCTGCAGCAATTTTGCCCTCCCAGGGTCCCTGCGTGCTCTAGAGCTGCTGTGATGTGAAAAAAGAACCAGCATGACCAAGACAAACCCCTAGGAGCTCATAGGAACTGAAAAGGACGGCGAAAATGGCGTCGGAAGGAAGGAGGGCCGAAAGAGACCGCTAGGCCAGCCCAGAAATTAAATAAATCACCTCAGCGTTGTTTTTTCCTGTGTGCAGATCTTCAGAAGGTGAGTGAACCGGGCTCCCCGGTATCACCCTCAGCCACGGGCAGTTACAGGGCTCCCAACCCTCTGCTCCAGAGCCTCTGTTACCAGTGGGGATGGTCCCACCAGGACCTAACAACCCCCTGGGAGGCTTAAAGAGATATCTTCTCTCTTTTGTTTTCTTACTAAATCCTTGTCCTTTTTTTTTTTTTTTTTTTTTTAAGATTCCTTAAAGAATGAATACTAACAAAACTAAAAACCTAACACTAAACCCAGAGTAAAGGTTTTGCACCTCCACCATCTGCTAGAGACAGAGAAATACAGACGGACTCTAGGTGGCACCTCAGGGGTATAAGATGGAGTCCGTTAAAACTTCTCTGTTTCCATCTGCTGGAGGAGAGGCAAAACCCAGGAGTCTGGACTGATCCGGGTACGTACAGGGAACTCCCATTATTACTGCACCACCAATTTAGCTAGTTTCCCTAATTTCTCTTAGCATTTCATCATCCATCTCATCATTTTGGCCAGGTGGATGGTAGGATACTCTTATTGCTATACTCTTCCCCAACACACATGGGATTTCTACCCATAAAGATTCTATTGTGCATTTAATCTCTTGCAAGATCCTTATCCATTTGGAGCCCCTCTCCCCCAAGTTGCTCCTCCCTGTCACTGTGATATAATTTGTACCTTGGTATTGTCAGAAAATGTGTTATAAAATATGTTAGAATATGTACAGTGTGTCTGGAGCTGGTAGGCAGCCCAAAAGAGGCCCTCATCTTAGTGGGAAAGTATAGGGAATATAGAAACTATTTTATGATTCTAAATGTAAAAGTACAGTGTACGGAAGTCATCTTATGCTTCAAGAAAAAACCTTGGTATAGCTGACTACACTGTACATTACCCTTGTAATGGGTAATGGCTCTGTACTATTTGATTAAGATAAGATTAGAAAAGTATAATGCTTCTTAAAGTTAATCACATGCTTTAAAATATAACTTTTTAGCTGGAATAAAGACATTTTTATTTTATTTATTTATTTAGAATTCTTATATGCCAACATTCTTGTACAATTGACAAATCATATCAGTTTACAATCTAACAGAACAATCGCGGTTAAGGCATTACATTAAAACAAAGCTTCTAATCGAGTAAATAGAACAACATAACAGTGGCAGCTACATTACAACATAGGGTCTAGTATAAATATGAGAATAAATATGAGAATAAATATGAGAACAAGTGAACAAATCAAATGGAGCGTAAAGGGGACCCTGAAGGACAATTATATTCTGTTATGTCCTTTGACCTGTGTCAAAATGGTCTTGGGAATCCGGGAAGGCTTGTCTGAAAAGCCATGTTTTGAGGTGTTTCTTAAATGTTTGATGACAAGGTTCTTGACGAAGAAAGGGTGGGTCCAGCTGTCGAGATTGCATGCTTTCTTAGTGAGGTTTTGACCAGTGGGGCATATAATGAACCTTTATATGCATTTCTGATTGGTCTGTCTGATGTATGCAGACGGAGTTGAGAGCTTAGATTGAGATGGGCGATGTCGTGAATGTCCTTGTGGATCATCATCAACGCTTTGAAGGTAATCCTAGATTTTATGGGAAGCCAGTGAAGGAAATGAAGGATGGGTGTGATGTGGGCTCTTTCATTAGAATAATTTTCATACATCCAGTCTGGTTTATTTCTCTAAGTAACTCTATTGGAGAATCCACATCTCTAAATAAATAATAAACTCCTTTCCTAAGGGCAGGAGGGTCGTGTGAAGCAGGAAGGGTAGGAGCAGAGCATACCCTGTCATTCACTGACAGTATGGCACTATCCCATTGGTTCTCATCCTTCCACTATGTCTCTGAGATGCCAATTACATTCACTGCTATACACTTCAACTCTTCCACCTTACTTCTTAGACTTCTGGCACACAGACATTTCAAAGTGTTCTTTAAATTAACAGACTCCTTTTCAGTTTGACAGGCATAACTTGGAATCTTTTAGCTCAGGTAATTCTTAACTTCTAGGCACATTGACTACATTTGCTTTTATTGGAGCCTCTCTGTTAAGATATCCTAACTCTCCTACTTCATTGGTATCCTTCAAAGATACCTCCTTCCAAACCGTACGCTGCTGAACATCTGACGGCTTTTCCCTTTGTTCTAGTTTAAGAGCTGCTCTATCTCCTTTTAGCACCAGCAGGCTGGTTCCATCCAGGCACCTCACATCTACCAGCCACCCAGTTATCTACATTTCCTCGAATCACCAACTATGATGGCCGACCTAACCCTTCACTCCTAGGCAATAGCCCTAGGAGACACAGCCTTGGTGCAAGAGAATAGCGCATCACCTAGAGAACAGATACCTGCCTCAGGATCACTTCCTGCTGTAGTAGGTTGATGCTCTCTGCCTAAGGAGAAACCATATGCTAGGTGTAGGATGAGGGCTTCTTTCAGGAGGGCGAGCACCAAACTAACATCCTGCCTCTGTCTAGCCAGAGTCCTGGAGGAAAGTACATAGTGGCTCCTGGGGCTCCATGTGGAGAGGGAGAAAGGAGCACTGTTGCTTTTATCTCCAAAGCTCCAGCAGTAGAGCTCCTACATGGCTCCATATCATAAGGAAGAGGTAATCCTCATTTAGTTCTACCCCGTTGAATGCATGGAGTTATAACTCTGATTGTCAGAAGTACAACCTGTCTTCGGATCAGTGGCTCCAGTCCTGCTTTTCCTTATCCCAGAAGGCACAGGGCGGGAAATTATGGCTGACGTCTCCCCGCGGAGCAAATCCCCTCCTGCCACGTCATGAGGCGTCGACTTGACCCTGCCTGGCGCCCGTAAGCTTTGGAGTCTCGCGAGACGGGCGGGTCCGGCCTCGCTTCCTGTTGTCCCGTGCGTGTGACGCAGCGGCTGGACCCCGGAAGTAAAGCGGTCGAGAGACGGGGCTGTCCTGCTCGCGCCTGTACGTGCAGATGTAACGTTCCCCACGATAGAAAGGACGGCGGTGCAAGAACGGCCCGCAAGCTAGCGGCGGAGCCCCTCCTCTTCCCACCCATCCTCCGCGCGCGGCTTGAGGAGTGCGGAGCCTGTGGCCCTGTGTGCCGGACACGGTAAGCAGCAGGAGGAGGGCGGCGCTGCCCCCGGTGTTGTTCCGGTGAGGGTACTGGTGGCCCCCCGCCTCCCAGGGCAGTGTAAATGCTAATATCTGCCGGCTAGTGCTGCGCTTGCATTATCCGAGGCGGTTCTGTAAAGTGCTGTGTAAGCGCCCGTCTGCCGGGGCGGGGTAGTACTAATTCAGTCCTGGCAACAGCAGTGTACGGGTCCGGTGGCAGGGGAGAGGTTGTAAAATGCTTTTTCCTTCTTCCCTGCTGTGCAATGTTTAGAAACTTTGGTAACCTTTCCGGAAGCTCAGGATCCAAGGCTATAGCTCGGATATTCTGGAATACTCCTGAAACGGTGAAAAAAAAATCAGAACAAGAGGTTTTAATCCCAATTAGCATGCATAGGATTTTTTTCCCATTTCTCTCTAAATAGAGAAATTTTAAAAAGCGTGTATTTTATCCCCGTGGGGATAAGAAAGCCCAAAGGATCTAGGCAGTGATATGAAAAACTTTGCACTATTAATTACCCATTAGATACGCTCCATTCTGTTGCATCTCTGTATCACTTATTCTTATAACACTGTACCTGGTATCCACCTTGAACGCTCTTGTTGGAGAAAAAAATAATAATCAAGACATTATAAAGTGTGTTTTTTTTCACCCTGACGACAAGAGAATTCAGAATTGATACAGAAATATTGACATCAGAAGCATGGCCAGCTGAAAAAGGGAGATGATATGCCCCTGTGTAAGTCCTTGATGAGAGCTCACTTGGAATACTGTTTCTGGAGCTTGCACCTTAAAAAGCATATAAACAGGATAGAGTCGGTCTATAGGGTAGCTACTAAAATGTGTAGCTGGGTTTAAAAAAGGATTGGATAAGTTCTTGGAGGAGAAGTCCATTACCTGCTATAAATTAAGTTGACTTAGAAAATAGCTACTGCTATTACTTGCAACAGTCACATGGGATAGACTTAGTTTTTGGATACTTGCCAGGTTCTTGTGGCCTGGATTGGCCACTGTTGGAGACAGGATGCTGGGCTTGATGGACCCTTGGTCTGACCCAGTATGGCATGTTCTTATCTTCTTAAGCATATGGGGACAGACTTAGATTTAAATATGTATACCCTAGGATAGGGGAGACATGATAGGGATATTGAAATACCTCCAGGGTTTCCATGCAGAAGATACTCTGGAACAAGGGATCATGGGAGGAGGGTGAAAGGGGACAGTTTTAAGAGTAATCTAAGGAAATGGTCTGTTTCTATGCAGTCCAGCACGAACTCTCCCCCACCCCTCACTGTCATTTATGTGATCTTGCAACACTCTTCCTATCAGTGTCTTACATATCTGTCTGAAGCATAGTAAATGACAGCAGAGAAAGACCCAAGTGGCCCATCCACTCTGTCTAGCAAGCTTTTTTTTTTTTTTTTTTTACTCTGTGCAGGTTATCCCTATGCCTTCTGTTAAGGGTAGTTTCTGCTGCTCAGTGGAGATTATCCCAGTTAACTCAGGTTTCCCCAGTTAACTCAGCTTTTCCCTTTTCTTCAATACTTAAGCCACACCCAGACCCACTTCTGTGTCTTACTACCAAGTTTTGTAATAAGTCTCACAGCCAGCAAGTTTGTACCTGAAGACTGGAAGGTGGCCAATGTAACCCCAATGTGTAAAAAGGGCTCCAGAAGTGATCCAGGAAAATATAGACTGGTGAGCCTGACTTCAGTGCCTGGAAAAATCATGAAAACTATTATAAAGAATAAAATCACAGAATAGATAGCTAGCAGCATGGATTTACCCAAGGGAAGACTTACATTACAAATCTAAATTTCTGAAGAGATGATTAACATGTGGATAAAGGTGAATCGGTAGATGTGATGTATTTGGATAAGTCCTTCATGAGAGGCTTCTTAGAAAACGTAAAAATCATGGGATTGAAGGATATGTCCTTTTGTGGATACAACCTGGTTAAAAGATGGGAAACAAAGGTAAACGGTGGAGTGCCTCGGGGATCTGTACTTGCACCGGTTATTTTAAAACATTTATAAATGATCTGGAAAGAGGTTCGAGTGAGGTGATCAGATTTGCAGACAGAAAATTTATTCAGAGTAGTTTAAATCACAAGTGGGTTATGAAATTGCAGGAGGACCTTGCGAGACTGGAAGATTGGGCATCCATATGACAGATGAAATATAATGTGGACAAGTGCAAGGTGATGCATATAGGGAAATGTAAGCCATGCTGTAGCTACACAATCGGGCCCATACAGTAAAGTGCACGCGAGAGCCACCGCTCCGAGGTGAGTGCCTGCTCTCCCAACGCGTGCCCAGGCACCTCTCCTGGGCACGCGATTCACTATTTAAATTAGTGCCCGCGCTAATAAGAAGGCACTAGGGACCCTAGCGCGTCCCTAGTGCCTCCTTATTGGCAGACGTGGCGGCTGTCAGCGGGTAGAACAACCAACGCTTAATTTTACCAGCGTCGGTTGTCAAACCCGCTGACAGCCATGGGTTCGGAAAACGGATGCTGGCAAAATTGAGCGTCCGTTTTCCAACCCACAGGCCACGGGCAGATTTTTTTTTTAAAGATTTTTATTTTTGGGGCCTCGGACTTAATATCACTATGATATTAAGTCAGAGGGTGTACAGAAAAGCATTTTTTTCTGCTTTTCTGTACACTTGCCTGGTGCGCCTGCCTTTGGCTGGAGTTAATTTCTGAAAGTAAAATGTGCAGCTTGGCCGCACATTATGGTTTCCGTATTGCGGATGAATACCTAATAGGCTCATGAACGTGGGGGGTGGGGTGGGGGGTGGGGGTGGCTGCGCGTTTTCCACGCACTATTACACCTTACTGTATAAGGGGTAATAACGTGTCAAAAACCGTGTGTCCAAATGGGGGGCTAATGGTGTTCTTGGCCGAGCGCACCGTTCTGTATTGGCCTGAATGTTAGGTTCCGTTTTAGGCGTTACCAGCCAGGAAAAAGATTTGGGTGTCATAATTGATATTACATTCAAATAGCTAAGTGTGCTGTGGCAGTCAAAAAAAAAAAAAAAAAGCAAACAGAATATTAGGAGTTATTAGAAAGGGCATAGCAAATAAAACGAAGGATGTCATAATGCATCTGTAACACTCAATGGTTAGACCACACCTTGAATACTGTATGCAGTTCTTTTTGTCACATCTCAGAAAAGATACAGTTGCAGTGGAGAAAGTACAGGGAAGGGTGACCAAAATGATAAAGGGCATGGAACAGCTCCCCTATGAGGAAAGGCTAAAGAGGTAAGGCTGTTCATCTTGGAGAAGAGATGTCTGAGGGGGCATATGAAAGGACTTGAATGAGTAAATGTGAAACGGTTATTTACTCTTTCAGGTAATAGAAGGACTAGGGGGCATTTCATGAAGTTGACAAGTAGCACATTTAAAACAAACTGGAGAATGTTCTTTTCCACTCAATGCACAGTTAAGCTCTGGAATTCATTGCCAGAGGATGTGGTTAAGGCAGTTTAGTGTAGCTGGATTTAAAAAAGGTTTGGATAAGTTCCTGGAGGAGAATTCCATAAATTGCTATTAATCGGGAATAGCCACTGCTTGTTGCCAGTGTTAGTAGCATGGGATCTTTTTAATGTTTGGGTACTTGCCAGGTATTTGTGACTTGGCTTGGCCACTATTGAAGACAGGATACTGGGCTTGATGGACCCTTTGTCTGACCCAATATGACAAATCTCATGTTATGTAAACATTTCAGCTTCTTCATGCTCACTAGGTTTAAAGCATGGTACCTCCATGCAGATCATCCCAGCCTTTTTGGAACCATGGTGCTGTTGTATCACTATTTCAGAGTGTTATTGTCACTTGCTGCAGGTTGCCCCAAGGCTTTCTTGAATGTCTGTTTAGGCTTTTAACCGATGCTCCATGCAGATTTCCCCGTGCCTTCTTTGAAGCACAATGCAGTCATAACACAGCTGTTTGGACTGAACCATTCATCTATGGAGGTTACCCAGTATGATGTCATCGTTTTGCTATTAGGAACCCTCTGTGTTTATCCTATACATTTTAAAAATAGTTACAGTTTGTCTCTGCCACCTCCAGAAGGGTATTCCATGCATCCAAATACCCTTTCTATAAAGAAATATTTTCTGAACTTTTCCTGAGTCTTCCCCCTTGGAATTTGATTTATGATCCTAGTTCTACAATACCTTTCTGTTGGAAAAAGGTTTTGTTACTTGTATGTTAATACCTTTCAGGTGTTTAAATGTTTAACATATCCTCCATGTCTCACCTTTCCTTTAGGGTATTTCCAAGTTGGCAGCTGTTTGAGACTTGCTCCTTTTTGGTTACTTGTGAATCTCATTGACTTTTTGATTGAGTGCAGTAGTAATTTTCTTTAAGAAAAGAAGAAAAAAAAAGTACACCGTCAAGGCCAGTAGTGGCTTCCACCTTTACTCAAGATATAATGGGTAAAAGGATGAAAGTTCAAAGTTTTCAGGTCTGACCTGCCAGAAAATCACCAAGATTGTATGCCTAGATGAGGTCTGGACAAAGCTTTTGATACTGTCCTGCATGGGAGGCTTATTAATAAACTGAGCAGTTGGGAGAGTTGGCCCCAAGATGGTAGACTGAATTCAAAGCTGGTTGAGTGATGGACATTAGAGGGCAGTGGTAAATGCAATTCACTCTGAGGAGAGAGAGGTGATTAGTGGCATGCCTCGGGATTGGTCCTAGGGATGTTTTTGTTCAGTATTTTTGTGAGCGATATTGTGAAGGAATTAGAAGGAAAATTTTTTTATTTTTTTTTTTTTTGCAGATGACACTAAGAACTGCAATAGAGTGGACACTCTTGATGCAGTAGACTAAACAAGAAGAAATCTAAGAAAGTTTGAGGAGTGGTCGAATGCAGGGCAGATAAGATTCAGAGCCAAAAAATGTAGTTATGCATGTGGGGGCAGAAATATAAGGGAGAGGCATATGATGGGGGTGAAAAGTAAATGTGCACTTCCCTTTGGGGTTACAGTGTCTGCTGATCTCAAAGTAATGAAGCTGTGTGATAAGGAAGAGGGGATGCTAGGGTGCACAGGAAGAAAAAGGAGGTGATCATGTTTCTGTACAGATCATAAGTAAGGCCTCATCTAGAATACTGTGTTCTCCAGAACTGAACATGTTTCAGTAAAGGATAATGAGAGACTAGAGGCGATCTAGAGACAGGCAAATAAAATGATCCAGGATCTACAGCAAAAGAGAATGAGACAGCTTAGTTCACTTACTGTCAGGCCGATGCAGTACAGTGCGTTCCGGCGGAGCTCACTGTTAACCCGCATTTGGATGCGCTAGCTTTACCCCTTATTCAGTAAGGGGTAATAGCGTGTTGAAGACGCGTGGCCAACCCCCCCAAAACTAATAGAGCCCGCAACATGCAAATGCATGTTGATGGCCCTAATAGTTATTCCCGCGCGATTCAGTAAGTAAAATGTGCAGCCAAGCCGCACATTTTACTTTCAGAAATTAGCGCCTACCCAAAGGTAGGCGTTAATTTCTGCTGGCACCGGGAAAGTGTACAGAAAAGCAGTAAAAACTGCTTTACTGTACACCCTCCAACTTAATATCATGGCGATATTAAGTCGGAGGTCCCAAAAGTAAAAAATTAAAATCAGCTCGTGGGTTCAAAACCGGATGCTCAATTTTTCCGGCGTCCAGTTTCTGAACCTGTGGCTGCAGGTTTGAGAACAGACGCTAGCAAAATTGAGCGCTGGCTCTCAAACTCGCTGACAGCTGTCGCTCCTGTCATAAGAGGTGCTAGGGACGCGCTAGTGTCCCTAGCGCCTCTTTTTACCGCAGGCCCTCATTTGAATCGCATGCACAGGAGAGTGGCCTGTGCGCATGCCGGAAGATCAGGCGCTCGCCCTCTCTCCCGCGACTTTCACTGTATCGGCCTGTGTGCTAGATAAGTAAAAACTGGGGAAAGTAAACACCTAATGCATGGCTTCCCAGGGACCAACAGCCATGCAGGAGATATATTTACCTTTAGTGGTTCTTAAATGTTTATGAATATGCCTCCTGTGTTTTTCATCATGGATATCCTTAAATCCCAGTTGACTGTGGAGTCACTAGGACAGGTCAGGGATGTACTGTCCTAATAGGAATTTCCATGGCCCAATTGCCAGATTCTAGCTCTGGTTTTATTGTTTAATGTGAAAATCACATTACATCCTAGGAACCAGCTTTCTCTCAAGAACATATTTTGAATTAAATGTTGAATTGTGGCTGAAATAAGATACTAGTAATTGGCCTTCAATCTTCAGACTACCTCCTTTTGGAGAATTTTTTTTTTTTTGTCGCAGTCCAGAGAAATCAAAATCTATAGTGTGAGCTATTTGTATTTCTGAAGAAAAGAAGTTCCTCTGACTCAAGGTGATTAGAGCAGATCCCTAGCTTAGGACTTCTATATTAGAATATCCACATATGGAAATGCTATTACTCACTAAGAAATCATCCTGTGTAATTCTTGAGACTTTATTGCAGTGAATAGATCAGTTCTTGTTGTAGAGAATAGTTCCTCTACACAGCCACCTCATTCCAAATCGTGCTCTGTCCTCCAGTTTTGATTTGAAACCTTAGTCTCCTTTTGTTCCCAGGGAGAACAATTGCAGTGCCTTTCTGGCTTTTTGAAGTGGATGGCTTTTTGCATGCCTTTTTATCTTCCGATGTCTTCAGAGTTCAGGGTCCCCAGGCAGCGCGTGTCTTAGTTGCTGTGAAGTCATGAGGGTCTGTACATAATAGATTTTTAAATACATACTAGTGCACTTGCAATGAGGTTTTTATTGTTATCCATGCACTAAATAATCAACTTTGGTTCATATGATAGTAGTAGTAAGCTTTGCATTGTTAACAGAACACCTCAGTAACACCATGAAAAAAATTGGGTGGATTGGATACAGAGCTGTGCAGAAAAATGATGAATTAGCACAAGTTTCAAACTTGTGAGCTGTAATGTTTATTGTCAAGGCTTTGGTCTCTCTTTTCTTTTTTTTTTCTTCCTGTCAGTCACCTTGTAACATTCAGATCCACACCTAGCTCAGTATTTATTTAGTTTGATTTTCCCACCCTTCCTGGGGTCTCAGCATGGGCTACAAACTTCAAAAAATTAAAACACCAGCACAATAACTAAAGCTGCTAACTCCTAGTAACACAGATAGGCTTCGTATTGTCTTCTGTATAACTTGTGGCTGTGCCGACTGTTTGTAAAAGGGCTCTTTCCTCTAGAGCAGGCACGCTGCATCTGCAGACTAGTCTGCTTTTCAGGATGTCCACAGTGGAGGCAGTGCATACCTGTTCATTGTGAAAATCCTGACATTCCAGCTGCAAGCTGCCCCTGCTCTAGAGGCCCTTGTATGTTTGGAGAGGGGGGAGAGCAGAAAATGAGGAGAGGACAGGTTTGAGCATGTTACTTTTACTGTTAGTCAAAATTAACACATTGGCAAATGATCTTTATGGTTTTCCAGTAATGCATATTCCATTCCTATACTGTTGTTGCCTGATTGTACTGCTTGTATGTGTGCAGTGCACAGGAGCAGCAGAAATCAGAATGAGATCTTCCTTTTGCTGTTTTATTAATCTAAAAACAGGTTGCCAACTTTTTAGCCTTTCCCCAGTGTTGGTGCCCTCTTCTGTCTGTAGGGTGAATTGCAGTCAGTGTGTGGGAGAGAGCTAGTTCTTTGGCACTGTCAGGTGATTTGTCTCAGGACCAGGGCCAGTGGTAGGTTTTTTTACTGCCCTATGCGAACAATTACTGTGCTTGCCCCCCCCCCCCCCCCATTCATTCATTCTCTGTCCCGGGCCCACCCAAAAAATAAGCCCAGCTTCCTTCAGTGATACAAACTTTAAAAACTGACACCCCTCCCCCCCTTACCAATGGCTGGTGCCAAGAGCGTTAGGTACCTCAGGCGAACCTTATAGCCTTGCACAATGCCCCCTGCCCCGTTCCATACACACAGTTGTGTTATATTTATATTTTACATGAAAAATATCAAAGCACAGTATTGTGAGGTAAAAATATCACTTACATTATATTTACATGCACTGCTGTGATGCCAATCAGAAAACCCTGCAAAAGAAACCACATGGAACCCATATGGTATTAGGCCTATTGTGATGTGTGTTGGGCGTGGGCTTGACCCCCTGAAAGCCCGAATACACTTCTGTTAGGAAAATGCCTCACCAAATACAGAATAGAGCAACCATAAAGTAGAAACACAAACGTGCAAACACTGAACTGGAAACCACAAGAAGCCAGATACCAACAAGAAGCAGTGCAACAATGAAAAAACAGAACCATCACCATTCCTCAAACATCAAACAATAAAATCAAGAAATAAAATAAATACATAATCATAATACTAAAAACATACTAATAATATTTCAAAAAAATCTGATGATAAAAGATCAAATAATTTAAAAACTCATATACAAGTTTTTTTTTTAAATGTCCCAAACACCAATAAAATATTTCAAAACAGCAGAGACAGCAAAGAACACCTGAAAAATAAAACTAAAAAGGATTTTAAAAATTCATGCTCTCCATACCTGGGAACTTTTGATTTCCAGTCGCCCTGGGATTGTTGTGGGATGCGCATATATATCCTCTCAGACAAACCTGCAGGCATCTCAGCTCTTCTTTGGTTAGGATCTACCAACAGCCCCAGCCCGCATCTTCATTTCAGCTGCTGGCAGGTTGGCATCCACCTGCACCCCCTATTTTCTCTCTTCCAAACTCATTCCCATCCCGGGCCAGCCCCCCGTCCACACACACATACAGACCAGGCAGTCAGGATACATGGGTCATTCCTCTTCCGCTGCTGCTGCCAGCCTCTTCCTTTGTGGAGAAAAGCCGTTCTGCAGTTCCTCTTCCAGTGCTAGCACCACGGTAATTCAACATTTCACGAGAATACAGGAAGTTCTAGCACCACTAGTGTTTAATACCACAGGGCCAGCACCAGAGGAGGAGCTGAAGGCAGGCCTCTGCTTCTTCTGCTGCTGGTGGGATCAGGTCCACCGGGGGCAACACGGGTCGCCCCCTTCTGCCCGTGGGATCGGGCCTCTCCCTGCTCCCGACATCGCCCCACCGGGTGTGCAGCTCTGTGCAATTTGCATGTTTTGCACACGTGATGGTGTCAGGCCTGCTCAGGACTCTAGCCGAAAATTGCTTTGCACAGCCGTGCTCACCACAGACTACTGCAGGCAGGAGAAGATACAAATAAAGGACCTAAATATCCCCCCCTCCCCCCCCATAGAAACAAGATGGGAAAAAGACTTAGATCAAGCATAACTATTTCTTATACTGAATAAGTTTTCAGATGCTCCATTTCTATGGAAAAGGGCTTCATAGGAGAGAGGAATGTGGGAAACCATTGCTTATCTCTGGTTATGAGTAAGAAATACCTGCCAGGTGTTTGTAATCTGGATGGCCATTTGGAAATGGGACATTTTGGTCTGACTCAGTCTGGCAATTCTTACGTTTTCTATGTAACCTGTATACACTTGGACATGTGGCTCCACCATCAGACACTGGCTGATGGCATTAGTAAGATGAGATTTAGGTGCTGTGCATCTGTCACAAATGCTGTTACTGCCTATACTTTAGAAGCACTGTTGAGTGGGTTGCATCCAGGAACAATAAATCTCTGTTCCAAAGAGCTTAGACTGTAATTTTAAAAGGCACATTTGCACATGTGTGTCGGCTCATGCCCAGGGACGTGGTCATTTTATAACTTACATGCATATACGCGTGCAGGTTATAAAATAGCCTTGCCACTTGCAGATGTGCACCTAATTTTGACTTGGGATGCACATGGGCATGCAATCCCGCTTCTACAGCATAAGTCAGATTTTAAAAGGGGCATGCACCCACGCCATTGCCATTTTCACCAGTTCTATTAATTAAGAGCTAGGTTCTCCAGACCCACCTAGTTTAATAGCCTTCACTCCCCCTGGTTGGCACAGGCCCGTACAACCCCTCGGTTATGGCTAGGTTTTGTTTTTTTTAAACTTGCACCTCCTCCATAGCAGAAGCAAACTTACGTGGCACTAGACCTGGGTGCGCTTCCAGGCACGTAGTTACTTGCATGCACATCTCTTGGTAATGCCCTGGAACAGCCAGACTCCGCCCAGACCAGGCCCCTTTTTTGAACGAAGAGCGAGATACACACATCTGGGTGGCTTTTAAAATACGATGGGCATACGTGAGCCCGATTTGTGCACGTATCCTTTAATCGATGCACACGCTGGGCTTTTAAAATTCACTTTTTAGAATTTAAACAAGGACCTTTCCTGTGGTAGTGGAAGATAATGATGTTGGTGATCAGTCACAGACTTGAGCCCTGGTCTCCTGCTTCCTTCTTGCTGGGGTTTGGTGTCACTGGATCCTGCCTCTCAGTTTCCTGAGCTTTTCTCAATGTGCGATCATTGGAGCTCTGTAGTAAACTGAATTCATGTTTGAAGTAATCTGTTCACTGTATCTGTCGGTGCACTTGATCTTTTATGAAGTAGCTTCCAGATGTTTAATTATGCAGTGCTCATTTATTTGTCTGGGCAGTGACTAACAAGCCTACCCTGGTGATTTTTATCCAGCATTATTGAATAAGAATAGTAATCTGAAAATCCTGCAGAGCTTGATGCAGCTCATTGAAAAGGTGAGTAAGAAAACATCACAGAAACTGGCCTTTTGTATTTCTCCCATGTTTTCTTACAAAGTAACATTTATTTTTATTTATTTATGTATTTAGATTTTTATATTTTGCTTTTCGGCACTCGAAAGTATACATCAAAGCGGATTACGTTCAGGTACCATAGCAAATGATGGTAGATAAACTAAAATAGGCCATCTAATTTACCCCGAATGTTGTGGGTTGTTTTTTGTTTTTGTTTTTTAAAGGGAAGTAGCAGCTGTTTCTCCATGGAGGCTACCCCCAAGCCTTCTGTTAAGGGTACTAGCAACTATCGCACTGCGCAGGTTACCTCAAGCCTTCTGATAAAGGATTGGATAAGTTCTTGGAGGAGAAGGCCATTACCTGCTATTAATTAAGTTAACTTAGCAACAGTAGCATGGAATAGACTTAGTTTTTGGGTACTTGCCAGGTTCTTATGGCCTGGATTGGTCACTGTTGGAAACAGGATGCTGGGCTTGATGGACCCTTGGTCTGACCCAGTATGACATATTCTTATGTAGCAACTGCCGCTCCGTGCAGGCTATCCCAAAGCAAAAGTGTAAATTTTAGATGTGCGAGAAAACTTACCACATTCTTTCATTTCCATCCTCTAGCCAGCAGGGATTTTCTGTGTTTGTCCCATGCCCTTTTGAATTCCATTACAATTTTCTCTGTGAAGAATGCAAAAGGCCAGTTTCTGTGTGTGACCTGTGATGAGTGCTGAGCTAAGGCAATGTGTTAACTGTTTTAGGAAAGTGCAAGTCACCTTTTGCATCTTTTGTAATAATTTTTGTACTTTGTGCATCCCATTATTGCTTCTTTTTTTTTTTTTTAATTTTTTATTTCTGCATTTATTTCAAATTACAATTGAAACATTTTACAAAGAAAAAACGGAAGACAATAAAGAACAAAACTTCTTAGAAATTATACCACATCTTTCTAGTCAATTCACTAGAGAATAATTGTCTCCTCAGTTATAAGAAAAAGAAGGGAGACCCAAGGGATTTAAGCGTTATACTAGGAAAATTTAACACATCAAATATATAGACACAGGATTATTTGCAGTTATTATGTATAATCTGTCTACACCAACTTAACCTATCCAGAGTGAGAGTCCAGGTAGGAGCGTAGTTGATCTAATTCGGTGAATATATATCTATTATTGTTAAATACCAGAATACAGCGACATGGGTATTTCAAATTGAATTTTGCTCCTCTAGATATCACTTCACTTCTTAAATTCAAGAAAGCTTTTCTTTTTTCCTGAGTTCTTCTGGTGATATCAGGAAATACTCTCACTTGAAATCCATAGAATAACAATGCTTGATTTTTAAAAGATCTTCTCAATACTTCGTCTCTGTCCATAGTATGTTGAAAGGACAGGAAAACAGTTGCACGCTCTTCTATCTTGGCCTCGAAAGATTTCTCTATAAAATCAGTCAGGTTATCAGGAGAATTATTTATACCAACATCTTTCATTTCTTGTTCTAAAGATCCTCTATCTTCAACTTTTTTCCCGGGGGTATAATAATACCTCGTTACTGAGGGTAAATTCTCTTCTGAGTATGCCAGAATGTTCATAAAGAAACTTTTAATCAGATCTTTTAGAGGCATCCATTTTGTTTTCGGGAAATTGAGAATTCTTAAATTGTCCCTTCGCATTTGATTTTCCAGAAAATCCAATTTTCCATTTACATATATATCTGACTTTATAAGATTCACCTGTACCTCTTTTATATTGTTGATATTTTTATCCAAATCTTCAATTTTAGTTTCCATTGTCTTAACTTTCTTTTCAAGATCGTTAGATTTTTCTAAACTTAATTTCACAGCATTTGTTAGATCAACTATTGCATTTTTCATAACAGTTAAGGCTTTCCATATTTCTTCAGGTGTTACCTTGTCCGGAGCAGTCAGAGGATGTTTTAGAACTACGCTGATCCCTTCTTCTTCTCCTCTTTGGTTAAGGCCTTCCTCATCTCGTTCCATTCGTTCCATTCCTGACTCAAGTCCCCTGGAGCCTATACCTCCTAGGCTCACCGAAGCCGGCATTAAATCTATGCCGCTTCTCTGGGGTTCTTCTGATGTCAATGTGAGCAGGTTTGGAGCGATTTCCTGCAGTTGACCCAAATCCCCGAATATCTGGGGTTTACAGGAGAGAGAGGTAGTTGTAGGCAGGCCGGGACTGAGAGAGATCTCTTCAGCCAGGGCTTGTGGTATCCGCTCTATACCATCAAAGCCAGCGGCTGCCCTCACCGGCTCACACTGCAAACCCTGAAACGTCTCGTCGATCCGCGTTTGGCGAAGAAAAGGCTCAGGGGTCGAGGCTAACACCTCCCTTATCCTTGCTTTACGTTTGGTATGAGGCATGTCAGAAGAATTTTTTTTCAAAAGAGTAATAGCAAGGTAAGAAAGTCCAAGAAACGCGGAGCTGACTCGTTTCAGTGTTTATCCTGTGGTGGCCATCTTGGGTCTCCCCATTATTGCTTCTAGTGTATGTTTTGTGTAAGCACAATCAGCTTGAGTACATTTTATTGTGTCCTGAAGGGCTGTGATGTTTTTCTTACTCAACATTTCATTGAGATCTGCTGTCACAGTGGTTAGTGCTGCCAAGCTGAGCACCTGGATTTCATTTTTTATCTGTCTTCTCTTTCTTGAGGCAGTAGTTCTGGTGGTGGTGTGAGATTTTCCTGAGAAGTATAACCAAGATGTATCCTCATGCCAGCATCAGCTGATGGGTAGCTAAAGATCTCGGAGTGCATATTTTAGTGTACCCATGCGTTCTTTCTTAAGGGTAGTAACTGCAAAAATCCAAATCGCATTGCTTGCTCTTCCTTGATACAATTCTCTGTTCACCCAATCAAAAAAATCATTCATATTTCTCTGCCAGCACCTTCCTTTGAATCCATGCTGCTTTGGGTCCAGAAACCCACTTGATTGAAGATAGCTCACTATCCTCTCCTTCAGCAGAGTCGCCATTAACTTTGCCACCACCAAGATGAGGCTAACTAGCCTATAGTTTCCAACCTCCTCTCTATCATCTTGTGAAGACAGACCACAACTACTCTTCTCCAATCTTGTGGCACCAATCCCATTTCCAGGGTCATATTGAACAACTCTTCTGAAATGTACTGCCTCTCCTTCCAGTGTCTGTGCTTTCCCCCATGTGATACATCTTCAGTAATGTACTGCTGCTTCTTCATCCTGCCAGACCAGTAACCTATGGGATTCTCCCCCCCCCCCCCCCCCCCCCCGACCAGCAGATGAGGTCAGAATGTGAAAGCTTCTTCTCTGATGTCGCTACCATAAAGGCTGGCCCAGCAGAGGGGAAGTCAGTTGTGTCTGCCTCCAGCAGAAGGGACAGAGCACAGACGTCGCTGGTCCAGCAGTGTTAAGGTCATTGCCCTTCTTCCCAGAAAAGGGCAGGCAGCATCCAAAGCCTCAGTTGCAGGATGGTTAAGGAGACAATAGCAACAGCCTATATAATGAAGAACAAACCAGTGCCGGAAGGTCTGAGGATGCATTCCACGACAGCACAAGCAGCATCTTGGGCAGAATACAGAGCAGTTGTGCCTAGGGACATTTGCAGGGCGGCCATGTGGTCATCTGTTCACACTTTTACAAAACAACTATAGCTTACACCTTCAAGAAAGGGAGATGAGTTTAGGTATTGGGGTCTTGGAAACAACACTAGGGATCCCACCTGGGGCAAGTACTGCTTAGTTACATCCCACAGGTTACTGGTGTCTGGCAGGACGAAGAAGGTTCAATTAAATCTTACCTGCTAATTGTCTTTCCTTGAGTCCCGACAGACCAGTCTAGATCCTGCCCATAAGAAAAGAGTAAACAGGCATGTGAATAAAAGCTCAGAGCAATAAGTAAGTTAAATATAAGGACAAGGGAGCACAGCCTAATTCAAAGGTAGGCTGTTCTCCATTTACCATTTTCTTTAGTTTTATGATGTGTCCAGGATCCCTTACTGCAGAAAGTAGGGAACCAGCGTCCTATAATTCCAGGGAAAATGCCACCCTGGGGAAGATAAGACAAACAAAGGGGCAGGCCAGGTAACTAGTTGATAAGTCGTCTTAATTAAAAAAAAGAGGGGGGGGGGGATATAAGAATACAAGCAACAAGCCACGCTTTGGCAAAAGACTACTGACTTCCCCTCTACTGAGTCTGTCTTTATGGTTGTGACGTCAGAGAGGAAACTTTCACATTCTGCTCCCATCTGCTGGTGGGAGGGAAAATCCTGCAGGTTACTGGTCTGTCAAGAATCGAGGAAAGCCAATTAGCAGGTAAGACCTAATTGAATCCTCTCTCCTTCCAATGGCTGTGCTCCCCCCCCCTTCCCAATGTGATATGTCTGTCTGTCTTTCTTTCTTTCTTTTGACATTTTATATACCGTCGTTCTATGTCAAGATCACAATGGTTTACAAAAATAACATTCATAATTGTAAAACAAAAATGAACATAAAACGAATGAAATGAAATAATCCAATACAAATTAAACCGCATACTATAACATAAGATAGATGATACAGAAAGTAATATAACTAATATCTTATACTCAGTACATTGTAAGTCATGCTTCATTATGTTTGTCCTACATGCTTTCAGACCAACAATTTCTCATCATTTTTACTATTGACATTCTCTCATTACGTTTTTATTCCTAATGCTTCAAATTAAAATCTTTCATTACTCTTGATATTGTAGTTTTATTACACTCTCTTGATTTTAGGTAAAATTATATGCATTTTTAAACAGCCATGTTTTTAGCTCACTTTTAAATCTTTCTATCTGATATCAAGCATATCATCTCAGGTAGCGAATTCTAAAGCTTTGAACCAGCTATAGAAAACACACAGTTTCTTATTTGGGTTAAATGTGCACTCCATATTGTTGGGACAATCAGTAGACCTTTATTTTTAGATCTTAGGTCTCGTTGAGATGTGTATTGTATTGTCACCCCAATCAGATCAGTAACGCTTGAATGAATCATTTTGAATATTAGCCTTAATATCTTGTAATATCATGATTCTACTGGTAGCCAGTGCAGTAATATCAGTGAGTGTGTTATGTGATCAAATTTCTTAGTTCCTAATAAAAGTCTAGCTGAGGCATGTTGTACTAATTGTAAAAGTTTTAAGAGACATGCGAAAAAACCAAGTAGTAGGGAGTTAGAGTAATCTAAGTTTGAGAAAATAAGTTTGCAATATAGTATGAAAATACTCAAAGATTAGTAAAGGTTTCAACCTAAGTAGTATACATAACTTACGTAGCCTATATTAATTAATTTATTGATGTGCTTTTTCATCATAGGATTTTCATCTAATTGGATATCTAGATCACATGCTTGATTTGAGTCATTTGAAAAGTACCCAGGTCCAGAACCAGTGGTTTAACCGTAGAAGAATTTCTACTTAGCCAAATGATTTCAGTCTTGTTAGGGTTTAATGTTAGTATGAGTTGAGACAGGACTTGCTGAAAAGCTTTTATAGAGGTTGATAGCATCGAAACTGTATGTTTAAATGATTTAGAAAATGGAACGTAAGTATGTCATCCACATATGAAAGGAAAGAAATCCCTAGGTCTGTCAGCTATTTACACAGAGGAAGCACATAAATGTCGAATAGAGTTGCCGAAAGGGATGAACCTTGAGGGACACCCGTATCTATCAATATGGAAAATATCTAACATACGATTGCCCAGTTTAACTTGAAATGATCTATTAGAAAGGAAGACAGAGAGAACCATCTGAGAACACTACCATCAATCCCAATGTTGGTCAACTGATGACACAACAGCGTGTGGTCCACACTATCAAAGGCTGCCATTAAATCTATTAGCACAAGAAAATAAAATGCATCTGAATCAAAACCTCGTAATACAGCATCCATTAAGGATAGTAGTAAAGTCTCAGTTGACCAATGTTTCCTGAATCCAAATTGATTTGGCAAAAGAATATCATTGTCTTCCAAATGATTCACCAATTGGGTTAATACAACTTTTTCAAGTACTTTTGAGAGAAAAGACAAATTACATAGAAGTGACAGCAGAAGAAGACCATACGGCCCATCAAGTCTGCCCAGCAAGCTTTCACAGTTATTTTTCTCATACTTACCTGTTACTCTGACCGCTGGGGTCAGGGCCCTTACTGGTAACTTTTTGGTTCTAATTTTCCTTCCACCCCTGCCAATGATGTAGAGAGCAGTGCTGGAGCTGCATAAAAGTGAAGTATCAAGCCTGATTGGTTAGGGGTAGTAACCGCCGCAATAAGCAAGCTACTCCCACGCTTATTTGTGAATGCAGATCCTTTGTCCCACATTTCCTCTTGCCGTTGAAGCATAGAGCAATGTTGGAGTCTCATTAACAGTGTGTATGTTTATTGAATAAGGGTATTAATCACCAGGAAGTAGCCGTCATTCTCGCAAGCCACCCCCATGCCTCTTCTCTTCATTCACATCCTCAAGACTTTATGGATCCACAGTGTTTATCCCACGCCTCTTTGAAATCCTTCACAGTTTTAGTCTTCACCACTTCCTCCGGAAGGACATTCCAGGCATCTACCACCCTCTCCGTGAAGAAATACTTCCTGACATTGGTTCTGAATCTTCCTCCCTGGAGTTTTAAATCATGACCTCTGGTTCTGCTGATTTTTTTTTGTAATGGAAAAGGTTTGTCGTTGACTTTGGATCATTAAAACCTTTCAAGTATCTGAAGGTCTGTATCATATCACCCCTGCTCCTCCTTTCCTCCAGGGTATACATATTTAGATTCTTCAATCTCTCCTCATAAGGTATTCGATGAAGACCATACACCTTTTTGGTTGCCCTTCTCTGGACTGCCTTCATCCTGTCTCTGTCCCTTCGGAGATACGGTCTCCAGAACTGAACACAGTACTCCAGGTGAGGCCTCACCAAGGACCTGTACAAAGGGATAATCTCTTCCCTTTTCTTACTCGATACTCCTCTCTCTGTGCAGCCCAGCATTCTTCTGGCTTTAGCTATCGCCTTGTCACATTGTTTCACCGACTTCAGATCGTTACACTATCTCCCCAAGGTCTCGCTCCTGCTCCTTGCACATCAGCCCTTCACCCCCCATCGAATACATTTCTTTCGGATTTCCACACCCCATATGCATGACTCTGCACTTCTTGGCATTGAATCTCAGCTGCCATATCTTCGACCAGTCTTCCAGCTTCCTTAAATCCCGTCTCATTCTCTCCACTCCTTTCGGCATGTCCACTCTGTTGCATATCTTAGTATCATCCGCAAATAGACAAACCTTATCTTCTATCCCATCCGCGATGTCTCTCACGAAGATATTGAACAGGACCGGTCCCAACACCGACCCTTGCAGTACTCCGCTCATCACCGCTCTCTCTTCCGAGTAAGTTCCATTTACCATCACACATTGTCTTCTGTCCTTCAACCAGTTTGCTATCCAGGCCACCACCTTGGCACTCACTCCCAAGTTTCTCGTTTTATTCACTAGCCTCCTGTGCGGGACCTTATCAAAAGCTTTGCTAAAATCCAAGTAGATGACATCGAGTGCTCTTCCTCGATCCAATTCCTTAGTCACCCAATCAAAAAAGTCTATCAGATTCGTCTGACAGGACCTTCCCTTGGTGAAACCATGCTGCCTCTGGTCCAGCAATTCTGCCGCTTGTAGATAGTTCACTATTCTTTCCTTCAGCAGCGACTCCAATACTTTTCCCACCACCGAGGTGAGGCTAACCGGCCTGTAGTTTCCAGCCTCCTCTCTGCTCCTACTCTTGTGAAGAGGGACCACCGCCGCTCTTCTCCAATCACTCGGCACCATTCCCGTTTCCAGGGATCTATTGAACAGGTCACTCGGCAGAGCCGCCAGCACATCTCTGAGCTCTTTCAGTATCTGGGATGAACCTAATCAGACTCCATGGCTTTGTCCACTTTCAGTTTTCCTAGTTCTTCCCATACATTCTCTTCTGTAAACAGAGTTTCATACATTCCACTCCCCTCCAGTTTCTTGTTAACTAACATTGGTCCTTCTCCGGGGTCTTCTTTAGTGAACACCGAACTGAAGTATTCGTTTAATATTTCTGCCATTTCTTCATCTGTCTCCACCCATTGATCCTTTTCACCTTTCAATTTCACTATACCACTTTGGACTTTTCTCCTTTCACTGATGTATCTGAAAAATGTTTTGTCACCTCGCTTTACCTCTTTGGCAATCCTTTCTTCCGCTTGACTTTTCACTTTCTTGATTAATTTCTTCGTCTCCCTCAGTTTTACCAGATATTCTTCCTTGTGATCCTCCCTTTGGGATCTTTTATATTTCTTAAACACTGTTCTTTTAACTTTTATTTTATCAGCCACCTCCTTTGTGAACCAGATAGGTTTCATTCTCTTCTTGCTTTTCTTTACTTTTCTAACAAATATATTAGTCGCTTCAGTAATTGCTCCTTTTAGTTTGGCCCACGGTTGTTCCGCATCTCTCGTTTTCTCCCATCCTTATAGTTCTTCCTCCAGGTACTTCCCCATTTTAACAAAGTCCGTGTTTTTGAAACACAAAACCCTGGTCTTCGTGTGACTTCTCCGTATCGTATTAGTGATATGAAACCATACCATTTGATCACTGGTGCTGAGGTGGGCACCCACCCTTGGTCAAGGTTGTTCTCAGGACTCTGTATCTGCAATTGAGTTTGATAAGACCCCCTCCCCCCTGATTGGCTTACTAAGTTAAACTTTTACTTTGCTGGACACAAGAAGCTTTAGTGCTTCCTGTCTCCTGGCTAAGCACAGCCCAAAGTATCAGATTGACCCCTGGGACAAAAATAGCTCACTTTCAGGTTTCAATATCAAATCTGCCCCTTACAAAACAGCACAAGGCACAAACTTTGGCAAATAGCTCTAATACATGAAAGCACAGGTAAATAAATAAAATTGCACATAGATTCAGCAGAGGTTCTGGTTCCTTAGAATCTCATCTCCAAAGAGTTTAGTTTGCCAGCATGTACTATGGCTGAGCAAATCCAATTAGCCCCCACTCCACCTGGCTAGAACTCAGTCTGTTCAGTCTTTTTACTACTAAGCCCTAGAAAGCAGTCAAAGTAGCACACTTTCAGGTTTCAATAGCAAATCTGCCCCTTATAAACAAATTAGATATAGGGCAGTAGTTATCCCAATCGTCAATTCTGCAGGTTTTATTTTTCAGAATAGGCTTTATCACAGCTGGTTTTAAACCAGATGGGGAACAACTCCTTCTGAAAGGGAAAGGTTAACTTAAGGTAGTGATTGTAGGAGTAATGACGCAGTTTACTTGTTTCAAGGAACTGACTGGGATTGCATCATGCAGGTGAGTAGCAGGCTTAATTTTAGCAATAATTTGACTGATTTCAAGATCAGTTACTCTGTCAAATGTGGTCCATTTAACTAAGCCATGGGAATTCTCAGGAGCTTTTTGTAAGAGAGCAGATAGGAAAATTATTTTTCAGCCTATTAATTTTATCTAAGAACAAAGTAGCATATTCATTACAAGCGGACTTTGAAGAGTTGTGGTTTCTCAGAAAGGAAGATGATGGGTCCTTAATTAAATGTTTAACAACCTCAGAGTAATTTGGAATTAAAAATTACTCCATAGATCTGTTTAGTATAATAGGTTTTTTTTGTTTTGTTTTGTTAATGCATGGTATTTAGGTAGGAGAGATCTATATTTTCCTAGAGATTCAGAAGAAGGGTATTTGCACCATTGTTTCTCAAATTTCTTAAGGGTCTGTTTAGTACATCTTAAATTATCATTGTACCATGGATTCTTATGATTCTTTATTACTGGTTCTAGTTAGGACAGGACTGAAGTTATCAGCTACGTCATTGACAATCTGTTCCCAGGAATCAAAGGCAGAAGAGGCATTAGCTTGGTTTAATTCGAGGAGCTTATTTCCTATTGATTCTGAAAGTGCCTCCTTGTCAGTCTTTTTCCTGAAGGTAAAAGTATTATTTTGATCTAGAATTTTAGCGGAAGGATTAAGGAAGGTTATTTCAGCCTGTATTGATGATTTGATTAGATCAGGGTAGTAATGTGTGAAGTATTAGACAATTACCAATATTGGCAAATATTAGATCTAAAATATGTCCAGCTTTATGTGTAGCTTTAGAAACAACTAGGGACCACCCCAAAGCATTCATTGCCTCTAAACATTTGACAGGCTGTGGTTCTAGGTGTCTTATCTACATGAAGGTTAAAGTCTCTTACGATTAATTCACTCACGGGCCGATACAGTACAGTGCGCTCTTCTTTCTTGTGCACCCTCTGACTTAATATCATGGCGATATTAAGTCTGAGGTCCCGAAGGGCAAAAAAAGTTAAAAAAATAAAAAATTCGAAGTAGGCCCCCGGCTCGCAGGTTGAAAACCGGACACTCAATTTTGCCGGCGTCCGATTTCCAAACCTGTAGCTGTCAGTGGGCTCGAGATCCGACGCCGGCAAAATTGAGCTTCGGCTGTCAAACCCACTGACAGCCGCCACTCCTGTCCTAAAGATGCGCTAGAGACGCGCTAGTGTCGCTAGCGCCTCTTTTTATCTGTTTCTACTGCCGGACCTAATTTGCATACTGTATCGTGCGCACAGGAGAGTGGCCTGTGTGCGCGCTGGGAGAACGGGTATTCGCCCGCTCTCCCGCGGACTTTACTGTATCGGCCCGTCAATGAGGAACAGTCCTTTTGTAGGATACCAGGAGGACAATACACCAAGCCTAAATTTAATTTGGTTGATTTTAAGATTGCCACCTCGATAGGAGGGCTAATCTCTACTTTGTAGGGTACTAGTTTAAGTTCTTTTTTTTTTTTTTTTTTTTTTAAACTAATTATTAACAAACCCCCACCTTTTTGCTTAGGTCTAGGAAAATGAAATACATCATAATTAGAATGAGAAATTTGATTTATAAGAACATTATCATTGGCATTAAGCCAGGTTTCAGTGATACAAAAGAAAGGGTTTAAACCTTCTAACAGGTCATTTAATCAGTGGGATTTTTTTTTGTCAGAGACTGAACATTTAGTAGGAGCAGAGTAAGCATTAAGCAAGATGGAATTACAGAATTGTTACTTATAACCGGAGCAACCAAATTTGTATTCCTCCTTCAATTCTTTCTGGAGATACCTTTTAGATCTCTATACAAAACTCAGCCTAGAATGGGTTCAAGGAAGCATCTCTGCTGAGGTTGATACTGCTGCTGAGTCTGCAACAGGTACTGTGCCTGGGGTGGTGGGTCCGGGGGCTGTAGCTGCTGGTTGTAATATGGCTGTTGACCCTGTTGGCAGTAGTTATTTATACCTTGCTGACCATACTGAGGTGGCATTTTGTGGATATTGCTTTCTTCCCATGGGGATACCTCTATGGGCCAGGCGAGCCATATGATTGCCCTGGGTTGGGACTACTTTGCTATGCCTGGGAATAAGGCTGCCTATGCCATACAGCTCTGCTGCTGCTCTGCTGGGTGGGCTATCTGTGGCGGCCCCCAGCTGGGGTTGCCCATCCCACTTTGGGAGCCCATCAGGTCTTTGGCTATGCCCATGCCCACCAGCGGCTGCTAGTTGGGGTAGCTGCTTTTGTAGCTCCTCTCTCCTTCCGATGGCTGTGCTTTCCCTCTTGTGATGCATCTTCTGTAATGTACTGCCTTCTTCCTTCTGATAGCCACGCCATCAGGTTCTACAGAGAAATTGTAATTTTTTTTCCTGCATTTTATTTTGCACTTTGAGTGGATAGCAGTGGACTTTTTATATTCAGTTTATACCTAGGTACCTGTGCTAATGTATTTAGCTTTAATTGTGTTTTCTAGAAAGAGCTTTGTTAATGTAATGTCTTCTGCCTCAGGGGAGTTCTGGCACTGCTCTTTGAACCTTTACTCACCACAGACTTGATAGACTTGTGTTTCTGCCACTCCCCAAGGTACTTAGCATGACTCAGATGGAAGCAGTTTTGCAGAACTCTGAAGCAGCCCATCAGATTATGTGCAGCGGAATCGGACTGCTCTTGACTTGGGCCTCTGTGTGCCTTTCACTTGCCTCTGCATTGGCTTGGATAGGTGAAAGCCTTATTTCTCCACAAAATCCCCTTTGAAAGCCTTTGGTTTTGTATTCTTGTTAGATTGTTCATTAAATGAGACAGAAACTGTACTCAGTTCCTTTATTCTGAAGATGGCATTTAAAGTCATCCTGGTAGCAACAGAAAGTGTAAGAATCAAAGACCATGCAAACCTGTCTGCCTCTAATTTCTGTCCGGGTGCACTTTTCTCCTCTTCTTCCTCCCTCTTTGTAGCTCAGGCCTTGTGTAAAGGTCTATTCTTGATGAAGTCCGATGAGGAGAGTGCTGTCATCCCACGGTTTCCTCTGACCTCGTTCTGTAAATGGTTGTTAGTCTTTCTAGGGAAAAACAGAACTCTACGGGAAATTTTCTAAATTCAGCAAACTGTTGCAGGGTCTGTGGATATGTGGGTTTTTTTTGTTTTTTTCTTTTCTGCTGACTTTACACCACTTCTAAGTGGGAAAGGATGCCCCTACTTTCTCTCGAAAATTGCTAGAGGAAAAGTCCGCACGGAGAGCTGTACCTGCTTTTCCCGTGGATACCTTTTCCCTGGACAACGCACAGTTTTGAGAATGCAAAGCTACGCTGCTTGTTGCCTCTCCCTACTTATCCCCACCTTTACCCAAATACAGGGGCCGAGGCTATAAGATGCGCGCTGTAAAGGGGCACTCGTATTGAGCGCCTGTTTTCCTAATGTGCACGCAGCCACATTCCCTGGGCTCCATTGCAATATTTAAATGAGAGAGAGCGTTAAAAAGGGTGTGCTAATTGAGCGTCCGTGGTGCTCAATGGTTTATTGCATTGGGTGCCCAGTTGCAACAGGCGTTCAGTATGAGCATCTGTTTTGATCCCACGTTTTTGTTTTTTTTTCCTAACTCACTTCAGCGACCTCAGCAAAATATTAGGACTTGCTATGCCTGTCCAAATTGTATAGTGATAAGTTGTTTTTTTTTTCTTAAAGAAATTTAACATATATAATATTTCTCCATCAAAAGCAGTAAATTTAAAGTGTCACAATGATACTAAGGGGAAGGACACGTTTATCACAACACAGAGAACCTATTTTTTTGTTTTTCATGAGCCTTTGACTGCAAGTTGACTTCATTCCATCTCCGAGGCTAGTTAAATTTGCCATGTTATAAAGTGTGTGTTGGGTGCTCAGCACTTTACTGCATCGAGGGTAATAGCTGATGTCCTCATCTACATGCAATTAACATCTGACAGGCACTATCAGGTTTGTGATTTAGGGCACGCGTTTTGGACACATAATCTCCTTACTGCAACCAGAATGCACATCCAATTGCGTATAAACCCTGCGCTATGCTGGGTGTGCTTTACAGCATCGGCCCCACAGGGTGGGCATTTTTCAGACAGCCTTCTCCCCCCAGGTAAAACTTGAAAATTGTCCTCTTTGTGTTAGTGGAAAAAATATTTTCATAGCAGAGAAAACAAATGAGGATTTTTGTTGTCTATAAATCTTGGTTTCTTTTGTGAAGAGAATTCACTATTTATTTGAAGCTTGTGCAAAGATCTCCTGCCCTGATGGATGGAGATAAATCGGAGCACTGCTGCACCAAGCTGGAACCAGCCCAAGTAGCGAACTAATAACCCAAAGTACAAGGTGCTTAAACAGAAGGAAAGATGGATATGAATCTAAAAAAAAAGTTTCCCATAAAAACACCTAGAAAATGGGCAAATGAATGTTTAGGCAGGGTGGCAGAAATCGGATGTCTGGTGCTGCCCAGGGCTCAATAAGGCACACTGGCCTTGGGAAGACAATGACGCTGGACTGCACCGAATAGGAAGCGTAGCCCTGCTTGGCCTTTGCCACTGGTCCTTATGGAAGAAGAATCACTGCTGTGGCCCATGGCATCCCCAGTGCTGCCTAACTGCATCTAAAAGAGGGAGGGGAAAGGGAGAGAGACAAAACCAGGGAAACTAATTTCCCTGGCCCGAAACATTGTGGCTGGTGTCTCTTTGTTTTTGAAAAGAACTTTTCGGTTCTGAGTTTGGTTTCTTTAATAAGTTTATATTGGTGCTGTTTTGGGTGCTGTAACTTTATAAACCATAGCACGGAGACCTTGTTGCTTTCTATAATATACAATCTTCAGAGGTACTGACTATGGCCATTCATATATTCTAGTTATAGAAATTTCGGCAGCCTTTGACACTATAGGTCATGGGATATTGTTTAACTCGTCTAGCAGAGATAGATATCAATGACAAGATGTGTACCTGGTTTGTCATTCCTCACTGATCTGCAATATATGGTAACCACAGATGGTGGGAATTCCAATTGGATTGATGTAAAAATGGGTTTACCACAGGGGTTCTCTTTTGGCTACTTTATTTAATGTATACTTATCCCTTTTATGCAGACTGATAGAGGGATCGGGCCTTAATTTTAAGATTTTTGCAGATATACAGGGTTTTTTTTCCCAGTAAAGAATTCTTTGTTCTCAGCCTTAGAGGAACTTGAGATTACATACATGCAATTTAAAGAAAATGGATGCATTAGAGTAGATTTTCTCTGAAATGTGTCAAAAACAGAGATTATGTATCTATCAAGACGTTCACTTAATTTTGACTTACCCAAGTTTGAGTTTGAATGGCAAGTAATTCTAGTTACACACAGGCCGATTCAGTAAAGTCTGCGGGAGAGCGGACGAACGCCCGCTCTCCCGGCACGCGCACCGGCCACTCGCCAGTGCGTGATTCAGTATTCAAATTAGGTGGTGCGGGAAAAACAGGCAAAAGGAGGCGCTAGGGACACTAGCGCGTCCTTAGCGCCTCCTTTTAGCCCGGAGCGGCGGCTGACAGCTGACACTCAATTTTGCCGGCGTCTGTTCTCGAGCCCCCTGACAGCCACGGGCTCGGAAACCGGACGCCGGCAAAATTGAGCGTCCGGTTTGTGGCCCGACAGCCGCCGGCCCATTTTAAAATTTTATTTTATTTTATTTTTTTACTTTTTTTACACGTCGGGACCTCCGACTTAATATAGCTATGATATTAAGTCGGAGGGTGCACAGAAAAGTAGTTTTTACTGCTTTTCTGTGCACTTTCCCAGTGCCGGTAGAAACTAGCGCCTACCTTTGGGTAGGCACTAATTTCTGAAAGTAAAATGTGCGGCTTGGCTGCACATTTTACTTACTGAATCGCGCGGGCATACCTAATAGGGCCATCAACATGCATTTGCATGTTGAGGGCGCTATTAGGTGCCGCAGGTTGGACGCACATTTTCCGCCCCTTACTGAATAAGGGGTAAGGGAAAACGCACGTCCAAGAGCAGGTTAACAGTGTGCTCCGTCGGAGCGCACTGTACTGTATCGGCCTGACAGGTAGCCCATAACTTGGGAGTTATTTTAGATGGCAAACTAAACATGAAGGCACAACTGCAGAGATTAGTGAAATCAGGTTACTACAAACTGAGTGTTAAGATAATTGAAGTTTTTTGTTTTTTTTTTTTTTTAGAGCTCAGTGACTTTCGGTTTGTCCTACAAACTTTACTTTTTTCAGGATTTGATTATTACAACTAATTTCTAGGAGTTCCTGTGAAAACTATTAGACTTACAATTGCAGAATTTCACAGTGTGAGTATTAGGAATAGGTAAATATGATCATATTACCCTCATTTTGTACAATCTACGCTGATTTCCTTTTGTAGCTCGACTATATTATAAGGTCTTAATGATAATTCATAATATTATCTATAAAGTTGAGGTAGGGAGGTTGGACACTAGTTTACACATAGGCAGCGTTGCAGAATGTATATCTTCTAATCAAGGTCTATTATCGGTCCCCACCATCCAACAGGCACACCTGGGAGAGGTTCAAGGGAGGGCCATATCTGAAGCTGGCCCTATTTTTTTATGGAACACCATTTCACTGCAGTTGCAATTGATGGAGAAGAGGTGTGAAGGCTTTTAAGAAATAACTCGAAACTTGGTTATTTAAAAATCTTTGGAGGAAGACATGGGAAATAAATGGTATCTAAAAATGCAAAATACATTTTCTGTTGATAAACAGAATGAATTAGCCATGATCTTGGTGGCACTGAACTGCACCCTTCTCTCCTAGCTCATAAAACTTTTACTCTACTGAGCATCTCTGGGATTTCCCACGCTTCCGTTGCTGCTTCTTTTTTTTTTTTTTTTCCATGCTGGGGCACGGATGGACGTCCCTCTTATTTTATATATTTATTTATTGTTTTCTCCGGGAGTTATAGGCTTTAAAGCCTGCCCTTTTGGGTGCCTAATGTCAGCGACCATGATCAGCTGTGTAGCCTGCAGCAAAATGTCTCTCTGGGCCCAAAAGGGACGGGCAGGAAACATTGAGGAGCTCTGGAGAACACAAGGATGCAGCCAATCTTCTTCAGCTCTGGGCAGTGAAGTTAGAATAGCCTCCTGCACCTGGCCATGCAGTGAGTTGAAAGCTCAGAGTGAAACGATGCCAAAAAGGCCACAGTCGCAATCGCCGTCCTGTTCGATATATGCGATTTATTTATTTATTTATTTTTTGTTTTTATATACCGGAAGTTCCTGTATACAATACGTATCACTCCAGTTCACATTTAACAGAGATAACTATCGCCGGGGAGGCGGTTTACAAGGAACATATCGTATATAATAAACGGATAATCTAAAATAAAGTACAATCAATTATGAAACAACTAAGATCAACTTAGAACACAACTTGGAACATATAACTGAAGTAATATAAGCAATATGGACATTACATTATTGTTGTAAGACAAGGGTGGTGGTGGTTCTTCTTGCTTTAGCTCTCTGGGAAAGCTTGACGGAAGAGCCAAGTCTTGAGTTTCACTTTAAAAGTAGTGTGGCATGGCTCAAGGCGGAGGTCCGGTGGTAGGGAGTTCCAGAGGGATGGGCCCGCTGTAGATAGAGCGCGTTTCCTCAGGGTAGATTTTGCAGGTTGGGTGATCATTCTGTTCTGGTATGCCCATCTGGTTGGTTTTTTAGAAGAGTGTAGTTGAAGCTGGAAGGTTAAGTTGAGGGGAGAGATGTTGTGTATGGCCTTATGAATCATCATGCAGATTTTGAACTGAATCCTGTATTTGATGGGAAGCCAATGGAGATGCTGGAGGATCGGGGTGATATGGTCCCTTTTTTTGGCATTAGTAAGGATCCTTGCAGTGGCATTCAGTACCATCTGGAGTGGTTTGGTGGTGTATGCGGGAAGGCCCTGCAGGAGTGAATTGCAGTAATCTAATTTGGGGAGAATGATGGCTTGGAGTACTGTGCGGAAATCCCTGTAGAGTAGCAGGGGCTTTAGTTTCTTTAGCACTTCTAATTTAAAGTAGCATTCTTTTGTAGTGTTATTTATGAATTTATTGAGGCTGAGTCTGTTGTCTAGTAGTACTCCCAGATCTCTGACTTGAGGTGCGGTGGCATATCCTGAGGTGTCTGGAGAGTTGCTGGATGTTGGCGGGGCAGCTTGATCCGGTGCTATTATAAGGATTTCCGTTTTGTTGGTGTTTAGTATCAGGTTGAGGCTGGATAGAAGATCGTTGATGGATGAGAGGCATTTTCAGAGCGATGCAGGCTCTGAAGCAGGCTACATCAAAGCCTACCCTGCTGATGCATAGGGCGCCAAAGGATAATGGGGAATTGGCTCACGAATCAGCGCCACTGAAAAAGTCATGGCTAAAGCACTATGCGCAGACTATTTCAGTGTAGACTCCTCCAAAGCGTTTGAAGTCTACAGTGTCAGAAGCTTTGGCTTTGACGAAGCATGCCCCAAAGTCAGCTGACCATAAGCTCTGAAGACATAAAGCTCCGAGACCTTCCTTAACCAACACATCGGAGCTTTACTCCAGATCTCCTTCAAAAGTGTCAAAGCATTCTGCTCCTGGAGCACAGGAGCATCGCACACTTTCAGTCTTCCTCAACGCATTCGTCAAGGCCCAAGAAATCCCAACGAGTGACTTCGGTGTTGACACCAGCCCTGTCCCCAATGCAGGAGGCAGAGTACGCGAGGCTTGACTTGGACGTTTTGGAAGTGGCACTCCCGGTGCCATATAAACACATACCTCTTCCAGAGCAGATATTTAATATCCACAATACCTAACTAGTGGGTTACTTGATCTCTTAAGAGTTATGACTGAAGGGACCTCAGCCTCTCTGCTCTATTGTCCTTCTGTCCTCGTCCTTTCAACCCTTGAGATTGGATGAACCTATTCTTGTCCCAGAGGAAGACATAGAGCCTCCTTCACAGATGTGGAGAATCCAGTCGTCCATGGAGTAACTGACAGTTTTGGACAAGTTCTTCCATGCAGTCTTTTCACCACTGGCTACTTATCTTTGTCTGCTAACTCATTCAGTGTCTGTGGTAATGCCGGCGGCCTCTCCCCTCTCTCTTCAGGGGGATTCATCAGTGTGCATTTATCACCAGGAAGACTCAATGCGATGTATCTGTCAACACCTGCTCCTTCAACTAGACCAGTCTCCCCATGATTCCTTTCTCCTCTGGCAAATTTGAGAGGCCATTCACTGGGGGAGTCTCCAAGTAGCTTGACAGGGTTCCTTTCAGAGCCATCTCCAGTTCCACCAGAGCATACCTCTCCATCTGAAGATCTGACATTTTCAAAGTTCTTGTAAAAGATGATGAAGTCTTTGAATGTTCATGTATGTGAAGAGACTGATCTGCGTAAGGACGTATTGAACATCTTGCACATTATCGGAACTGGTGGACACACACGCGCGCTCTCTCTCGCGCTCTCTCTCGCGCTTCATGTGAGGTCATGATTTTACTAAGCTATCTCCACCATCTTTCTTCAGTGGGTCTAGCCACCTCTTCTATGAAGGTGCATCTTAGAACAGTTGCGGCTTACTATGATTAAATCAATGACTGCTGCATCGCAGTGCATGTATTAGTCACTCACTTCATGGAAGTAGCTGCTTAACATTCATCCCTCTGTGAGACACCCTGCTTCTGCCTGGGACCTTAATGTTTTTCAGCAACTTATGCAACCCCCATTTGAACATTTGGAGTTGGCACCACTGAAAATTGACATGACTGTCTCAGCAATCTGCATTAGCAAATTTCACTACCCGTCTTACCTGCTTTTCCATCACGATAAGGTGGTGATGCGAACTAATCCTAAATTTCTGCCGAAAGTGGTATCTTCATTCCATATGAATCAAAACATTGTTTTACTTATCTTTTTTCCTCTCTACATACTCATCAGAGGGAAAAGGACTTGAGTACACTGGATTGTAAAAGGGTGTTGGCATACTATAAGTGGAAGATGGAGATTTTCCGACAATCATCAAAGCTATTTGTCTCTTACAACCTTAATCACATGGGAGTTGCTGTTGAAAAATGGACGATGGCAAATTGGCTGAGCTGCAGTCGTCACTACTACAATGTGGCCCACCTTCAAATCAGCTCAGTTCATGCCCACAAAATCAGTTGTAGCTAATCTATACAATGTCCCCATTGAGGACATCTTCAGGGCATCAACATGGTCTTCACTACATACTTTCTTAGCCCACTATTGCCGGACAAGCAAGCAGAGGCAGACAGCACTGTGGGTAGAGTGGTGCTGTCACAAGTACTTCAATTCTAATCTGATTTCCATTTTGGAAGGATGGATTGCAAAATAAAATCATTATAAACATTTGTATTCTTTGATTTTGCAACCTTAAGTTGGGGACTCCCAAGATCATGGCTAATTCAGCCTGCTTATTGACTGGAAAAAAGCAAGTTTGCTTACCATAAACAGTATTTTCCATAGATAGTAGGAGAAATTAACCATGAGCTACCTGCCCACCTCCCTGGAGGTCAGATGGGATTCCTTCCTAAAGCTATGTATAGTTTGAAGGATCTCGGAGGCAGCGGTCATGCAGGAAATCCTGCACATGTTCAGTAGAGAAAACGCTCTATAAGCTAAGTGAGAGAGGTCTAGTTTGGTGCCACCAGGGCCCGTTGCCCAAGATAATTGCTAATTCATCCTATTATGGAAAGCACGTTTACCATAAGCAAACTTGTTTGAAGAGGTTTGATTCTTAACCATAAGTGATGATAGGAAGCAAGGAAGTCAAGAGCACTGGTAATGGGATAATGCGATTTTTAGAGTTGAATTTTACATGTTTATATTTTTAATGATTGTATTGTAATGTTAATTGTTTTAATGTCTAAACTATGGCTGTTGTGAGCTGCACAGTCATCAATGTGCAGCCAATAAATATTTCTAAATATTTAACTGTATGAAACTTTATTTCTCTGCACTGTACATAATGAGTTAGATTCTGTGTAATTCAGCTTGGTCTGTACTCCATGGTCCCTGACCCTTTCCCCTTCAGCTTATTTGAAAACAATGCTTTAATCATTTTGGTTTTCCCAATCAGTCTTTTGATAGCATTCCAAGCATTCTTCCTTTAAGTCCTGTCTAGTCTAACAGAATCGTGTTTCTGGCCCACCCCAGCATATACTGCAGTCTCAGTATCGGGAGAGCGGGCGAACTGGCCACTCGTCGGTGCGCGCGATTCTGTATGCTAATTAGGCCCGGCGGTAGAAACGGGCAAAAGGAGGCGCTAGGGACACTAGCGCGTCCCTAGCGCCTCCTTTTTGACAGGAGCGACGGCTGTCAGCGGGTTTGACAGCCGACGCTCAATTTTGCCAGCGTCTGTTGTCGAGCCCACTGACAGCCACGGGCTCGGAAACCGGACGCCAGCAAAATTGAGCGTCCAGTTTTTGGCCCGACAGCCGCGGGCCGAATTCAAAGTTTTTTGTTTTTTTTACTTTTTTCACTCTTCGAGACCTCCGACTTAATATCGCTATGATATTAAGTTGGAGGGTGCACAGAAAAGCAGTTTTTACTGCTTTTCTGTGCACTTTCCTGGTGCCGGAAGAAATTAGCGCCGACCTTTGGGTCGACGCTAATTTCTGAAAGTAAAATGTGCGGCTTGGCTGCACATTTTACTTTCTGAATCGCGCGCGCGTACCTAATAGGGCCATCAACATGCATTTGCATGTTGAGGGCGCTATTAGGTGCCGCGGGTTGGACACGCATTTTCCTCCCCTTACTGAATAAGGGGTAAGGGAAAACGCGCGTCCAATAGCAGGCTAACAGTGTACTCCGTCGGAGCGCACTGTACTGTATCAGCCTGTATGGTATACCCACATTCTACACCTATCAATAGCGCATCCAATAACACTACCAGATCGCAGGGATCTGTTGATGCAGGAACAAGGAGCACTGCTCCATCCCATGCACAAATCCCTACATTTGATAGCATGGAGATTGAGCAGCTCCTCTTGACGGAACAAGGAATATCACTCTCTGCACAAACTATACTTCTCGTCTCAAGAAAACCATCCACACGAAGAAATTATTGCTTCAAATGGAAGAGATATTCGTCCTGGTGCTCTGCAAAGGGTAATACCTCCCTTAGACTGTGCACCAGAAATACTGTTAGACTATCTTCATTCGTTATACTCTACGGGACTGGCAACCTCTTCAATCAGAGTACATCTCAGTGCGATAGCAGCTTACCATGACCGTATAGAGGACAACCCATCTTGGTCCAGCCCTGTGTCTCCCGTTTCCTGAAGGGCCTGACTCACCTTCGACCTCCGATTTCCAAACCACCGATACCATGGAATCTAAATGTCATACTAGAGCAATTAATGGTAGCCCCCTTTGAACCAATGGAAGCGGCTCACATTAAATATCTTACATGGAAAGTAGTGTTTCTCATTGCCGTAACATCCACACGCAGGGTCAGTGAATTACAGGCTCTGGTTCACTACAGCCCATATATGCAATTCTATCATCACAAGGTGGTACTTCGCACACATCCTTCTTTCCTTCCGAAAGTAGTCAGTCAATTCCACTTGAACCAGTCAATTGAGTTACTCACATTTTTTCCCAAACCTCACCAAAATGATAGAGAAAGATTACTGCACACGTTGGACTGGCGTATTATAAACGACGAACGTATTCCGAGTCGAGCCTCTCAACTATTTGTCACTTTCAACCCAACCGTTCCCAGTCTACCGGTAGCAAAACGGACCATATATAGCTGGATAACATAGGGCATTCAATTCTGTTACACGAAACAAAACAACCTTGCCTTCGCAACCCAATGCGCATCAAGTGAGGGTAGTATCGGCGTCCCTAGCCCATCTGCGACAGGTGGCGGCCATAGATATTTGCAAAGCAGCCACCTGGTCATCTGTACATGTATTCACATCTCATTACTGTCTAGATCAATAGACAGCTGATGATGCTAAACTCGGACGAGTTCTTCTACAGACTATGTCCACCTAAACCTGTACTTGAATATCCACACACTTAAATCATGCATAATGCTTTCCTAAATACCTGTGTGTGTGATTGGGAGCTTAGGACTCCCATGACAGCATGGCTAATTCAGCCCTGCTATCAACGGGGAAAAAGCAAGTTTGCTTACCATAAACGGTTTTTCCGTAGTTAGCAGGATGAATTAGCCATGTTGACCCACCCACCTCCCTGGATAGTCATTTTTTATTTTTCTCACTTACGTGACTACGCTACTAAATCACAGACTGAGAAAAGACCGTTTTTTCTGCGTGGGAAGGCACGTGCAGCCGCACAGAGCAAAGCTCTGTATTCTACTTCTGAAGCTCCGCCTCCTGGGCCCTGATAGACAGTTCCCATGACAGCATGGCTAATTCATCCTACCTACGGAAACACCGTTTATGGTAAGCAAACTTGCTTTTCTCTTCTGGTTGGTTGGTTGGTGTGAGGGCATTGATTCTGCAGTTCATGCAGATAGGCAAGGAGTATTCTGTAGGAGTGGCTTTTTTCCACACTTTCTGCAGAGCAGTACTGACTGCTTATGTTTTGTCATTTTAAAAATTGTACAAACATTTTTCCCAACTTCGTCTGCCATTTTTCTCTTTCTCCTTCATCTCAATCCTTTGTCTATCTTTTTATCAAGCATGAGTCTTTATTTTTCTTTGTTTGGCTCTATGCTGTCATCTCATCACCTGCTGCATGCTCTCTCCCTCTTACTCTTGGTCTCTGCTATTCTTACACTTTCTTTCCTTTGCCACGTCTTTGTTCCCCTTTAACTCCTCCTTGCCTTTGACTTGTGGAGGGAGCTGAGATGTCTTGCTGCCATGGTCCCTTCCTCCTCAGCAGTACAGCAGCTCCCTTCTCTCTTGACCTGCCAGAGGGTTTGATATCTTCTTAGTTTGTCATTGCACACATAAGTAAAGTCTGTCCTTCATCATTCTCTCCTACTCTCACCCGCTCCACACTAGTCCCTCTTACATCGGTTTAATTTCATTTGTAACTGAAATTAAACTTTATTTACAACATGAGCATGCTGTGTATCATCAATCCTGCTTAATACATAGCTCATATTAACTATCTAGACAGCAGTTTACCATCTCACCCAGCGTGAAAGCCAAGTGCCAGCTCTTGTTTGTTTTACCCCTTTTTTATATTTAATTTCTGGGAAGATATTGAGGTTTAAAGTTTCTAAAAGCTCTGGGTCTGTAGCAACTGCTGCCATTCTAAATGTTGGTAATAGAGCATCTTTTAAACTAGAACAAAGGGAAAAGCAGTAACTGAGCAGCGCATGGTTCAGAGTAGGGAATCTTCGAAGGACAATATCAGAACAAGGACGCTACAGTATCCTGATAAAAATTTTCCAATGAAGGCAAAAGTAGCCCAGTTGCTTTAAAGTAAAAAGCAGACTGAGTTAAAAGATTCCAAATTATCCCTGTCAACTGCTAGGAAGGTTGTAAATACAAAAAAAAAAAAAATACCTTGAAATGTCTATGCAAATGCCAGAATAAAATGGGAATGTATAGCACTGAATGAAGAGGATAACATAATTGCCATCTCAGAAACCTAGTGGAAGGAGAATAACCAATTGAGCTGTGCGATACCAGGATACAAAAATAGCAGTGCTAGGGTAGATCAAAATGGTGTAGGGAGAGGGGGAATGGGAAAAAAAATCAACAGAACCAGAGGTCACGATTTGAAGCTCCAGGGAGGAAGACTCAGAACCAATGTCAGGAAGTATTTCTTCACGGAGAGGGTGGTGAAGACCAGAACTGTGAAGGACTTCAAAGGGGCGTAGGATAAACACTGTGAATCCATAAAGTCTAGAGGACGTGAATGAAGAGTGGGTGGCTCACGGGTATGATGGCTACTACCTAGAGATAATAACCTTATTCAATAAACATACACACGGTTAGTGCGACTCCAACATTGCTCTGAGCTTCAACGGCAAGAGGAAATGTGGAGAAAAGCATTTGCATTCACAAAAAAGCGGGGAGTAGCTTGCTTGTCACAGCGGTTATACCCCAAACCAAATAAGTCTGATACTATATCCAGCATAGCTCTCTGCTTCAACGGCAGGGGGAATGAAGAAAAGTGGATCTATATACAGAGAACAACCAACAAGGACTGAATTACATAGTCTGGGTTAACAAATAAGCATGGGTGTAGCTTGCTTATTGCGGCGGTTACTACCCCTAACTAATTAAGCTAGATATTACATTACTCCCACCCTCATTAATCTCCACTGGCTACCCATTCATTCATGCATTACCTACAAGACCCTTACCCTCATCCACAAAAGTATTACTAATGAACATTACAACTGGCTAAACCCCCCCTTCCTCCCCCGTACCTCTACCAGACCCACCCGATCTTCGCTCCGTGGAACCCTTATTCACCCCTCTATAAAATCCACAAGACTTATGTCCACCACCAAACGGGCCCTCTCCCTAGCAGGCCCTTCCCTCTGGAACTCCATGCCCCTTGACCTTCGTACCGAAACCTCCACACCCACCTTCAAAAAGAAACTCAAAACCTGGCTCTTCCTCCAAGCATACCCCCAATCACAATCTTCATCATCCCTTACAAACATCCTCACCCAACCGCCTACCCCCACCAACACCCCCTCTTCAGGACATACTCCCTGCACCCACCCCCCCCAATGAACTTCAAACCTAAAATTTCAGTTAGTACCCGCCCCTCCCCCCCAATCATTGTTCCTCTGCGCTTATACTAGCCTGTAAATAATCTATGTGTTTATCACATTTTCCTCAAACCCCTGTACATACCTTTCCTCATGTATCCTTTTCCCCCCCCCTCCCTCTCTCTTTGTCTTGTCTACCTATATACCTCTCCTCCCCACCTATTTATCTTGTTTATTGCTATGTTACTGAGTTTATTGTTACAAAACTGTTCTTTGTAAAGGCTTTGCCTATATATCCTTGTTTGTAAGTTATCTGTAAACCGGCACGATGTGCAAACGGTTGCCGGTATATAAAATAAAATAAAAAATAAATAAAATTTCACTTAGATGCAGTTCCAATACTGCTCTCTACATTAATGGTGTGGGTGGAAGGGAAATAGAACCAATAGGTTACTAAGAGCCAAGAGAAACAGATAAATATGAGAAGAAAGTAAGTGTGAAGCTTGCTGGGCAGACTGGAAGGGCCGTTTGGTCTTCTTCTGCCGTCGTTTCTATGTTTCTATATATGTTTCTATATTAAGGATAGCATGCAGGAGATCAAATGCACTGGGGAATCTTTATGGATAGGAATTATATGTATGATGGGGAAGAGTTTAGCGGCCAGAATGAACAGTTAAAGACAATGAAATGCTAACAAATTAGGGAGGTAAAGTTTTTCTAGGTACAATAAATGAGTGCTTCATGGATCAGCTGGTCCAGGAACTGACAACGAGGAGCAGCTATCTTACATCTAATCCTTAGTGGAATGCAGGATCTGGTGCAAGAAGTAACTGTAGTGGGGCCACTTTACATCAGGTATGGACATTGTTTAAAAATACTACCTTGGAAGCTCAGACTAGATGTATTCAATGCATTAAAGGAAGATCAGACAACTTTGGCATGGTTAAAAGGTGAGATGAAAGAGGATGATTTAGCTAAAAACATTTTTTCACAAAATGGTAAGAGGGTACAAATGAAGAAAATAGGCAAGTTAGATGCGTACATTAATAAAGCAATAAAAGAACTTGAAAAGAAGCTTGCCATTGAGACAAAAACTCATAAAACCTTTCTCAAATACATCCTAAGCAGGAAGTCTAAAAGTTAGTTGGCTTGGTAGATGATCGAGGGGTAAAAGGGGCACCTAGAGAGGACAAGACCATAGCAGAAAAACTAAATAAATTATTTGCTTTAGTGTTTCCTATGGGCTGTGTTTGGGAGATACCAATGCCAAAAACTGTATTTAATGGTGGTGATTTGGAGGAGCTGAAACAAATCACTTGGACCAGATCCTATACAACCCAGAGTTATGAAAGGTCTGCAATTTAATTTTTGAGTTCTATTACTAGTAATTTGTAACCTGTCATTAAAATCTATTGTACCTGAAGATTGGTATTACATTGGCCACTCGCCAATCTTTAAAAGGGCTCCAGGAGTGATCTGGGAAACTATAGACTGGTGAGCCAGATATCAGTGCCAGGAAACGTCATAGAAACTATTCTAAAGATTACTGAACATATAGATAGACATGAATTAATGGGATAGAGCTATCATAGATTTACTCAAGAGAAGTCTTGCCTTACAAATCTACATTTTTTTTTAAGGGGTAATACATGTGGGGATAATGATGACCCAGTGGATATTAAGGATGTGCGGCCATAAAATGTTTTTATTTTCTTGTTTTATTTTTATTATTCAGTTTGTTTTTTAGCTTGCTTTCATTTCAGTTTTCATTACATCGAAAACTAAAAAAATAAATAAATGCACATCCCTAGTGGCTATGTTGTCGGGGTTTTTTTTTTGGTTTGTTTTTTTTTACAAAGTCCTTTTTGAGAGACTCCTGAGAAAATTAAAAAGTCATGGGATAGGAGACTATCCTGCTGTGAATTATGAATTAGTTAAAAGATAGGAAATGGAGAGTAGTACTGAATGGTCAGTGTTCTCAGTGGAAGAAGGTAAATACTGGAGTGACCCAGGGATATGGGCAACTAGATACTAGTTTGATTCCTACCCTCCCACTTACCCCAGCTTCATTTTTTGATATGTAGATATCACCCCCCACTAGGAGGAAGGTCTTCAAAATAAGTCAGTCACTTAAAATAGTATTAAATTAACCCTGATTTTAGTGATTGACTAATTTTAATCCTGTTGCTGGTCATTCACTAGCTAACATTAAAATCCCTTAAATGGCCCTTAAATTGAAACATTCCTACTCCTTAATCATCCTTTAAGACTTCATCAACCCAACAAATTTAAGATGCAGACTCAAGCCCAGCAGCAAAATGGGGGCTATCCAGTCTTTTGCAACGAATGCCACATGTATGATTATCTACTTGTTGGTAAAAGGTTGCATGTGTGCACCCGGTACAAAGAGATCCTGGCTCTCAGAGAATGAGTCTGATCTCTGGAGGTTAGAGTGGCAGATCTGGAGGAGAAAGAGACAAGCAGAGGTATACAGAGGAGCTCTTTCAGGATCATAACAGAGCAGCCCCCAACTCCAGTCTAACATCCCTTGTGCTGCTTTGTAAGAGCAAGGTAACTTGGCAGGAGACCATCTTGGTGTGGCGGGAAATGATCTTGTAGCTAGGACCTGCCCTCCTGCTGATGCTTTATCCTCTTGCACTGAGGATCTATTTTCACGGATTCATGCCTAGTAGGGAAGGGTTGGGACGATTAATGTAGTGGGTGATTTGATCATTTGGAAAGTTGATAGATGGGTGCCTAGTGAGCGTGAGGATCACTTGGTAACTTGCCTGCCTGGTGCAAATGTAGCAACTTTACTTACCTCCTAGATGAGATTTTAGAGTACTGAGGAGGAGCCAGCTGTTGTGGCATATGTGAGTACCAATGACATATGAAGGTGCAGGAGGGAGATTATAGAGGCTAAATTTAAGCTTTTAGGTAAGGAATTGAAATCCAGAACTTCCAGGGTAGCATTCTCAGGAATGCTCCCCATTCAGCTTATAGGACCCCAGAGTCAGGCCGAATTCCAGAGCCTCAATGTATGGATGGAAACGATGGTGCAGTGACAAGGGCTTTAGGTTTGTTAGGAACAGGGGGAACATTCTGAGGAAGGGCGAGCCTATTCCGATGGGATGGACTCCACCTTAACCAGAGTGGAACCAGGCTTCTGGCTAACCTTTTAATAGCTTTTAAACCAGAACTTGGGGAAAGCTGAGAGTCTTAGCAGTGCATAGTTCCGAGGGAGGTATCTTCAAAGGATACTGGCAAACCAAGCAAATTAGAATGTCCTAATACAGAGAGGGTTTTCAGCAAAAGCTGAAAAAAAACCCAGATGTATTTAAATACAGAGTGCACAGATAAAACGTACTTCAAACGCTCTGTATTATCTGATAATAAGCAGGTTGTGAGTACAGAATGCCGGGCTTGATGCATAGTGTTCTGACGCTTTGTTTTTATATTCTGAACTGGGACTGGTGCTTTTTAACACCTTTATAAATGATCTGGCAAAAGGAATGAGTGAGATCAGACTTGCAAATGACACACATTTATTCCAAATTACTAAATCTCAAGCGATTGTGAGAATTTCAGGAGGAACATGGGAGACTGGGCATCCAAATGGCACATGAAATTTAATGTGGAAAGCTGCAAAGTGATGCACATAGGGAAAAAACTTGTAAAGATCTGGGCATTATCGTGGACAATAGGTTTCAAATCCTTGGCTCGGTGTGCGGAAGTGGTCAAATAAGCAAGCAATATAGGAATTATTAGGAAGGGACTGGAGAATAAAAAGAATGTAACAGCTTTGTATCACTCCTTGATGCAATCACACATTCTATGTGCAGTTCTGGTTGCTGCATCTCACTGACAGGCCAATACAATACAGTGCGCTCCGACGGAGCGCACTGATAGCCTGCTCTTGGACGCACGTTTTCCCTTACCCCTTATTCAGTAAGGGGAGGAAAACACGCGTCCAACCTGCGGCACCTAATAGCCCCCTCAACATGCAAATGCATGTTCATGGCCCTATAAGGTATGCGCGCGGGATACAGAAAATAAAATGTGCAGCCAAGCCTCATATTTTACTTTCAGAAATTAGCGCCTACCCAACGGTAGGCGCTAATTTCTTCCGGCACTAGGAAAGTGCACAGAAAAGCAGTAAAAACTGCTTTTCTGTGCAATCTCAGAATTAATATCATGGCGATATTAAGTCTGAGGTCCCGAAGAGTAAATAAAAGAAAGAAAAAAATTTGAATTCGGCCCGCAGCTGTCGGGCCGAAAACTGGACGCTCAGTTTTGCCAGCATCCGGTTTCCGAGCCCGTGGCTGTCAGCGGGCTCGAGAACTGACGCCAGCAAAATTGAGCGTCGGCTGTCAAACCCGCTGACAGCCACCACTCCTTTTGCCCGATTCTACCGCACCACCTCATTTGAATATTGTATTGCGCGCACCGGCAAGTGGCCGGTGCACGCGCCGGGAGAGCGGGCGTACGTCCGCTCTCCCGCGTTTTTACTGAATCGGCCTGAGAGAGAGCAGAACTAGAAAAGGTACAGAGAAGGGTGACCAAAATGACAAAGGGGATGGAATGGCTCCCCTATAAAGAGAGGCTAAAAAAGTTAGAGCTCTGTAGAAGTCTGTCATATGCTGCCTTTTTCCAGGGGGGCAGCCAGGCAAAATCCAGAAAAGGAAATAGAGACCAGAGTTCAACTGGAGATGTTGGCATCACCCATCTTACTCCATCAGGCCCCCATGCAGCACATAGTTCTCATGATCTCAAGAACAAATCTCGGCAAACAAAGTAAAATGAGGTGCACTTCAAACTTCATCATGTGAGCAGTCAGCAACAGCAGTCATTCTTCATGAAGGAGATCAAGTTTCTTTCTTTTATTTACATAGAATAGGTTTTTACAATGCTACTCCACAGGCACACTTTGAGTGTGTAGAATTTTAGGATTTCTTTCTGTGCTGAACAAGTGGATCTATTTTATAGATCACAGAATTCAGAAATCCTTCCTCTTGAAGCCTTTTTCCTGCAGTAGGTTAATCTTGGAACTTTGGGATCATAGATTGTAATCCAGTAGGCAAATCATTGTTGCATCTTTTTTGAAAATTCAAAAGATTGAAAGCAAAATAGGAGAGAGAGAGAAATTATTTTAAAAACAATGTACTCCTGTCCATGTTGAAGGGTGAGCATGTTGTGTTTAAAGTCTTTTATTGCTTTTTTTTTTTTCCTGTTTCTTTTCCCCTTTTCCTTTTTTTAAAAAAATTTTGTTTTGGATGATATTTTTTTAGTGGTTTGATTAAAAATTTTGGGTGGTCTGTCTTGTCATCACCTTAACTATAAGAAAGCTCTAAAAACATAAGTGCCTTGCTGGGTTAGATCAAGGACCATCAAGCACAGCATCCTATCACCAACAGTGCAGTCCAGGTCACAAGTACTCTTGGATCCCCAATAGTTTGTTTATTATGTATTTATTTTATTCTATTCTTTTCTATATCGACATTCATGACACATGTAAACCGATATGATATGACATCAAACCAGGGTAAAATGAACATTAGATATTTATAACAAAATGCATATGATATTTATAACAAAATGCATATGAAGTAAATACAGTAAAATACTGAGTGTGACATTACATATATGAGAAGGAACCAGGGTAGAAATAAACATATGAAATAAATACAATGTAAATACTGAGAGTGACATTAACGGAATATAAAGGTAGAGAGAGTAAGGAGGGAAAGAACAGAAGAAGAACTAGACTTAAACCAAATAACAGCGGTGTGCCATAGCCACACTATACCTATGAAAATTAAACAATATAAGATACTGACAAATAAGCAATATAAAATACTGATAGAGGAGTTTAACAACATAAATACTAGTTGTGCCATAACCACACTATACATATGAAACGTAAACACAAAGTATTGATTGTGACAAATAATAGTTGATCTATTTCTTGTATCTCACTCCCAAGGATAAGTGCTAGCTTTCCCAAGTCTACCTATCTGATAACTATTTATGGATTTTTCCTTAAGGATCTTGTCCAATCCTCTTAGGAACCCCTCTGTTAGTTGCTTTGACCACATCCTCTGGTAACATAAGAACATAAGAAATTGCCATGCTGGGTCAGACCAAGGGTCCATCAAGCCCAGCATCCTGTTTCCAACAGAGGCCAAAACCAGGCCACAAGAACCTGGCAATTACCCAAACACTAAGAAGATCCCATGCTACTGATGCAATTAATAACAGTGGCTATTCCATAACTAAACTTGATTAATAGCAATTAATAGACTTCTCTTCCAAGAACTTATCCAAACCTTTTTTGAACCCAGCTACACTAACTGCACTAACCACATCCTCTGGCAACAAATTCCAGAGCTTTATTGTGCATTGAGTGAAAAATAATTTTCTCCGATTAGTCTTAAATGTGCTACTTGCTAACTTCATGGAATGTCCCCTTGTCCTTCTGTTATCCGAAAGTGTAAATAACCGATTCACATCTACTCGTTCAAGACTTCTCATGATCTTAGACCTCTATCATATCCGCCCTCAGCCGTCTCTTCTCCTCCAAGCTGACAGCTCCAACCTCTTCAGCTTTTCCTCATAGGGGAGCTGTTCCATCCCCTTTATCATTTTGCTTGCCCTTCTCTGTACCTTCTCCATCGCAATTATATCTTTTTTTGAAATGCGGAGATCAGAATTGTACACAGTATTCAAGGTGCAGTCTCACCATGGAGCGATACCGAGGTATTATGACATTTTCCGTTTTATTCACCAATCCCTTTCTAATTCCCAACATTCTGTTTGCTTTTTTGACTGCAGCAGCACACTAAGCCGACTATTTTAAAGTATTATCCATTATGATGCCTAGATCTTTTTCCTGGGTGGTAGCTCCTAATATGGAACCTAACATCGTGTAACTACAGCAAAAGTTATTTTTTCCTATGTGCAATATCTTGCACTTGTCCACATTAAATTTCATCTGCCATTTGGATGCCCAATCTTCCAGTCTTGCAAGGTACACCTGTAATGTATCACAATCCGCTTGTGATTTAACTACTCTGAATAATTTTGTATCGTCCGCAAATTTGATAACCTCACTCGTCTCATTCCTTTCCAGATCATTTATATATGTATTGAAAAGCACCGGTCCAAGTACAGATCCCTGAGGCACTCCACTGCTTACCCTTTTCCAATGAGAAATTTGACCATTTAATCCTTCTCTCTGTTTCCTAAAGAGGTTAGGACTGTTCAGCTTGGAGAAGAGATGGCTGAGGGGGGATATGATAGAGGTGTTTAAAATCATGAGAGGTCTAGAGTGGGTAAATGTGAATCTATTATTTACTTTTTTAGATAATAGGACTAGGGGGCACTCCATGAAGTTAGCATGTAGCACATTTAAAACTAATCAGAGAAAGTTCCTTTTCACTCAACGCACAATTAAACTCTGGAATTTGTTGCCTGGGGATGTGGTTAGTGCAGTTAGTGTAGCTGGGTTTAAAAAAGGATTGGATAAGTTCTTGGAGGACAAGTCCATTAACTGCTATTAATCAAATTGACTTAGAAAATAGCCACTGCTATTACTAGCATCAGTAGCATGGGATAGACTTAGTTTTTGGGTACTTGCCAGGTACTTATAGCCTAAATTGGCCACTGTTGGAAACAGGATGCTGGGCTTGATGGACCCTTGGTCTGACCCAGCATGGCATGTTCTTATGTTCTCAGGGTCAGCAGGCTCCACGACTTAATGACATCCACCTTTTACAAAATTCTATCATGACAGGGGTGGTCTTGCATACGCACCCTAAGTTCCTGCCTAAGGTCGTGATGAATTTCCATCTTAACCAGTCAGTCGTCCTGCCAGTATTCTTTCCCAGGCCCCATTTGCACCAAGGAGAACGAGCAGTGCACAGTTGGGGGCTGCAAGCGAGCCTTAGCCTTCTATCTGGAGCAGACAGAAGTCCATAGACTGTCCACCTAAATTTTTATTTCTTTTGATAAGAATAGGTTGGGTGTTGCCATTGCCAAATAGCCACTATCCACTTGGCTAGCAGATTGCATCTCCTTCTGTTGTGCCCAGCTGGGACCGCATCTCGAGGGTTATGTCCAGGCTCATTCTGTCAGTCATAGCAATGTCAGTGGCCCACTTGTGAGCAGTTCCCGTGGAGATCTGCAAGGCTGCGACACGGAGTTCTCTCCACACATTCAAATCTCATTATGGGTCTGAATAGGGGTGGCTAACGCGACAGTAGCTTCAGCCAGTCTGTCCTCAGGAAACCTGTTCAAGGTGTAGAACCCAACTCTCCCAACCCTAGGGCCTGTTGTTTGGGTTCCGCCTGTCTCCCCCTCTGTTACCAACAGCACTGGTGGTGTTGTGCCCATTATCACCTGGTTGGTGTCTGTTGGTCCCCTTTTGTGTTGGGGAGCAGCCGTAGCTACTGATTCACACGTGTGAGAACTACCATCCTGCTTGTCCTTGGGGAAAGCAGAGTTGCTTACCTGTAACAGGTGTTCTCCAAAGACATACTATCTACAATGATTCATAAAGTGGGAGAATACTGGAGAGAGGTGGAAGGAGGAATTACATTTATTCTGAACTTATTTATTTAAATTATTCAAAAAGATTTTAATAGTAACTGTTGCATGTTGTTAAATCCCCTTGTGATGGATTGCGTAGGTGTTTGCTTGCATTCTCTAGCTGTATTGTACATCTAGTCTGGTGATAGGATTTCACTTATTTACCAAACGTTCATTTTTCCTGTGACATGTGTTGTAGCTCGCAGAGCTTTGTGCTTACTGACATTGGTGACCATTTTAATAGCCATTAAGAGACCCCATTTTAATCTGTTTATAAGGTTAATTCCTCTGTTTCAATTATGACATTTTAAAATATTGGATATTATTCTTACTAGGCTCATACTTCAGCATGACTGACTCTTTTCACATTTAGAAACAGAAGATGTTGCTAAAAAGGTCCATCCAGTCTGCCCATTTGTGCCTGCCTAGTGGGCTGTTGCAGGTCTAACTCAGTCTGGATATTAATGGATATTTATTTATATTCTACCTTTCAGGCATTTCAAAGTGGGTTAGATTCAGATACTGTAGGTGTTTCCTTATTCCCAGTGGGTTTACAGTGAAGGCCTGATTTTCAGAAGTGTTTACATGCTTAAAATGGGCTTTACTTGTGTAAATGCACTGTACCTGTGCAAGTGGACTGTTGAAAACTGCTACAATATATGCCATTAAATTGTCCATAGGATTTAACCATGTAAGTGCACTTTACACAGGTAAATGGCTTTTGAAAATTGCTACAATAGTAGTTAAATGTACATGTGTAAATCATTTTGAAAATTACCCCATGTTTGTACCTGAGGCAATGGAAGGTAAAGTGACTTGCCCAAGGTACTCTTCATCCCTCTCACCAAGGAGTATTTTCTTTTTGTAATGGCTAATTTTATTCATAGAAGTCTAGAGAAATTAAGAAATATCTACTTAAAAATGTTAGCTAACTCATTATCTCTCTCTTTCATAGAAAATGCAGGAAAGATCTAAAGATCATAACCACTGGAGGTCCCACTGACCCTGTACCCTGAGAGAATCTTGGGGTCAGAGCGCTGCAGGTATGGCGCAGAGTGGCCAGCAACTGGACCTTCAGGTACTTAATGACCTCCAGCAACGCTTCCCAGAGATCCCGCATGGAGTGGTGTCTCAGTGCATGCTGCAGGTAGGTTCCAGCACAGGGAAGCCAAAAATCACTTCCAAACGAAGGAGAGTCCTGAAATTGAGAATGGCCAATGGCTTGTGATACATGAAGGCGATGATACCTGCTGCAAATGGAAAATGGAAGTTTAGTATTGTATCAGATACCTGCTTTATAACGGATTTTTATAAAATCAATATTTTTAATAGTCATTTTTCAAATGAATTGAAGGTATAGTCTGAGGAAGACCGCTCTTGTCTCCATTGACTGTTACCCAGCCCAGTCCTGGCAGCTTTCCATCTGTTATGGTTTTCAGGATATACAGATGAGTGAGATTTGCATGCAGAACTAGGTTGGGAAATGTTTCTCTAAAGCTTAATAGCCACATGATTGGTCATTGTCTTTTTGCCAATGATATCAAAACCTTCAACAAGAAGATATAGAAAATATGAAAAGGGATCTAGCAAAGTTCGAAGAATAGTCTAGGGTCTAGCAACTAAGATCTAATGCTTAAAAAATGCAGAATTAGGCATTTAGGCTACAAAAACCGAAGGGAGCGGTACAGTATAGTGGGTGAAATTCTTCCAATCATGAAAGAAGATCAGGATCTGGGAGTGATTGTATCAAATTATCTTCAGGTGGCAAAACAGGTTGCTAAGACGATAGCAAAAGTCAGACGAATGCTTGAGAGGAATGTTCAGCAGAATAAAGGAAGTAATATTGCCCTTATATAAGTCTCTGAGACCTCATGTAGAATACTGTTTCCTGAACATACCCAGATCAGTCCAGAAAAGTGGGTTGTACATCCTTACCAGCAGATGGAGTCAGATCAAAACCTTGGGCACTGCTACATATACGAGAGTGCCACCTGCAGTCCCTCAGTATTTCTCTGACTCCAGCAGTTGGTAGAGGTTCCTGCAGTCTTAGTTAATTTTTCAGTGTAGTTAGAAATTTTGTCTTCTTTTCTTTTTCCTTCTGCTTCCTGAGGTGTTAGGCACCTTCGTGGGCCATCCCTCAGTGGAAACTGGGCGTCCGGTGGGTTGGATACCCCTGCCTGAGGTTTCCCCCCGTCACCTTGCGTGGTGTGAAGGCCAGGGGCTCCTGGTGGACTCACATCTGAAGCTGCTCCCTCAAATCCCTGCACTTGGGCCTTTATAAAGTTCGTGTAAAAAAAAAAAAAAACAAAAAACCCCCCCAAAAAACAGAGGCTTTGATTTAAAAAAAAAAAATTTGCTTTTAGCCTCTACAGCACTGGCGTCTTCCTTCTGAGGTGAGGAGGTGGTGCTGGGGGGAACCGCTTTCAGTGGCCATTCGGAGGTGAGTGCAGCGATTTTATTTCCTCAGCCCCGGGGCTCCGGCTGGCTTTTAAGAAAGTGGGGGGTGAGATTTTGGCGCTCGGCACTTTTGCTGCGGCTAGTCGGGGATCCCGGCGTGGCTGTCTCAGATCGGGCCTCTCGGATCGGGTTTCCCGCGCTTCGGCTGCGCACACGTTTGCAGAGCATTGCCAACCTCCCCCCCCCCCCCCCCCCCCCCCCCCCCCGGCCTATAACCGCATGGCTGCGCGATTGATTTATGGCTCCTAGGACCAAAGCTGCGGCCTGCCGCGCGTGTGGGACACGCGGGCAGGTTCTGGATTCAGATGATTTATGTCTGGCCTGCTCCTCAGGCTTGGAGGAGTCTTCGAAGTCAGCTTCCCTTTCTGCGGGGGGGGGGGGGTTGAGGGGTCCTCTCGTGGTGAATCACGGGAGGAGGTCCTTCCCCCCCCGTTTTAGTACCCATGGGGGAGGATCAGTCTGACCTGTCACATGATCCCTCGGGTGGGGGGGGGGATGAAGTTCCGGCAGGTTTTTCTGCTGAATTTATTCTTTTAATGCACCAAGCAGGCGGCGCTAAAGAGACCCGGGCGGCCTGGGGACCTGCCAGAACCCCCTCCTAAGCGGGTTGGCTCCAGAACCCCCGGTAGCGTGACCACGGCCAGTGGATGGGGGTGCTAGAGCTCCGCAGGGCCCGGATCCTGGATCGGGACCGCTCCCAGCGGGGATACAGCCAGCACCGGCTGAAGATCAGCATACGGTTCCGGATCAGGGGGATTTGGATCTGGATGACCCTGATGATGACAACCTCCCTCAGGCTGAGGGCGATGATCCCACTGTGGTCTGTCTTTTCAAGCGGGACGAACTGCGCCTCCTTATTCCCCAAGTACTAGATGTCTTGGGCCTTAAGATTGCTCAGGAGGAGTTGGACAGTGAAGAAGAGAATCCAGTGCTGGATGGCATAAGAGGACCGACTTCTGCCTTCCCGCTCCCCAAGAAGGTTCGCAAGCTGGTGACCCGTGAGTGGGACGCTCCGGAAGCGGGTCTCAGAGTAGGCAGAGCGATGGCTAAGCTTTACCCCCTCTCCATGGACGTATTGGATCTCCTGAAGATTCCAAAGGTGGACGCTACGGTTTCGGCGGTCACAAAGAAGACTACTATTCCGGTAGCCGGGGCCACAGCTTTGAAGAATATGCAGGACTGCAAACTGGAGATCCAGTTGAAGCGGGTCTTTGAAGTAGCCGCTCTTAGTCTTCGGGCGGCCGTCTGCGCTAGCCTTATGCAAAGGGCTTGTCTTTGTTGGGTGCCGGACTCGGGGTCTGGTGGTGCTCCATTGCAGACCGCTCGTTTGGAGGCAGGTATTGCCTACATGGCGAACGCACTCTATGATTTGGTCTGTATCTCGACCCATAGTATGGTATCCGTGGTGGCCGCCCGTAGACTTCTTTGGTTGCGCAACTGGGCGGCGGATTTGTCCTCAAAATCCCAACTTTGTAACTTTCTCTTTAAGGGCAAGCTTCTGTTCGGGGAGGACCTCGATCAGTTGGTGAAGCTGCTCGGGGAGTCCAAGGGCAATCGTTTGCCAGAAGATAAACGGTCTTCGAAGAAAGTTTTTCCCTCACGAACTCGCTTCCGGGGATGCTCGCCGTTTTCTGACAAACAGATACTCCTCGGCTTCAGGACAGAAACAGACTCCGGGATGCCAGCAGTCCTTTCGTGGTGGTCAGTGCCCTAGGAGGGACTCTGGTACCCTTAGGGCAGGAAACAGTAAACCCTCCCAATGAAGCCTCGAGCACCCATTCCGTCATCAAAGCTGTCGGAGGCAGATTGTCCAAATTTTACACGGAATGGGAGAAGGTTACCTCAGACCGATGGGTCCTGGAGGTGATCAGAGACGGTTACGCCCTTGAATTCGCTCGTCCGGTTCCGGTAGTCTTTGTGGAGTCTCTGGTGAACTCTCACAGCAAGCGCGAGGCAATCCAAGTCACTCTGCAAAGGCTCCTCGCTCTGAAAGCCATCGTTCCTGTCCCCGTGAGAGAGCAGGGACGAGGCAGGTATTCAGTTTACTTTGTAGTTCCCAAAAAGGAGGGCACATTTCATCCCATCCTAGATCTGCAGAAGGTGAACCAGTGCCTTCGGATCCCTCGTTTTCAGATGGAAACTTTGAGGACTGTGATGGCGGCAGTACGGAAAGGGGAGTTCCTTGCGTCTCTAGATCTCACGGAGGCATATCTGCACATTCCGATCCGGATGAGCCATCAGCGGTATCTGCGCTTCAAGGTGCTGGGGCAACATTTCCAGTTTCGAGCTCTCCCCTTCGGTCTGGCGACAGCGCCTCGGACATTCACCAAGATCGTGGTGGTGGCGGCCTTCCTTCATCAGGAAGGGGTGTTAGTTCACCCGTACTTGGACGACTGGTTGATTCAGGCGAAGTCCAGGGAGGTTTGTGAGAGATCGGTCCGGAGAGTGCAACTCACTCTGCAGTCGCTCGGCTGGATAATCAATGTTCAGAAGAGTCACTTGGAGCCCACCCAGACGTTGACCTACTTGGGAGTGCTGTTCGATACTTTCATGGCAAGGTCTTCCTAGCAGCAGACAGTGACAAAGTTTCAGGACCAGATCAGGAGCTATTTTGGAGGGAGGACCCTACAGTGTGGCATCATTTGCAAGTCCTGGGATCCATGGCTTCCACCTTGGATTTGGTGCCTTGGGCATTAGCTCATTTACTGCCGTTACAGCGTGCTCTGTTGTCGAGGTGGATTCCTGTGTCCGAACAATTCCACTTACCCATGCCGCTGCTTCCGGAGTCCAGAGCCAGTCTTTATTGGTGGCTGTCTCGCGACAATCTCGAATGGGGTGTAGATGTGGACCCTCTGCTTTGGGTGGTGATCTCCACCGACGCCAGCCTGTCCGGTTGGGGAGCAGTTTGTGCGGGCAAGGCTGTGCAAGGTTTGTGGTCGCCGGCAGAGGGATCTTGGTCCATCAATCGACTCGAGACTAGGGCGGTACGACTTGCCCTTCAGGCTTTCCTGCCATTGGTCAAGCACCAGATGATACGGGTGTTCTTCGACAATGCAATGACAGTGGCTTAGATCAATCGGCAAGGAGGACCGAGAAGCCCCGCAGTGGCACTCTAAGGGCGTCTTTTGTTCGCCTGGGCAGAGTGACATCTCGGGGGAATTGCCGCCTCGCATGTCGAGGGGTGGAGAATGTTCAAGCGGATTTTCTCAGCAGACAGCTCAACCCAGGGGAATGGGAGTTGGCAGCAGAGGCCTGGAACTTCATCTGCGCCAGGTGGGGTCTGCCTCAGTTGGATCTGATGGCAACTCGGGCTAATGCGAAGACGGAATGCTTCTTCAGTCGCCGCCGGGAACAGGGATCTGTCTGTCTCGACGCGTTGGTGTGCCCGTGGCCCACGGGGATTCTTCTGTATGTCTTCCCTCCCTGGCCTCTCATCAGTCAGCTCCTGCGTCATATAGAAAGCCATCCAGGCAGGGTGGTCCTGGTGGCTCCACAATGGCCGCGTCGCCCGTGGTTCGCAGACCTAGTTCGGATGGCATTGGAGGGCCCACTGCAGCTTGCTCATATTCCGCGTCTCCTTCGTCAAGGACCTGTATTTTCGGATCGGGAGAATCACTTCTCTCTTGCGGCTTGGCTTTTGAGAGGAGACATTTACACTTGAAGGGTTATTCCAAACCGGTCATTACCACATTGCTTCAGGCGCGACGTCCGGCTACGTCCATCGCATACGTTAGTTTGGAAACTCTTTGCGTCGTGGTGTCCCCAACGCTCCTGTGATCCGTTAACCGTGTATGTCCCTGTGGTGTTGGATTTCCTACAGCAGGGTCTGGCTAAAGGGTTGGCCTTCAATTCCCTCCGGGTCCAGGTGGCAGCCTTGGGAGCCTTATGGGGAAGTTTTGGGGCTCTTCGCTGGCAGCTTACCCAGATATTGCTCGTTTTCTTAAAGGGGTCAAGCATTTGCGTCCTCTGGTGCGCCAGGTCTGTCCGGATTGGAATTTGAATCTAGTGCTTTGCGTACTGTGTGGGGCCCCATTTGAGCCTCTTCGTGGGGCCTCGGTTAAGAATCTGACTTTAAAGTCCGTTTTCTTGGTGGCCATTTGCTCGGCGCAACGGATTTCAGAATTACAGGCGTTGTCCTGTCGCAACCCTTTCCTTCGGATCTACGATGATAGGGTGTCTGCGCACAGTTCCGTCCTTCGTCCCCAAGGTGGTTTCCTTTTTTCATGTTAATCAGACGGTGGAGCTTCCAGGATTTCCGCAGTGGTCCCGGAATTCCGCTTCGGAGAGGGATCTCCATCTTCTGGATGTTCGCTTTTTGTTGCGCTATCTGGAGGTGACCAATGATTTTCGCCGTTCGGATCATCTCTTTGTCCTATTTGGCGGACCAAAGCGGGGGGATAAAGCATCTAAGGTGACTATTTCCCGCTGGATCAAGGAGGCTATCTGCTCGTCCTACATAGCCCAAGGGTTGTCAAGTGCCAATGGGATTGCGAGCGCATTCCACCAGGGCTCAGTCTACTTCCTGGGCTGAATGCCAGCTGTTATCACCCCAGGAGATCTGTAGGGCAGCAGTGTGGTCTTCTCTTCACACTTTTACGAAGCATTATCGACTGGATGTCAAGGCTCTGGCAGAGTCATCCTTTGAGCGTGTCCTGTGTGCGGGTCTTTCGGGTTCCCGCCCAGGGTAGGGTGGCTTGGGTACAATCCACTTTTCTGGACTGATCTGGGTATGTTCAGGAAATGAAAATTGGCTCTTACCTGCTAATTTTCATTCCTGTAATACCACAGATCAGTCCAGAGGCCCACCCCTTTCTTCAGATTCCGAAAGACTGCCGTTGCTTAGTTCTTGCAGTTTTTTCCCATGGCTCTCCATTGCAGACAAGTTTGAGGAACAGTTTCATAAGTTTTAATTCATGGTTATGGGGCATTTGGGGGTTGGTTGGTTAGGGTTTCAACCCCTTTTTTGCCCGGCATTTGGTAGGGTGAGCTTGGGTACAGGCCAATACTGAGGGACTGCAGGTGGCACTCTCGTATATGTAGCAGTGCCCAAAATTTTGATCTGACTCCATCTACTGGTAAGGATACACAACCCACTTTTCTGGACTGATCTGTGGTACTACAGGAACGAAAATTAGCAGGTAAGAACCAATTTTCATATACAATTCTGAAGACTGCTTCTTCAAAAATATATAAATTGGTTGGAGTCGGTGTCTAGAGGGTGGCTACTAAAAAGGTCAGTGGTCTTTGTTCTAAAACATATGGGGACATACTTAAAGATCTAAACATGTATACCATAGAGCAGTGGTTCCCAAACCTTCCCTGCCAGGGTGGTTTTCAGGATATAAGAACATAAGAAATTGCCATACTGGGTCAGACCAAGGGTCCATCAAGCCCAGCATTCTGTTTCTAACAGTGTCCAAACCAGGATACAAGAACCTGGCAATTACCCAAACACTAAGAAGATCCCATGCTACTGATGCCAGTAGTAGCAGAGGCCATTCTCTAAGTCAACTTGATTAATAACAGTTAATGGACTTCTCCGAGAACTTATCCAAACCTTTTTTTAAACCTAGCAACTCTAACTGCACTAACCACATCCTCTGGCAACAAATTCCAGAGCTTAATTGTGCGTTGAGTGAAAGAACTTTCTCCGATTAGTTTTAAATGTTCTACTTGCTAACTTCTTGGAGTGTCCCCTAGTCCTTCTATTATACGAAAGTGTAAATAACAGATTCACATCTACCCATTCTAGACCTCTCATGATTTTAAAGACCTCTATCATATCCCCCCTCAGCTGTCTCTTCTCTAAGCTGAACAGCCCTAACCTCTTTAGCCTTTCCTAATAGGGGAGCTGTTCCATCCACTTTATCATTTTGGTTGCCCTTCTCTGTACCTTGTCCAGTGCAACTATATCTTTTTTGAGATGCAGTGATCAGAACTGTACACAGTACTCAAGGTGCGGTCTCACCATAGAGTAATATCAGAGGCATTATGACATTTTCCGTTTTATTCACCATTCCCTTCCTAATAATTCCTAACATTGTTTGCTTTTTTAACTGCTGCAGCACACTGAGCTGACCATTTTAATGAATTATCCACTATGATGCCTAGATCTTTTTCCTGTGTGATAGCTCCTAGTATGGAACCTAATATCATGTAACTTCTGCATGGTTTATTTTTCCCTATAATGCAGTACCTTGCACTTGTCCACATTAAATTTCATCTGCTATTTAGATGCCCAGTCTTCCAGTCTGGTAAGGTCCTCCTGAAATTTATCAGAATCCGCTTGTGATTTAACTACTCTGAGTAATTTTGAATCATCTGCAAATTTGATAACCTCATTCATCTTATTCCTTTCCAGATTATTTATAAATATATTGAAAAGCACCGGTTCAAGTACAGATCCCTGAGGCACTCCACTGTTTACCCTTTTCCACTGAGAAAATTGACCATTTAATCCTACTCTCTGTTTCCTGTACTTTAACCAGTTTATAATTCACGAAAGGACATTGCCTCCTATCCCATGACTTTTTAATTTTCTTAGAAGCCTCTCATGAGGGACTTTGTCAAACACCTTTTGAAAATGCAAATACAGTACATCTACCGGTTCACCTTTATCCACATGTTTATTAACCCCTTCAAAAAATGAAGCAGATTTGTGAGGCAAGACTTCCCTTTGGTAAATCCATGTTGACTGTTCCATTAAACCATGTCTTTCTATATGCTTTGTGATTTTGATCTTTAGAATAGTTTCCACTATTTTTCCTGGCATTGAAGTCAGGCTCACTGGTCTATAGTTTCCTGGATCGCCCCTGGAGCCCTGTTTAAATATTGGGGTTACATTGGCCACCCTCCAGTCTTCAGGTACAATGGATGATGATTTTAATGATAAATTACAAATTTTAACTAATAGATCTGAAATTTCATTTGTGAGTTCCTTCAGAACCCTGGGATGCATACCATCCAGTTCAGGTGGTTTGCTTCTCTTTAGTTTGTCAATCTGGTCTACTTACATCTTCCAGGTTCACAGTGATTTGGTTCAGTTCATTTGACTCATCACCCTTGAAAACCATCTCCGCAACTGGTATGAACATAAGAAATTGCCATGCTGGGTCAGACCAAGGGTCCATCAAGCTCAGCATCCTGTTTCCAACAGAGGCCAAACCAGGCTACAAGAACCTAGCAATTACCTAAACACTATTGATGCAATTAATAGCAGTGGCTCTTCCCTAAGTAAACTTGATTAATAGCAGTTAATGGACTTCTCCTCCAAGAACTTATCCAATCCTTTTTTGAACCCAGCTACACTAACTGCATCCTCTGGCAACAAATTCCCAAAATTCCAAAACATCCTCAATAGTAAACAAGGAAGCAAAGAATTAATTTAGTCTTTCTGCAATGGCCTTATCTTCCCTAAGAGCCCCTTTAACCCCTTGGTCATAATATGGTCCAATCTACTCCCTCACAGGTTTCTTGCTTCTGATATATTTTTTAAAGTTTTTATTATGAGTTTTTGCCTGTACGGCCAACTTCATTTCAAATTCTCTCTTCGCCTGTCTTATCAATGTTTACACTTAACTTGCCAATGCTTAGGCTTTTTCCTATTTTCAGATGGATCCTTCCAATTTTTGAAGGATGTTTTTTGGGCTAAAATAGCCTCTCACCTTTTAACCATGCTGGTAATTGTTTTGCCTTCCTTCCGCCTTTCTAAATGTGTGGAATACATCTGGACTGTGTCTCTAAGATTGTATTTTTAAACAGTGTCCATGCCTGTTCAACACTTTTAACCTTTGCAGCTGCACCTTTCACTGTGTTTTCCTATTTTCCTCATTTTATCAGTTTCCCTTTGAAAATTTAGTGTTAGATTTACTTATTGTCCCCCTTCCAGTTATTAGTTCAAATTTGATCATTATGATCCCTATTGCCAAGTGGCCCCACCACCGTTAAGTGTCTCACCATATCCTGCTTTCCACTAAGAATTAAATCTGAAATAGGTCCCTCTCTCGTTTTGGGTCCTGAACCAATTGCTCCATAAAGCAGTCATTTATTCCATCCAGGAACTTTGTCTCTAGCAAGTCCTGATGTTACATTTACCTAGTCAATGTTGGGGTAATTGAAATCTCCCATTATTATTGCACTGCCAAATTTGTTAGCTTCCCTGATTTCTCTTAGCATTTCATCATCTGTCTGACCATTTTGTCCAGATGGACTGTAGTATACTCCTATCATTATATGCTTATCCAACACACATGGGATTTCTACCCATATAGATTCTACTGAGCATTTACTCTCTTGTATGATCTTTATCCTGTTGGACTCTATACCCTCCCGGACATAAAGTGCCACACCCCCACCAAGTTGATCCTCCCTATCATTGCGATATAATTTGAACCCTGATATAGCACTATCCCATTGGTTATCCTCCTTCCACCAGGTCTCTGAGATGCCAGTTATGGCACCTCAGACAGGACCCCTGCCCAATCTCCTTCAAGAAAAAACTAAAAACTTGGTTATTCAACCTTTCCTTTCCAGAAACAGCATTTTAGTTAACACATTCTCTCCTTTTTTCGCAGCATATCCCTGCTCATTCCTCATCACAAGTTTGGCTTGGTTTGTTTATTTTTGCTCTCATATTTCACTTTTCATTTTCTCTAACTCATTTCCCTTGAAGAGACCTCCAGTTACCCTTTGGTCTTATTCTGGCTATTCTTCCCCTTTCCTAGCACTCTACACTTCATCTCATTTTCTTCAACCTCATTGAATCCAAGTCCAATTTAATTGAATCAATCGCTTATTGTGACTTTTTCTATATAATTCAAATTGTTCTCCAGGTTAATTAACTTTCTAACTATGTTTCTCAGAGTTTTTCTTAAATGTTCATGGTTCTATGTATAGCCTACAGGCAAGTTTACGTTCTTTGTAAACCGGTTTGATTTGTATCTAATGCAAGAAGATTGGTATATAAAAACGAAAAATAAATAAATAAATAAATCATTTACTGCTATACACTCTAACTCTCTCATCCTACTTGTTAGACTACTGGCATTGGCATACAGACATTTCAAAGTGTCTTTCTTTTGTTTGTATTAACAACCTGTTTTTCAGTTGATAGGGATAATTTGGGAATCTTTAGCTCAGGTGATTTTTTACATATAGGCACATGGACTACGTTTGCTTTTATTGGGACCTCTCTGTTGGGATGCCCTAACTCTCTTGTTTCATTAGTATCCTTCAAGGATACATTCCTCCAAACCATGCACTGCTGAGTGACTGTTGGCTTTCCCCCTTTTCTAGTTTAAAAGCTGCTCTATTTCCTTTTTAAAAGTTAGAGCAAGCAGCCTGTATCCACTCTGGTTAAAGTGGAGCCCATCCTTTTGGAAAAGTCACCCCCTTCCCCTAAAGGTTCCCTAGTTTCTTACAAAATTGAATCCCTTTTCCCTGTACCATCATCTCATTCACGCATTGAGACTCTGGAGTGCTGCCTACTTCTGGGGACCTTCACGTGGAACAGGAAGCATTTCAGAGAATGCCACCCTGGATGATCTGGATTTCTGCTTTCTACCTAAAATCCTAAATTTGGCTTCCAGAACCTCTCTCCCATGTTTTCCTACATTGTTGGTGCCCACATGTACCACGACAGCCATCTCCTGCCCAGCACTGTCTACAATCCTATTAAGGTGATGTGTGAGATCTGCCACCTTCGCACCAGGCAGGTGTTATCCAGGCGATTCTCACGTCCACCAGCCACCCAGTTATCTACATTTCTAATCGAATCAGCAACTATGATGGCCAACCTAACCCTTCCCTCCTGGGTAGTAGTCCTGGGAGACTTGTCCTCAGTGCGAGAGAACAACACATCACCTGGAGAAGCAGGTCATTGCTACTGGATCACTTCCTGCTACACCAGGGTGATGTTCTCCAACCGGGAGACCTTTCTGATCCAAGGCAGCACTGAGGCTGCCAGACTAGATTTGGGACTTGACTACTATGTCCCTGAAGAACTCTTCAATGTACCTCTGTCTGCCTCTGTAGCCTCAAGAGATCAGACTCGTTCCCTGAGAGTCAAGTGCTCTTTGCACAGGTGCACACATATACAGTCTCTCACCGGAGAAATCATACATGTGACACTCAATGCAAAAGACTGGAAAGCCCCCTCCCCCCCCTTGCTGCTGGACTGCTGCCTTTGTCTTAATTTTGTTGAATTCCTAGTTAAATTTAGGATACTAAGGGAATTGGAATTAGAGTACTTTGAATTTACAGGTGTATTAACTAATTATTCTGCTAATGCCCTACAAGAGGATGATTAAACTCTCAATAAGGGCTGGTACAATATTATGATTTAGATAAGAGCCTGATTGATTTTTAATAAGAAAGTGTCTCCTGCCTAAAAATCAAGGGTTGAGTAGGGGTGGGTGGGTAGGAAAGACAGACCCTAGAATTAACTACCTCTGTTTTGCTTATTATCTCAGACACACACACACTCTAAAGAATATATCCCACTATTTCACCTTTCTCCAAACATTTTTAAGTCCAAAGATTACCCAAAGCTATACTTACCAATCCTCTTCAGTCACCATTAAATTGATCTTCACTCAGAGATTTGAAGGGTTTTAGTAATGGCACACGCTTCCAATCCTCTTCTACTGCAAAGGATGCGGTGCCTCTGGAAGCTGGAGTTGTGGAGTTCAAACTCTGGATCGCTCACTATGACCTCTGGAGTCCTCTCCCGGGGCATGCTGGGAGCAGTATGCAAATGAGATAAAATTGGCATGCTATGGAGGCAGTGCATGCAAATTTTCTCTCATGCATATTCATTGTGGATATCCTGAAAACCCAATTGGCGGGGGGGGGGGGGGGGGGGGAGTCCTCCAGGACAGGTGTGGGAACCACTGCCCCTAGTGGAAGGGTGTAATAGACATTTAAATACCTCCAAGATTTCCATGTAAAGAGACTCTAGAACAGGGGTGGGCAATTCCGGTCCTCGAGGGCTGCAAACCAGTTGGGTTTTCAGGATATCCTTAATGAATATGCATGAGAGAGACCTGCATATACACTGCCTCAGTTGTATGCAAATCTATTTCATGCATATTCATTAGGGGTATCCTGAAAACCCGACTGGTTTGCAGCCCTCGAGGACCGGACTTGCCCACCCCAGCTCTAGAAGGAGGAGAAGAAATGAGGATAAAAGTGGATAGATTCAAGCGTAATCCTACATTACTCCTAAAGAAATATTTCTTTACAGAGAGGGGAGTAGGGACAAGGACAATATCTGAATTCGAGAGCATGGGATAAGCACAGAGGATCTTTGAGAAAGTGGTGGGGATTGTAAGGCTGCATAGTTGGCATGGATGAGCAGAATAGATAGGCTGATGGCCTTTTTCTGCCATCCAGTTTCTTTTGAAAACTAGTATTCAATGTGTGTTTGATTCTTGTATACCTGTTGGATTTCTGCATGCCACCTCATTTTTTTGAAATATCTCCTGTAATGCATATGCATACTGTGAAGCTCAGTGTATTGTGTGCGCATTTTATGAAGCCGCACATGTTCTCTGCAGCCCAAGACCACACACACTTTCTGTGAAACCTAGTGTGCCGTTTGCATGAACAGTGGATGAGTGTTCTGTAAAGATTAGGTCATGCTTTGTGTAAAATGTTAACTGAAACTTATTTTTTATGCCTTTCAGTTATCTCTAGAGTGATAAACATTTGGTAGCAAGTAGCCGCAAGCTTCATTATTGACTAATTCTCTAAGTAGCAGCATTAGCATTTTTTTAAATAATTCAACTGGCAATTGTAAGGAATGAAATCATTAAAATCCACTTTTCCATTCAAATTTTTATTGAATTCCTGAGAGTCTTGCTTAGAAATTTTGTTTTTATTTTGACATTGCTTTGCCTTGTCCATGCCTGCCATCATAAATATAACAAGATGCTATGGAACCCCACGGATAAATGCAATGCAGGAGTATAATAGGTGAAGAATGGGATTGGAGATGTTTTTCCAAAACCATGGGGGGGTGGGGATATAATGAAAAGCATACATCTTTATGAGGTGAAAAAAGACCATCACCACTACCCAGAGAGCAGTAGAGCCAAGAAGGAGACCAGTTGAGATTTTGAACAGTATAAGTAGCAGGAAGGCATTAATATTTCAGCAGATCGTCTGTTCTGTTACTGTCAGTGGAAGTTCTCTGGCTGCTCTTCTGTTTTCTTTCCAGTATCAGGTAGGCCAAAGCTTGTATATAAACCAAACCTCTCTGTATTGTCTTGGTAAGAGCAGCAATCTTGTGTAATTCAGCTGCTTTGTCTTTAAGTATATGCAATGACGGTGAATAGCTTCTACTCACTGTAAGAGAAGGTGCAAATGATCAATGTGATATAACTAAGGAAAATTATTTTTCAGAATTTAATAGTAATTTTTTGTTAATTTTTGATCATAGAAGAAGAGACTTCAGAAAATTGAGCCACACTGTCAAAAGACATGAAAGAGCTCTAATATCAATCACATCAAAAACTTCCATATTTTCTTATTTTTGTGATGAAAACTAAATAAAAAAACAGTGACATTAAGTATTTTTCCCCATTATTGCTTTAGTATATAGATTTCACAGAAAAATCATTGCTTTAATGTAAAGCACAGTTATTCCAGCAGAGCACAGCTGTTTTACATGGCTTCAAATCGCTGATGCGCAATTGTTTTGGACATCTTCAAGCTGCTAAGTAAATTAAATTTGTCTCTTAAAGCACCGTATCTTCAAGTTTCTTACTTAACTATAAAAAGAATACCAATTTTGAGATGCAGAGTATACTGAAATGCTACTGAGTAAAATGAAACTTCTCTCTTATAAACAGGCCGATTCAGTAAAGTCCGCGGGAGAGCGGACAAACGCCCGCTCTCCTGGCACGCGCACAGGCCACTCGCCAGTGCACGTGATTCAGTATTCAAATTAGGTGGTGCGGTAGAAACAGGCAAAAGGAGGTGCTAGGGACACTAGCGCGTCCATAGCGCCTCCTTATAGCCCGGAGTGGCGGCTGTCAGCGGGTTTGACAGCCAACGCTCAATTTTGCCGGCGTCGGTTCTCGAGCCCGCTGACAGCCACGGGCTCAGAAACTGGACGCCGGCAAAATTGAGTATCCGGTTTTCGGCCCGACAGCCGCCGGCCCATTTTAAAATTTTTTTTTTTAACTTTTTTTACACTTCGGGACCTCCGACTTAATATCGCCATGATATTAAGTCGGAGGGTGCACAGAAAAGCAGTTTTTACTGCTTTTCTGTGCACTTTCCCGGTGCCTGAAGAAATTAGCGCCTACCTTTTCGGTAGGTGCTAATTTCTTAAAGTAAAATGTGCAGCTTGGCTGCACATTTTACTTACTGTATCGCGCGGGCATACCTAAAAGGGCCATCAACATGCATTTGCATGTTGAGGGCGCTATTAGGTACTGCGGGTTGGACGCGCATTTTCCTCCCTTACTGAATAAGGGGTAAGGGAAAACGCGCGTCCAAGAGCGTCGGAGCGCACTGTACTGTATCGGCCTGAAAGTGCTGTTCATTTGGGCTTCCCATTTGACTATGAAATGAATATTGATTTTAGAAATGCACAGAATACTAAAACGCAGACATTTCGCAGACTTGCTGCTGCAGGGCTTTTTGGAAGGAAAAAATGCACAAACATTACAATGAATGCTCACTCGAAAATCCTTTAACATAAAAAATTCTGCTCTGGCATATGCCCTTACAATATTTTAAATGCAAAGACACAATCAAATGCAGCACATATAAAGCCAATATGAGAGGCATATTTTGAAGATGTGGAAAGCAGCTGTGCTGTACAGGAATAATTGCTTTACTGTGCACTCTATATAAATAAGCAATAATGGGAAGCAAAGGTTTCAGATGTCTTAAGAGACATAATTTAAAAAAAAAAAAAAGGAATTCAGCATAGCAGTAATTTGTGCCTTTGTGGATAAATGCATGGCCATGATTACACCTAGGTTTCTCACTTCCTGAGAAATAGAGATGCAGAGACCCTGGAATGTAAATGAAGAATGAAAGCAGGGAAGTTTAATGCTGGTCAAAACAATCACTTGTCTTCTGAACGTTAAGTTGCAGCGTACTGTGGGATAGCCATCATTTAGAAGAATTGATGCAGAGGGATATTAAATTGAATGTAATAGTCCATGACGAATAGTAGGGAAGAAAGAATTGTATATCAGCATAGGTTTTGTAGTTCCTGCCAAGGCATGCCAGAACTCTTCAGAGGGGGAGAGACAGATATTGAAAAGCATCACAGATAATAAAGAACCTTGGGAAACACCAGTGGTCACTGCATACCAGTTTGGAGAAGCTTTACCAATTCTAATCTGTTGTGAGCGATTGGATAAGTATGAAGAAATCCATTTCATTACAGTACTGGATATGCCAAATGATTGTAACTTAGGCAGTGATATATAATGATCTAAGGTGTCTGAGGCTGCTATGTCCAGGAGGACCATATAGTTTGTACTCATAGCCTCTTATGATTCTGTCAATATTTGACAGTAAAAGAGTTTGTGATGAATCTTTCTAAAACCAAGGGACCGCCATCGCCTTAAAAGCCGGCCGCTTAAGAAGGTGCCCACAAAAAGAAAAAGTTAAATGGGGGTTTAGGGCTGACCCCTGGCTCAACCCAGGGCCACCACTCAATGTGGCCAACACCTCAAAGTAAAATAAAATTAAAAAATGTTCATGCACGGCGATGGTCCCCCAACCTAGTGTTCCAAAAAATCCAGTTTCCCACCCCACTAGTGACTACACAGCATTGGGGGAATAGTGTCCCCCCCCCCCCCCCCACCAAAAGTAATGCCAAAACTTTGTGGGGTTCAGTGGGGGCACCCCCCTAAATGTATCTAAAGGAAAGTCATTGGTGTTCAGGAAGCCCACTCCCTGACACCCCCCCCCCCCCCACCACCACTACCACCACCACCACCCTCAGACCTTTAAAATGAGAAGAAGGTCCCTCGATGGGGCCCAGGATGCAAACCAGATCTTGCTACTGTCATATGACTGGGGCAAGATCTGTGGATTGTGCCTAGGCTACGTCCTAGGTCCATTCCCCAGATTTTAAAAAAAATCCTGATTTTGAAAAATGGCTTGGTACCCCAAGCCCCATCACAGGACCCTTCTAATTTTAAAGGTTTGAGGAGTGCTGGAGGGGGTTGGGTGGGGGGCTTCTTGATCCCCCAATAAATTTTTTTAGATACTTTTGGGGAGGGGGTAGTTCCTGTAGAGGGCAGTATGTCAGCTCTGTGCTGACATACTGTCGTGTGTTTTGTGTTCGGCATGCGCCCCTGCGCACACAACTTTAATGTGTATGACTGCTTTGCTTGGTGCATGTGTTGTGCGCGCACCTTGTTGCGCTTGCTCCTTGGCACCTGATTTTTGTGTGCATAACTTTTTTCTGCACGAGCTGCTTGGATGCACTGTTACCATCGCTGATAACGCTGGTAACCAAGAACCTTAAACACCTTGCTCTCTATGTTGCCTGTCATATTAGGGCTTCTTAGCTTGACCTGTCCTCCAGCAGGTTAGCGCTGTGCAGATACTCAGGGAGAGTTGTCTTCCTTGGATTATGCTAAGCCTGAATCCATCCATTCTGATGATGTCTGGTTCCAGTTTTGACTGGAGGTGCACCAGATCTGGGTGCTTCTTTGACTGGCTCCTCTGCAGGAGATGGCAGTTCTATTGCGCCCCCTCTAGTGTTTTCTGGGCTTGGCCTGGATCCGGCTGCGTTTTCTTGAGTGGAGTCTTTTTTTTTTTTTTTTTTTCTTCAGGGTTTGCAGGCCATTGTACCTTTTCAGCAACCAGTTCCGCAAGTAACCTTAACCACAGATGTATCCACCTTAGGTTGGGGAGCTCATGTGAACAATCTTCAAACTCAAGGTACTTGGATAAAGCTCGAAGCAACATTTCAGATCAACTTCCTAGAGCTTCAAGCTATACATTATGCTCTCTATGCATTCAAGGACTGCCTTTCACACAAGACTGTTCTAATACAAACAGATAACACAGTTGCCATGTGGTACCTGAACAAACAGGGAGGAACACAGGCTCTTATCTCCTCTGCCAAGAAGCTGCGCAGATTTGGGACTGGGCCCTAACACATTCCATGTTTCTTCGGGCCACTTCTCTAGCAGGCATACACAATGTAGTTGCGGATCGCCTCAGCCGTGAGTTCTATCCCCTCTAGTGGTCCCTGGATCCTGTGTTTACGACCAGAATCTTCCAGTGCTGGGGTCAACCAACAATAGACCTCTTCACATCTGAACTAAATCACAAAGTGGACAGATTCTTCTCTCTACGCAAGCAGAGAAACCAGTTAGACATGGACACCTGTGCTCGCCCTGGAACTCAGGCCCTACTATACATGTATCCCTCGATACTGCTGATAGCAGAAACTCTAATGAAGCTACAACAGGACAAAGGGTCAATGATACTCATAGCCCCGTATTGGCCTCGACAAGTGTGTGTTCCATACTTCTTGATCTCTCGATCAGAGAACCAATTTGCCTGGGCACAGCGCCCACTCTCATTACTCAGAACCAAGGCATGTTACGCCATCCGAACCTTCAGACCCTATCCCTCATATCCTGGATGTTGAAAGCTTGATCCTTCATCCGCTCAACCTTTCAACTGCTGTTTCCTCAAGAAGCCTCCCAAAAGCCTTCCACACAAAAATCTTATCATAAGAACATGCCATACTGGGTCAGACCAAGGGTCCATCAAGCCCAGCATCCTGTTTCCAACAGTGGCCAATCCAGGCCATAAGAACTTGGCAAGTACCCAAAAACTAAGTCTATTCCTTGTTACTGTTTCTAGTAATAGCGGTGGTTATTATCTAAGTCAACTTAATTAATAGCAGGTAATGGACTTCTCCTCCAAGAACTTATCCAATCCTTTTTTAAACACAGCTATATTAACTGCACTAACCACATCTTCTGGCAACAAATTCCAGAGTTTAATTGTGCATTGAGTGAAAAAGAACTTTCTCCAATTAGTTTTAAATGTGCCACATGCTAACTTCATGGAGTGCCCCCTAGTCTTTCTATTATCTGAAAGAATAAAAAACCGATTCACATCTACCTGTTCTAGACCTCTCATGATTTTAAACACCTCTATCATATCCCCCCTCAGCTGTGTCTTCTCCAAGCTGAAAAGTCCTAACCTCTTTAGTCTTTCCTCATAGGGGAGCTGTTCCATTCCCTTTATCATTTTGGTCGCCCTTCTCTGTACCTTCTCCATCGCAATTTATACCTTTTTTGAGATGGCGGCGACCAGAATTGTACACAGTATTCAAGGTGCGGTCTCACCATGGAGCGATACAGAGGCATTATGATATTTTCCGTTTTATTCACCATTCCCTATCTAATAATTCCCAACATTCTGTTTGCTTTTTTGACTGCCGCAGCACACTGAACTGACGATTTCAATGTGTTATTCACTATGACGCCTAGATCTTTCTTGGGTAATAGCACCTAATATGGAACCTAACATTGTGTAATTGTAGCATGGGTAATTTTTCCCTATATGCATCACCTTGCACTTATCCACTTTAAATTTCATCTGCCATTTTGATGCCCAATTTTCCAGTCTCACAAGGTCTTCCTGCAATTTATCACAATCTGCTTGTGATTTAACTACTCTGAACCATTTTGTATCATCTGCAAATTTGATTACCTCACTTGTCGTATTTCTTTCCAGATCATTTATAAATATATTGAAAAGTAAGGGTCCCAATACAGATCCCTGAGGCACTCCACTGCCCACACCCTTTCACTGAGAAAATTGTCCATTTAATCCTACTCTCTGTTTCCTGTCTTTTAGCCAATTTGTAATCCACGAAAGGACATTGCCACCTATCCCATGACTTTATTTTTCCTAGAAGCCTCTCATGAGGATCTTTGTCAAATGCCTTCTGAAAATCCAAGTACACTACATCTACAGGTTCACCTTTATCCACGTGTTTATTAACGCCTTCAAAAAAGTGAAGCAGATTTGTGAGGCAAGACTTGCCTTGGGTAAAGCCATGCTGACTTTGTTCCATTAAACCATGTTTTTCTATTTGATTTTGATGTTTAGAATACTTTCCACTAATTTTCCTGGCACTGAAGTCAGGCTAACTGGTCTGTAGTTTCCCGGATCGCCCCGGAGCCCTTTTTAAATTTTTACATTAGCTATCCTCCAGTCTTCAGGTACAATGGATGATTTTAATGACAGGTTACAAATTTTTACTAATAGGTCTGAAATTTCATTTTTTAGTTCCTTCAGAACTCTGGGGTGTATACCATCCGGTCCAGGTGATTTACTTCTCTTAAGTTTGTCAGTCGGGTCTACCACATCTTCTAGGTTCACCATGATTTGGTTCAGTACATCTGAATCATTACCCATGAAAACCTTCTCCAGTATGGGTACCTCCCCAATATCCTCTTCAGTAAACACCGAAGAAAAGAAATTATTTAATCTTTCCGCGATTGCCTTATCTTCTCTAAGTGCCCCTTTAACCCCTCGTTGTAAGTGAAAAAGATTCTCCACGTGGTGCACACAGAAAAGTATCGACCCCTTTTCCTGCCGCACGACATCTTTATTAGACTATCTCTGGCACTTTTCAGACTCTGGTCTCCCAGACTTCTTCTGTGAGGGTACACGTAAGTGCCATCTCAGCTTACCACAAAGGAGTTGGGGATGCCCCGATAACAGCACAACCCCTAGTGAGTAGATTTATGAGGGGCCTACTACAACTTTAGCCCCTCTACGGGGGGGGGGACCTGAATGGGAACTGAATGTAGTACTTACACAGCTCATGCGTTCCCCATTTGAGCCCATAGATTCCTGCAATGTTAAATTTCTTACCTGGAAGGTTCCCTTCCTAGTAGCCATTACATCTGCTCGAAGGGTTAGTGAGTTGCAAGCACTTGTTACATATTCACTCTATACCAGGTTCCTACATGACCGAGTGGTCCTACATACTCACCCAAAATTCCTTCCCAAGGTAGTTACTGACTTCCACTTAAATCAGTCTATTGTCTTGCCCACATTTTCCCCAAGGCCTCACTCTCACCAAGGCAAGAAGGTTTTACACACTTTGGACTGTAAACAGGCACTTGCATTTTACCTAGACCGCACTGCAGTCCATAGAAAATCTACCCAACTCTTTTTGTTTCTTTTGATTAAAAACAAACCTGGAGTTGCAGTGGGCAAACAAACTCTCTCTAATTGGCTAGCAGATTGTATAGCGTTCTGCTATGAAAAAGCGGGCCTTCCTCTCCAGGGACGAGTAAAGGCTCACTCAAGAGCAATGGCAACCTCAGTTGCACACTATCGTTCAGTTCCGATTACTGAGATTTGTAAAGCTGCAACATGGAGCTCTCTTCACACATTTGCAGCCCATTACTGCTTGGACAAGGAAGGACGACAAGATTCAGCCTTCAGACAATCTGTCTTAAAGAACTTATTTCCAGTATAATCCAAACTCCTTCCACATCCAGCCTGCTGTGATTTTCAGGCTGCCTCATTTTTTCCAATAGTACACCAGTTGTGCCTGTTGCACAAGTTGTATGTTGTTGGTCTCAAATAATTATGGCTCAGCCTGTAGCTTGCTAATCACCCATATGTGAGGACTATCATCCAGCTTGTCCTGGGATAAAGCAGAGTTGCTTACCTGTAACAGGTGTTATCCCAGGACAGCAGGATGTAGTCCTCCTGAAACCCACCCGCCACCCCGCGGAGTTGGGTCCAAAACGTTTTATTTTATTTTTCGTTCGCACTTATTGCTACAAAGGAGACTGAAGGGAGACCCCGTGGCTCGAGGGATAATGGCATGCTCAGTGTGCCAGTCAAAAGTTTCTAGAAACTTTGACAGAAAGTTTTCAGTGATAGGGCTCTGTCCGGTGACGTCACCAATATGTGAGGACTACAACCTGCTGTCCTGGGATAACACCTGTTACAGGTAAGCAACTCTCCTTTCATAAAGATGAGCTGCCGGTCCTGATTTCCCAGACCTCGAAGATGCTGGGAATACCTGGGGCGGATCCTATGTCCGAGCAGAAGAATCCATTTTGTTTTCCTTGCACAAAACTTCTTGCTTTTTCCCTGTTATGGAGAATCTGATTGATCTTGAATGGGATGCACGGGAAACAAGTTTTTAAAGGGGGTCGAGCATTGGAGGGTTTTTACCCTCTCGATCCAGCTGCGAGAGAGCGTTTTCGTTTTCCCAAGGTGGGTGCATTGGTTTGCACCATCTATAAGCAAACAACTATTCCCATGGAGAGAGGAGCGGCCTTGAAGGATGTGTATGATAAACGGATTTAGTCTATCCTTAAGCAGGCCTTTGGAGTGGCAATGAACTTACTGATTGCTTCCTGTTGCACTCTTGTGGGCCCGTTCTTGTCTGCTTCTCTCTGAGGAGGTGGATGGATTTGTTGCAGCAGGGGCCGGTTCTTCACAAGGACCTGGCTCTGTTCTGTCTTACAGTTTGGCCCTTGAGAGGACTCACCTGTTGAAATGTGGTTATTTTTCTGCGGTGATTGCCACCTTACTCCGCACTCTGAAGTTCTCCCCTTCTCTGATGTATGTGCGGGTTTGGAGAATGTTTGAGGCTTGATACGAGGAGTGCAGTGTTCTTTCTCGGTTGGTTAGGATCCTGCTTCTTTTGGATTTTTTATAGGAGGGCTTGAATGAAAGGTTGGTCCTTAATTCCTTGAAGGTTCGGTTAGTGGCTCTTTCATGTTTCAGAGGCACGGTGAATGGTGTCTCCTTGTCGTCCCATCCTGATGTGGCCTGTTTCTTGAAAGGGTAAAGCACTTTCGGTCTCCCTTACGGTTTCCAGTTCTGTTGAGGAGTCTTAACTTGGTACTGGATTTTTTTAGTGAGCCCTATGTTTCAACCACTGCGCAGCTTTTCCTTATGGTTGTTGACCCTGAAGACAGAGTTCCTGGTGGCTATATGTTCTGTGCATCGCACTTCGGAATTGCAGGCATTGTCTTGCCAGGAGCAGTTCCTTCGGGTGACTCCGGGGCATTGCAATTGCATACTGTTCCATCCTTCTTGCTTAAGGTGGTCTCGGAGTTTCATCTGAATCAGTCTTTTTCTTTGCTGTCTCTGGATAAAGTCAAGGACACGGAGGAGTTTCACCTTTTGTGTTCCTTGGATGTCAAGAGATTTGTGTGGTATCTGGAGGTTTCCTAACCTTTTCGAAAGTCAGATTGCCTGTTTGTTTTTCATAGTGGAAGGAAGCAGTGTGAACCTGCTTCGTGGGCTACCATAGCTCGCTGGATTAAGGTGGTGGTCACAACCACGTATATGGATGCTGAGAAGCTGTTGCCTATTCGGGTAAAGGCTCATTCCACTAGGACTCAGGTAGTGTCATGGGCGGAGGTTGGTTTGTTTGTCTCCCATTGAGATCTGCCATGCTGTGACATGGTCCTCCTTACGTACTTTTTCCAGGTTTTATCGTCTGGATGTGCAGGCCCGGGAAGATGCAGCCTTTGCACGTGTGGTGTTGACTGGACCATGGGCAGCCTCCCTTCCTGTTTGGGTGTAGCTTGGGTGCATCCCACTGGTCCTGAGGCCATCTAGCTACATGCTAGGAAATGGAGAAATTACTTACCTGATAATTTCATTTTCCTTAGAGTAGACAGATGGACTCAGCTTCTTGCCCTAGGCTGCCACTTGATTGTTCATGGTCCTCCTGTGGGGATACAGATCCCATGGTATTACTGGTAAGTGTTCCTCCAGTCCCTAGATTGGGGTACCTATATATAGGTACCCCAATGGGTGTGTGTATATATATATATATATATATATATATATATATATACCCATTAATTAATATATATATATATATATAGTGGTTGACTATTTTTAATCAAGTTTTTTTGCTAGTCTGTCCACAGTTGGTGAAGAGAATACTGGCATGCTGGAGTCACTGCAGGAGTATAAATACTGTGATGTCAGTTTGCTCTGTCTCCATCTGCTGGCAGTGGAGCATAACCCACTGGTCCTGAGTCTGTCTACACTAAGGAAAATGAAATTATCAGGTAAGTAATTTCTCCATTTTTGGTGATTACCTTTGGGGGGGAGGGGGCACTATACCCCCAATGATGTCATCACTAATAGGAGGGGGGGGAGGAACTGGATTGTTTGGAACACTGTGTTAGGGGGAAGGGGGCTGTCACTGCATATGAACTGGAACTTTTTTTACTTTGAGATGACTCCTGTTCAACTTTTCTTTTGTTTGGCTTTTTAAAATTTGTTTGCATGGCCCTTTAAATGTAATGCGGGAACCTCGCAACCCACGTGTTACATTTACCAATTCCCCAGGAGGTGGTGATATTTTGTCACAGCTGCCCACTTTCTCGGTTGGCCGCGATAAAATATTTACATCAAATTACCTATTAATGACCTTCTTTGCATGCATTTGCATTATTCTTGCATACAAATCAGGTAATTGTAATAGGATAGGGAATCTGGGCAGGACAATGCAAATGATCACATATCACATGATATACGATGTTTAGCGTGTATTAGAGCACTACTGCAGCTTAATGCATCATCCAGTAAGTTTTTACCTGAGGTAATGGAGGGTGAAGTGACTTGCTCAAGATTTTAAGGAGGAGCAGTGGGATTTGACTCCTAGCTTCCCTGCTTTGCAGCCCATTGCTCTAACCACTAGGCAGCTACTCCACTACAGTGAGTATGCCTGAAATAATTTCCAAAATGTTTTAACTTTAGTTTCTGATTTGCAGGTGTCCAGTTATCTTGTTTGCTGTCTTTACCATAGAGTCTATAGTGGTAAAATTACAGATTTTCACTACAGTAGGCAACATAATGGATAATTCCTGATAAATTATGCATTTCAGGATTGTTAGCTACTATTGTAGAAATGTTATCCTAATGAATATTCAAACTAAGCTTGCTTAGAGCTCTAATTGTATGGGTAATCTTTTCTCAGTGTACTTGTCTCCATTTCCCCCCTAGAACAACAACAATGTTGAAGCTTGCTGCCGGGCTCTTGCACAAGAAAGTAGCAAATATTTGTACATGGAATACCACAGCTCTGATGAAACCAGAACGAATAGGAATCACCTTTTGCACATTAATGTGGGTATCCATCCTCACAGTAATTACCAAGCAGGGGAAGGAACTCAACTGAATGGAGGTCGTACACTGGTCCACAGTTCGAGTGATGGCCACATCGATCCACAGTGCACGGCAGGGAAACATCTGATTTGCTTAGTTCAAGAGCCACACTCTGCTCCTGCTGTGGTCGCAGCTTCTCCTAACTATAATCCCTTCTTCCTAAATGACCAGTCTCGAAACACACCTACTCCCCCACCTCAGCCACCTCAGCAGCCTGCACCCTTGCAGCCAGGAATTAATGCATCTGCTCTGCAAGGGCCGCCTCCTTCATATATGCACTTACCTCGGTATACTACAAGTCCTATTACAGTCACAGTCTCACAGAACATTACTTCTGGACCGAATGTACCTAGAGCTTTACAGATTCTTCCACAAGTTCCAAGCAATCCGTATGGGGCGCCCAAATCCATATATATCAGGCAGACATCGCAAAGTTCTCCAGGAAGGCAGATGCCTCAGAATACACAGTGGCATTCCTCTCCACAGGGTCCAGTTCCACATTATCCCTCACATCCTCACTTGGTTTATCCACCTCAAAATTATCAATCTCCCCAGTATTCTCCAAAACAAACTCAGATCCCTCAGTCTGCTTTTCGATCACCACCTACTTCTCAGTGCTCATCTCCTTTTGGTTCTCCTCAGCACCAAGTTCAACCAAACCAGTTAAGCCATCAGACTTCACATGTTTTTATGCCACCTAGTCCTTCAACTGTTCCATCCCATTCGTATCAGCATACATCACCAAATTATCCCAAGCAGGGAGGCCATTCGGTGTCATACCTCCCTTATGGACCTGGCTTGCCCAAAAGTTCTATGAAAAAAATAGAAATTACAGTTGAACCACCACAAAGACCTGGCACAGCAATGAATAGAAGTCCATCGCCAATAAGTAGTCAGCCATCCCAGCGGAGTCAACACCCATTGTATCCTGCGACTACGCCATCTTCAAACTCTCCGTCAAGAGGTATGTCTGCCCAGCCAAAACCCCCATTTAGTGTTAACCCATTATATATTACACATACCCAAACATCTGGACATACAGGTACTCCTACACCTTCACGTGTGATGGTATCACAGCCAAATCCAACAGTTTTAAAAATCACAGTAGGCCGAGCGCCAGCTGAAAACCTTTTAAATTTAGAGGACCAAGAACAGCACCCTGGAGCACCAGAACCTATTCAGCCTATTTCATTGATGGCAGGATCTGGATTAGAAAAAGGATGCCATAAATATCAGCGAAGTACCAGTTCTGGATCAGACGACTATGCTTATACACAAGGTAAATTTCTTCTTTGTATCACAAAGTCTGTTCGAGGGTTGTATGTTGCTAACAGATGAGTAGGTGGCAGGCATTTCCCTGTTGGAAGCATAAAATGCCTCTGTCTGTATGGTACTACCTAAAAGGTGGCATAACCCACCCCAGAAACATAGATTTGGGCATGATCTTTTTTTATTTTTATGTATATCTTTATTAATTTCCATATTATCAAGAATTTCACTTGATTCAGAAAAAGTAAAACAAGCACAATTTTTGATTTACAGGTATAGCTACTAAGATAACGATAACAATTAGTCCTCAGCTGAGGAAAGAGAGCAGAGAAATATAATTAAGAAATGCCAAATCTGTATTTAATTTAGCTCATTGGACTCCCTAGAGCCATGGGAGACAACTGAAGAAGAACCTCTAGACTGAAGAAATACTCCAAGCGGTTTGGGATCAAAGAATAAAAACCTTTCTTTCCTGGATTTAATTAGATATTTACAAGGAAATCTCAAAATAAAACTGTAATTCAAAGCAATAACTCTCTCTCTAAATGTTAAAAATGTTTTCCTTCTTTGCTGGGTTACTCTCGAAACATCTGGGAATACAGCAACTTTGTGACTCAAGAAATTTTTATCCTGAAAACAAAAAAATTCTTCTCAAAGTCCAATCTCTATCTGCTTCCAGGACATACACAACTAGTAGTGTAGCCCTGGAATCAATCTTATAGTCTTGCAAAAAAGTAGACAAATTTAAATCTCCATCCTGGCCCTCATCATTCCCTGAACTCTCCCTTCGATGATCAAATGTAGTGGGGAGATAGTATAACTTAGTCAAGGGAGGAAAGGACTCTGAAGGAGTTTGCAAATACTTTAGAATAATTCTTTTTTAGCAGTTCTAAAGGAGAGATCAAGGAGGATCTAGGAAAATTAATGAATCTCAAATTAAGACTTTTGGTGTAATTCTGATAATTTTCCACTCTCGATGAGAGCATTCTTTATTCTTAGACACACCACTCTCATAGAATCTGTAGAAACATCAACTCCTGATTGTGGGTTAATTGGAGCTACAGGACTCAGTGAAACTAAAGTCTCATTCTGAGCAGGAGAAGGATCTCCAAGCTCCTCTTGTCCTGTACTACATACATCTTTCTGGTGGAGTAACAGGGGGGAGCTATAAAAGTGTTGGAAATAGAATGGGAGAATTGCAGAGCATAACCTTCTTGAATTTCTAAAACTTATTGAATTGAAGTTGTCTGGACCCAATTTTGCTAAAACTGCTATAGGCATCTGCCTGTCTCCTACATCAGTGATTGGGTTTCCCAAAAAATCATTAGGAACTATAGGAAGATCCTGATGGGCCACAGGCTTCATCCTTACACCTCTTTTGGCAGTTTGAAAGGCCTGATACCTACAAAATGTTTGTCTCTATAGTAAGGAGAATTTCCCCTCCTTAAATCTCCAGGTGTCTCAAAACCTAGTATGATCCTGAGGGCTACACAAAGCAGTTCTAGGCCTATCCTTGGGTTCTCAGGACCTTGGACTCAGGCCACGCCTTAGCCATCTTCTCAAGGTTCTCTCCAAACAGATTCCCCTTAAAGGGGAGTTTCATCAAATTAGTCTTAGAAATGGAATCTGCCGACCAGTTATGCAGCCATAATAAGCTCCTAGTCATTACTATGGAAGCCATGCACCTTGCAGTGATACATATAAAATCAAAGAAGGCATCAGCTAGATATGCTGCCCCTGCTTCCAAGTGAAAAGATTCATCCAGAACTTCACTCAAAACCTTGATGTCTTCCTGGACATGCTGTGACAAATACAACCCAGATCTTCAATGCAACTGTAGGCTGCTATTTGCAGTGCCCATACAAGCACTTCCAAAGGCCTACTTCAAAACTGTTTCAATCTTTCTATCCTGCGCGTCCTTGAAGGCTGCGCCTCCTTCCTGTTGGTGATAGCTCATACCAACGTTTCCACCTTAGAAAATTTGAATTTCTACCGATCTTGAGGCACCAAGGGGTATAATTTAGATAGAGCGTCCACCTTAAAAATTTGTCTGGAGAGACCCACTTTAGCTCAATTAAATCCTTAACTGCCATATGCAAGGGAAAAGATCTAGAGGACTTCCAATACTGACCAAATTAGGATCCTCAGCAGAGGCTTCCTTTTCCTTCTCCTCAGCAATGTTTAAAGTACTCAGTGCATAAGTAATTTAAAGCAGGAACGAATGACTCATGGATGAACAAGCTTCTTCTCCTGGAGAATATTCCCCTTCTTTATAGCTCCTCTTCGCTATCATCACCCCTGAGATCTCTGAAATCTTCTGGGGAATCCTCTGACCCGGAGTAGTTCTTGCAATCCAGGTCAAAACCTCCCCTATTTCTGGCCCTTTTCTTCCCCTTTGAAAGTTGTAAAGGAGGAAGAAAACCCAGAGTGAGACCAAACTCTCCCATACAAAAGGCTTTATGCAAAAATTTAATGAACTGCTTGGACTTGGATACCTAGACCAAAGAAGTAACTGCCATAGTAGAGGATTGTAAACAGAGTAAAGTTGTATGGGGTGAAAAAGAAAATACTACGTATCATGAATTGATTAAATGTAATTAAAAGTAATAATAAAAATATTGGTATCACAAAAGAAAAATATTTCTATAAATAAAGAACTAAATTATATACAAAAGTAACCATTATTACAAGAAACACAAATCTAAAAACGTTCAAAAACAATAGACATTTTAGAAAAATTCCAACATGGCCATGTTTTAGCTAATGCCTTCATCAGGGGCTGGACATAAAATCTACAAACTACAGTAAAGAAAATCAAAATTTGTATAGTGAAAAACAAGGCATAAACACTAAAATTTAAATTGAACAGCAAAAATATCTTACATGTGTAAAAAGAAGAGCAGTAGAGAACAAAACATTGGACCCCAGTGGTATCTGTGTAAAAATATAACAGTAAAAATAAAAACAAGATTAACAATTTGGATAAAGAAATAAATCTGAGGTTCTTTTTGTTTTGTTTTTTGGGGGGGTTTTTAGGTGCAGGAGGAGGGCAGAGAATAATGAAAGTGGGCAGGAGGTGGGAAAAGGACTAGGTTAGGCAATATTCACCAGCCCCAAACTGGTAGCCCCCTGGCCCAGACCTTGCCTCACTGAGGAAGGATACTAGATTTTCACCTCAGGAGCTGCCTTAAACTAAATAATCTGTCCATTTCCTTTCTGCCCCTCACCTCTCCCCCACCTGGAGCTGTGCTCAACTGAGAGAGGGAGAAATGGTCTTTAACCTCAGGAGGTGTCCTTCAAGAAATCTTCTTAACCCAGTCTAACCAGGCCTTAGTTCACAGCACAGGATGCTTGCCTACCATTTGCTGAAAATGGGGAATTTGGCAGGCTGAGTTCAGTACAGGTGTGCTTTAAGGGATGATGTCGGCGAACCTGTTGATCTGTCTCCATATCTGGTCAGTTGGCATAACCTAATTCGTCTGGACTGGTCTAACTGGATGAAGAGGAAATTGATATTTCTCCTCTGCAGTCCATACACTAAATGGATACTCCCAGAAATAGGGATCTCTATTCACTGTCACTGATTTCAGTCTTCTATAGTCTACAATACACTGCAAGTCTTGGACAAACAGAAGTGCATTTATTACTTGCTATGTATTCATCTCATTGCTGCAGTGCTAAAAATTAACATGAAGCTATTTGTGCTGCAGCATCCTAATAGAGAGATTTACTAAGCTGCAATATGCCATTAACGTGCAATATTGAATGTTATTTTGGTGTAAAATATGCCACTTTGTGATGGGGGTAAAAGCCAGTTGGTGCCATCTGTCAAAATACCAATTTCCATGACCACTTCTCTCCAGTACTTCACAAACTTCACTTGCTTCCTGTTAAGTGGCGCGTGCAATACAAAATCTTAATGATCCTTCACACCCTCATTTATAGCAATAACACTTCCTGGCTATCTGCTTCAGTACATATCTACACCCCATGCAGAAATCTTCGCTCCAAAACCAAACTTCTACTACAGGTTCCTTCGCCAAAAGCTTCCAGACTAGTTTCCACCTGAGAGCGTGCATTTTCGATAGCTGGACCCATACTATGAAACTCAATTCCCTCTGAAATTCATCTAATTCATGATAAAAACTTATTCAAGAAAGCTGCCAAACATTATCTTTTCATAAGAACATGCCATACTGGGTCAGACCAAGGGTCCATCAAGCCCAACATCCTGTTTCCAACAGTGGCCAATCCAGGCCATAAGAATCTGGCAAGTACCCAAAAACTAAGTCTACTCCATGTTTTCCTTCAAGCTTTTCCTTATTTATGTAAATCTTAATATTTTAATATTCCGTAGTCTGTTAATTTTATTTTCTGTTTTAGATAAACATTTATTTCAGATAACCTATTTATTTTTTATTATAAATAAATAGATAAAATGACATTGACTGGCCCAGGGAATAGGGGGTGCTCCAGTCCCCACTAAGCACCAAAGATGTCTTCTCAAGATATGGGGAGGTCCCAGGAGCTTGTTTGAACCTATGGTGAGGAGATATATTATTTAAAGGGGCGTGGTTAGAGAAAGGGGCTGGGTGTCACCAAACAGTTATATTCTATTTTATTTTTTTTTTAGTTTTTGTTTTATTGATGATTTATGCATGTATTGGTATCTACTCGGCACATTATATTTGTGGAATATAAAAATTGTGAAATAAACTTTGGGCCCTGTAGGGCTGCCTAAACAGGTGGCGGGAGTTCTTACCAGGATTTTGGGGTGGTGGGAGGGGGCTTATTTTTGCTCCACATAATCCTTTAACATGATGGTGGCCCTGGGTGAAGTGGGTTGCCATCACACATTTCTCCTTGTTTACTTGCAATATTTTTTATTGCAGGTCTTTTACACAAAAAAATCACAGGGAAATGCCTGCGATATTTTATTGGGTAGGGGCCAAATATTGCACAAATGCTTTCCCCCTGATATTTTGCCCCTCCCGTGGAAAAATACAGAAGTATAGTAAATCTCCCCCTAAGATTAATTTTTCAATATTTTTCCTTTACTGCTGAGGTCTGAATTAAATATTTATTCAGCTTAGTGAGTAATAAGTTGAATAAATGAAATATTCAAAACCAGTTTATTGTAATCCTGAATATCTGTGCAAAAAGCCTTTTCCCATTTCTCTAACGTTCAGTTCGCATTTCTGTGCTTGAAGTTATCAGATGATTCTTAAATTGTTCTCAGTTGGTCTCTGAGACATGTCAATGTGATCAACTCAGGTCAATATAGGTGACTTGTTTCTTCTGCTCATAGATAGCCTAAGCCAACAAAGAAAATAGCTATTAAATACATGACTTTTCTATCAAATTCGGGGCTTTCTTCCAGCGGTGAGCCCATCAGCATTGTAGCTTGAGCACCCATGACAGATTCAGTGGGTTGTTGGAGCACTGCAGCAGGAGCACCCAGCTCATAGGCTCTATGGAATGTCAGAGGATGGAAGCATGAGGCACCCAGCTCTGTGATAGGCTTGGTGGAAAGTGGGAGCATCATCGGGGAAAGGAAATGAATTTTTGTTTATTTTTATTTGATTTTATCTTTTACTCTTAACAGCTAATTTTATTTAATTTTCCTCTTATGTAGTTTTTAGCTGTTACTATCTTAACAAAGCAATGTATTTCTTGTGTTTTTAACTTGTATACCGTTGTGAAGGCATGTCTGATGTAACGGTATAGAAATGCTAATAAACTAAACTAATTAATTTAAATTCTGCAAATAACAATAAGGTCTATATTCACAGTCTGCCTGGGATAGCAAAGTTAGCCAGATTAACTTATCTGGCTAACTTTGGAGGCATATTCAACAGTGCAGCCACACTACTGAATATAGCCAGCTAACTTTAGAACAGCTCTTTGACTTGACCAGACTTAGCTGGCTAAGTCATCCGGCTGACTCAGCTCCTCCCAGTTACACCCCTGGACCACCCCTAACTTATCTGGTTAAATTCTAACCGCCTACCTTATATTAGCCAGCTAGAATTTAGCCAGGTAAGGCATTTAGATGGATACCTATAATGTTATCGGTGTGAATGGCTTTTGAATATGGACCTCAATACATACTAAGCGGACTATAAAACTCAAGAAATTGTTAGAATATGATGGATAAAGCAACTTTTTGTTCGTTATTTTCTCCTTTTGAGGCTGTCTACACAGTATTTAGTGTTGAGTAACCCTTTCATGGAGGTGACTTCAGAGTTAGCCAGTACATTATAATTCTGTGTATCTTCATTATACCCATGTGATATTTAGTGAAACCCTTCCCCGGGTGTACTTTGGAGTCCTCATTAACTTTGTACACCACCCTGAGCTTCTATAGATGAAGCAGTATAAATGTAAGAGATTACATAAAGGTCTCTACTTGATCTGAGAGAGAATTTTACGTTGTCACTTAAAAATGTCTGACCTGTTTTATTTAGAAGGGTGATATTTTAATTTTATTGTTAGACTGGTCGTTCCTGTAGATTTTGTGTACTGTAACATTTAAATATTTATTTGGCTTAAATCCCTAAAACATTTTTGCCACATCTGGGTGTCTATTGTAATGCCATTCCATAAAATTTAACCCAGGCTTAGACTCCCTCATGTGCAATGCTGAGTCTAATGGTTCACCATGAGGCTCCCCCAGAAAGTGGAAAGATTTTACCATTTTGAGCCACTAGTCTGAGCACCAGTGGGATTGCGCACATGCACGTCTTAAATGTGGGTATCATGCCCAGAAGCACCCGATTGGCTTGGTTTGGCTTATGCTTTAGCTGGTACCTTATAAATAACCATTTATGGCTGTTCATGCTTTTGCCCTTTCTGTTTATTCTTATTTGCCGTTAACTTTGAAGCCTTGCTGCTGCATCAGCGAGCAAGGATGGAGCGACTAGCAAAAGAGTTAACATTTGAAGTGGAGAAACTTGAAATTCTGAAGTCAGAAGTGAACGGTATGGAGCATGACCTAATGCAGAGACGTCTCAGAAGAGTGAGCTGCACGACTTCCAACCCAACGGTAAGTAGGATATGTACAAGACATTAACTCTGTCCCTTGGAGCAGTTTATTCCTTTCACTCTAGATGGGTGTGCAAATATAATTAATGTGGAGGGTGCAGTACATGATGCTCTGCCTCTTCCTCAGCTGGCTACAGGCTGAAATGGAACTCAGAGCCCATACATTAAGGATTAAACTCTTGTGTTGATGTTGAAGGGCACTGGTACTCTGCTGTCCCAGTCACAAGCTTTTGCTCTTGTATTTGGCGTCAGTGTCAGATGTAGAAGAAAAAGTTAAATGACAAAGCGACATGGATCTCTGGTATTAGACCTATGAGCAAAAGGTTTGAAGGTAGCCTTGCAAGGGAGGAGAAATAATTGTATATGAGAAATATTGTTGACCTGTTTGTTTTGGATATAAATAGGTGGATGGATGGGAGTTACTGAATTAGCTGTGCCAGAATCTTTAATTTTTGGCATGGCAGCTTCCAGCAGAACTGGAAACCACCTCCATAGGGCTTATGGGACCTTGAGCCTTCATTTGAAATAGCCAGGGGGATTTCCCTATTATATAATTCACCATCTATCTCAGCTGTTGCAGCAACAGCCCTGGGTCCGAGGCCACGGACCATGGCTCCTTCAGGAACTCTCTGTACGTGTGTACTGTGAAGTTAATCATGAGGTATCCCTGTTCTGCGGTGGCTGAGACTGCAGCTTCCCTAGTTCTGGCCACACTGAAGAGCCAAGGCCAGGCTTGTAACTAAAATGCAAGTCTCTTACATGGCACTTCATAGTACCGTTGTTGAGCTGCTGGGCCAGCTAACTCGAGAAAAACCATTTCATGGCAGCTTCAGTTGTCTAGATGTTCTAGTTGTACTCTAACAGGGCTAAGGACCTGACTAATGTTTCTCCCTCTTACTGTTCTGGGAGCATTTTTATCAGCCAGAGGAAATGACCAGACTGAGGGGCTTGAACAGACAGCTGCAGATAAACATTGACTGTACACTGAAAGAAGTCGACCTCCTTCAGTCGAGAGGTAAGGATGGGACTCTAAACCTTTTAGAGGAATTCAGAAGATACCTCTGCTCTTCTTTCAAGTTCACTCTCCCTGGATAAATCTGGAGGTGTGTTTAGAATTTTTGTAGTGGCTTTCATTATAACTTTATTTTGATTATATGAAAGATTCCAGAATTAAATACTTGATAAATTGATATTTAGTCATATTATCACCATCCTCTTATTTGGTAACAAGTAGCTGTGTTCTGTTGTAAGGCATTTCATAGATAGGAACAAACAGCTTATTAATCGGTGTTAGCTTATGAGAGAAAGTCATGTGATATTTCTCCCGCATAGAGTGAGCCTGAGGTCAGAGCTCTGGTGATGCTGGAAGATGAAATGCAATGGCATGATTAGTAGGGATGACTGTGTCCAGACAGATTATTGCTTATTTTTTCTGTATGTTGACTGTTTGTTTTTTCTTTTCTCGGAAAACCAGCTGTTCACCATGGCACCAAGTATATCAGAATTCCGGTGGCTTCTGGAAAAGGCTAGGTCTTCCTGCTCATACATAAGACTTCCCATATCATGGCAGCCTTGCCAGTTCTCCATTTACTTTTATCTACTGTCCCAGTTGAACATATTCTAGCAACTCTTCCATTCTTCACTTCAGTGTTCATACCTTTCCTCCCTAGTTGGGTTTTTTGATGCTTTTAATTTTATTTTCTTTTTCAACATTCTGCTGTAGCTTTCCCATCCCTCTTCCCCCCCCCCCCCCCCCTAATTTTTGAGTGGGAAATGGAGCATCATGCAGGCCTCCAGTCACTTTTTCTCTTGCAGACATCCCTTATCTGAAGAAAATCTTTCTCCTTTTTTATTTCACATCAATGGATTTTCCCATCGATAGCAGGGCTGAATTAGCCATGCTGTCATGGGATCTGTCAATCAGGTCTGGGAGGCGGAGCTTGTCAAAGCAGAGATCAGAGCTTTGCTCTCTGCGGCTGCACGTGTGTTCCCGCGCAGGAAAGTAACGGAATCTCCTCAGTCTGTTCTTTCTGCGCGCGGGATCACACGCGGATCTGTTCTTCTACTCAGCGTTAATATAATAAAACATGTCAATCGGGGTTTAAACCCTGTAATTGCGGCAAGGTAATGTCGGTCACAGATGGCCATGACCGATGTTACAGATGCCTAGGACCAGATCACAATTGGGAAGATTGTGAATTTTGCTCAAGGATGTCACCCAGAGCACTGAAGCAAAGGGCCTACAGGCTTCAAGAACTTTTTGCCTCACCGGAGCCATCAGAGGCTCATTCGTCACCTGGCCCTGCGATTTTACCGGCTCCCTCAAAAAAGAGGGCATCATCACGGGATCTTCAATCCTCCAGTCTTGGAGGTAAGGATATGGCAAGCCGACAAAGGCATTGGATTTTCAGAAATCCTTAGAGCCAGAATCGCCGGCGCAGGACACACTGGTGCCAAAAAACTCTGCGCCTAAAACTTCTGCGCCTAAGGCGCCTTATGCGCATACAAAAGTGTCAGCGCATAACACTTCGGCGCCTGTAGAAGTATCGGCGCACAACATTTCTATGCGCATGGCACCGAAGGACTCTGCTCGCACAGCGCGGAAGATTTCTGCGCGCGCCCAGTGCCGATCACTCTTGCATGCACGGAAACAGAAATATATGCGCACAAGTCTAGATCCACGCATAAATCCAGATCTGCGCATAAGACAGATGAGCACCCATCTCATGTATTACAAAATGAGTTGAAACGACGACGTGGACCTTCACAAGGGTCTTCTTCAGCTTCTCCACCAATAACCTCACCTCGTTCGGGTACTTCCCTTTCTTCGAGAGCTAATTCGACAGAGTTTACAATAAAACATAGAAAACTATCACAGTCTTCACGTAGAAGTCATACAGACTCGTCACACTATTATCATAAGCATTCACGACACTCCCACCACATAAAGTCGGCAAAGAGGAGTGCAACATGGGAAGTAAGCCCTTCGACTTCTAAATCATCTCATATACCAACTTCAAATACCTTCTCCCACAGAGAAGTAATACATGTTGCTTCTCCTACCACTTCTACAGATTCAGAGGATTCGAGGGACATAATATGCGACAAAAAACAGAAAGACCATAAAGTATCCAGTACTTTACCTAAGAATACTCCAATGCACCCTAAAGCATGTGAGTCACAAGAACCAGATGATCGTACAATAATGCCCCCTCGTACAAAAGAGGCATTTTATCAATTGTCTCAATCCTTAGCAGGTTTTTATGAAACTCTTCAGTCATCATTCAAAATGACTAATATGGCTGCTGACGGTTCTCTGGAACATAAGACGCAGACTAATAGAGAACCGTCGGTGGAGCCTCAGACATCTCCCATAGCAAACCGACCAGCCTCACCAAATTATAAACAGGATACATCTTTTGATTCTCCTTCACCGCAAACATCCCCATCATCATCTACGGGATTCCTATCGGATCTGCAGGACCAACCTCAGGAGACGTACTCCCCTCCGGAAGACCTTACATACCCAAAATTTCTAGAAAAATTGGGTACAATACTGCATCTAGAGGTCCAAAAAGAGACAGACCCTAGGGCAGAAACCCTTGGTCTCCTAAAGATTTTTAATACTCCAGGGGAACCAACATCTCTTCCACCACAAGAACTCCTGCATTCAGTCTTACAGAAATCCTGGGAAACACCGTTCGCAATCGCAGCGGTTTCCAGGAAAACACACAAAATTTCGTATGAGGAAAACATCGCTGTACTCTCTCTATCACAATTACCTCATGCTTCAATTGTAGTAGAGTCGGCGATGCAAAGATTTAAGAAAACAGTCGCATTCCTCATACCCACCAGGGAAAGACAACAAATATTTAGATAAGTTTGGCAGGAAAATATACCATAACTCTATGTTGAATGCTTGAATTATGCACCATCAATTCTACATGGTACAATACCTATATGAGTGCATACAAGCTATAAAAGGTATGCTTTCCTTGACTGCGGATCAGATACCATTGCAGCCTGAAGACTAGCATGGTTACGTTCAAGTTTGATACGTGAAGACTTGCACGAAAAACTAACAAACCTCCCATGTACAGAAGATAACATGTTCGGAGAACGATTCCAGGACAAGGTAGGTAAACTGAAGGAAGAAGCTATAAAAGTACAATCATTAACTTCACATCCTCATTATTCGACCACACGTTGATATATGGGATCTACTCGCCGGCAATCATATGCCAGGAGACCCTACGGATCTTACCAGTCCTTTCGTACACAGGCTTACCCTGTTTACCAGCGTCCTACTCCACAACAGAATACCTCAACCGAACGTAGATGTAAACCACGTAAGCAGAGACAGCAGGCACAACAGCCGGCTACTGCAGTAAAATCGACTCCATCTTACCACCACAACATCAAGCTCCACCCGGCAGGATTCTTCTCCCAGGCTACTTTGCCTGGGAGAAGATAACATCCAATCAATGGGTTTTGGAGATAGTACGTCACGGCTACCAACTCCAATTTGTCACAAAACCCATATTACCTCACTTTTCCACTCTCAAGATTCAAGGCTTTCAACCACAATTGGGGGAGGAAATTGCTTTGCTTTGCAAACAAGCAATTCGGAAAATTTTCCCGGGGACCCATCAAAAGGATTTTATTCCCCATACTTCCTCATACCCAAGAAATCGGGTGGACTTCATCCCATCCTAGACCTGAGGGAGTTGAACAAGTTCCTCATCAAGGAGAAATTCAAAATGGTATTGTTGAAATCAATACTTCCTCTGATTCAAACCAACGAATGGATGTGTTCCATCGACCTGAAGGATGCTTACACGCACATTCCAATCCATCCGTCTTCGTGGCGTTACCTATGCTTTCGCTACGGACATCAACACTACCAGTACAAAGTTCTCCCCTTTGGACTATCGGCTGCACCCAGGGTTTTCACCAAATGCATGGTAGTGGTGGTGGCTCATCTCAGACAACAAGGTATAACCATCTTTCTATATCTGGACGATTGGCTCATAATTGCCCCAACTCCAAACATCTTAGTAGATCACCTCCATCGGGTGATACAATACTTACAAGAATTAGGATTAGTGATCAATTTTAAGAAATCACACCTACAACCAACTCAACAGTTACAGTTCATAGGAGCATGCCTGGACACTACGTGCAACAGGGCATACTTACCCACCGACAGAATATCGCAATTCCGTCACCTTTTACATACCTTGAACCATACTCGGAGACCTTCAGCGAGACAGGTTTTGGTAGTCCTGGGCCACATGGCGGTGGCGATTTTCACGGTTCCAAACACCAGGCTACATATGAGACGCCTGCAGTGGGGACTAAAATGCCAATGGAAACAACATTCACAGCCATTGACACACAAGGTATCGCTGACCGCCAAAATGAAAAAAGATATAACATGGTGGCTCCTAGACTTCACCCTGTCCAAGGGAGCACTGTTCAGTTCCCCTCCTCACAACGCAGTCTTATCCATAGATGCGTCTCGCAAAGGATGGGGGGGCACATCTTGAGATTTATGAAACACAAGGGTTATGGACAATCTCGGAACAAAACCTGCAAATAAATTTATTGGAACTCAGAGCAATTCGAAATGCATTACAGGCGTTCTAAAACCAGCTGCAAGGGCGAAGGGTCATGATTTACACGGACAATCAAGTGGCGATGTTTTACATCAACAAACAAGGAGGGTCCGGTTCATGGTCCCTCTGCAAAGAGACCCTGATAATCTTCGAACACGCTCACCGAAATTGCATACATCTGCAGGCAACTTACCTACCAGGCGTGGCAAATACAAGAGCGGACAGGCTAAGCCGCATCTTTCATCCTCACAAATGGGCACTCAATACAGAAATAGCCCAGAACATATTCCGGCAGTGGGGGGGGCGCCTTCGATAGATCTCTTTGCAACAGAGATCAATGCTCAAGTTCCCAAATTCTGCTCGATAAGACCAAGCCAATTCAGGATCGCCCAAGATGCCTTCCTCATCCCGTGGATGACAGGCCTCCTGTATGCCTTTCCTCCCATACCACTCATAACAAGGACAATTCAAAAGTGCATAGCAGACGAAGCTCAACTGATACTCATAGCCCCGGCCTGGCCGAGGCAACCATGGTACAGTTTCCTTCTCAGACTATCCATCATGGATCCAATTCGATTACCGAATCACCAAGATCTTCTCTGCCAAGATCAAGGGACGCTTCAACACCCGCTACACTCATCTCTCCACTTGACAGCGTGGAGATTGAGAGGCTCCTGTTAACAGAACAAGGAGTTTCCACCTCGGCACAATTCATCTTGTTAGAATCCAGGAAACTCTTAACGAGGAAAAATTATAGCTATAAATGGAAACGTTACTCTACATGGTGCAGTCCACCATTGGACTGCTCACCTGAGTTGCTCATTGATTATCTTCATACACTATATACAGCTGGTTTAGCAACATCATCCATCAGAGTTCATCTCAGTGCCATAGGGGCATATCATACACCAGTTAACAAAATTCCTATATCCAATCACCCCTTACTGTCTCGTTTCATTAAAGGGTTAACTCACATTCATCCTCAGATATCTAAACCTCCAGTTCCATGGAACCTCAACATACTTCTGGAACAGCTCATGCTTTCCCCATTTGAACCCATGGACTCGGCACACATTAAATACCTCACATGGAAAGTGGTATTCCTGGTTGCAGTAACATCAGCACGAAAAGTTAGTGAGTTGCAGGCCTTGGTCCATTATTCTCCATATCTGCAATTTCATCACCAAAAGGTGGTTCTCCAAACTCACCCATCCTTCCTATCAAAAGTGGTTTCCCAATTCCATCTCAATCAAACCATGGAATTACCCACCTTTTTCCTTAAACCTCATGCAAATGATAGGGAAAAACTACTGCACACACTAGATTGTAAAAGAGCTTTAGCATACTACAAAGAAAGGACAAACTCTGACTCCCGTGTTTCTCCACTCTTTGTCTCCTTTGACCCAAAGGCACCTGGATTACCAGTGGCTAAACGCATCATTTCCAGCTGGGTAGCACAGTGCATCAAATTCTGTTACGATAAACAGAATTTACAATTACATTCTACTCCTAAAGCTCACCAAGTCAGAGCAGTAGCAGCCTCCTTGGCATACCTTAAGAATGTACAACCCATAGACATTTGCAAGGCAGCTACATGGTCATCGCTTCATACCTTCACATCTCACTACTGCCTTGATCAACAAGCAGTCACTGATGCGAAGTTAGGGCAAGCAATACTGCAATCTCTATCCTCCTGTCCACGGTGACTGCCACACTGTCAAAGATCACGTACAAACATATATATCATAAACAACGTGATCGGGAGCTTGGGACTCCCATGACAGCATAGCTAATTCAGCCCTGCTATCGATGGGGAAAAAGCAAGTTTGCTTACCGTAAACGATGTTTCCGTAGATAGCAGGATGAATTAGCCATGCTGACCCACCCTCTTCCCTGGCAGTCACCAAGTCTTCGACTACACTAAGGCTTAATCACAGACTGAGGAGATTCCATTACTTTCCTGCGCGGGAACACACGCGCAGCCGCAGAGAGCAAAGCTCTGATCTCTGCTTTGACAAGCTCCGCCTCCCGGACCTGATTGACAGATCCCATGACAGCATGGCTAATTCATCCTGCTATCTACAGAAACATCGTTTACGGTAAGCAAACTTGCTTTTTTTTTTTAACCATGTCTGAGAAGCAGTCCAGTGGCTTCAGATTCTGTCCTTAACTGTACATGAAAGTTGGCCCATTGCTGATCATCGCAATAGATGTTATATCTACCTTGGGAAGGACCAGAGTGCTGATGGCTGTGAAATCTGTTCCAGAGCAGTTGGGTCCCAGGTTCTGCACCTTCCTTATGGATAAATTTAATCCCAGCTCCAAGAAGCTGGCCTATGAAGCTTGCTGAAGAGGTCTGCGGCTTCTGATGCCTTGCCCTAAGGATAGGCCTGAGAATTAAGCCAAGTCTCAGTTTACCCTTCCAAGTCTGAGGAAGGACTTCAAAGGCTTGTACTGAGAATCAAAGGTAACAAGTACCAAGTTATCAGTGGAAGCGCTGAAGTATCAGCGCAGCTTGACATATGACTGAGAGTCCAAACATGTGGGAGGCTCCATACCATTCAAAACAAGATGCACTTGGAACTTAGCTTAGTGGCCTCCTGTACTGAGGCTACGCTACTTATCCTTCCCAGTGTTTTCAAGTTGTCTCTTGATAAAACTCTCTGGAATATACAGTCTCTTACACGATGATCACCACCATCATTTGCATTGTTTGACCCAGAATTGGAAAACAGAATTTTGCTGCTACTTGCTTGACACACTGGCGCTCAGAGTCGAGCACTGAGTCCCTTGACCCCGATGGATGAGTCAAGCAATCACCGGTTAATGTTTCCATCTGCGCCAAGTTTCCCCAGTGGTGATAATGGCTTTCAGTATTCATGTAAGCTAGCTACTCTGAGGTTCTAGGCAATGATACAGACCAGGAAGCTGTGCTCCAGTTTTCTCTCTAGCAAATACTAGCACAAGATCAAGCCCATTAGCATAGTCATCTTCTGGGTCCATGCCATCTCCATACTTTTACCTTCTCAGTATTTAAAGACTCGGAGTCTGAGGAATCCTGGTGTTCTGATCATTTTTCTGTAGACAGTAGTCCTGAAGGGGATTATTGTCTAGGGCATCCATCAAAGTTCTCTATACAATAGAAGGAAGAGTGTTCTCCACCTAAGGACCTTTTCTTCCCAAGTTTTGTTAAAAAGATGACCAAGGCCATCTGCTTTGATTTACAGGTTACAAGGAGAACTCAGTTTGCCTTTACTTGGCCACCTGAAGTACCCCAGGGACCTAAAAGTTGTGGCATGTCTGTTCACCCTCTTTTCCAGAATGTACATAAAAAAATATAGGAAACTTGTGCACACATACAGAAAAGACCATTTTTTGTTTTGTTTTGTTTTTTTCCAGAAAGCTCTGGAATTTTGTTCTTGACACCATGCACAATTGTGTGACCCACTTGTGTGGCTGATGAACTGTCTATAGAGAACATAAGTATGCAACCTTGTAGTAGATTTTATAAGCATTACTTAATTGTTATATGGTAAATTTCTTTGGTTGTGTGTTTTTGTTTTAGGAATAGAAAACTTTGATCCAAAAGCCATGAGCGATTTTTATAAGAACCTGCAAACAGGTCCTGTTGTGCCACCAAAGCCATGTAAGAAAGGTCAGTCTTCAACCCTTCAGTGCATGTGCGCATCCAAGCAGGCGTGGAGTAGGTTTCTTAGCACCTTTAAACAAGACTTGCAGGCCGATACAGAAAAACCCACGGGAGAGCCGGCAACCACCCGCTCTCCCGACGCGCACCCAGGCCACTCTCCTGGGCGCGCAATTCAGAAAGAAAAAATTTGCAAATGAGGGCCCGTGGTAAAAGGAGGCGCTAAGGACACTAGCACGTCCCTAGCGCCTCCTTTTTGACAGAAGCGGCGGCTGTCAGCGGGTTTGACAGCAGATGCTCAATTTTACCAGCGTCAGTTCTCGAACCCTTCTGACAGCCACGGGTTCGGAAAACGGATGCCAGCAAAATTGAGCGTCCATCTTCCAACCCGCGGGCAGATTTAACATTTTTTTTTTATTTTTGGGGCCTCCGACTTAATATCTCTATGATATTAAGTCGAAGGGAATACAGAAAAGCATTTTTTTCTGCTTTTCTGTACACTTTCCCGGCCGAAATTAACGCCTGCCTTTGGCAGGCATTAATTTCTGAAAGTAAAATGTGCGACTTGGCTGCACATTTTACCTTCTGTATCGCGCGAGAATAACTAATAGGGCCATCAACATGCATTTGCATGTTGCGGGCGCTAATAGTTTCGGGAGGGTTGGATGCGCGTTTTCCACGCGCTATTACCCCTTGCTGTATAAGGTAAAAATAGCGCGTGGAAAACGCACGTCCAACCAGGGCTTAACAGTGCGCTCGGCCTGATGGTTTGATAAGCATTTCTATTCTTATCAGAGAGATGAAAGCTCTTGCACTAGAACCAACCATCTCAAATATTAAGAGTATTCCTTTTTTGATCACTGGTGCCATATGTTCAGCACTGACCAGGGGAAATGAATGCTTTAATTAAAAAATGCAATACCTTTCCTCAAAACAGCATCCTTTGCTTTTCCATGGCAGCAGAGGAAAAGCATGTCAGGAAGTTTTAAAATCGCTGTGATGTTTTCTAAAATCCCCTTTAATACAGTATTCCTTGTCCCTTTTCTGCCAGCTGACAGCGTAGTACGTTCTTAGTATTGAAACTAATAGGATTTCTTCCTGAGGAAGTGCCTCTTTAGATGGACTGGAAGATGAGGGAGGGAATAGGAGGCAACATGGAAGATGGACAGATAGGGGGAGCCTGCACCAGACATGGGAGAGGATGGAGTGAGAGGTGAGGGCTGAAAAGGCAACATGAGTTTGGTACAGAAGAGTCTGAGGAGCCAGATGAGGAGGGCATGCAGAGACAGAACTGCAGGTGAGAAGAGGAGAGCGACTCCTGTTGCTATATGGTGAGAGAGAGAATGCTTGTTCCCATGGTGGAGATGAAGGGATGGATTGTGGAGGCTTCATGGGGTAGAGAAAAATGTAAGAACATAAGAAATTGCCATGCTGGGTCAGACCAAGGGTCCATCAAGCCCAGCATCCTGTTTCCAACAGAGGCCAAAACCAGGCCACAAGAACCTGGCAATTACCCAAACACTAAGAAGATCCCATGTTACTGATGCAATTAATAGCAGTGGCTATTCCCTAAGTAAAATTGATTAATAGCCATTAATGGACTTCTCCTCCAAGTACTTATCCAAACCTTTTTTGAAATGTGTGCATATATTGGACACATAGCAACAAACACAGGAATTGGCACAACTTTGGCACTGCTGATCACAGGGTTCAGTTGTCAAGGCTTCAGCCGTGGCTACAGTCCTTTTGTGCATCTTTTTTAGACCAAATGATTAATGTGAGGTGGAGAATATATCTTGCATGGATCAGAAATCGCTGCAACTCTTACATTTCTTTAGGACATGTAAATATCGATAGGGGAAGAGGTTTATTATAGGTGAATGTGATTGTCCTGGGAGGGGACTGGGAGAGAAGCACCTTTTTAAGTAGCTGGAATTCCGGTTACATTTTTAGTTTAATTGAAGTTTTTATTTTGATTCTCCCTCTTGTGACTGGTAGGCCACTTTCAACAGATTACAGTAGGGTTGGAGGGGGCTGTTCGAGTGGATTACTATTTAAAAAACAAATTGCAACAGAATTACAGTTAAATTGAAGGTTTAGGTGGTTGTATGTGTAGAATAAGATATGTCCTTATAGCAGAGCTGCTCAACTTTTTTTTTTTTTTTATTTATTTGGGTACACTTTCACGTTCGCTTGATCCTTGTAGTGCACTGAATCAAATTTTACATCATCATATATTCATACCCTCTGGTCACTGGTCATCTGACTGAAAATGCCAGGAAATATATTTGTTCAATTTAATTAAAATCTAAAAAGCCTAAAATTATAATTAGATAAGTTTAGAAATATAAGGTAGGAATAATGGCAGAATAAATGGCAATAGCTTTTACCCCAAGCCAGCTTTGCATTTAAAAAAATATATACTTTTTTGTAATTTAATCTTTATTAATCCAATAATAACAAAATAATTTTGTCTACCTCATTATTAAGTTATATCTCTAACAATGACTCAAATGAATATATTATGTATTGCCCATGGCTTTTTCATTTTTAACCTCCCATCTCCTTCCCTCCCCTCAGTAATCCTCTGTGTAGAGGAAGCTAGTCAATGATATACAACATCATGTCACATCCAGCCTGTAGAAAGTTATATGAATTACCATTTTATCTGTGCAGTTGCTTGTAGAAAAGATCTTCCCTTTTCTGCCACTTCACTCTGAGCAGCACACAGAAAATGATTTCTCCTAGGACAAGCAGGATGGTAGTCCTCACATATGGGTGACATCATCAGATGGAGCCCAGCACGGAAAACTTATGTCAAAGTTTCTAGAAACTTTGGCTGGCGTACTGAGCACACCCAGCATGCCACTATCCCTGTGTCCATGCGGGGGTCTCTCTTCAGTCCTTTTCTTTCCGTGGAGCTGTCGTCTCAGAGGTGGAACGCGCGCTTTTTTCAGGAAAACGTCAGGTATTCATCCTGCGCTGGGTCTCTCTCTGGTTCCCATTGGGTTTTTTCTCAGTCTGTGAGTTCTTTTGGTTCTCCTGTGTCTGCCTGTCGTCGTGCTGTTTGCGGTCCAGACTTCTGGATCATCCTCCTCATCCTCGGCACCCGGGAAAGACCAGGCCGAGCACCATGAGAGACTCTCAAGCACCGGTCCCCGTCTGAGCATGGGTCCATGCACGTGCAAGCCATGGAGCTTGTCACCCCGCCTCTGAAACAACCTTGTCACAAGGAGGCCATATCCTCCCTAAATGTCGGTGGTCAGTGTGACGGCCCCGGATTCCAGTGCCGGACATCAACCCTCCTCAGGGCCCTAAGGAGTAGTTGGGTCGAACCCTCCCCTCTCAGCCTACTCTCTCATTGGAGGCTTTCGAGGCGGAGTTGAAACACTGGGTGTGCCTGGCGGTAGATCATGCTTTGCACGATCAGGAGCTGGTGCCCCCGCCACCAATACCAGTGACTTCCCTGATTCCGGTGCCCTCACCAACGCTTTTGAGGCCTGCACCCGCATTGATGCCTGTGCTGATGCCGACTGCAGTGACCGGGCTGGCACCATTGCTGAATCGCCTTGACGGCCTCCTCAGTGTCCTCCCGATGCAGTGCATGCTGGCGCCCTGTGATCCCTCTGTGTTCCGCCGGGCACTGAAACGCAGGGTACTCATCTTCCTCTGGAGATGAGTACCCATCTGTGCCTTCTGCACCATGAGGTCCCTCTGCACCACGTCCGGCACTCCCCAGGCTTTGGCCCAGCCCTTTGGGGCCCTTGGGCCCCCCAGTGCCTATGCCCAGAGCCTATTCCCAGAGATGTGCCCAGGGCTCCACAGCCCTCTTCTCCAGGCAGCCTCGACAAGCCTGAGGGTCCTTAGGACCCCCGGAACCAGATGCCTCCAGTGCTTTGTCGGTGACTCAGATGATGTTCCTTCAGATCCTTCCCCTTCAGAGGAATGCCGGCGTTCTCCTCCAGAGGATTTGACCTTCGCTGGGTTCATCCATGAGATGGCTGAGGCTATTCTCTTCCAGCTCATGACAGAAGAGGATGCCCACCTTAAGATACTTGAGATCCTCCAATTCGACACCCCAAAGGAGGTCATGAAAGTGCCAGTGTACGAGATTTTCCAGGAGTTGCTCCTCCGCAGGACATGTAGCAGCTGCTGGTATAACTGCCCGCCATCTGGCCTGACTTCTGGCCTCGGACCTTTGTCCTGAAGTGCAGGACCAACTGGCAATAATCTTTTCGATGACAAGGTCAAACGGATGCGCAGCTGAAGGACCATCCTTAGACGCTTCAGCATTTGTCCACCAGCGCCTCAGCCTCACCAGCTTCTTCCAAACAGTCATCCCGGACAGGGCTGAGGAGACCTTTTTTTTCTATAGACCAAGAAGTATTTCCCACCAGCTCCCCGTTCCAGACCGCAGCAGGTGAGCACCAGGGGCCCCACCCACAGCCAGCCCCCCAGACTAGCCCCACTCAGGGTTTTGACTGGCAGCAAGGGGGCATAGGCCAGTCGCCTCTCCCGATGCCAAGAGACCCACCGGTCGGAGTCGGCTCCACGTTTTCACAGACCAGTGGCTGGCCATGATGTCAGATCGGTGGGTTCTGTCTGTCATCTGTCACGGCTACAGGCTGAATCTCATGGAGACTCCATTAGATTTTCCCCCGTGCCCACAGTGGGCTACCGTCTCGCATCCGGAACTGCTCCAAGAGGAGCTCTAGGCCCTTCTAACAGCCAGAGCGGTAGAACCTGTTCCTCAGGACCAGCAGTGTCAGGGGTTTTATTCCTGCTACTTCTTGATTCCAAAGAAAACAGGAGGCCTCTGTCCCATTCAGGATTTGCGAACCTTGAACAGATTCCTAAAAAGGGAAAAGTTCAAGATGGTATCCTTGGCCACAATAATTCCCCTGTTGCAAAAGGGAGACTGGCTTTGCTCCGTCGACCTAAAGGATGCATACATACACATCGTGATCCTCCCCGGTCACAGGAGATATCTTCGCTTTGTGATTGGGCTCCAGCATTTTAAGTACTGCATGCTTCCATTCGGCCTCGTCTCTGCACCATGGGTCTTCACCAAATGCCTAGCCATGGGTGGGGGCTTACCCAAGCCAGCTAGGGATGCAGGTGTTTCCATATCTGAATGACTGGCTGGTCAAGAGCGATACACAGGTCTGAGCACTACAGGCGCTTTGCAGCACCATTCAGCACCTGGGGTTTTTAATCAACTACCCAAAGACAAATCTCTGTCCATTGTCACAGCTGGCTTTCATTGGGGCTGGTGCTGGATGCGAAGCAAGCAAAGGTCTTCCTGCCACACTACAGGGTGTGTGCCCTGGTTTCTCTGGCGGCGGAGATTCAGCAGTGCCGGCTGGTATCTTCACAGCATATGCTGCAGCTTCTAGGAGACATGGCCGCAACTGTACATGTCACTCCCTTCAGCCGGCTGTATATACCCCAAGACCAGTGGAACCTGCGCTCCCAATTGTGACAGGCCACCCAGGGCCTTCAGGTCTGCATCCAGGTGTCCCCCTTGCTCAGGAACTCCCTGCTTTGGTGGACATCCTCACTCAAACTGGAGCAGGGTTATAACCTTTCCAAGCTCCCTCGTCTCAGGTTGTGCTTACCACGGATGCGTCCCACCTGGGGTGGGGGGTTTATGTTAATGGCCTCTGGACTGCGCAGGAGGTGCAGTTTACGATCAACCTCTTGGAATTGAGGCGATCCGGTATGCTCTGTGGGCCTTCCAGGATCACTTGGCCAACAAGGTTGTCCTCCTTCGGATGGACAACTAAGTGGTCATGTTGAATGTCGTCAAACAGTGGGGTTTTCCTCCTTTTATTTATTTATTTATTTTATTTTAAGTTTTTCTATACCGGCATTCGCGATGAGAATCGCATCATGCCGGTTTACAATTAACAAGAGGTGCAGGAACACAAAATAATATTTAAATGATAATAATAAACATTAACAGGTGCTGATAAAACGGTTGCAGTTACAATAAAACAAGGGAATTACCCAACTTGGAACAGAGAAAAAGGGGCTAGGAATTTAACATAGAGAACAAGAATGCCAATTAATGGTGTGAAATAAGGTACGGCTTTTGCAACATTGAAGAAATTACCCTGTTGAGGTAGAGTTACTAAGCGTTAGTTAATGGAGAAATTAAGGTACAGTGTAAATCTGGAACTGAGCGCTGGCTTAGTGGATGTTTCTCTGGGCCATGTATTTGGCAGGCACAGGAAACACCCTGGCAGATCGGCTGGGTTGCACCTTCCGATCCCTGAAACAGGAGGTGGCGGACCGGATCTTCCGTCTCTGGAGGACCCCCAAACATAGACCTGTTCGCCTCCCCCAGCAATGCAAAAGTTCCCCGGTACTGCTCTCTGTCCAGGTCAGATGGTGTGCCGCCCACGGACGCCTTTGCCATCCATTGGAGGACAGGCATCCTGTATGCCTATCCGTCTCTTCCATTAGGGACAAAGACTCTCCTGAAGCTTCACCAGGACCTGGGGTCCATGATCCTTGTTGACCCACATTGGCCATGGCAAGTCTAGTTTCCACTTTTGCGGGAGCTATCCAGGCAGAACTTGATCCATCGGGGAACGGCCCCGGACCTCCTCTCACAGGATCAGGGCAAGCTGCACCATCCCAACCTCCGTGCCCTGTCTCTCATGGCGTGGATGTTGAAAGGTTGATCCTGCAGCCCCTAGACCTTTCGGAAGAGGTAGCCTGGGTCGTGGTGACTTAAAGGAAGCCTTCCACCAGGAAGTCTTATGCCTTCAAATGGAAGAGGTTCTCCGTCTGGTGTGAGCAGAAGTGCCTCGATCCCCTTCTCTTGCCCTGTCCAGCAACTCTTGGATTACCTGCTGCACATCTTGGAGGCAGGACTTAAGACCAACTCCATTCGGGTGCACCTGATTGCCAGGAGGCGCTTACCCTCAGGAGGTGGACAGTTCGCCCATCTCCTTGCAGCCTATCATGGGGGTGGTTCATGCGAGGACTGCTTCAGCTGTGACCTCCCCTATGGGCCCAGTGGTTTCTTGGGACCTGAATATGGTGCTGGCCTAGCTGATAAAGCCACCATTTGAGCCGCTGCACTCGTGCATTCTCAAGCATTTGACATGGAAGGTCATTTTCTTGATAGCAGTCACATCTGCTCACAGGGTCAGTGAGTTGCATGCCTTGGTGACTTATCCACCCTACACAAGATTTTCCCACGACAGGGTGGTTCTGCACATACCCCCTAAGTTCCTACCGAAGGTGGTCACGGATTTTCATCTTAACCAATCCATAATCCTACCTACCTTCTTCCCTATGCCTCATTCCGGCCTGGGAGAGAGGGTGCTGCCCATGCTGGATTGTAAGAGGGCCTTGGTCTTCTACCTGGACCATACAGCAGGCCATAGGCTGTCCACCCAGCTATTTGTATCGTTTGACTCCAACAGGCTGGGTAGGGCTGTTACGAAGCAGACTCTTTCCACCTGACTAGCGGACTGTATTTCCTTCTGCTACGAACAGGCGGGACTGCAACTGGAGGGCCACTTCACGGCACACTCTGTAAGTGCCATGGTGACCTCTGTGGCCCACCTGTGCACAGTTCCGATGGGTGAGATCTGCAGGCCTGTGACATGGAGTTCTCTCCACACCTTTGCTGCGCATTATTGTCTGGACAGGGATGGCCAGTGAGATAGCAGATTCAGCCACTCTATTCTCAGAAACCTCTTTCAGCTATGAACCCAACTCTTCCAGCCGTAGGCCCTTAGTTTGAATTCAAGCTGTCCCTGCTGTTATCAACAGCACCTCTGTTGTGCCCGTTGGTACCTGGTTTGGTGTCTGTTAGTCCCACTGATTTGGGTCCAGCCTGTAGCTAGGGATTCACCCATATGTGAGGACTACCATCCTGCTTGTCCTAGGAGAAAGCAAAGTTGCTTACCTGTAACAGGTGTACTCTTAGGACAGCAGAATGTTATTTCTCACAAAACCTGCCCGCCACCCCGCAGAGTTGGGTTTCTCATGGTTGGTTTGATTTTTTAAAAAAAATTTTCTCGTATCTATGTACATGACCGAAGAGTCCTCGCATGGACGCAGTATGCCAGCCAAAGTTTCTAGAAACTTTGACAAGTTTTCTGTGCTGGGCTCCATCTGATGATGTCACCCATATGTGAGGACTAACATCCTGCTGCCCTAGGAGAACACCTGTTACAGATAAGCAACTTTGCTTTACCAAAGTTTTGGTAGAAATACACCAAGTACTTGGATACATCGACAAGAGAAAAACTTTAGGATCAAGAGAGACTGCCATGAAGATCATCTCATGAATCATTCCCTTCATCCTTTTCCAAAAAGTAATTACCTTTGGGCATGACCACCAGATATGGTAAAATGTCCCTCACAGATCCACATTGTCTCCAATAGTTCTCTTCACATTTAGGAAAAATCCTATGTAGCTTATGAGGCATAATATACTACTTATAAAGAATTTTATAATTTGTTTCTACAACCTTAGAAGATATACAGATTATTGCAACTGCCATATAGCAATCCTATTTTGTTTTCCAAAGATTCCCCCCCCAATTCCCATTCTTTAACCAAGGCTCAGATTTAGGAAAGAGCATCAAATATATTTTAGAAAGTATCCCGTTCTTAGCAGGTTGTTGAAAATACACATCTTCTAAATCAGAAGAAGCACGAGCTACCTGGCTCTGAATGGGCTCACAAGATAGACAGTAGCAAAGTCACCTATATCTATAATGCTCATTGTCATTGAATCCGTATTGTATTTTCAAATCTTCAAATTCCCATATCTCATTAGAGAATAGCTGCCCACAACACCAAATGCTTTGTCTATTCCATCTAGTAAAATAAGACGTGGAATCCATCAGAGATTCTGCTTTCCCCCATATAGTCCTAAAGCAGGGATGGGCAATTCCAGTCCTCGAGGGCCGCAAACCGGTCTGGTTTTCAGGATATCCCTAATGAATATGCATGAGAGAGATTTGCATGCACTCTGCCTCAGTCGTATGTAAATCATTTTCATGCATCTTCATTAGGGATATCCTGAAAACCCAACCGGTTTGCAGCCCTCAAGGACCGGAATTGCCCACCCCTGTCCTAAAGGCATCATAGGAGAAAATGTATTATGTCCTGTCAAAGCTTTCCTTCATTTATGCCTCAACCTAATAGTTAAAGCCACAAAAGGATTCTCATCCTTGCTAACTGGATCCCCTTTCTCTGGGCCCCATATCCTAGCATACAATGTTTTATGAGATGGACACTCTTGTTCAGTGTAAACCCACTGCTTAAGTTTGCCCTTAGGAGTCCAAAAATAACCCTCAATTGAGCAGCTGTATAATATTTCTCAAAGTCTGTAACTGCGAAGACCCCCTTTGCTTTTTTTCAAGAATAGTACTCTTTGCTACTCTTGGAGGGTTTATCTTCCAAATATAATGAAATACTAGTTTGTGTAAGAGTTTCAAGAAACCAGCAGGAACATTAATAGTGAGCATTTGAAACAGATAATTTAATCTGGGTAAAACTGTCACTTTTATTGTCGCTATACGTCCTGTCCAGGATAAAATTGTAATTTGACCATACTGCCAGTTCTTTAGCTGTTTTGTCCAATGCGGCAACAAGTTTTGTAATCTCCAGAGGTCAGAAAACTTCTTTCTTGTTTAAGTTCCAGAATTGCATGCTGAAAGGTCACTATCAGAATTTATCTCGAGCCATTTCCCACATTTGCCAGTTCGCTGCCAGTGTGATGTTTCCCGCCTGGCTACTGGTTTCCCATCACCTTTAGAATCTTTGATTTCAATACTTTTTTTTTTTTTTTTTTTTTTTTTTTTTTAATATTCACTGCTTCTTCCAACAATTATGCCTGAAGTAAGCCCACTAATAGTAATGGCTATTCCAAATGTGTAAAGTCATTTGTATCTTATATTTTCAGCTCTCAGGGCCTCTGCGAGATTTTATGCCTCTCCACTGTTGGAGTGTGATTGCTGAAATATTAAATAGCTGGATCTGTATATCTTTCCAATGGATAATGCCCATGCCTCTTGCTATCTGCATTATTTTATCTTTGATAGTAAAATTATGGAGGCAGGCTATTATATCTCTGGGGTTATTGCAACTTGCTTTCCCTAACCCCCAACAGGCTCGGTCCACCATCACTTCCTCCTGTTCAGCGCCGGAAGAGATGAGATTATGTGCCCACAAATGTCCTTTCTTATTTGTACACAATTCGCATACCCCTCTTCAGGCACTCCCCTTACCCGTATATTTACTTTTACAGGATCTGTTCTCTAAATAATGTTTGTTCATTTTCCGCAGTTGCTGCATCTTTTACTTGCTGTGTCAATCTTTGGCCTGCTCAACTGCCCTCTGCTCCAAGTCTCTTACACTGTGTCCCATCTCATCAACCTCCCGGTGCAGTTCACTCACCGAAACTTGAGTCTCCATTTTAACTGCGGCAACACCGCTCTTCAGGTGTTGAATTGGTACAACAAGGCCATGAATTTGGCTCTTGTTGTACCCTCTTGTCCGTTTGCAGCCTCTTCCATGCACTCCGACATGGCCTGCTCAGCCGCACACACACCTCTCCATGTGTGCTGGTTTCCCTTAGATGTGCCGTGGTGCTGGTGAAGGTAAATTCTTTCAAATCTATTGTCTCTTTAGTTCACCATAGTATCACGTGGCAGATCACCAATATTTTGGGGCTCAAACTGCTTAATCAACTGAGAGGACCACTTTTATTTAGCTGCCAAGCAGAGTCAAGCGACCCTCTTTGTTGGCTGATGCCACTTCTTCCACACTTTTTTTTTTTATTTTTAACTTATGCTTCCACATTCCCCTGCAGACTTCCACTTTCAATTGATATTTAAATTTCCTAACATCAGTCTTTAGAAATTCCAAGCCAGTCCTCTTTCTCCCCTCAGTCTTCATGCTAGGCCCCAGCATTCATGCCCCCACCAGGCTGGAGCGGTCAGTATTTTATTACTTATTTAAAAATACTTATATTCTGCAACTTCCAAACTTAAAAATTTGTCCAGGGCGGATCATATTTTCCTCTTCCCCTCCTCATGCTGGACCCCCAGCAATAAAATCAAGATATAAAACATGCATAATACTAAAATCATTCTAATTTAAAAGAATAAATGTCAAAACAGCCAATGAACATCCAATAATTTTAAAAACTTGCATGAATTTGTTTTATTTTCCAAACACTAATAAAATATTTCAAAATAGCACAAAAATCAAATAACACCCAATAATTAAAACTATAAGGATTAAAAATCTCCTGTTTTCCATACCTTGTATCTTTTGATTTCCAGCCACCCTGAGAATGACGTGGGTTAGAGGAGAATGGCTGCAAAAACATTTACTCTCACACACTCACCAACACATTCATTCTCTAACACTCCCTCTCTCATATGCATGCCCATGGCCTCACACACATACCCTCTCTCTCCCTTACACACATCTTGTGAGTGCATGCCTGTGAGAGCTTATTTGTGACACACAGGCTGTCACACACACACACACACATACATAGGCTCACATGTTCCCAGGAAGTCGCACACATAATACACATGTACGCAGGCTGTGTCACATACATGCACAGGCTCGCACACAGGCTGTTTCACACACATGCACAGGCTCTCTTACACATGCACATAAGACTCACACACATACATATATAAACAGGCTCTCTCACACACACTCTCAGGGCCTTCTCTTCCCTTCAAGCTGCAGTGAAATGGGCTCTACCACGGCCCAGCCAGCCTCCTTGAGTCTTTGGGCTGTAGTGAGAAAGGGAGGGAGGAAGGAAGGGATACCACCATGGCACACTAGTTTAGAAGCTCTGCCTTAGAGTATACAGGGAACAAAAAGGGTACATTGAAAAAACTATAGCAAGCATCATACATTTGCCCCAATTCTGCTATAATCCTTATTTTCTTTCTAAATACATTGCAAAGCTTATCTAATTCTTCTTAGGCCATTAGACTGTCTACCTGGCACATCTGTACACCAGTGACTATCTCTGCCACAAGAGTATCTTTGATACATATGTGGAAAATATGTACCCATATATTGGACGCATGGCAGGATGAGTGGCAATGTATGCTGCTTGCTGTACTTTTTGTGATTTTTAGCCTCTATCCCCAGGACAGCAGCCAAGCTTTTGAAAAAGAAAAAGGTGCTCCTCTCCCAGCCCCCCCTCCCCCTCCCTAGACAATCACATCCACCTGCAAATGTGTTCCCTATTGATATTTAAGTTTCCTAAGGAGACTGCATAAGAGTTGCAGCCTTGAATGGCGCTCAGCCACTTCTTATCCAGGCATGAGGTAAGGAAATCTGAGTTATGCTCGCCTATTTAGATGATTAAACAGAGGAAGAGGATATAAAGAGTTAAGACTCCAGGGTAAGTGGGAGAATGGTTTTGTGAAGCAGAGAGAGACAAGTAGTGCTCTATTGGACAGAATCAGGACATAATGTAGAGAGAGCCTGAAATCTGACACACAGAGACGGTGTCGTCAGCATAGTTTGTCATTAAAGCTAAAGTCTAGTTGAAGTTCCCCTACAAGCTCACATACATAATGAGCATAAGCCCAGTGGTCTCATGATACCCCCCACAGGAGCGGAGCAGCTGTAACCGTAACAGGAATGTTCAGGGGTTCTTGGTTTTTCCTGGGTTTGCCCCATGACAATATCCCCGCATTTGAAGCAGCCTCGTGCTTGGTTGATGTCTTATGATGTGTTTGCTGTTTGATGGATTTTGATGGCATGAGCACATGACTGTCTGACCCAGAGGTTCTCAACCCAGTCCTTGGGACGCATCTAGCTAGTCTGATTTTCAGAATATCCACAGTAAATATGCACTCTCTCTAATGTATGCAAATCTCTCTCATGCACATTCATTGTGGAGAGCCTGAAAACCTGACTGGTTAAGGTGGGCTTGAGGACTTCATTGAGAACCCCTGTCCAATCACAATCTTTGTTTTTCTTTGTTTTTTGTTTTGTTTTGTTTTTTTAACCATTTTAGAAGATCATTTGGGAGGGCTTGTGGAAACTTTCTCAATGGTTTGCTCAAATAATGTGCAGTGGACCCCGGATAATTACTGACTAGTCCATGTAATGTGCATCATATATTTTCAGCATTAATTGTACTTTTCCTGTAACTTAATATATGTCATACAAAATCTTTGCAAATATAGGATAACTTTCTTGTGTGCCACAGATCACCAGCGCAGCGCCAAGCAGGCAGCTCGGGTAGAACAAAGAGATGAAGATTTTGAAGGGGCTCCGTGGAATTGTGATAGCTGCACGTTCCTGAATCACCCAGCAATGAACCGTTGTGAGGAGTGCGACATGCCGCGCTACACTTGAATCCATTGGACACATGCAGCTGTTGCAGGTTCAGTGCTTCCCTGGAAAGCCTGGGAGCGTCTCAGTCCATCCGCCTGTCAGACACAGGCCAGAAAACTCATTCTTGCTATTGGAAGTTCATGGTAAAGCTGCATCCACCTGTGCCACCATAGTAAATGTCTTATCTGAAGCTGGTCTGCCTGAGGACACACCAGAGCATAGCAGAAGTTCTTCAAAGCATGCATCTATGAAGGAGGGTAGCTGCAAATCCCAAGAGCTTTGTTTACCACTCTGCATCCCTTCATTATTCTTTTGTGGAGGGGGGTGTTTAGTGCTTTTTTTTTGTTTGTTTTGTTTAAACACAAAAAGACTTTTTCGGTCCTGGTGTGACCAGAGTAAAATATTACAGGTCTCTAGATGCTGTGAGGTTCCTGAATCAGTGGAAGGTCCTCCTTGTGCTTCCAAATGGGTCCTGCTGAACAGCGGCAGGGTAGGAGGTAGGGTCTGAAGGTGTGCAAGGCAACAGTAATATTTAGCAGAGTGCTAGGAAGTACAGGCAGGAAGACTGGTAGTGTTTGCTGCTTTTTATTCAGGGTAATTTCAGTTAACATGAAAAAAATGCTGTTTTTAAATTGTACTTGTTTTATGGCAAGCATTTAAGAATGAGCCTTATAACTTTTACTGAAAGTATAATCAGAAGAGATGTTAATGCCTCTTATACTGAATTTGCTGGTGAATGAGACCTTTACTGGCACAACACGTTTAACTGTTGCTGTATGCTAGTATTGTGCCCTTGTCTTTTTATACACGAACGAGCACTAAAAAGGGGCTTGTATGATCAGGAAGAGCACATGTTGAAGCCTATGCCAGGAAGCCTGATCAGGGTCGTGCTCCAAACCATGGCAGGCTGTGCGTGGAAGCTGAGGTGCGCTGGGTAGATGATGATGATGCAAAGGGGAATGGGGTAAAGATGCCTTGCGGAGCATCTGACAGATAAAGGTTAGTAAGCAACTTGTACACAAGGGCTTGACCAGTTGCACACTGTGGTTTTTTGTTTTTTTTTTTTGTTTGTTTTTTTCCTCTTGGATTGGATGTTGCCTCTAGAGAGGGAAGAATCTGAAAAATCTCTGCCATCTGAAACCCTTGCTGGTACTTTCCTGCTGTTTGATTCATTTCAGTGCTTTAGGCTGTGATAAAACACTCGTAGCTGTTGGGTTTGGGGGCGGCTGAATGATTATTGTGAGAAGACATGTTTTTGGCCGAAAGGACTTTTCTGTACTGGTTTGAAGCGGGTACAGCACATGAGTTTTACACTGTAGTCAAGTTACATTTTATTTCTAAGCCATTTATTTGCCAAGAGAGACCCATTCAGGTCTTGTGCATTGTGGTAGGTGAGGGTAGTCTCTGGAATCTAAAGCGGGTTAGTGATGGGTGGCTTTATGTGCATCTGACATTTGCTGCTCATTTGCCAACAGTGAAGATGTTATAAACTGATTTCACTTTTCCAGGTAGCCCTCTGCTATCAACCTTTAAAGGGGATTTCTGCTGTAAACCTCCCAGTTTGGCTTCTGGCTGTGCTAAGAGCTTAGCCATGGGAACAGCAGGCCAGACAAGAGATTTCAGTCTTTCTGATGAGCTACACTGAAGTCCTGATGCATTTCCTCTGCCTTACAGGCAGTGCAGAATCCCAGAGCTTTTCCTGAAGAAGAAAGGGAACATGTTGATGCTGGTCCCGCAACTGTTAATAAAATCTCATCAAACTGTGAAAAGCAGGAGCCTGAAGAATCTTATAAAAAACCAGAAGGGTTACCCAGACAAAAACCTGCAACTGAAATTGCCACCCCTTCCTCCTAGCCATGTAAAAAGAGAGCAGGTGGGGCTTAAGTTTAGTTGGGGAAACCTGGGTAAGTCTGGTTGGAAAAGTTACTCATGTAACTTTAGGGAAATATATTCAGTGCAGTCTTACGAGAGTAAAGTGCCACTGAAATTCTCACCTGAGTTTCCCAGGTAAATTCCCTCCCCTGCTGAATGTTTCTCTGTGGTTCTTGCTAGATGGATGGCAGCGTGGGTGCCAGGTGGGTGGCCCTGCTGTTACTTCAGCACTGTGACTGAAGTCTTGTATAATTTCAGACCTCTGGCCAAGCTGAGAGCCATCCTGGAGCTATTTTCTGCTGAACTGGTGTGAATACTGGTGCAGCTTCTACCAGTGAAAGATTTCCATTTTTTGCTGGAATTTTCTGATGGGCAGTCACTCTGGAGCAGAAAGGGTGGCATGACTTGTTGCAAAATAGTGGCAGATATGGCAGGCTTGTTGTAAGATGCTGTATTTTAAAACTGCATGAAGCCATTTAAATAACTGGGAACTGTAATAATTGCAAATGCATGATTTCTGGGGTCCTGGCCATAGCTTTCACAAGGTGATGGTAGTGGTGGGTAGGGACAGGAAGAATCATTTGTATTTACATGGAGCCTTTACTCTGAAGTGCATCTTAACATGCTTTACAAGTTAATACTTAAGTATACGTACAGCCAGCTCCAGGGTGGAAAGTCTGGCTACCAGTTTTGGTGCTTGATCAGTATGACAGCGTCCGTGGTGATGGTGAAACAATTACCCAGTTCTAATTGGGTAAACAGATGCAGGGAAGTGAAATGACTTGCCCAAGGTGTAATGCAGAATGGGATTTGAATGCTCTTCCCTAAAGGGAACACATGGTCTTCTGACAGTACTGCAGCCTTTCAGCTTCAACAGATTTGCTGTGCGCTGAAGGCTCAGCAGGGGGCAGCACACTGTAAGGATGGCTACCACTTGATTATTACCCTGCTTATCCCATTTGAAATGTTTCATGTGCCGTTAAAAAAAAAAAAAAAAAAAGTCTGTGTACATATACCCTCTGTTCGTATCTCATGCCTTACGTGGTGTTATGGGCCCACTTGCCAGTATTTTAAGGTATCTTTTCACTTAAAGTAGCAGGAATGTGTTCCTGAAGATATCCTTCCCTAAGCCTAAAGCAGTTTAACTTTTTAGATGTTTGGAACAAAAGTTGTGAGCCCTTTCTTAGGGTCACTCACCTTTCTCTTCTCCATTGTGTTGAGAAAATATTCTGCTTACTGCAGCAAAGAGAAGTCGTCTGACTCTCTCTCTTATTGATTTGCACAGCTGCTCAACCAAATTCATTGTGCAAAAGGGAATTATCTAAGCATCTTCAGAACCAAGGGTTTACCAGTAAATTAACAAAAATTAATTTGTTTGAGAGGAAAATGCCTTTTTTTTTTTTTTAAGAGCTAGTTTTTTTTTTCCTTTAATGTACATGTTGATTAAAAATGTGTTGGGCAGATGTACTGCTAGCAGTTATAAGGTGAGGAGGAACTCCTGCTGCTTCATATAATTCTCATGTTCTGGCATTAAAAGCAGCCTTGGCACAACTTGTGGCCACTCTGCTCTTTTCTTCCAAAAGGAAAACCAATCTGTGAAGCAGATATGCCTCCCCCAGTTCAGGGGATGCACACGGAGCAGGAGAGAGCCCCCTTCTTTTCAAAGTGCCTCCCCTCCAGAACCCTGAGTAAGCTGGAAAGAATTGGGCATGGGGCTTTTAAAGCATTTTTAAAGACCCTTTAATCTCTCTACCATTATTTAGCCATGAAGAAATTCCTGGGAAATAAGGTTAGAAAGTGAATTTGTGTTTTGCCCTTTAGTTCCTCCTTCCAGCTCAGTCAGAACCAGTAGTGGGATCCTGGCCCCATGAGCCTTCATTTCCAACCATTTGGGGATTTTTCTGGTCAATGCTGCTACAGCCCTGAGGCTGGGAGCTGTGCACCAGGGCTCTATCTGGAGCCCTGTATCTAGCATCAGGCTCCAGGTTTGGCCACCCCCCCCCCCCCCCCCCCCCAGTTGACTCTGGTTGCAGAAGACTTAATCTGTGGATCAAACTAGGGACCCTCTACATGGCAGTACGAAGCCTAGCTCAGAAACTGAATTTTAATAACCCTTTGCTTATAATACTCCATAAGATTTCAAGGGCTTTATTCAGTAAGACTTTTTTTTCCTAAGGAAGAAACATTTTCTGAATAAGGTGTGAAGTCTAGTATTATACAGTACAGGCTGTTAACAGCAACTCCACCCATGCTACTGCTCCTAGTCCTTAAATCTCCAAGAACCATTCCTGCCAAGAAAAGACCAGCCACTCGAAGAATAACCAAAAACCGGAGCTGATTTTGCCTGGCCTCCAAGAAGATCCAATGTGCTGAAAATCCCCAGTAGGCACTGAAATGTTGCACAGCCAGTACAATTAAGCCCAGTTGGTTTCCACTTCAGTTTGGAGTGCAAGCATTTTTTTTTTTTGTTCATTATCTTTCTTTTTTTTTTTTTTTTTTTAAGGTGGGTTGAAATGCTGCAACTGTGATCAATGAAACAATTCTGGGCGTTAGTGAAGCTTAGGTTTGTTAAGTATAAAGCATTTTCCCCATACACGCAAAATGGGAGAAACCCCTTAGTCCATCTGGCCCGTGATGTACTTGGTTCTGCTCTGTTCTTATTCGGGTGAAGGGTGCTGGAAGAGGAACTCTAAAGCTGTGTAATAAAATGTCTGTCTGTGTGTTTACTTGCTATAATAAGGAGTGTGTAAGAATTTTTTCAAGAGCTGGTCTCCGTTTCACTACTTACTTTTCAGATCATGATGTAATGTAACTATTTACTGTGAGCATCAAATCCTATTGGGATATTTCTCTTCTCTTCTGGCAATTTTTTTTTTGATGTATAAGATTGTATCTTAGGGAACCCACACAAGCTTGCACTCGAAAACTGAATGCAAAAATACATGTAGAGAAAACTAAAGAAAATGTAGGAGTGCTTAGTATCTTAGTGGAACTTTTCCCTTTTCCTTGCTGCAATCGACTGGGAATGTGAAGAGGCCAGTGGGCAAAATTATTGTTGTAGGTTTAATCACTGTTCAAATTTCATATGCTACCAAATTGCATTGAGTTTTAACGCTCAAGGATTCTCTTCACAACAGGCTCTTCATCCATTTTATGGGTTCTGCTTATTCTTTCCTTCTGACCAGGGTCATTAGAGAGAGCTGTATTGGGTCTGACTGGCGATGGCCACCCCACTTTCTGTGTCTTGAGAAAGGAATTTCACAGATTTTCTGGCCCCACATCTGATTGCTGGCAATAGGATGTGTCCACTTTGCCACCACCAAGGGGTTATTTCAGCTCTCACAACTTGCCATGGGATGTTCTCAGCTCAGTATTTATATCTGTATATATATTAAGTAAAGGAGGGGATTCTTTCAGCAGGTTTCTTGCCTGATTTGAATGAACAGGTCAAAGTTATAGAGTATAACAGAGCAATATATAAGTACTTTAATTTTGAAGAGATGTGTGGTTTTTGAACCTTTTTTTTTTTTTCCTTAATGGTGATGCCTGTTAATGAGTCTAAATGTTTTCTGCTGTGTGAAATCCCTGAAAACAGCACAAGTTAATGGCCTTGTATGAAAATAGTGTAAATACTGGTGTCTCCTTTTGTGTATGCTGTGAATAGAAACCCTTATAAAAATGAAGTTGTACAAAAGGCATCCAATGGTAATGCATGGTACCTCCAGAAAGTGGCTCACAGATTTCTGCAAAATGAATTAATAAACTTTGCAAAAACACCACACCCTGAATGTGTCATGAGTTCCACGAATCCTTTTATTTCTCAGCTACCTTGTGCGTGCTACATGCAAAATTGCTTCTTTGCTGCCAAGCTTTAGAGGCATGTAGTTATTTCCTTTTCCTCGGTCTTTCAGGAACAGAAATACACCATTCCCCTCTTACCTGTGATTACTGCAGCAGTTTTATATAGCAGCACTGGTTTCCAGCACTAGGCACCAAAGATTAGGAGAGTGAATAGCAAGCTAAAAGTTAAGTCCCTAAGTTTGGCTGAATTTAGGCCCCTAACTTGGCTCCTAAATTTGCCCTCTGCTTTTTTTTGAATATCTGTCTTTATGTGTGTGTGGGACCTCCTGTGCTGGGTCAGCCCAGCAGCTATCTGTTTCCATTTTAGTTCCAGCCCAGTAGGCTCCACATCTTTCTTCAGCTTGTGCTGCCAATTTCCTCCTGATCTCATCCAGAAATGTTAATTTCACCCTCTTTGTTACCTAGCCAAGTTTTCAGTTCTATCTAAAATTTTATTTTCTTCAAATTTCTGCCAACTTGAAACCCCCACACCTGCAGTAATCCTCCTGATTTTTTTTTTTTTTTTAATAGAAAATAAGGTGTTGATTAGATTTTCTCCTAGGGCAGCAGGATGTTAGTCCTCACACATGGGTGACGACATCAGATGGAGCTCACATGCCGCTAACCACGCATCCACACGGAATCCCCCTTCAGTCTCTTCCTTTCCACGAAGCTTTCACCTTGTGGTTGTGGAGCTTGCACTTTTCATTGGTTCTTTTTTTGCAGTTTTTCATCATTGGCGTTGCGTCTGGTCCCTCTCTGTTCTCGGTAAGTTTCTCGGGTTCTCTCAGTCAATCGCCGACAGTGTCTCCCCCAGGTGGCTGCCGGCCATTAACCGCGCGCCATATTCTTTTCACTATGGCATCGTCCGGTGATGCCCTCAATGCCCCTCGACTATGTGCATCATAGACCATCACAAGGTCTATGTCCTCTGCTTGGAGGCATCACACGATGTCTGTGGTTGCGATCTCTGTGTCCAGATGACCCTCAAGGGCCATCAGGCATGTTTGGACAAGATGGAGAAACTATTCAGCCCTAAACGTTCAGATCCATTGTTGGCATCAGGGACTTCTACCCTGCTTGGAAAGGAAGTCCCGGCCTCTACCCCCTCAGGGTCACCTTCGCTGCCACTCCTCAGTCCCAAGGTAGGCATGGGGACCAGGCACGGTCGATCCATCGCCATCGGTCCCAAGTAGGGACTAGGGTGAGCATTGGGAGAAGTCGAGGAAACATCGTCACCGTTCATCTTCCTCCAAGTCAAACTATGGGCAGGCATTGACCACATCAGTGCCTCCCCTGAAGTGGTCTCATGCAGTGAAAGCCGACTTCCTTTGGTCCTTCCGAGGACTGTCAGCCTCCACTGGTGCCGGTGGAGAGTTCGGCGTCTCCCCGTGACTCAGCAGATGCTCTGATTCTACTGCTGCCTCCTCCTTAAGCCATTTTATCCTCAGCAACTTTTGGGGAGGAGTTGGAGAGGCATGTGTGGTTCATCGGCCGGGCCCTGCAGAGCATCGAGCCTCTGGTTCCACTAGGACCTCTCCTGGAGCAGCTGGATATGCTGCTAGGTATTTTGCCAATGCAGCCAGCTCCGATGCCCCCAAGCCCCTCCACAGCCAAAGGGGGCATTGCTGCTGCCATACCGGTGAGCGATTTCTCGGACAAGGACAGGCCATCGAGATCAGCAATGCCCCGCTTTCACACGGCGCCCCACCACCCTCTGGCTTTCCCAGGGCCATCGGGACAGAGGCCCTCTGTACTGTCTGTGCCCCCGGTGTTACCGAAGCCAATGGATCCATCGGGGCTTTTATACGACCCCGAACCCTTCCGGTGCCCTCAGTTCTGTCAGTGCCTGCTTGGCCCCCTGGCTCGACGCTTATGGTGCAGTTGGGTGTACGGTCCCCCACATCTCCGGACATGCAAAGTGAGGGGGAGGCCCCTCATTATCCCTAGGATGGGGAGGCACCTGTTTCCTCCATGAGGAATCTGCGGATTTGCCCTCGGAGCCCTCTCCACTGGAAGAGTGACTGAAATCCCCCTGGAAGATCTCTCCTTCACTGGGTTCATTAAAGCCATGGTGGAGTCTGTGCCTTTCCAGCTGTTGACAGAGCAGGACTCTCAGCACAATATGCTGGCGATCTTGCAATTCCTAGATGCCCCAAAGGAGGTGGTGGTTGTCTCAGTTAATAAGATCCCTAAGGACTCTGGGAACACCCCATATCTGTTACTCTGGTGAACCACAAAATGGATGCAATTTATCTGGTCCAGCCTACCACCAGGTTTGAACACAGACAGCTCCCCCAAAAGTCGGTGGTGGTGGAATCGGCCTTGAAAAAGGCGAAGAGGCTTTGCACTCATGCTCTCGGATGCCAGGTGTTTCAAGGCACTATGTTAGTGGCCAGGATCACTTGTTACCAGCTCTACATGGGTTAGTACTCCAGGAACCTCTGGAAACAGGCCCAGGAGTTTGGGGAACATCTCCCTCACCAAGTTCAGGAGGAATTTCAGAGGGTAGTGCAGCAGGACCTTGAGTGTAATAAACACGAGGTCCACTCTGTGTACGCATATTTGAGACAGCCATGAGAATTACTGCAGCGGGCACTGGGGCTTGCCATATAGCTTGGCTGTGCACCTCTGATCTGCACCCAGAGGTCCAGGACCGCCTGGCAGATTTGCCTTGTATGGGTGAAAACCTGTTCAGAGACAGGATTAAAGAGGCGGTGGTGCAACTGAAGGACTATCATGAGACCCTCCAACAGTTGTCAGCCAGTACTTCGGACACCCAGACTCCCAAGAAGCCCCCTAGGCAGTATCTGAGGCAGCCAGTGTGGCCTCAATGGCCTCCGGCAAGACTGAGAACGCAGCAACCTCGTACACCCCGTCCAGCCCCGCCGCAGAACCCCGTTGCGGGATTTTGACTGGCAGCTAGGGAGCGTGAGCTAGCCTCCCCTGCCCCATTGTGTCGACTCCCCAGTGAGGGGTTGTCTGTAGTTCTTTGCAGATCGATGCACTTCAGTTACATCGGACCTTTGAGTCCTATCCATCATGCGCTAGGGTACAGACTACATTTCCAAAGAGTTCCACCCTGTTCTCCTCTGTGTCCATAGTGGAAAGCAGTAGGGAACCTGCAGATACTTCGAGTAGAGCTCTCCACCTATTATTAATGGTTCAGGCAGTTGAACCAGTCCCACCAAGCCAGCGGGGCAACAGGTTCTACTCCAGGTATTTCCTGATTCCCAAGAAAATTGGTGGCCTTTGGCCCATTCTGGATCTGAGGGCTTTGAACAGGTTTCTGGCCAGAGAAAAGTTCAAAATGGTCTCATTGGTCACCTTGATCCCTCTCCTCAGGGCGAGAGACTGGCTCTGCTCCCTCGATCTCAGACGCCTATGCCCATATCCCCATTTCTCCAGCAGATCGGCAGTACTTGCGATTCCTGGTGGAAGGAAAGCACTGTTGGTACCTGGTGCTGCCCTTCGGTCTTTTTTCCGCACCCCGTGTTTTCACAAAATGCCTAGCAGTAGTAGAGGCCTATCTTCGGGGGCAGGGGGTTCATGTCTTCCCTTATCTCGACGATTGGTTTATCAAGAGTTACTCCAGACAGGAGGCACAGAGTGCCTTGTGAGTCACAATCCAAGTATTGGAAAATCTGGGGTTTCTGATCAACTATCTGAAATCCCATCTCCAGTTGTCTTTACAACTGGACTTCATTGAGGCCCGGCTGGACACCGTCCAGAAGAAGGCTTTTCTACCTCAAGACAAGGCGGAGACCCTTGTTACTCTTGCACAGCTAGTCTCCAGTTGCTCCTATGTCTCAGCACACCAGTTTCTCTGGCTGCTGGGTGATATGGCGGCAACTGTGCACATTACACCTTTTGCGCAACTTCACTTGCGCAGAGCCCAGTGGATGTTGCACTCCCTAGTGATGTCAAGCGACCGAGGATTTTTGGGCTTGAGTCCTGATCACCACTTCTCTTCGGCAATCCCTTGTGTGGTGGGCAACCACATCCAACCTGGAAAATGGAATGCCATGCTGGAGCCCGCAGCCCCCAACCCCCAATTGTCCTCACCATGGATATGTCCAACATGGCTTGGGGGGCCCATGTTGCAGGCCTCCACATTCAGGATCTTTGGTCCATGCAGGAGGCTCAGTCCCAGATCAACTTCCTGGAATTATGGACGATCTGGTACACCCTGCAGGTATTCAGAGAGCAACTGATCAACAAAGTGGTCCTCAGTCAGACTGACAATCAGGTGCCTATGTGATATCTGAATAAGCAGGGAGAACAGGGTCATATGCCATCTGTCAAGAGGCAGTCCAGATCAGGTCGTGGGCCATCTCCCCGGGATGGAAAGCATTCTTGCGGACTCCCTGAGCCAGGCCTTCCGACCTCATGTGTGGTTTCTCAATCAAGAGGTAACAGACCACATCTTTCACTTGTGGGGGGGACCCTGGACATGGACTACTTTGCTTCCCTGGAGAACAAGAAAGTAGACCGCTTCTGCTCTCAGGGTTGGACGAGCAAGGGATCGAGGTCACTGTGGCACCGGGCTTCTATATGCTTACCCTCCCCTTCTGCTCATCTCAAACACTCCAAAAGCTCCAACAGGACTGGGGTACCATGATCCTGATCACACCCTTTTGGCCTTGCCAGGACTGGTTCCCACTTCTACTGGAGCTGGCCTCGTGCCCCCTGATCCAGTTGGGGACTGCTCCAGATCTAATCTCTCAGGACAAGGGCGGGCTCCGCCATCCCAACCTCCAAGCCCTGTTCATGGCTTGGATGTTGACTGGATGACTGTCCAGGCTCTGGGCCTTTCGGAGGGTGTATCGTGCATCTTGTTGGAGTCCAGAAAACCTTCCACGAGAAAATCCTACAACCTCAAGTGGAAGCGTTTTTTGGCTTGGTGTGTGGAACACAATCTGGATCCCTTCTCTTGCTCCCTGCTGAAACATTTGGACTACCTGTTGCACCTCTCCGAATCTGGTCTGCAGACCACGTCTGTGAGAGTTCACTTTAGTGCCATCGGGGCATACCATCAGGGTAAGGATAGTGCTTCCATTTACACACACCCCCTTGTGGGGTGGTTACAACTTAAGCCCCCCACATGGCCAACAGCAGTCTCTTGAGACCTCAACATCATCCTGTCTCAGTTCATGAAGGCTCCACTTGAGCTTTTGCGGTCCTATGACCTGAAGTACTTATCCTGGAAGGTCAGCTTCTTGACTGCAGTTACTTCAGCGTGCAGGGTGAGTGAGCTACAGGCTCTGGTGTTGTACTGCCCTTATATAAAATTCTGTCATAAGGTGGTCCTGCTTATGAACCCGAAGTTCCTCTCTAAGGTGCTCACGGAGTTCCTTCTCAATCAGTCCATTGTGTTGCCTTCCTTTTTTCCAAACCGCATGCTCAGCAGGATGAACGGGCTCTGAACACTTGGGATTGTAAACGGGCTCTGGCCTTTTACTTGGAATTGACGATGCCTCACTGCCTATCCACTCAGTTGTTTATCTTCGACAAAAACAGATTAGGGGTCACTGTGTCTAAGCAGACATTCCATTGGCTTAAGAACTGTATTTCCTTCTGCTACGCTGAGGCAGGCTTACGCCTTGAAGGTCACATCAAGGCTCATTCTGTGTGAGCCATGTTAGTCTCAGTGGCTCACTTGCATGCAGTCCCCATTGACGAGATTTGCAGAGCAGCGACCTGGAGTTCCCTCCACACATTCGCCTCACATTATTGCCTGGATAAGGATGGCTGGCGGGACAATCATGTCCAACAGTCCGTCCTCCATAATCTTTCAGCTATGAAAACCCAACTCTCTCTCCGTGGGCCCTGTCCTTGGGTGTAGGCTTGCTTCTCTGGTTGTTGCAGCTCTAGTTGTTGTGCATGTTGGCACCTGTTCTCTGCTGCACACGGGAGCGGCCTGGAGCTACATAATCACCCATGTGTGAGGACTACCATCCTGCTTATCCTTGGAGAAAGCAGAGTTGCTTACCCTCTAACAGGTGTTCTCCAAGGACAGCAGGATGTTAGTCTCATGAAACCCACCTGCCACCCTGCAGAGTTGGGTTTGTCTCAGTTTATTTTATTAGCAAACTCTATTATAAGACTGAAGCAAGACCCCATGTGGATGCATGGTTAGTGGCATGCCGGCCATCTGATGTCACCCATGTGTGGGGACTAACATCCTGCTGTCCTTGGAGAACACCTGTTACAGGTAAGCAACTCTGCTTTCTCTCGTGGGTTTCTTGTTATCTTTTTTTGTTTTGCTTTTTTAAATTAACCTTTCATATCAGCTGTGGGTTTTTTTGTTTTACAATGTCAAACAAGCAGTCCAGCAGCTGCAAATTATTTCCCATATTCACATCATAAATATCTATCAATGACCATTACAAAGTATGCTATATTTGCCTTGGGCAGTATCATAATTCCAATAGCTGTGAAATCTGTTCAAGCATGTCCTCCAAAGCAGTTTTATCCCGGAAGGGCAACTTCAGCAAGAAAGGCATGGCATCCAAGACTCCAAGAAGCTCATTTTGAAGGCATGGCCTGGGAAGCTAACCATGGTGGTTCCACGGATATTGAAGCAGGTATGCTTGAAGCTTAGCTTAGCTTGGCCTTATGCACTGAAGCCATTCTGTACCAGTTTTCCCAAGCCCATCCTGCTGCTTTAGAGTGGCCCCTTGATATAGCCATCCTGGATGTACAGTCTTATGAGGTCTGCCTCATCATTGCCCACCTACATTGTCAAAGAGTTGACTTACTCAACATGTTTGGCATTGAAGTTCAAGCATCAAGTCCCTTGACGTCAGTTGAGTGGCTGCCTAGCTGATGATGCTCCCTTGCCAAACCAGGCCTCTTTGTTTTTTTCCTATAGTGTCACCTTGCCATCCTCTGCAGAAATGTTTTACCTGGCAGGAACATCACAAGGGGATAGGGTTGTATACCAGTTTGGAAGATGCTGCACATTGAAGGCACTGGCTATGTTAAAGGACATCATGGTTTTAACCCAGCTGAATGCTTGTGAGCTGAAGTGCATGACCTGGAAGGATGCATTTGGGATGGCAATCATGTCAACTTACAAAATCATTGAGCTCCAGGCCTTTGTTGCCTTATCTACTTTATACTGTTGGAAACAGGATGCTGGGCTTGATGGACCCTTGGTCTGACCCAGCATGGCAATTTCTTATGTTCTTATGTTCTTAATGTGTTTATCATCTTCCTCAAGAGAAGCAAAACAAATATTACACCCTTCTGAATAAGGGTGAAAAAGGTAAGAATCTAATTTGAATGAACTGTAGTTATTTAAAAAATAGTAGTAGAAGTTCTTGAGACACACTCCCAGATCTTCATGCATATGAGTTCCAGGTATTCAGGAGGAAGTGCTAGCTAATGTGCATTGCAGTGTGAACAGTTGTTATGGAACTAAGATCAAGGAAATGGTGGATGTCCAGGTTTCAGACACCAGTGATGCTTCCAGCGTCCCTATTGCCTGAGACAACAGGGCTGAAGACCTCAATTCTTATGAACCCAAATCCCCTACTGTCTTTTGATGGAAATGGTTCAGGGATCTGCCTGGAGCTGGGGGGGGTAGCCAGTGTTCATTCTCTGTTCTAGAAGACATGCCTAGAAGGGAGACAGGTTTTTCAGTAGAGTCTTCCAGATCATAAAGGATGGTTACAGATTACTTTTAATGGCAATCCATCCAAATCACTCTCCTATTGTTCAAAATCCGGAGCCCTTCAACTCAGAAATTCTCCCTCTTGCTGATTAAAGTGGTTGAACCTGTTGCACTGTAGGAGAAAGGATGGGGTTTTTACTCCAGGTACTTTTGTTCTCCAAAAAGGCTGGATAATTCAGGTTCATGCTGGACCTAAGGGCCTTGCACAAAGTCCTAAAAAGGGAAAAGATCAAAAGACCAATTAACTCCATTTTTTGGGGATGTGAAGACATGTATAGATTAGAACCCAGAACACATACAAGGACCATGACCAGCTATTAAGCCCAGTCCATACCCAGTGTGGGAATCCAAGCCATAGGGCATTTCCTAGAGAAGAATAAAAGCCCAGACTCAGGGAAGAGGAAGCTCCAAGAATTATGCCAGAACCCTGCATGTTTGAATATTTGATTTTTGATGTAGTACTGCTGAGGTTATTAGACTTTGCTTTCTGTTTCTATAAAGGATGTCTCTCTGTTGAAAACTGGAGTCAGCTACTTTTTCTATCCTCCATGCCTCCCTGAAGCTGAGGACCACTCCATGCCATTACATAGGCCAGGTCTTCTGTATGTGTGTCCTCTAATACTTCTAGTAGTAAATGATGTAATAAAATTCAGACAGTGCCATGGCTTTTTTTTTTTTTTTAATTTTAAGCTTAGAGTTTGTCTCCAATTCTGCAGGAACTGTTCCTCAGAAAAAATCTAAGGTTAAGGTTTTCCCTAATCCTAATTACATTAAAACCAGTGTTTGTTCCACCTCATTATGCAGTTCATAACTCTCATGGCCTGGCTGTTGATGGGAATGTTATGTAATCACGTGTTCATTTTTTTTTGTGTGTTTGTTTTTGTTTTTTTAATGAGGTGTCTCAAGTTGTCCTGCTTCCTAAAAAGGAACTTATTAGAACAGTGCTTCTTAAATGAATCCTCAAGTAACCCTGAGCCAGTCTAGATTTCAGGATTTCCACAATGAGTAGGCATGTGATAGCACATACAATTCTATCTCCATTATATGTCTTGTATATTCATTGAGGCTATTCTGAAAAACAGACTGGGTAGGAGGTATTTGAAGACCAAGGTCAGAATCTGTGCATTAGGAGGTCTAAAGTTTTCAACCAGAGAAGGTAGTCCATCAGGTATGAGAGCAGGGACATAGCTTTTTTTTTTTTGTTGTCTTACAGAAAAACTGCTTGAGTACCATCCACATGTCAGCATAAAGACTCAAAGCCAGCTGTTAAGACACCTCAGTGTGCATTTGCCCATTATGAAACACCATTTCTATATAGCTTTTAGTTGCAAGATTGTGAGGTTTGCTTCACATTGAAGGCACTGGCTATGTTAAAGGACATCATGGTTTTAACCCAGCTGAATGCTTGTGAGCTGAAGTGCATGACCTGGAAGGATGCATTTGGGATGGCAATCATGTCAACTTACAAAATCATTGAGCTCCAGGCCTTTGTTGCCTTATCTACTTTATACTAAATTTCACTATAATTTGCATTGCTTTACATGCAGCCCAAGTTTCTCCTTAGTTACTAATCCATTAAATATTTTCCTTAGGCAACATGCCTATAAGGGTGAAGCGGTTGTACATATTTTGGATTGCAAGAGAGCTGCTACCTTCAGTCTGGAGCAGTCTCAATTCCTTAGAAAATCCACCCAGCTTTTTGTTTCTTTTGACCTTGAATAGACCTGCCAATGCAGTGACCAAATGTCATATCCAGTTGGATAGCAGAGTGCATCTCCTTCTATTATGTCCAACCAGGAATAACATTAAAAGGGCATGCCAAGGCCCACCATGTTAGAGCTGTGTGATGTGTGTGGCCAGTCTTTACCTCCCTGCAGAAGATTTGCTAGGCTGCAACATGGAGTTTAATCCACATAATTCACATCATGTTATTCTCTAGACAGGGCCTCCTGTCACAATAGCAGGTTTGGACTGTCAGTCCTCCAAGGCCTTTGAGGGTGAAGCTCAACTCTCTTCCTCCAAGGGCATAGTTTGTTTCATGGAGAAAATAAGATTTAGCTGATAATTTCCTTTCCTTTACTTCTGCTACACCAGTCAAGAATGTGTGGGTTTAGTCTCCCCATCCAGTAGTTGAAGGCAGAGATTTATTTTTTGTTTTTATCATCACTACCTCTATGTATGTCATGTATGAAACCAGATACAGCCAGTGTACTATTGTCAAAGCTAAATTTAAATTATAACTGGCAAACAGCACAAAAATGTAATAACTGAAATTTAAAATCTTGACCTAATCTCAACAAAAAAAAAAAAAAAACCACACAAATGTAATATCTACTTTCTTTGAGTTAAATTATCAACTTCCACAATGAGAGAAGCACTTTAACTATGAAATCTAGTCTTAAAAATCCTTGGAGGAATGAAAAATCTCCTCAAACCATTTTCTCCTTTTATTAATTTTTTTTCTTTTCTTTTTAAAATTTATAAACATTTACTCAATCAGATGTCACTTTCATAGAGGTAGCCTGATTTGCCCATTCCATGGTGCACTTCTTGATTGGTGTAGCAAAAGTAAAGGAAAAGAAATTATCAGGTAAGTCTTAATGTCTCCTTCCTTGTCCTTCTGCTCCACCAGTCAAGAACATGTATTAAAGCTTCATTACATTAGGTGGGTGGATTGCAAACTCACTCTTAAGACAGCTGTCCCATGTCAGGAGATGTGTAAGAGGATATTTAAAGATGACAAGTACATTTTGTAATTCTGATAGATTGTTTTGTGTTATTCAGTAGCACACATAAGGGGAAGGCCATCTCAAAGGCAGCCATCTCAACATGGATTAAGAAAACAGTAGTGTCTGCATATTTACTACAGTGGCTGCAGTTTCCGGCAGACAGGGACCCATTCCACTAAAGCACAGTCTTCATCATGAGTGGAGATAGCTGCAGTAAATCTGATTGATAGGGTAAAGTGGCAACTTGGACAACTCTGCACTGGTTGTCCAAACTACAGTGCTTGGACGTTCTCGTGAGACACATGTAACACTCAGCATTAAACATGTAAAGGCTTTTGAGTATCAGGCCGCTAGCATTAAACAGTTTTCTTTATGACTCCAACCAAAGACAAAACATGCAAATGCAATTCTTAATTCAAAAGGAGCATGAAATAAGATTGCTGACCTCATATTTTTAATGGAAATTCAGTATTATAGTCTATTTTAATTTATTGCTCTGATAGGTCTTGCAAATTCAGATAATTGGAAATCCAGAATTTGTCTGTAAGGGCCAATCCCCTCTTTTATTTATTTTTTTAATATCTTTGGGATTTTCAAAGTATAATGATTAACATCTTTGCTCTTGCTTTTAAAGTGGAGCAGGACATATTAGCTTTTATTAATTTATTTAGTGTTGGCAGTATAGTAGTGGTCGCTGGTGATATACATGAAAATAAAAAAACAATGCGTTGGGGAAACCAGTTCAAGGGCATATCCAAGACCTACAAGTTGGCCGTAGAGGCAAAAACTCACAATAAAAACATTTTTAAATATATCTGAAGCAGAAAGCCTGTGAGGAAGTCAATTGGACCGTTAGATGATCAAGGGGTTAAAGGGGCACTTAGAGAAGATAAGGCCATCGCGGAAAGATTAAATGATTTCTTTGCTTTGGTGTTTACTGAAGAGGATGTTGGGGAGGTACCCGTACTGGAGAAGGTTTTCATGGGTAATGATTCAGAGGGACTGAACCAAATCACGGTGAACCTAAAAGATGTGGTAGGCCTGATTGACAAACTGAAGAGTAGTAAATCACCTGGACCGGATGGTATACACCCCAGGGTTCTAAAGGAACTCAAAAATGAAATTTCAGACCTATTAGTAAAAATTTGTAACCTATCATTAAAATCATCCATTGTACCTGGAGACTGGAGGATAGCTAATGTAACCCCAATATTTAAAAAGGGCTCCAGGGGCGAACCGGGAAACTACAGACCAGTTAGCCTGATTTCAGTGCCAGGAAAATTAGTGGAAAGTGTTCTAAGCATCAAAATCACAGAACATGGTTTAATGGAACACAGTCAGCATGGCTTTACCCAAGGCAAGTCTTGCCTCACAAATCTGCTTCGCTTTTTTGAAGGAGTTAATAAACATGTGGATAAAAGTGAACCGGTAGATGTAGTGTACTTGGATTTTCAGAAGGTGTTTGATAAAGTTGCTCATGAGAGGCTTCTAGGAAAAGTAGAAAGTCATGGGATAGATGGCGATGTCCTTTCGTGGATTACAAATTGGCTAAAAGACAAGAAACAGAGAGTAGGAGTAAATGGACAATTTTCTCAGTGAAAGGGTGTGGGCAGTGGAGTGCCTCAGGGATCTGTATTGGGACCCTTACTTTTCAATATATTTATAAATGATCTGGAAAGAAATATGACCAGTGAGGTAATCAAATTTGCAGATGATACAAAATTGTTCAGAGTAGTTAAATCACAAGCAGATTGTGATAAATTGCAGGAAGACCTTCTGAGACTGGAAAATTGGGCATCAAAATGGCAGATGAACTTTAATGTGGATAAGTGCAAGGTGATGCATATACGGAAAAATAACCCATGCTATAGTTACACAATGTTAGGTTCCATATTAGTTGCTACAACCCAAGAAAGGGATCTAGGCGTTATAGTGGATAACACATTGAAATCGTCGGTTCAGTGTGCTGTGGCAGTCAAAAAAGCAAACAGACTGTTGGGAATTATTAGGAAGGGAATGGTGAATAAAACGGAAAATGTCATAATGCCTTTGTATCGCACCATGGTGAGACCCCCACCTTGAATACTGTGTACAATTCTGGTCGCCACATCTCAAAAAAGATATAATTGCGATGGAGAAGGTACAGAGAAGGGCGACCAAAATGATAAGGGGAATGGAACAGCTCCCCTACGAGGAAAGACTAAAGAGGTTAGGACTATTCAGCTTGGAGAAGAGACGGCTGAGGGAGGATATGACAGAGGTGTTTAAAATCATGAGAGGTCTAGAACCGGGTAGATGTGAATCTGTTATTTAGTCTTTCAGATAATAGAAAGACTAGGGGGCACTCCATGAAGTTAGCATGTGGCACATTTAAAACTAATCGGAGAAAGTTCTTCTTCACTCAACGCACAATTAAACTCTGGAATTTGTTGCCAGAGAACGTGGTTAGTTCAGTTAGTATAGCAGTGTTTAAAAAAGAATTGGATAAGTTCTTGGAGGAGAAGTCCATTACCTGCTATTAATTAAGTTGACTTAGAAAATAGCCACTGCTATTACTAGCAACGGTAACATGGAATAGACTTAGTGTTTGGGTACTTGCCAGGTTCTTATAACTTGGATTGGCCACTGTTGGAAGCAGGATGCTGGGCTTGATGGACCCTTGGTCTGACCCAGTATGGCATGTTCTTATATACCAGAAGTAGGTCTTGTCAGACAAATCTGATCAATTTGTTTGGGTGACGAAAGATTGGATCAGGGGAGTATGCTAGACAGAATGTACTTGGATTTCAGTAAGGCCTTTGACATAGTTCCACATAGGTAACTTATAAACATTTGTTTTGTGGTCTGGGAAGGGCTATTTTGGTGCGTTCCTGAGATCGTGCAAGTTTAGTGTATGTATTTGTGTGTGAACCTCCCCCTTCCCCAAAAAAACAACCCTATGAGAAAAGTTCTCTTAAACTAACCACCCCACACTCTCCTGCCCCCCCCTCCCCCAGCCCTGCGAAAAACAGTAGCCCACCCCCTGCCCCCCCCCCAGAGTTGCCGAATGAATGAAACCTGCCCCCCCCCTCGTGACTTCTCCCAAGATGTTCGCAATAAATTCATTACCACCCTCACCCTCCAGACCCCCCCGAGACCTGATAAAAATGTCAGTCGGTGGAGTGGGCGTTCAGGAGGGGTCCGGGAGCGATGTATTGGCGTTGGTCAGTCGGCTGTGAGCACTGAAACGGGTTCCGACGGCCCTTTGCCCTTACTATGTCAGTGGGGTGGAGCAATGGCAGTGGTAGATCCTCTGACATAGTAAGGGCAAAGGGCCGCCGGCTGCCAGTCCTGAAAATGGCACAGAGAGGCCCTCGCCCTTACTATGTCACATGGGCTACTGCCGCCATTGGTGTCCCCGAGTGGCATAGTAAAGGAAAGGGCAGTCGGCGCCATGTTGATTGTTGGCAGCCGACGGCCGTAGTGCAGGAGATGTGTCCCGGACCGGTCCTGGCCCCCCGCTGGAGCCTCCTGGACTTGTCAGGTTTTGTGTGTGTTGTGAGGGCCTGAGAAGTAAATAAATTTGACTTGTGTGTGGGGGGTGTGAGGAGGGTGGTGGGTGTATTTTATCTGTAAAGGAAATAGTTATCTTCCGGCAAAAAAAGTGTGCGAATGTGTTAAAATGGAAGTGAAACATGGACCTGGACTGGCGAAATGATTAGTATAGCGTGTGTTAGTGTAAGGTGTAACAGATGGCGCTTACGTCCAGCAGATGTCGCTGTTTTCTGGAAAAAATCTTTAGACCTACTTTACCTGTCATAGGTGTGACATATCTGTAATGTAAGTACAGAAGAACCTTCCTGTATGCGAAATGAAGGGTGTGTCCAAATTTGAAAGCAATCGGTTCAGTGGTTTCTGAGATTAGCGATTTTGTCCAAATTATTTAACATTTTTATTTATATAGATTGTACAGAATATTTTTTACAAGTTTCTCATATGTTACAATACCTCATAATATTGAGGAATACCCTCAGGCTAAAACACTCATCCATCACACTTTCACACTAATTAAAACCATATATTACTCACTAACACAAACCAACTAATTCTCTATTATATGCACAAAATATCCAGCAAATGTGAGCTTACCAACATTAAGCATGGCTAATCCTTAAACCATAATAAAATATTTCAGTTGCTAGCAATGATAAACTTACTAACATGAAATACCCCTGACTATCTCTTATAGCATGTATAATTTAATTTCTAGATGTGTTTACATTCTTGACAAATTCCCTGTTTTAAACATCTCCCTAAAACTGTGTATTACTCACTACCACATCTTCCTGAGGTTGATGCAACTAACTGTTGGAGAAAGGAAATATGGTGTTCGGTTGAATAAATGCACGAGGAAGTTGCGATAATGCCTTCAAATAGAAAAAAGGATTAACATTTAATGGTGTGGAACAACTGGCATAGTTGAGATTGAGAAATTTTCATCATTTGATATGGATGTAAATTGTCTGCTGTTCTGAGCGCCATTTAATATGGAAGAAAAATGCTTTATTATTGTCCTACAGTTGAAAGACCAAATTATTTTTTTGAGCTTTGTTGTAAGATTAGAGAGATGTTGCTTTCGATATGACATTCCCTCAAGTAGACAATCTATGAAGTTATCTAGTGCAGTGGTTCTCAACCTTTTTTCGGCCAGGACACACCTGACAGATGGTTCTCAAGTGCGTGACACACTGAATATGTGACCGTCACAGGACAAAATGTAAATATACATTCTGCATCCTCAGAAACCACGTCAACCCCCAAAATTGGTGCAGAGCAGAACTAGGGCATTACCCGTACAGCTCACCATACCAAAAAAGATATTCTGGATCTGATGACATCTCAGTAAAAGCAAAACAAACTCTCTTTACTGACAGGCACAATACCCCTCCTTATGAAAAGACAGTAATTTACCACTACAAATATTTAACCAGGCCCTAAACACTAATACACCTCCTATTGGGAAAACAGAGCAAGCCAAGCTGCTATAGATACCCACTTAGAAATAATTGTAAAACTATACTAATAAATGATACAAAACAGCTGATGAACAGAATAACATCCAACAACTAAAAACTCATAAAAATTAATAAAAATTGTCTAAATATCAAAATATTTCAAAACAGCAGACACATCACATAATACCCAATAATTAAAATGGCAGTCAATCAAGAAAAATAAACTTAAAAAGCTGCCTTTACTTACCCTCTCCAGCAACTCTCCTACTCTTTTCCCTTGCAGACCAATAGCACTCACCAGAAGCAGCAGTGGCTGCTGAAGCTATGTCCTCACAGTCCTCTTCCTTAAGGCCCACAACCAGTCATAACTAGTCTCTGTCTCACACAGACTAGTAACTTCCCTAACTAGTATCTCTTTCCTCACACACACACACCGGTCACCTCCCTGACCAGGCTCTGTCTCTCACACACACACCAGTCACCTCCCTGACCAGTCTTTGTCTCACACACACACACACACACACCAGTCACTTCCCTGACCAGTCTCTCTCAATCACACACATGCTCTGTCACTTATATACAATCTCACACATACTCTGTCACTTACAATCACACACACTGCCACTCATGCACCATTGTACCACACACACACACAAGCTCTCACTCATGCACCCAGGCACCCATTCTACCACAGGCACACAAGCTCTCACTCATGCAACCAGGCATGCATTCCAACACACACACACACAAAGTTGCCACTCACGCACCCAGGCACCCATTTTAACACACACACAAAGCTGCCACTCACGCATCCAAGCACTCATTCTAACACACACACACACACAAAGCTGCCACTCACGCATCCAAGCACTCATTCTAACACACACACACACACACACACACACACACACACACACAAAGCTGCCACTCACGCACCCAGGCACCCATTCTACCACAGGCACACAAGCTCTCACTCACACACCCAGGCACCCATTCTACCACAGGCACACAAGCTCTCACTCAGGCACCCAAGCACCCATTCTACCACAGGCACACAAGCTCTCACTCACGCACCCAGGCACCCATTCTACCACAGGCACACAAGCTCTCACTCACGCACCCAGGCACCCATTCTACCACAGGCACACAAGCTCTCACTCACGCACCCAGGCACCCATTCTACCACAGGCACACAAGCTCTCACTCACGCACCCAGGCACCCATTCTACCACACTCCCACACAAGCTTTCACTCATGCACCCATTCTACCACAGGCACACAAGCTCACATGGAGCCTCTTCTCATTGTTTGGCCCAATAAGCCTGGCCTCCACTTCTCCGCCGCCTCTGGCCTGACCTCCCGCAGTGCACAACGTCTCTCCAGCCACCTCCCGCGGTGCGCAGGGTCTCTCTGCTCTTCAGCCGCCAGCGGCACGCAAGTCTCTTCATTCTTCGGCCCCGTTGGCGTCGGCGCACAGCATCTCTACGTTCTTCGGCCCCACTGGCGTCAGTGCGCAGGTCTCTCTGCTCTTCAGCTGCCGCCGGCGACACGCAGCATCTCTTCGTTCTTCGTCCCCGCTGGCGTCAGCACGCAGGTCTCTCCTCTCTTCATTCTTCAGCCCCGCTGGCGTCAGCGCGCAGGTCTCTCCTCTCTTCATTCTTCAGCCCCGCTGGCGTCAGCGCGCAGGTCTCTCCTCTCTTCATTCTTTAGCCCTGTCGCCGGCGGCGCGCAGGTCTCTTCATTTTTCGGCCTCGCTGGCGTCGGGGCGCAGGTCTCTCCGCTCTTCAGCCGCCGGCAGCGGTACGCAGTATCTCTTCTTTCTTCGGCCCCGCTGGCCTGGCCTCCAGCGGTGGCACGCAGTGTCTCTCCATTCTTCAGCCCCGCTCCTGGGGAGAAGGGAAGCAGAAGCGGGGCAGTGGAACACCGGGAGCCGCGACACACCTGCCGGTGCTTGGCGACACACTAATGTGTCGCGACACACCGGTTGAGAACCACTGATCTAGTGGATATTCCAGTCTAAGGCTTCATTTGGAAATATTCCCTTGAAGAAGCTGCTGTCTGCTGGTGAAACAACTGGCTCTTGTCGGAAGTTATTGTAGATATTTAAAAATAGGGAACTTATTGTCAAGAATTTACAAAACATCTAGAAATTATTTATACATGCTATAAGGGGCAGTCAGGAGTATTTCAAATTAGTAAGTTTATCTTTGCTGGAATCTGAAATAATTTTTTATATGGTTTAAGGGAGGTGTAGCCAAACTTAATGTTAGTAAGTTCACCTTTGCTGGATATTTTGTTCATATAATAGAGAATTAGTGGGTTTGTGTTAGTAAGATAAGGTTTTAATTGCTGTTAATGTGTGATGGATGAGTATGTTTTAACCTGATGGTATTCCTCAGTCTTATGAGGTATTGTACATAAGAAACTTCTTGAAAAATCATACAGAATTTTATTATTTTATTTTTGTTTACTAAAGATACTTTACTGTGCTCTTAGATATTGGTCTACAAAAAAATGTATGTATGTAATTATATATTATAAATGTTGTGTGTTTTGGGGGCCTTTTATGATTATCTATTATAGTCTATATTGGGTACCCTTTTTGGGATATCTAGTCAAGGGTTTATATTCACTTCAAAGTACTTGTTACCTTTTTGCAGATGTTACCAAACTCTGCAACAGAGTAAACAGCCAGAAGGGTGTGAAAAACATAAAGTGGGATCTAGCAAAGCTGGAGGAATGGGCTAGAATCTGGTAGCTAAAAACTGCATTCATGCAATTAGGCTGCAAATGTGGTATAGTAGGGATTACATTTTTCTACACATGAAAAAAGCAAGATCTAGGGAGATTGGCCACTTTGCGATCATCAGATCCAAACAGGTGCATAAGGTGATGGCAAAAGGCAGAAAGAGGTGGGGATGCAAAGGAAGAGGAATTGTCAGCAGAAAAAAAAAGTGGTGATGTCCCTGTATACGTCCTTGGTGTGACCTCATTTGGAATGCTGCGGCCAGGGCTGGCGATCACACCTTCAAAATATGTCAGCTGGAGTCGGGTCACTGACATGGGCAGTGGTCCCTGTTGTAAAGTGTATAGGCTAGCCTTAACAATCTAAGCATGTATACCCTACAGCAGGGCTTTTGCAAACAGTGGGTTGGACTCCATGGGAGGGGGCACAAGTGCCTCAATTGGCTGTTCTCTTTAGGTGCTAGCAGCAGAATTAGCAGTGGAAGTGGATAAGGGGGCCTGTGACCCAGTCCATGCTCACAGCCTCTACAGCCCCACACTACCCTTGCTTGAGTTTCTGTAATAACAGAAAACCCTCCATGAGGAGGGAGCAGGCTCATTACAGGGCCTGGGGTGACTTTCATTACCACTGCTGTTGCCACTTCCCAATCACCGGTGGACTCCAAGCAAGCGATGAGGGAAAGAGAAGGTGTGTACACTGAGCAGTGAAGATTTCCACTGCACCTCTTTCCTAGCACTGATCCTATCCAACAGAAAATGGTGGCCCCCTGGCAGCAGTTTGTCCAGCTGTTGTCATTTGTCTTTAAACAAAAATCCAAAGGAAATTTTATTTATTTATTAATTTTAACAAATATATTTCAAGAGAAAAAACACCTTGATTTGAAATCAGAGCTTACAGAAAAAAAAACAATTATCCATTCCTTAATATCTCTGTTCATAATTCCAAGTCCTTAAAAAAAAAAAAAGGGGGGGGGTGAATCCAATCCCACTACCTCTAGTAAATTTAATCAAAAATAATTAAAAAAAAAACAAAAAAACCTGCTGTACGCAGTGCTAAAATATTAATACGGACCTTATTACTGGCAATAACAGTCCCCATTGGAGAAGAGCTTATCTGAAAGGAAAGTAGAAAGCTGGGGTGGCAGAAAAAAAGAATGGGAAAACCCTGATATTTGATAATGCATTTACAAGGAAATTGAAATAGGAACATTGCTCCAATCTCAATAACCTTAGGCTTTAACAACAGAAACTGTTTTCTTCTTTTCTGTGTTGTCCTAAGCAAATCAGGGAAGATATTGATTTTAAGACCCATAAAAATTTCTAAGCGATGATGGAAAAACATTTTTAATGTCCATTCTTCATCCGCCTCCAATAGGAACGAAACAGAGTCTTCCTGCGATGTTTCGAGGATTTCTGTAAGTTTCAATTTGGGGCATCACAATAGGAGTTAAAACCTGAACTTCTTTATGATCCAAAAAATCCTTCCTGCTATAAGGAGGAATGTAATAGACTCGTGATGTTAAAGGAAGTGCCTGTTCAGGAACTGTGAGAACTTCAATCATATATTTCTTCCAATGCCCTTCGGGGGAGTAAGTTGATCTCTGGGAAAATTAATAAAACGTAAATGTTTTCCTCTTAATATATTTTCCATATTCTCCAGCCTGGTAGAAAATAAATGGTTTTCCTTTATTAAGGAGGCATGTAACGATGAATTATTTTTAGCATCTTGTTCAAATACTTCAATAGATTTTTTATTCATTAAGGGGTGGATTTTAAAAGGGTTACAAGCGTAATATACATGTGTAACCCTTTTAAAACCCTCCTGCGCGCGTCGAGCCTATGTCCCGGAGCTTGAAAAAATGGGCGGGGAGTGGGCGGGGGCAGGACCGGGACCGAGGCCTCCGGCACAGCGGTCGTGCTGGCGCGTGCAACCTACGCCTGCCCAGAGGCAGGCGTAAATACAGAAACAGAGGTAGTAGGGGGGATTTAGGTAGGGCTGAGGAGTGGGTTAGATAGGGGAAGGTGAGGGCGGGCGGAGGGAACAGGGAAAGCCATCGGGGCTCCCCTAGGGCTTTGGCACGTGCAAGCTGCACAAGTGTGCACCACCTTGCGCGTGCCGACATCGGATTTTATAACGTGCATGGCTGCGCGCGCATGTTATAAAATCGGGCGTAGATTTGTGCACGCCGGGTTGCGCGCACAAATCTACGCCCTCGCACAAGTCTTAAAATCCGGCCCTAAAGTTTCCTTTTCCACCACTTTTAAACAGGTATCAAATTTTTCCATCTTAGAATATACAGGAGCCATTTGATTGAAAATATTAGCATTTAGTGTTTGAATTGCTTCCCAGATAGTGTCAAGGGAAATAACTGATGGTCTTACCAGATTGATCTTCTTTTTATGAGGCAATGCAAGTTCTCCTCCATTTTCAGACCAAGATTCAGTGTTCCCAGCTTGTTCCCTGTGTCCTGGCAAAGTCATGGAGAACTCAGAAAACACCTCTGGTACAACAGCCAAGGACTGTCCATCGGAAGCTTGTCCACCTTCAAGTAGTGTAGATTCAGAAAAATGATCGAGGAGTCTCCCTTCAGCAGGGTTCCCGGGATCCGTCCATTCCTCCAGCGACAAGGTAGTTTGGAGCTCTGGGGCAGTGTCAGGTAACACTTCTTCCAGATCACCTCCCAGCGAGCTAACTCCCGGATCAAGTGCTCGCCGCTAAATTGGGCATCCATCGGGCCAAGAATCGGTGGTAAAGATGCTGGCAGGGTTTCCCTCTCCCTAGCCTGGTGTTTTCTCACAGAGTGAGGCATTTGAACTAATTAAACCGACAGACCTCTCTCACGTGCAACCAGCAAGATCAGCCATCTTGGATCTGGAAATGTTATTTATATATTTTAAAGTATATCCTGCAGATCCTAAAACCTTGGTCGGGGCAAGATACAACATAACAAATAGAATAAAAGCCTCTGATGCTGACTAGGGGGCTGTTTGGAGGAGAGGCTCTGTGAAGGGATGGAGCAGATGGAGGCGGGGCTTGAGGATTGGATCAGGTGGTGAGGGAATGCTTGTGGAAGGTATGAGGGCAATTGGGGATGTAAGAATCGAGATGGAGTAAGTAGGAGAATAGTTGGAGGGGATGGGTGATGGAGTTAAATATCTCCTAGGTTTCCATACAAAGGAGGCTAGCAGCTCTGGCACCAGGGATCATGAGATAAAAGTGAAAGGGGGGAGACTCAGGCATAATCTTAGGAAATCTTTCTTTACAGAGAGGGCGGTGAATGCAAGGACAGTATCTGAATTTAAGAAAGTGTGGGCTAAATACAGGGGATCTCTGAGCCAGAGGTAGGGATTGTAGAGCTGAGCAGTTGTTGTGGATGGGTAGACTGGATAGGCCCTGCGGCCTTTTTCTGCCATCATCTTTCTCTGTTTCCAAATTGTTCTGTTCTAGCGCTAGTCAATAGAATGTGTGTTACTTTGTTTTGCAGAATGGAAAGATAGAAAATGTACAAAAATATAGTAGCAGATATTAATAAAAACTTTTCCGGAAGGAAGCAGCGGCTGTGAAAACTTTCTCAGGCTTATTGCAGGGTCTGTCTCTGCCACCAATCACAGCTACTGACGGTGAAGCTGGGGAGATGGAGGGCCTGGGGGGAGCTTCTATTCCCAGGCCATGATGACCTTATTGAAGTTCACAAACACTCCTTTGTTAGCTTTGCTGAAAAGACAGAACACACAAAGCAAAAGTTTACTCTGCATGCAAGTGCCATTGTTTGGTTCCTATTGCTTTTCTTTTCCTAGCTCGATCCAGTTTGCTTATAACCATCCTGGAAGTCGGATCTTCTATATTAACATTGAGGGTTATTGTCTGCATGACATTCCACACCTTTTCCCATTTTCTTTTCACTAAATTAAACCTTTGCTGATATTGTCAGAGGGGTGTGTACCTGTGAAAATGTGTTCTACTGTTTTTTACTTCACTTTAGTGAAGAAATGGAGAAATTACTTACCTGATAATTTCGTTTTCCTTAGTGTAGACAGATGGACTCAGGACCAATGGGTATAGTGTACTCCTGATAGCAGTTGGAGACGGATCAGATTTCAATCTGACGTCAGCCCTAGTACATATACCCCTGCAGGAAGTGCAGCTCTTCAGTATTCTCCTCGAAAAGCATTGTGGATATATGTGTGACTGACTAATTTGAATAACTTGATTAACTTTATAACTTGGTTAACTTGATTAATTTCAACTGGTTGAATTGGCTATAGCTGGAGACCGCCAGTGCCCTCAACAGAGAAACATCGACACCTGGTAGGATGGGTGTCCTAGATGAAGGAAAGCATAGCTTACCCTTTAATCACTCGCTCCTGGGGACGTCCCCCGATAATTCCATGAGTAACGGCAGCCGAGGGTGGGATGCTGAGTCCATCTGTCTACACTAAGGAAAACGAAATTATCAGGTAAGTAATTTCTCCATTTCCTAGCATGTAGCAGATGGACTCAGGACCAATGGGATGTATAAAAGCTACTCCCGAACCAGGTGGGAGGCTGCCCGTGACCCACTTAGTACTGCCCTAGCAAATGCTGTGTCCTCCCTAGCCTGAACATCCAGGCCGGTAAAACCTGGAGAAAGTGTGGATGGAGGACCATGTCGCCACCCTGCAGATCTCAGCGAGTGACAGCATCTTGGTTTCTGCCCAGGACACTGCCTGGGCCTTAGTAGAATGGGCCTTGACTGTAAAGGCGGTGGCTTGCCTGCTTCCATGTAGGCCACCTTGATGACTTCTTTGATCCAGCGGGCTATGGTTGCTCGTGAGGCCGCTTCCCCCTGTTTCTTCCCGCTGTGGACGAATAGATGGTCCGTCTTTCGTATGGATTCCGACCTTTCCAGGTATCGAACTAGGAGCCTGCCGACATTGAGATGTCGTAGACTTCGAGCCTCTTCCGAATTCTTATGCTCATCTGGTGATGGTAGTAAGATTGTTTGGTTGAGATGGAAGTGAGACACCACTTTGGGGAGGAACGACGGAACTGTGCATAACTGGATGGTTTCCGGGGTGAGTCTGAGGAATGGCTCCCGGCAGGACAGTGCTTGTAGCTCAGATATACGATGAGCTGAACAGACTGCCAGCAGGAAGGCTGTCTTCAATGTTAATAGTCGAAGAGACAGGCCACGGAGAGGTCTGAAGGAGGTTCCTGCTAGGAAATCTAGGACCAGGTTGAGGTTCCAAAGAGGCACCAGCCATTTTAGGGGTGGTCGGATGTGCTTGACTCCTTTCAGGAAGCGGGAGACATCCGGATGAGAGGCTATGCTGCCGCTCTCACTCTTGGTTCTGCAGCATGACAAGGCCGCCACCTGTACCTTGATGGAGTTGAGGGACAATCCCTTCTGTAGTCCTTTCTGTAGGAATTCCAAAATCGCAGGAATTTTGACTGAGTGTGGCATGATGTCGTGGTCCTCGCACCAAGATTTGAATACTCTCCAAATCCTTTTGTATGTTAGGGATGTGGAGAACTTGCGTGCTCACAGTAGGGTGTCAATTACTGCCCCCGAGTATCCTCTCCTCCTTAGGCGAGTCCTCTCAATGGCCAGACTGTAAGAGAGAATCAAGCTGGATCCTCATGGAGGATCGGTCCCTGTTGGAGCAGGTCTCTGTGTGGAGGTAGCGGCAGGGGGGGGTTCCCTGCCAGCAGTCTTCACATGTCTGCGTACTACGGTCTTCTTGGCCAGTCCGGGGCCACTAGAAGTACTGGCCCCCTGTGGTGTTCTATCTTGTGGATGATTGTGCCCAATAGGGGCTAAGGTGGGAAGGCATACATAAGAACATAAGAAATTGCCATGCTGGGTCAGACCAAGGGTCCATCAAGCCCAGCATCCTGTTTCCAACAGAGGCCAAAACCAGGCCACAAGAACCTGGCAATTACCCAAACACTAAGAAGATCCCATGCTACTGATACAAATAATAGTGGCTATTCCCTAAGTAAAATTGATTAATAGCCATTAATGGACTTCTCCTCCAAGAACTTATCCAAACCTTTTTTGAACCCAGCTACACTAACTGCACTAACCACATCCTCTGGCAACCAATTCCAGAGCTTTATTGTGCGTTGAGTGAAAAAGAATTTTCTCCGATTAGTCTTACATGTGCTACTTGCTAACTTCATGGAATGCCCCCCTAGTCCTTCTATTATTCGAAAGTGAAAATAACCGAGTCACATCTACTCATTCAAGACCTCTCATGATCTTAAAGACCTCTATCATATCCCCCCTCAGCCGTCTCTTCTCCAAGCTGAACAGCCCTAATCTCTTCAGCCTTTCCTCATAGGGAAGCTGTTCCATCCCCTTTATCATTTTGGTTGCCCTTCTCTGTACCTTCTTCATCGCAACTATATCTTTTTGAGATGCGGCTACCAGAATTGTACACAGTATTCAAGGTGTGGTCTCACCATGGAGCGATAGAGGCATTATGACATTTTCCGTTCTATTAACCATTCCCTTCCTAATAATTCCTAACATTCTATTTGCTTTTTTGACTGCTGCAGCACACTGAGCTGACTATTTTAAAGTATTATCCACTATGATGCCTAGATCTTTTTCCTGGGTGGTAGCTCCTAATATGGAACCTAACATCGTGTAACTACAGCAATGGTTATTTTTCCCTATATGCAACACCTTGCACTTGTCCACATTAAATTTCATCTGCCATTTGGATGCCCAATCTTCAAGTCTTGCAAGGTCCTCCTGCAATGTATCACAGTCTGCTTGTGATTTAACTACTCTGAATAATTTTGTATCATCTGCAAATTTGATAACCTCACTCGTCGTATTCCTTTCCAGATCATTTATATATATATATTGAAAAGCACCGGTCCAAGTACAGATCCCTGAGGCACTCCACCGTTTACCCTTTTCCACTGAGAAAATTGACCATTTAATCCTACTCTCTGTTTCCTGTCTTTTAACCAGCTTGTAATCCACGAAAGGACATCGCCTGGATGGCGTATAACAGAGTCTCCTGTGGCCAGGTCTATACCAGGGCATCTATTTCCTGGAACTGGGGTTCCCGCCTGCAGCTGAGGAAACTGGGTACCTGGGCGTTGGACCGACTTGACAGGAGGTCCATGGTTGGTGTTCCCCAACTGTTTACTATCAATTGGAATGCTGTGGTTGACAGTTTCCATTCTCCTGGATGTAGACTTTCTCTGCTGAGGTAGTCCGCTGCAACATTTTCTTTCCCAGCAATGTGGACGGCCAAGATCTCTTGAAGATTCACTTCCGCCCATGACATTAGAGGGTCTATTTCCAGAGACACCTGTTGGCTTCTGGTTCCTCCCTGATGGTTGATGTAGGCCACTGTTGTGGCATTGTCAGACATTACTCTGACCACTTTGCCTTTGAGTCTGTGACCGAACCTTAGGCAGACTAGTCTGACTGCCCGGGCTTCTAGGTGATTGATATTCCATCCAGACTCTTCTTTGTTCCATTGCCCTTGAGCGGTTAGCTCCTGGCAGTGTGCTCCCCATCCTCGTAGGCTGGCATCTGTGGTGAGTAGGATCCAGGTTGGGGAGGATAGGCTCTTTCCCTGGCATCGTAGTTGTGCCTGAACTCTTTCTGGGAGCTGAAGCCGTACAGTGTAGTTTTGGGACAGTGGATTCCATCGTGATAGTAGTGAGCGTTGTAGGGGGTTTCATGTGAGCCCGTGCCCATGGGACTACTTCCAGTGTGGATTCCATAAGGCCAAGAACTTATAGGTAATCCCAAGCTGTGGGGCGAAATTCGCTCAACAGGGTTCGTAACTGGGTCATCAGTTTTGATCTCCTTGTCGGTGTCAGGATGACCTTGTCTTGTTTTGGTGTCGAACCGGACTCCCAGGTATTCTAGAGATTGGGAAGGCTGCAGGCAGCTCTTTGTGTTGACCACCCACCCGAGGCTCTCAGTAGAGTTTTGACTCTGTTGGTTGCCTGGTGGCTTTCCTCTGGGAATTTCGCTCTGATTAGCCAATCGTCTAGATAAGGGTGCACGCGGATTCCTTCCTTCCTCAGTGTTGCTGCCATCACCACTATGATCTTGATGAACGTCTGGGGTGCAGTGGCTAACCTGAAAGATAGTGCCCTGAACTGGTAGTGACTGTCCAGGATAGAGAAGCGTAGAAAACGCTGATGCTCTTGATGGATCGGAATGTGTAGGTAGGCTTCCGACAGATCCAGGGAGGTAAGGAACTCTCCCGGTTGTATCTCCCTTATTACCGAGCTTAGGGTTTCCATGCGGAAGCGAGGAATCTTCAGATGAAGGTTGACCGCCTTGAGGTCCAGGATAGGTCTGAACATTCCTTCCTTCTTGGAAACGATAAAATAGATGGAATAATGGCCAATATTTATTTGTTGTGGGAGCACCGGTGTTTAGCCCTAAGGCTAGTAATCTGGTCAGTGTAGCTTCCACTGCCATTCTCTTGGAAGGGTCGTGGCAGGGAGATTCCACAAACTTGTCCGGAGGGAGGTGGTGGAAATCCAGGTAATCTCTCTCGAATGATGGATAGAACCCACTTGTTCAAAGTTATCTCGACCCATCTTTGGTAGAATAGGGCCAGTCTACCCCCTATGGCTTCTTCCTTTGGATGGGTTGGCTGATCTTCATTGTGGGGTGCGGCTGGGGCCTGGGCCCGAGCTGGCTCCCCTTAATTGTGCTTGTTCCGAAAGGACTGACTCCGATCTGCGGGGCGGGCCGCTTGATATGAGCTTCTATATGTGTTGAAGCGCTGTGATCCTCTGCCCCTGGAGGTCCGGGGGAAGGATCGCTGGTTTCTCTTATTCCTGTCCTCCAGTAGCCGCGGCAGTAGGGACTCGCCCCACTTGTTGGCTATTTTCTCTAGTTTGCTTCCAAACAGAAGTGTTCCCTTGAAAGCCATCCTTGTGAGACTCGTTTTAGAGGATGCGTCGGCCGACCAGTTTTGGAGCCAGCTTTGTCTTCTGGCTGCCACGGCTGATGACACTCCTCTAGCTGCGGTGCACACCAGATCAGAACCGGCATTCATGAGGAATGATACTGCTGGTTCCAAGGCTTCCCCAGGAGTGTTGTTCCTGGTCTGTGCTAAGCAGGCGCGTGTCACCACGGCACAGCAGGCCGCGATCTGTAAAGACATAGTGGAGACGTCAAAGGACTGTTTGAGGATAGATTCCAGACGTTTGTCTTGAGCATCCTTGAGTGCTGTTCCTCCCCTCCACCGGGACAGTAGTGCGCTTCGAGACCGTGTAGACCATGGCATCCACTTTCGGACATGCCAGATCTTTGGTGGCAGGGTCCAGAGGGTACATGGCTGCCAGGACCCGGCCCCCTTTGAACATGGTTTCTGGGGCATCCCATGGTTTCTGGGGCATCCCATCCCTATTGTCCTGGCTGGTGACCTGTACGTCTCCTCTAGCTTCGGAGACCGGAGACTTTTAAATAGATTTCCAACTTTCTTTGTCTCTGCACTTCCCGGTTTCGTTCCGGGCGATCTCCGGCTACAGGGGGAGAGGGAAAATACCTTCACCGCTGCGCTCGAGGCTGCACCCGCTGTCTCTCAGCCTCACCCTATGTCGGGGGCTAGGTCCCCGCCGAGGGTCGGCCGCCGGTCCGAGGCTCACCTCTAAGGGATCACGGAAATCACCTCGGCAATCTCGACTGGGGGAGGGACCCAACGGGTGTCACCGCAGGAGAGCGGGGCTTGTCTGTAGAGGTAAAATTTCTTCTTAATTTGGATTTCTTTGGTAAAATTTACTCTAACGCTGTGCGAGCGTGCATAGAGTCCCTAACTGCTATGGAGATGGAAAATACTGAAGAGCTGCACTTCCTGCAGGGGTATATGTACTAGGGCTGACGTCAGATTGAAATCTGACCCATCTCCAACTGCTATCAAGAGTACACTATACCCATTGGTCCTGAGTCCATCTGCTACACGCTAGGAAAAATATTGGATTTAGAAAAATTTTTCTTCCACCTGTATTGCTAAACTACAAATGACTCAGGTTTGTTAAAACTAGGCATAAACACAAAGAACCAGAAACCCAACCTGTGGGATGTTTTTCATCTGCTATTTAAAAAAAATAATGCATAAAACAATATTTAACACAGGTTGGGAAAACTGTTCAAGCTAAAACAGTTATAATCTGTATTTCCAGTCTGAGTTTAATATCTGTCTGGAGCAGCGGGTAGTTAAAATATTATATCTGCATATCCTGGTTCTTTCTAAATGGGGGTAGTAGCCTGTAAAATAGGTAATTTCTTCTAATCTTTATTAGCTCACTAGCCGTATACCACACAAATGGGTAAAAAGGATGAAAACAGCTGAAGAGCCCCATGCAGGCATCACATTGATACACATAAAGCATGACTACAGTACGGACAGCTGAAGAGCAGATCTTCATCAGAGCCCCTACAGGCTACACACCCACACAAATGGACAGCTGGACAGCAGATGTTCATCAGAGCCCCATGCAAGTGTCACACTAATACAGAGAGAGCATGAATACAGCATGGACAGCTGAAGAGCAGATCTTCAATAAAACCCTTGGGAGGCCTCATGCTGATACATATAAAGCTTGCAAACAGTGCAGATGGTAGAAGAGCAAGTCTTCACCTGAGCCCCATGCAGGCATCACACTGATAAACATAAAGCATGAGTACAGCATGGACAGCTGAAGAACATGGGCTTTCTCAAATCAAAAAGGAAAGAAGAGCAGGGCCGGTGGAAGCACTAGGCGATCGCCTAGGGCGCCTAGCATTAGGGGGTGCCGAGCTGCTGGTGGCCGTCAAGAAGGCTCATACAGCCACGGAAGATCGGCAGAGCCGTGGTGGACCTCACGTCACCACGGCCCGAAAAAAAAGGTTGCATCTAAGCCTACAAATACTCCTCCTCCTTCCTGACCCCGCGGACCCAGAAGAAAAATGTTGCTGGAGCCGCTTGGGCAGGAAGGAGGAGGAGCATCAGCCGCGTGCCAGAAGGAGGTGGAGCATCAGCGCTTACGGGTCGCCACGAATCCTACATTGCGGGCGGTCCAAGAAGACCAGGGCCGCTGCAGAGCCCATCCTGCGGCGACCCATGAAGAGGAGGCCCAGAGGTGAGAGAGAGGCTGAGGGTCTGTAGAGGGTGTGTGTGTATGTGTGTATGAGATGAGTTGAGAGATTGTGTGAGAGTGAGTTGAGAGACTGTGTGTGTGGGAGTGAGGACCTGATGGTTTGCAGAGACAGCATGTGAGAGCCTCTGTGTGTGTGAGAGAGACAGCATGTGACAGTGAGAGCCTGTGCTTGAGCAAGACAGCATGTGAGAGTGAGAGAGCCTGTGTGTGTGTGTGAGACTCAGCATGTGCCAGTGAGAGACTATATGTATGAATGATTGTATGAGAGAGAGCGTGTGTGTGTGTGTGTGTAAGAGAAAGCATGTGAGAATGAGAACCTGTGTGTTTGAGGGAAGAAGACAGATGGAGAGAAAAGAAATAGAAAAAAAGACAATATAAAAGAAATTGGCAAAAAAAAATAAGAAAGGGAAGGTGAAAAAAAAATTCTGTGACCAACAGATTAGAAAACTAAGATCAGACAGCAAAGTAAAAAAAAAAAATTACTTTTTATTGATTGGCACATGTAATCTTTGGGAATGTGCAAGAGTAGCACTTTCTCTATGCGGATCTCACAATGTAGGAGATCAGCATGGAGGAAGTGGAAGCCCACGGGGTCTGCAGAGAGGAGGCAGCAGAATGGGCTTCAGTGCCAGTAGCAGCAATCAGCACCTCCCCAATAGCCACGCGGCAGCAGTGACAGTGGCAGCAGAGGAATGAGAGAGGCTCTGAGGTTACTGGCAAAAGAAAGAGAGGGGGTCTGCCTTTAGTGTGTGCATGTGTATGAATGGGAGTCTGCCTGGGGGTGTATGTGTGTGAATGCATGGGTACCTGCCTGAGGGTGTGTCTGTGTATGGGAATGAATGGGTGTCTTCCTGGGGTTTGTATGTGTGAGAATTGGTGCCTGCCTGGGGGTCTGTGTGTGTGAGAATGAATGTGTGCATACCTGGAGGATGGGGAGGGAGTGGTGTGAGAATGATTGGGAGCTTGCCTGGGTGTGTGTGTTTGTGTGTATGTGAGGGAGCCAGTGAGAGCATGAGTGTGTATGAGAAAATCAAGGGGAGTAAGAGTGTGTGTGTGTGTAGGAGGGGGTGTTTGGGGAGAGAGAGTCTTACACCCTGAGAGTGTGTCAGTGTCTGTGAGAGCGAGAGGTTATGGTGGGTATAAGAGCATGAATGTGTATGTGTGTGACAGTGTATGTGTGAGAGAGAATGGACATGTGAGTATGTGTGTGAGAGAGCGAGGATAACCTCCTAATCCTCGACAATATCAGGGTGACTGGAAATCAAGAGCTCCCATGCATGGACAGCAGGGGCTTTTTAAAATCCTTATTAGTTTAAATTATTGGGTGTTATTTGATACATGTGCTGTTTTGAAATGTTTTATTGGTGTTTGGGAAATTGTAAAAAATGTATATGATTTGAATTAATAGAAATTCTATTTATCAGTAGTTTTAAAATATTCTTTTATTAGTATGGTTTTACTATAACAACTGATACTTTATGTTTCTTGATTTTATTGTTTTATGAGGAATGGTGGTTCTGTTTTTCCATTATTAATACACAGAGTCTGGCTTCTTGGGGTTTCCATTTCAGTTTTTTCTAATTTGTGCTCCTTTATTTTGTATTCTGTATTTGGTGAGGGTCTGTCTCTGCTCTGTGTGTGTGACCATGATGAGAGATTCTGCTAGCATAGGGATCAATAGCAATCTGGTTTGGTTTGTTTCCTCAGTAGGTGGTGTATTGGTATTCTAGGACCCAGTGTAATATTTACCCTTGCTTATTCACAGGTAAGGTTATTGTTGTTTGAGTCCTTGGTGTTATTACTGTTATGTTACGATGGGATTGCAGTATAGATTTTGAGTGTCTTTTTTTGTGGTGTTTTGTGTTAGCTCACAATGTGTCTGGCTGTGGAAGGTGTTTGTGCTGCTGTTACTGTGAGGTGACACCAGAATTTGAAAATATCTTTTAGTTTGATGAGCTGTAAGGGAAACATCCAAGCTCCATTGTTTGGGGGAATTTCAGTGGATGCACAGAGTTACAGAACTGGAGGTGCAGGATTTGTATTGACATTCTGTCCCTTCCTATATATTCCAGACTTCACTCTCATAGCCACATAGAATTAGTTGAATGAGGCTATCAAATAATTTTATAGTGTGAAACTGGCCAGCTTTTTAAAATTACTCAGAAGACCCTTTGGACTTTTTTTATTAACACTTTTTTTTATAACCAATTTTAAAGCAGGATCCATGCTATAGAGGTGGGTGTGATGAAGAAATGTCATTTTGGCTTCCCCCCCCCAACAATTCTTCTGGCTAGAGTCACCACTGATTTTCTGTGACCTTAAGCATTAGTACAAGAAGGATTAAGGGGGGGGGGGGATGCTGGAGAGGCACACAAATGCATTGGTCCCCGGGTGCCGGAGACCCTTGGTGCGCCACTGGGTGCGAGCCATATGGGGCCGCAAGCGATAGCAAAGAGGAGTGGAGATTTGGCGGGCCGCAAGCAGTGCCCAACCCGCTCACGACCCAGAAAACCACACAGCGGGTGTGATCGAGAATGAGATAGGAATCGGGGCCAAGACCGGGGGGGTGGCTGAGCAATGGGGGGGGGGGGGGGGGGGGGGGGGCGGCGCAAGGGAGAAGGCTCGCCTAGGGTGCCTAATCCCCTTGCACCGGCCCTGAAGAAGAGTCACATTTAAGAATAAAAGAGGAAGCAACACAGACAAGAAGGAGCTACACTGACATGTCAGGATTGCAGCAGTATTGCATTCTGTTTCTTTAATCAGAACGTGAGAATGAGTTTGTTAGGTTTTCTGAAAAGACTCTGGCAGAGTGTGTTTGAGAGATTTGCACACAGTCCCATGAATTATTGCATCATCTTGTGGCCACTCCCTGAAGCAGCTCTACCCTACCAGGGCTCAGCTATCCTACTCCTCAAGTGGTGAAAAACTGAGTACAGCAGCAATTCATCACACTTATGCAAATTTGCCTCACACATATTAAGAAAATTTGCAGAACTTAACCCTTTACTGCCAGGGTTGCATGTAAGACTTCAGGTAACTACACATTGTTGAGTGCAAGTAAAGAATTTGCAAAACCCAATACAATAGATTTCCAGTTGTTTTAAATTAGCTGTTTCCCTCCAAAAGTAGCCATGCTTGTTTGTGAAGTTTATTGTAAGCAGCATCTCCCACAGTGCAGGTGCAGTAAGGCAGAGTTGCTCAGTTGAGCACCCTGATAAGGGCAGTGAGCAGGAAACTCTTCAGAAGAGAGAAGCCCTCCATCGATAGTCTACGGATTTGATTAAATAAGCTCTGGACGCTTTTAAAGGGAATTGCTCTTTCAAAAGCATCTAGTCAACGGAAACTACTGCCATGGCAACCCCGAGGTGACTGGTTATCAAAGAGTGAAGAGCAGAGGGGCGTAGAGAAGGATGGAGTCGTGTAGCAGTGATTTTCTTTTATTTTTCTTAATATGTCCGCAACCTGTATAGTAATGTTAATATTACGCATCCTATGCTTTCATTGTCATCATTACTGAAATGTTCCTACTGATACTGTGTATTTTCTTTGCTCTCTAATTGTCTCTCTCTTGTCCCCTTAAAGGACCATAGTAGCGCGATGTTGTAAAATACCAAGGGTGGCGGGGAATCAGGAGATGCGATATGTTATTAGTTATCTATTAATGCATTGTTAAATGTATAAAATATGATATGATGCTGTATTCTATCCAATGTTATTCTATTGATGCAATAAACTATAAATAAATAAAAAAAGAAGAGAGAAGCAGTGGGACATCAGCCATAGTCAAGCTTGGTGGAACGGACGTCTTACCACACAAAGTGCCGTCTTCCTTCAAACGTGCCGTCATGTTTCCCCATCTCACTGCCTTCCAACTCTATTCCTACATACACGTCCTCTCTCCCAAATAGATGGCCCAAGTACTTGATTAGTCCTTTGCTGATTTTTCCTGCGGGCCGCGAGAATTTTACCAGATTTCCAATTTTCAAATCAGCAACACTTCGTGGAGCAAATGGACGCCTAGGCAGAGTTGATCCACTACAAGATAAAAGTGATATAAAATAGTTAATTATTTCTTGTATTTCTTTGTTAATATGTCTCTGTACACTAAATCTTCTCAGCCTAGGTCAGGAGCTGAGGATGGGCTCTTATTGGTCTTTTGGTTGAGATTAAGATGTATAATACTGGAGGGCAGCTTAGACCTGCCACTTGACCCAAACGGGCAGATTTTAAAAGCCCTACGCATGCCGAGCCTATGTTCCATAGGTCCGGTGATGCACACAAGTCCCAGGACGCGCGTAAGCCCCAGGGCTTTTGAAAGGGGCAGGGGCGGGATGGGACCGAGGTCTCCGGCACAGCAGCTGTGCCAGGGGATCGCACGCCAGTACTTGGCCGGTGCGCACAACCTATGCCTGCCCAGAGGCAGGCGCAACTTGCAAAATAAAGGTTAGGGGGGGTTAGGTAGGGGAAGGTGGGGGGGGGGGGGTGGAAGGAAAGTTCCCTCCGAGGCCGCTCCGATTGCGGAGCGGCCTCGGAGGGAACAGGGAAAGCCATTGGGGCTCCCCTAGGGCTCGGCCCGTGCAAAGTGCACAAGTGTGCACCCCCTTGTGTGCGCTGACCCTGGATTTTATAACATGCGCGCGGCTGTGCGCGCGCATGTTATAAAATGAAGCATAGATTTGTGTGCGCCGGGTTGCGCGCACAAATCTACGCCCGCGCGTAGGTACTAAAATCTGGCCCAAAAGGTTGGGACCCTGAACAAAGTGGGAGGATATAATCTACCATTTAAAACAGAAATCTATGCTCTGTAACAGTACATTAGTCCAGTAAGAACTACAACTATATAAGAAACTAACTTTTAAGAAGGACTAATTTTGCCTCCAAAGGATGTGTTAACATAACACGGTAGATGGCATAAGAACATAAGAACATTTATTTATTTATTTAGAATTTTTATATACCGAAATTCTTGTTGGGAAACAAATCAATCCGGTTTACAGGTAACAATAATAATGCCTAGGGACGGGAAACAGTGCCCCTGGCTTTACAAGAAACATATTAAACATGGCTTTACATGAAACATATTGAACAGAGCGATTCAAAAACGATTCAAAAGAATAACAATAAGGTGACTTCTCTGGGTTGGGGACAAACCTGGACTTCTCTGGGTTAGGGACAAACCTGAGACTTTAGATAAAAATGAATTAAGACTCATTAAATTATAACTTGCTAGGATTTCCCTAAAGTGTGCACAATAAATACAATATAGAAATAACTTGACATTTCATGGTCCGTCTGCTCTGTTCTACTTGGGGACACAAAGTTTTCAGAATGCTGCTGTATCGTATAAAACGCCACTGAACTGTTTTCGATTGTTGGAGAAATTACGACAGTGAACTTTTAAGCAGCGAACCCATGTTTTCCACAAAGCTGAATGCACATCAGTATAAATGACTGTAAACTAAATGTAAAGTTTAAAGAGACATTTCAACTAAATACTTCTTAAATGATTAAGTGTACAAAAATTTTTTTTTTCTTTGAAAAATCGGGATTTCAAGCCTTTTAAAAGTCAAATTACCGTTTTTCCTGAAATTTCCCTAAACTACATTCATAAGATTTAGGCCGGACCTTCGCCGTACTACAAGTCCCGAGATGCAGCGCGCCACGCTCCGCGCAAAGAGCAAGAGGTTGTCCGGCGCAGGACACGCTGGGAGCTGAAGTCCGTCGGGAGAGGGGTCTTCACCTGAGCAGCCATTATCCTGAGCGCGCTGAGTTGTTGCTGCGGGAGAGTTGGGGTGGGGGGGGGTCCAGGTTTATTTTTTTTTAATTGGACTGCGGTGCGTTTGCAAGTGCCGCGCGCCCCGCCAGAATCCCAGCGAGGCGGGGAGGTCGGGCGGGCGCTGTCGGCGGTTGGACGGAGGGGATTGCCGGGGAGCGGCGGGCCGAGGCCTGCAGAATCCCCGGGCTGAGAGTAGCCGCCGCCCCCGGTTCGAAGCCTCTCGCTCTCCCTTTCTCTACGGCCGCTCTCATGTCCCTGGTTGCCTACGCCAGCAGCGAGGAGAGCGACTCGGACTCAGAGCCGGAGACGCCCGGCGACGATGGCAGGGGAGGGGGGTTCTTTTCCAGCTTCCCTGCCCCGAAGAGCTTCGCGCCGGACCCCTGGCGGCGCGAGGCTAGCTACCCGCCGCCTTACGTGGCGGGGGCTGAGCGGGGGGAGAAGAACATGCCATACTGGATCAGACCAAGGATCCATCAAGCCCAGCATCCTCTTTTCAACGGTGGCCAATCCAAGTTACAAGTACCTGGCAAATACCCAAACATTAAATAGATTCCAAGCTACTATTCCTTATTGATTAATAGCAGTTTATGGACATCTCCTCTAGGAACTTATCCAAACCTTTTTTTTAAATCCAGTTACACTAACTGCACTAACCACATCCTCTGGCAATGAATGCCAGAGCTTAAGTATGCACTGAGTGAAAAATAATTTTCTCCAATTTGTTTTAAATGAGCTACTTGCTAACTTCATGGAGCACACACTAGTCCTTTTATTGTCTGAGAGTACATGACTGATTTACAATTACCTGTTCAAGTCCTTTCATGATTTTGTAGACCTCGATCATATCCCCCCGCAGCTGTCTCTTCTCCAAGCTGAATAACTCTAACCTCTTTAGCTTTTCCTCATAGGGCAGCCATTCCATCCCCTTTATCATTTTGGTTGCCCTTCTCTGTACTTTCTCCAGTGCAATATATCTTTTTTGAGATGCGGTGACCAGAATTGTACACATTACTCAAGCTGTGGTCTCACAATGGAACAATACAGAGACATTATGATATTTTCCGTTTTATTCACCATTCCCTTCTTAATTCCTAAAATTCTGTTTGCTTTTTTGACCTCTACAGCACACTGAGCCAAGGATTTCAATGTATTATCCATTATGATGCTTAGATCTTTTTCCTGGGTGGTTAATCCTAATATAAAACCTAACATCAAGTAACTACAGCATGGGTAATTTTTCCATATATGCATCACCTTGCACTTGTCCATATTAAATTTCCTCTGCCATTTGGATGCCCAATCTTCCAGCCTCACAAGATCTTCTTGCAGTTTATCACAATCTGCTTAAGATTTAACTACTCTAATTAATTTTGTGTCATCCGCAAATTTGATCACCCCCCTCATCGTTACCTTTTCCAGATCATTTATAAATATATTACAATGCACTGGTCCAAGAACATATCCCTGAGGCACGCCACTGTTTACCTTTGTCCACTGACAAAACTATTTAAACCTACTCTGTTTCCTGTCTTTTAGCCAGTTTGCAATCCACAAAAGGACATCTTGTCCTATCCCATGACTTTTTTTGTTTTCTTAGATGCTTTTCATAAGGGACTTGGGGCCTCATTTTCCAATATCGCAGTGGTAACGCATGAGGGGGCGTGTCCTATGCAAATAAGGCATTTTCCGTGCAGCGGGGAAACATCGCGTCACGCGATGTTTTCGCCATTTGCGGAACTGGATTCGCAAATTGCGAAAACATCGTGCACCGCGATAAAACAACCAATGAATCTTCGCAGTACACGAAAGTGTCCAGCTGGGAGTATCGCGGTCCACGACAATTCCGAACGGTGTATTTGGGGGGGAGAGAGAGAGAGAGAGCCTTCCTATAATGCCTATACCCTAGACAGGTATTTGTATCCGCGTAGGGGGTTGGGGGCCACTTTCACATTCAACATGAGACCTACGGAAAGAACAGTGGTCTCTAGTGAAGATTTGCTGGCCGTCGGAGTGAGGACACTCACTCCAAGAAGAGATTTGGGCAACGTTCTCTCAACCTAGCTTGTTGTTGCCCAGGTAGAGTGTCCATCAAGCTAGGTTGAGAGAACGTTGCCCAAATCTCTTCTTGGAGTGAGTGTCCTCACTCCGACGGCCAGCAAATCTTCACTAGAGACCACTGTTCTTTCCGTAGGTCTCATGTTGAATGTGAAAGTGGCCCCCAACCCCCTACGCTCATACCTAATCCCCACCTCGAGTTACTAGGTGGCCCTCCCATTGTTAAACACCTTCTGAAAACCCAAATACACTAAATCCATTGGCTGACCTTTATCCACATGTTTATTCATCCCTTCAAAAAAATGTAGCAGATTTGTGAGGCAAGACTTCCCTTGGGTAAATCCATGCTGGCTGTGTCCGTTTAAATCATGTCTAACTATTTGTTCTGTGATTTTATTCTTTATAATAGTTTCCATGATTTTTCCTGGCACTGAATGCAGGCTCAGCAGTCTATAATTTCCAGGTCACATCTGGAGTCCTTTTTATATATCGGGGTTACATTAGCCATCCTCCAGTCTTCAGGTACAATGGATGATTTTAATGATAGGTTACAAATTACTAATAAGAGATCTGAAATTTCATTTTTTAGTTATTTCAAAACCCTGGGATCCATACTGTCTGGTCCAGGTAACTTACTACTCTTCAGTTTGTCAGTCTGGCTTACTACATCCTCCACGTTCATCATGATTTGGTTCAGTTCATCTGAATCATCACCCTTAAAAACCATCTCTGGAACGGGTATCTCTTCAGCATCCTCATTAATAAACATTGATGCATAGAATTCATTTAGTCTTTCTGCAATGGCCGTATCTTCCTTAAGTTCCCCTTTAAACACTTAATCATCTAACAGTCCAACAAACTCCCTTACAGATTTCCTACTTTAGATATATTTTTTAAAGTTTTTAGTATGAGTTTTTGCCTCTACAGCCAACTTCTTTTCAAATTCCCTCTTTGCCTAGCTTATCAATGTTTTACATTTAACTTACCAGATAAAAAAATCGAGGGACACATATAAGAAGCATGATCTAGTGATACCTCAAGCCATGGGTTAGCCAGGTTGGAACCAGAATATTATTGAATTAATACTTGCAGAATACTGGTGATCAGGTACCATTCAGATGTTCAGGTAATAGCTTCGCTAGTTTTGATGGTTGTTTAGATTACAAAGCTTAGTGGTAAAAGATGGGCCTGGGTATTGATTAAATATGGGAAATTATAGGCTTATCTATCTAGAATAGGGAGACAACAAAAAGTGACTTGGATGAGAAATGCTATCCTACAAGTAGTTATGTTTCTGTGGTAGACAACTGGGATATAAGGTATTCTTAGCAGTGTAGGCCAAAACTTAGGGGGTCATTTACTAAGCATTTTTTCCATGGACACAGAATGGGAACAAATCTTTAGTAAATATAGGTCTTAGAGTGTGAGCCCTCTGGAGATAGGGAGATACCTATAGTACCTGAATGTAATCCTTTTTGAAGTTCCCGAAAGACAGATGTGGCACAGGAGTGGTCAATGGTGTGGGTACAGCTAGAGAAATATACACATACACTCTGGCTGTGCTTTAAGTGCCTTTTATTTACAGTGATAGGAGACAGCAAATATGGGGTAGCAAACAATAAAGCAGGTGCCTTGAACTGAGGCAGTCTCTGGCTTAAACCCATACAGATTTACTCACCTTACCTCTTTGTAGTCTGATACTCCGTCATCTCCCCAAGGCCCATCTAGCCTGTCTAGGCCCTTAGGTTTATGCCCAGGGTTTGAACTCCTCCTGCCTCCCAGGATACCTTGGGGAGCCCAAGCTTAAGGAGGATTGGACGAATATCTGAGCCCGGTCCTTTAAGGTAGACTGAGGGAGACAGCTGTACACGCCCTCACAGCAGAATATAAATCAAATAACTATATATATGTTAGTAACTGTTACTTTGTAGTTAATGTTACTTTTCTAAGGGCCATACTGAATGGGCCACGGAGCAGGAAAGTACGGTGAGTATTGAACTGAATGTAGCTGGCTAAAGTTACCCCCATAAAGTTTCTCCCAGCCAGACTTTCCTAGCTACCTCTTTCTGACTACACCCCCCATCATGCCCCTTTTTATCTGGTTATATTTCAGCAGGGTGATGACCTCTCAAAAACACAGTTTGTTGGAGTAACTTGAAAACCTTTTGAATGTCGACCTCAGGACTTTTGCCGGCATTTAATCCCATATTGCGTTTATTTTCTGGGGAGAGGTGATTCCAGGTGCTGTAGCAGGAAGGCTTTCTCAGTGTGATTCCAGAGATATAATTCGATAGCCCAGGTGCAATAAAGTCATTATAAACCTTGGAGCAGATGCAGGTCTGTAAGCCCTTTAAATCCATGCTCCTACAACCTCATTTTCAAAGGGACCCTCTTCAGATTCTTTCTCTTTGAAAAATAGCAGACAACAGGGGCCACAAATCCTCCCACTCTAACCCTACCCCCAGCCCTACTCCTATTCCTATTCCTGTGGCCAAAGCTTCATGTGCTGTGGCTTTTGGCCACTAAGGGGAGGGCAGTTTTCAGCCTGGAGAATTTACCCAGACAAATGCATTTGAATACTGCCCTTGATGAGCAATTAATACTGAATTACTTTCTAAGAGGATCAAATTACTTTCTTACTGCCCCCCATTTTCTCCTCTTTATACTTCTTCTTCCCAGACAAAAGGTGTGGGTGACTACCCATTCCCTTGCTGGCAGAGAGCTGGTAGAAGGGGGGAATCTTCTCTGAGATGCATCCCCTTAGCAGCCTCTTTCCAGCAAGAGCTGTCAGCTTTCCTCCCATCTGAACCCAAGTGCTTCCCCCCTGTGATATGCCTGAGTAACAGGGTCCATAACAGGAGCAGTAATTGGGGGCTGAGTGAGAAAGACATTTGTATTCACTGTGCTGAAGAATTGCTCTGCTTATCTGCGACCTCATGATAACCTGAGACTTGTTCTCTGCTTACCTGAGAATTTCAACCACGCTGTGGCAGGTGAGGTCTTCATGAGCATCGCTGGGGCCGTGACTAGCAGAAGAGAGGTCATTGTCACTTAGCTCCTGGACTTCATCAGAGTCTCCACCTAGACACCACCAAAGAAGCCCATGTCAGCTCACTATCTAGTCTGGGTGAATTTCTTTTTAAAAGGCACAAATAAAACGGGTCAATTCTCAAAATGTTTACTTGCCTACACTCCAAATTTGAACATTTTCCCCCACTGACCAGCTACATTTCACTTCCCAAATTCACAAGGTGCACAAATTAGCCGTTCCGAAAGGGGGGACACTATGTAAAAGGCAGGTTTCAGCACAAATACTTCAGTCACACAAACAGCTGACCCAAATCTATCCAGAGAAATTTTGGCTGGCTGGATTTAGGGAAATTCTCAGCTGCAGACTGAGCTGGCTGGGTGAAGCTGAAAATATTTTGACAGATGGATTGGAATAATCCAGTTATATTTACTGCTCATTAACCCACACGCAGGCCAATTTTTATCTCATCTAAATGAATGAAAATCTAGAAAAAAGGCTGATGCATTTTGTATGCCTGGAGCTGTTGCCTCAAAGCCTGAGTAGCCTTATCAAGGCCTAGCTGTCCTGGGATGGAGACATCCCATTCTTCTGTTTTTGGAAGAATTTTAATTTTACATTTTGTATAAAGCCAAATTGTGTAGCTGTGATATACACCAACACTCATTGCTATTGTCATTTCTTTTGTTCTTATCTGTAGAGTTTATTTTGATTGTAAAGAAATCACATAATGCTATACAAGAAAAAAAAAAATGCTTGTCAGATATCAGGCTGTGGTTCTGTATTGAGTTCTGGGTCTTTGCTCTAGTCTTTTGGGTGTTGTCCAATGACAAGGGGTAGGGAAAGTGAAGTTGCTTACCTGTAATAGATATTCTCTGAAGACAGCACTTCATCAGTCACATGCACAGTTTATGTGACCATGTTCGGAACCAAATGGATATATTCTGCCTGATCTTTCTGGAAGGGATGAAAGTTTCTCGCTTCTCATGCATGATAGCAGAGTTGTATAAAACACCTCTAACGGGGGGAAGGGGGGCAGGGAGCAATTCCAAAGGGGAGGAGAGAGAGATTGTTCTCTTTTTTTTTTTTTTTATTTGCTCACACCTTTTCATTGATAGTTCAAAAGATGAATTATATTCCAGTACTGTAGATACCCAGCGGGCTCACAATCTAAGGGCCTGATTTACTAAGGCTTTTCTGCCATTCGGCTTAGTAAAAGAGGCCCTAGGTTTGCACCTGAGGCAATGGAGGGGGAAGTGACTTGCCCAAGGTCACACGGAGCATCAGCAGGATTTGAATTCTAGGCTTCTATTCCATGTGTAACTGGCAAACTGCAGTCTTCAGAGAACACTTGTTACAGGTAAGTAACTATGCTTTCTCTAACAACCTGTTCACTGAGTCACACATGCGGGCTCTTTAGCTATGAGTTATCTCTTTTCTCTTTTATAGTTGGTTTTTATTTAACAAAACAGGGAAGACAAAATCATAAAATGATCCCTAGGAGGGATGGAATTGGGTTCTACCCTTCAAAAAGACGGTGGAGAATACACAAGCTAAACCTGCTGCCACTCCTGGAGGCCATGTTCAGACAATAATTGGGACATGAATGTGTGGACTGAACACTGTGCCACTGCCTTGCAAACCTTGTCAGTGGAGGTTAACTTCAGATAGGCAACTGATGTCGCCATGGTTCTAACATAATGGGCTTTGACGTACCGCTCTAAGGTCAGAAGGGCATAAGAGAAGGAGATGTAATCTCCTATCCAATTAGAAGTTGTGTGCTTCGTCATCACACTGCCATGTCTAGTAGAGTGAAAAGAAACTAAAAGCTAGGTGGTTTTTCTATGGGCTTAAGTATGTTCCAGCTTAAAGGTAACAAGCCAGGGAATGAAGGACATTTTCATCTTTATGTAGAGGTGGCCTAGAGAAAAATATTGAAGGAATGACTGAATAAGGTTTAAAAAACATTCAGTCAATGACCTGCTGGCACAGTTGCATTGAAGAAGAAAATGTAGGCTAGTTCAGTTGATCAATGACAAAAAATGAAAACTTCTAAATTGATAACCCTAACTAAGACAATCTGTAGGGGGCAAAAGAGCCTAAAGAAAAAAGGACCACTTCCCAAGACCTGTGGATCCACAGAATAAAGATGGAGGCCAACGGTCTTGGCAGACAAAATCAAATTGATATGAGTTGTGTTGCTACAGCAGCATGTGAAAAGCTTTGGCCCTTTTCAGAAAACTCTGGAAGAATCTGTTAATGTAAACCAAGTGACTTAAGAACATAAGAACATGCCATACTGGGTCAGACCAAGGGTCCATCAAGCCCAGCATCCTGTTTCCAACAGTGGCCAATCCAGGCCATAAGAACCTGGCAAGTACCCAAAAGCTAAGTCTATTCCATGTTACTGTTGCTAGTAATAGTAGTGGCTAGCTATTCTCTAAGTCAACTTAATTAATAGCAGGTAATGAACTTCTCCTCCAAGAACTTATCCAATCCTTTTTTAAACACAGCTATACTAACTGCACTAACCACATCCTCTGGCAACAAATTCCAGAGTTTAATTGTGCGTTGAGTGAAAAAGAACTTTCTCCGATTAGTTTTAAATGTGCCACATGCTAACTTCATGGAGTGCCCCCTAGTCTTTCTACTATCCGAAAGAGTAAATAACTGATTCACATCTACCTGTTCTAGACCTCTCATGATTTTAAACACCTCTATCATATCCCCCCTCAGCCGTCTCTTCTCCAAGCTGAAAAGTCCTAACCTCTTTAGTCTTTCCTCATAGGGGAGCTGTTCTATTCCCCTTATCATTTTGGTAGCCCTTCTCTGTACCTTCTCCATCGCAATTATATCTTTTTTGAGATGTGGCGACCAGAATTGTACACAGTATTCAACGTGGGGTCTCACCATGGAGCGATACAGAGGCATTATGACATTTTCCGTTTTATTCACCATTCCCTTCCTAATAATTCCCAACATTCTGTTTCCTTTTTTGACTGCCGCAGCACACAGAACCGAAGATTTCAATGTGTTATCCACTATGACGCCTAGATCTTTCTTGGGTGGTAGCACCTAATATGGAACCTAACATTGTGTAACTATAGCATGGGTTATTTTTCCCTATCTGCATCACCTTGCACTTATCCACATTAAATTTCATCTGCCATTTCGATGCCTAATTTTCCAGTCTCAAGGTCTTCCTGCAATTTATCAATCTGCTTGTGATTTAACTACTCTGAACAATTTTGTATCATCTGCAAATTTGATTACCTCACTCGTATTTCTTTCCAGATCATTTATAAATATATTGAAAAGTAAGGGTCCCAATACAGATCCCTGAGGCACTCCACTGCCCACTCCCTTCCACTGAGAAAACTGTCCATTTAATCCTACTCTCTGTTTCCTGTCTTTTAGCCAGTTTGCAATCCACGAAAGGACATTGCCACCTATCCCATGACTTTTTGCTTTTCCTAGAAGCCTCTCATGAGGAAATTTGTCAAATGCCTTTTGAAAATCCAAGTATACTACATCTACCGTTTCACCTTTATCCACATGTTTATTAACTCCTTGAAAAAAGTGAAGCTGATTTGTGAGGCAAGACTTGCCTTGGGTAAAGCCATGCTGACTTTGATCCATTAAACCATGTCTTTCTATATGTTCTGTGATTTTGATGTTTAGAACACTTTCCACTATTTTTCCTGACACTAAAATCAGGCTAACCGGTCTGTAGTTTCCCGGATCGCCCCTGGAGCCCTTTTTCAATATTGGGGTTACATTTGCTATCCTCCAGTCTTCAGGTACAATGGATGATTTTAATGATAGGTTCAAATTTTAACTAATAGATCAGAAATTTCATTTTTTAGTTCCTTCAGAACTCTGGGGTGTATACCATCTGGTCCAGGTGATTTACTACTCTTCAGTTTGACAGTCAGGTCTACCACATCTTGTAGGTTCACCGTGATTTGATTCAGTCCATCTGAATCATTACCCATGAAAACCTTCTCCAGTACGGGTACCTCCCCAACATCCTCTTCAGTAAACACCGAAGCAAAGAAATCATTTAATCTTTCCACGATGGCCTTATCTCTAAGTGCCCCTTTAAAGTCTCAATCATCTAACGGTCCAACTGACTCCCTCACAGGCTTTCTGCTTCGTATATATTTAAAAATGTTTTTACTGTGAGTTTTTGCCTCTACGGCCAACTTCTTTTCAAATTCTCTCTTAGCCTGTCTTATCAATGTCTTACATTTAACTTGCCAACGTTTATGCATTATCCTATTTTCTTCCGTTGGATCTTTCTTCCAATTTTTGAATGAAGATCTTTTGGCTAAAATAGCTTCTTTTACCTCCCCTTTTAACCATGCTGGTAATCGTTTTGCCTTCTTTCCACCTTTCTTAATGTGTGGAAATGTGTGGCGCTAAAATCCCAAAGTGAACATGTCATCACGAAATAAAAGGGACAGAAGATCGAAATCTATGGTGGCAGCTGTTGATGGCTGGTGAGCACCGAACACATTGCTGCCCTGGGGGTATCGATACAAAATTAAACTTGCCAATAAGCATTGAAAATCCTATCTAGGACACTAAAGGGAGAACTGGGGGGGGGGACACCGCATTGACTGTGTGAGGCAGCAAAGAAAAATATCGCAAAAACAAAGTTTTCTAAAAATAGGCAAAAGTAGGCCCAAAAACTTTAAGAAAAGTAAGGCTCTCACCTGACCACGAAACGACAGGCTCCGCAAAAAAGAAAAGACTGAAGGGGACCTCGCATGGATAGGTAGTAAAATGCATGCTTACCGTAGTATGCTAAATGAGGCTCAGTCAAAGTTCTAGAAACTTTGACATAGGTTTTCCATGCCGGGCTCCATCCGATGATGTGAGGACTAACATCCTGCTTGTCCTTGGAGAAATAATACTTTATAGAGAAGGTGGTGAATACATGGAACAACCTCCCCATGGAGGTGGTGGAGATAAGGACAGTCTATGAATTTAAGAAAGCCTGGAACAAGCACAGAGGATCTCTGAGGGAGTGGTAGGGATTGTAATGCTGAGTGCTTGGTGTGGATGGACAGATTAGATAGGCCTTATGTAGCTCCCCTCCCTTCCAATGGTGTAAGTGCAGAGGGGAGCCAGGCTACAATTTTGCAGTACTGGTGGCTGTTTCCAGGATTCTGCCTTCACAAATACTGAACCTCACATGTGATAATAAAAGCTGAAATCAGTTTGCTATTCATCATTAGAAATGGGCTGAAAAATATTAGACTGGAAAGCTTGTCAATTAGCTGTGCATTAACAGAAGGAAGTTGTTATGATTATGATCTTATATTGCCAATATCTGATTTAAGAGAATCAATATGAGATTCACAAAATCTGGGCACTGAAAACTTCAGAGGCATTTTCCCAGCATGAATCATGACATCTTGCTGGTCCGGAAACATATAGATACTGATCACAGGCTTCCAACTTACTGAGAGAATATTTTTACCAACGAGATGGGCATATCAGTAGCAAACACACTCAGTGAGTTCCACTGAGACACACGTTCTCTCTCTTTCACATTTGGTGCCAGTGAAGAGACGCACATACTCGTAACAAGCACACATACACTGAGTGCCAATGAGACACAAATTCTCTCTCTTTTATGGTGCCAGTGAAGAGATCGTTATATCAATGAAGTTATATCACAGAAGTGATGCACGTATGCATCTGGTGCCACTGAAGAGATGCACATACTCGTGACAAACACGTGTACACTGAGTGCCAGTGAGACGGACACACAAACACACACTAGGTGCATTGAAGAGATTAGCGTAAAGCTAACGAATACACCCCTGCTCAGTGCCAGTGAGACGGGCATACTGGCCACACACACGTGCTTGGCATCACCCAAAAGACAAAAATGCAGAAACTCGATATTCCTTGCAAACACTCCTGGCACGACAGAAAATATCATCAAAGTGTAATTCTTTCATCATAAAGCCTCTGAAGTGCAGCCAGAGAATTTCAGGTGATGCTTCCATCCTGAAATAATCAGTTTTTAAAGGAATCTGCCCTGGTAAGTGAGCAGTAGCCTGGGTCCATTCCCTGGGCTGAAGGCGGCCCTCCCTTTCCATGGCCGGAAGGATGCACACAAAAAGGGGCGGGGCTGGGGCAGAAGAAGCTTAGGGGAGGGGTTTCATTTTGAAGAGTTTCCCTTTGGAAGTTAGCCTGCAAGTGTATAAATACTGTGCATGGTCCCCACAGGGCCCCTATGAGGGAAATTTTATACCTGTGTGGGGAGGGAAGTCTGTGTGCAAGTTTAGGGGGTCATTTTCAAAACATTTCCAAAGGTAAAACTGGTGTGTATGTGTGCAAGTAGCATGTACCTGCATATCTGCCATTTTATAAACTCTGAGAGAACGGGCAGGCTCGCAGTGTTACACACACATGTAATCAGGTAATCAAAGGGGCCGGGTAGGAGGGTTTCATGGTGGGGTTTAAAAGAACGGGCAGAAATTGTAAGTGGTAAATGCGCATGCATTACTGAACTTTTCCATACGCTTTCACACCTGCTAATTGAGTCGGGGAAGTGAAATCACCCTTGTCTGCAGTTTTTGGGTGGGTTAAATAGTGGGAAGTCAGGGTGAACTGGTTGAGGAGTTCGGGAATGGCGATTGCAGGGATGTGCACAAGTCAGTATTTTCATAAGCGGAGCGTGCATATACTTTACAAAATACCTGCCTCTGCATATATCTCAGAGTTATTCCATGCTCAAGTTATAATTATTACTCATGTACAACATATGCACGTAATTTTATACAATGGATAGAGAAAGTAAGCATTACAAATACGCACGTGTCCTTTCAGGGAAGAACTATGTGATATTTTATAAACTGTGTGCTTCCCGCTGCATCGTCTATGTAATATTAGCAAAACTTTGCGTGGAGCCACCTACACGCGCCCTTGTGCAGGCTGTTGGCGATTGGGATCCCTGAGAGTAATTTTATAACAGCCCGCACAGGGCTGACATCCATCTGTGGTAAGTGCACACGGACGTCTGCCTTAATTTTCAAAGTAATCTTCTGTTCGTACATCAGTTTTGTAGATTAGCGGTTACACATTACGTGCACACCGTTGCCTACGTGGAAGCATGTGTAAAAGGGTATGCATGCATTTCCACAGGTCCTTCCAAAAATCAAAAGTATTTGCATAAATGGCTTCTCCACTCCAAATCTACCCCAGGAACGCCTCTTTCAAATACACGTAAAAGTCGCCCATCTATGTGCATAAAACCGGGTTTTATAAATTCAGCCCTATATGTCCGCTGCATTTGAAGGTTGGTATATGTAAGAGTGTACAGGAGCCATGAGTGCCTACCTTTAAAATGATCTTTTGAACGTGTTGTTATGTTCTCCTGATAGTCGGCAATGAGAAAGTCCGTGCCTGCACTGCTGCTTAGTACTGGAGAGCCGTTTCCTTTCAAAAGCTCTCCCGGCCTCCCTAAATTAAAAGATAAATATAATCCTTCTTTACCTTTAATATTTAGCTTCATTTAAAGCTGGTTACAGTGAATTACAAAATCTTTTGTCCTGTGACACATCTCTGAGGTTTAATAAAAATCTATCCAAATGCTTAAATAAACGGCATTCTGGACATTTTACTTTCGACCATTCCATGTGTTATTTGGCTTGGAGCTAGATCCAAGCCATTTCCAAGTTCCAAAAGCAGGGACACATACAGACATTCAGTATAATCTTCATAACAGCTGCAGGGGCCGATTCCAGCCTTTTGTGTGCCAGGCGCATGGCTCTCAACCACATAATCCAATTTCTGGGAATATCCACATGATATGTGGCTGAGGGAAAAGTTTTTAACTCTGCACCTAAATAGACCAATGAAAGACTAATGTTACAGTGCTACACTGACAAACCTTAGCACAGTCTCATGCACATGAGACACTCTGCTTCCATTTCTTACCGTCCCAGGACCGCCTCCAGTCTTCTTCTGAGAATCCATTTCTTGCATCTGTTTCCAAGCCCTTCTGCCTGCAGTCACACAGGAGGGGAAGGGGGTTTTAGCACTTTTGTACTGTAGAGCAGGAAGGAGCTCCCTTGGGAATAGGTGAGGATGCCCTTACCTTACTTGCAGGCCGATACAGTAAAAGTCGCGGGAGACCGAGTGAACGCCCGCTCTCCCGGCGCACGCACAGGCCACTCTCCTGTGCGTGCGATTCTGTATTCAAATGAGGGCCCGCGGCAAAAAGAGGAACTAGGGACACTAGCGCGTCCCTAGCGCCTCTTTTTGGACAGGAGCGGCGGCTGTCAGCGGGTTTGACAGCCGACGCTCAATTTTGCCAGCGTTGGTTCTCAAACCCGCTGACAGCCATGAGTTCGGAAACCGGATGCCGGCAAAATTGAGTGTCCGGTTTTCAACCCGCGAGCCACAGGCCGATTTCAAATTTTTTTTTTTTACTTTTTTTAACTTTTGGGACCTCCTACTTAATATCGCCATGATATTAAGTCGGGGGTTTCCCGGTGCACAGAGAAATTAACGCCTACCTTTGGGTAAGCGATAATTTCTGAAAGTAAAATGTGAGGCTTGGCTGCACATTTTGCTTTCTGAATCGCGCAGGAATACCTAATAGGGCCATCAACATACATTTGCATGTTGTGGGCGTTATTAGGTTCGGGGGGGGGGGGGGCTAGCTTTACCCCTTAAACATATAGAAACATAGAAATGACGGCAGAAGAAGACCAACCAGCCCATCCAGTCTGCCCAGCAAGTTACTCTTGGTTCTTAGTAACCTTTTGGCTCTATTTCCCTTCCACCCCCACCATTAATGTAGAGAGCAGTGTTGGAACTGCATCTAAGTGAAATATCTAGCTTAATTAGTTAGGGGTAGTAACACCGCAATAAACAAGCTACACCCATGCTTATTTGTTTACCCAGACTATGTAATTCAGTCCTTGTTGATTGTTGTCTTTATATAGATCCACTTTTCTTCATTCCCCCTGCCGTTGAAGCAGAGAGTTATGCTGGATATGCATTGAAAGTGAAGTATCAGACTTTCTCCCCTGCCATTGAAGCAGAGAGCTATGCTGGATATGTGTGAAGTATCAGACTTTCTCCCCTGCCGTTGAAGCAGAGAACTATGCTGGATATGCATGAAGTATCAGTCTTTCTCCCCTGCCATTGAAGCAGAGAGCTATGCTGGATATGCATTGAAAGTGAAGTATCAGGCTTATTTGGTTTGGGGTAGAAACCGCCGTAACAAGCAAGCTACTCCCCGCTTTTTTGTGAATGCAAATCCTTTTTTCCACATTTCCTCTTGCCATTGAAGCTTAGAGCAATGTTGGAGTTGCATTAACCATGTGTATGTTTATTGAATAAGGGTATTATCTCCAGGTAGTAGCCGTCATTCCCGCGAGCCACCCATTCTTCATTCACGTCCTCTAGACTTTATGGATCCATAGTGTTTATCCCATGCCCCTTTGAAGTCCTTCACAGTTCTGGTCTTCACCACTTCCTCCGGAAGGGCATTCCAGGCATCCACCACCCTCTCCGTGAAGAAATACTTCCTGACATTGGTTCTGAGTCTTCCTCCCTGGAGCTTCAAATCGTGACCCCTGGTTCTGTTCATTTTTTTCTGACTTGATTAATTTCTTCGTCTCCCTCAGTTCTACCAGATATTATTCTTTGTGCTCCTCCCTTTGGGATATTTTATATTTCTTGAACGCTGTTCTTTAACCTTTATTTTGTCAGCCACCTCCTTTGAGAACCAGATAGGTTTCATTTTTCTTTTGCTTTTCTTTACTTTTCTAACATATAGATTAGTTGCCTTGGTAACTGCTCCTTTTAGATTGGTCCACTGTTGATACACACCTCTCTCGTTCTCCCAGCCTTTTAGCTCTTCCTCCAGGTACTTCCCCATTTCATCAAAGTCCGTGTTTTTGAACTGCAAAACTCAGGTCTTTGTGCTTCTTTTCCATATCCTTTTTGTGATATTAAACCATACCGTTTGATGATCACTGGTGCTGAGGTGGACGCCCACCTGGACATCAGAGACATTATCTCCATTAGTGAGAACTAAGTCGAGTATAGCTCCTTCTCTTATGGGTTCCATTACCATTTGTTTGAACAAAGCTACTTGCAGGGCATCCACTATTTCTCTACTATTATTAGATTCTGCAGATGGGATTCTCCAGTCTACATCTGGCATATTAAAGTCTCCAACAATCACCACTTCTCCCTTCTTTCCTATCTTTTGGATGTCTTCAACCAGATCTCTGTCCAGCTCTTCCTTTTGGTTTGGAGGCCTGTAAACCACTCCAATAAAAATGAATGCCCCATCTTTTTTTTTAGGTCAGCCCATAGTGCTTCTTCATTGCCCCATCTTCCTTGCTGCTCAGATGCTTGGATATTGTTTCTGACATAAAGAGCCACTCCTCCCCCTTTCCTATCCTCTCTCTCCTTCCTTAACAAGTAATAGCACTTTTTTCCCCTATAGCCAGCAAGAGTTCCTCACCATCGCATTTCCCAGGTTCTATACTACTATTCGACTCTGTATCCAATCTCTTGCTGCAGGACTCATGTGACATTTACTGTTTTGCTTTTATGTTTTTGTTTTTACTGCTCAATGAGACTTGTTAGCCAATATGTTTACATTACAATGTTAATTTTGATCTAGTTTACCCTGTTCCAAGTTCCATAACCTTGTTCTATGTAATGCCTCTAGGCAAAAATTTATGTTCTGTTTCAATGTAAACCGATGTGATCTGTATTTCATACAGGAACACCGGTATAAAAAAATCTAAAAATAAATAAATATTGCTGTATCCCAGTCATGAGATTCCGTAAACCAGGTTTCTGTGACAGCAACAACGTCTAAGTCCGCCTCCACCATTAGGGCTTGCAGATCTGGGATTTTATTGCCCAAACATAGAAACATAGAAATATAGAAATGACAGCAGAAGAAGACCAAATGGCCCATCCAGTCTGCCCAGCAAGCTTCCCTCATTTCTTCTCTCATACTTATCTGTTTCTCTTAGCTCTTGGTTCTAATTCCCTTCCACCCCCGCCATTAATGTAGAGAGCGGTGATGGAGCTGCATCCAAGTGAAATATCTAGTTTGATTAGTTAGAGGTAGTAGGGGTAGTAACCGCCGCAATAAGCAAGCTACACCCATGCTTATTTGTTTTTACCCAGATTATGTTATACAGCCCTTATTGGTTGTTTATCTTCTCCCCTGCCGTTGAAGCAGGGAGCTATGCTGGATATGCGTGAGGTATCAGTTATTTTCTTCTCCCCTGCCGTTGAAGCAGAGAGCTATGCTGGATATGCATCGAAAGTGAAGTATCAGGCACATTTGGTTTGGGGTAGTAACCGCCGTAACAAGCCAGCTACTCCCCGCTTTGTGAGTGTGAATCCTTTTTTCTTCTCCCCTGCCGTTGAAGTTATGCTGGATATGCGTGAAGTATCAGTTTTTCTTTTCCCCTGCCGTTGAAGCAGAGAGCTATGCTGGAAAGCTATGAGCATTTGTGCTCATAGCTTTCCAGCTTTCTTCGTTCAGTTTACTGCTGTTCCTGGACTCCTTTTGTGACCTCTTTAGTTGAGTTTTGTTACCCACTTTTCCCTTTGCATTTGTGCAAGGGAAAAGATTAGTGCCTCTGATGACAGAGTCATCCATTACAGTGAGCTTTTTTCTTTGGTTTCTGATCTGGAATTTCTGTATGTATTGGGTTTCTTCTCTCTTTTCAGATAACACTTCAATCTTTTTCTCAAGAACTTCTTCAGTATTTAATACAGAGAAGGCATTTTGTACTTGTTGCACTTGATACAGTGTGTGTCTCTGGATCACATGTCTAATTCTACCAGAGCCCACTGTAATACTGTTTTTTGAGTTCCTTAATGCCCTGTGTGAGTGTGGGGGGGTAGAGTTGTGGGCTGCACAGCTGACAATAACGGGTGTCTGTGGGTCACAGGTCTTATCCTTCCTGAGCCCACAGTAAATCTCTTTTTCCTTGACTTTTGGTTATTCTGTGGTAATGGGAAATTAATTCCTGAATAATGTAGAGTGGCTGAGACTTTCTTTATTGAAGCTAATTCAGCTTTAACTTCAGCCAGTTACTTTTCCAAGGTAGAGAGTTCTGAACAAATGGGGCAAGCCTTAAGTTTCCATATGATTACCCTCAATATAAAGGCTCCACAGCAGTTGCATTGGATAGTCCTCATTTTTGTATATTTGATGAATAACACTTAAGGAATTACCAAATTACCAGCCTATATAGTTGACAAATTATGTATGCAGGCAGATTATATCAGGGGTGGGTGGGTAGTGGGGCAGGGTGGGAGGGAGTTAAACAGTTACCCTTGGTCAAGGTTGTTCTCAGGACCCTGTATCTGCTATTGCGTTTGACAATAGTCTCCCCCAGATTGGCTTACTATGTTAAACTTTTTTACTTAGCTGGACAAAAGAAGCTTTAGTATTCCCTGTATTCTGGCTGAGCACAGCCCTCAAATGATCTAATTGCCTCCTGCTGGTTCTGTGAGTCTGTTGCCCAAACTGGTTAGAGCAAGGCTGTTCCAGTAATGCTTTCAGTTTTGCTTTAAAATTAACTCCACATCAATTTTTGGCCCCAATGCTTTTGAACATGTTCTGCATGCAAGCGTGTTCTGCATGCAAGCGTGCTTGCATTTTTTCTTGAAAAAACATTACCCACACAAATTAGCAGGTTAAATGTGTGAGGAGTTTTTCTGGGATAATTTTTAATAGGAATATATGTGCATACTTTCCTTTGAAAATTGGTGTTAAGGTGTGCATGTGTGTAAGTGCAAATCCCTCCCCACCCTTGGGAATGCAAACGCCTCTGCCCCACTCATTTACTTGCATCCCGTATTGGGCAGGTAATATAATAAAAGCTCAGTTCTGTGGGTGAAGCGCTGTTTTACCCGTGCAGATAGCTTTGAAAATGCCCCTTTAAAAGACTCCATTTTCAATTCGACTGAAGCACACAAAGCCCTGTTTTATGCGTGCAGGTGGTATTATCAAAACGGAATCCGGGAATCTGGGGCCAGCGTGCATAAAAGCGGGCGCACATCTCACGTCCGCTGAGGAGTGGCGTTCCGGAGGACGGAGCTGAGGCAGATAAGTGATTTTAGAAGCTTTGCGTGCAAGTTACCCCACACAAGTTACGCCCCACTTGGACCAGATGTAACTTTGTGTGAGGTCATTTGTGTGCACCAATTACCCAAAGATTTTCTAAGCAAACATATATGCCCTTAAATAAGTTTGCTTTGAAAATACTGAGTAAAGTCTGTGTGTGCTTTACTGTTATGCGGGCTGTTGGAGGGTGACTTTATAAAAGTGCATGGGGCAAGCACTGAGGATCCTAGCAGCAGCTGTTGAACTGTTTGAACTGCTGTACTCTTAACAATCAACCAATGAGTGTCGAGGGTAAAAGGAGACATTACAAGTCCTAGAAGAAATGCAGGTGACCACTTTGCTGGCTCTGTCTGGCAGAGTGCACAGGGGATGAAAGAACTCACAGATTTGGGCAACGACCACAGTAATACTGGTCACTCTGTAGTGAGACGGGGAAGGCAGTAGGGTGCTGGCTGTGAACTAAGTGGGGGATTTTGTATCTTCAGTCTAAGATGTGGAGTATGAATGAGAAAAATTACAAAACCTGCCATGGATAAGGAGTGAAATCTTACAAGTGGTCGCATACTATGGCTGGCAGTTGAAAAAAATCCGTGCAGTACAGATAGGAATAACCGGACAGACTGGGATGTGTCACTTGGTCTTTTTCTGTCATCAAAAACATTACTATATAACATGAATATATTTTATGTGGGATAATAGCACTATATATATCTGCTCCACATACAGGCTGATGCTATATCATGCGCTGAGCCTAGCGCACAGGCAAAATAAGCTCTTGGATGCGCATTTTGGATGCGCTGGGCCAACACCCAATGCAATAAGGGGATTAGCACATCCAAAACATGCCTCCAAACCAGCACATAGCTAATAGCACTCATCACATGTAAATGCATGTAGATGAGACTATTAGCTATTAACCCCCTGATGTAAAAAATCACCGTGTGCCCGATGCACACATGTTAACATGGAAAACTTAATGCCAGCCCCAGGACTGGCATTAAGTCTTTACACACTCTGAGCCATCTCAAACACCCTCCCCCCCCCCCCCCCCCCCCCCACACACACAAAGAAACAAAAAAGCCCAAAAGACTGCTTTTTTGTGGTTCCTCCTACTTAGTATCATCCCACAGGAACCATAGGAAGCAGCATGAAAAAAATATTTTTTCCGGCACTCAGGTTAGGGAAACGGACGCTCATTAATTGAGCGTCCGTTTTCCTAACTGGCGCTCAGCCACTTCTCCTGGGCGCCCGATGCCATGGACATGCTAGGGACGCACAATTTATCCCTAGCGCATCCTTTTTGGCACAACCCCTCATTTAAATAAAGCATCACGCACCCAGTAGAGGTGGCCCGGCATGCGTTAGGAGAGTGGGCGCTCAATCATGAACGCCCGTTTTACGTGAGCCAATATTACATCAGCCTGTTAGTGTATGGAACTGCACACTAAATCAAGAAATAAGCTACCATGCACAACAGTAGAGAAGCTGTCTTCAATCTGTTTTCAGAAATCCATAAAGAATGAAGGCTCAGAATCAGCATCTCTTGATATGTCAGAAACTGGGTCTGATTAGACAAAGAAACTTGTCATGCAAGTAGTTCACACGACATTGGTTTTGGTGATAGCCTCGGGCCTGCTGCTCCTTATTATCCTGGGATCTGTTGGGCTGCAGACAGGAAGTTTTTAAAGAATTGAAAGAGACGTGCCTGCCTGTGTTACCTGCACACGCAGACCACTTTTGCCTTTGATAGACACATTCCACAGTTTTTTGTGTTGTTTCAAAAATCTTCAAAACCTGTTTGACCGGCTGATATCACTGCCAGACAGTGGCAAACTAAGGGGGTGTGTGGGGATGTGGTCTTCCCCGAGTGACAGCCAGGAAGGGGGTGCCAGCCGGGAGGTTGGCGGCCTCGAGTGGATCCCATCCTGCTTGTGGTAGAAGACGAGGGAGGCCGCCAGGCTATGAGGGGTGGAAACACTGGGCGGCTGCCTAGAGTGCCACGGGTCTGGAGCCGCAATTATATAGCCTTTTCTTCTTCTCCCCCCCCCCCCACTGCGGCCCAGAAGAGGAAGTGGGGGTCTGCGCGGGCGGGAAGAAGGAAAGGTCATGCAGTCACAGCCCAAAGCAGGAGGAAGAACAACAGCGCTGCTCCCCACCACACATGCAGGAAGTAGAGCCGCACCAGCCTCCGTGCCACTTCCAGAAAAATGAAGAGTCCCCGTCTGTCGGGGGGCTAAAGGCGGAAGCTGCTGCTACTGTGCTTCTGATGAGGAGCAGGGTAGGACATGAGAGAGTATTTATGTCTGTGTGTGTGTGTGTCTGTCTGTCTGTGTGTTACAGCATGATTGTGTGTGTGTGTGTATGGGAGTGAGAGTGCATGTTTGTGTGTGAGAGAGGGAGCTGTGTGAAGGTGTGTATGTGAGAAAGAAATGGAGGAAGCTTGTGTGCAGGGGTGTGTGAAAGTGTGTGCAAGACAGAGAGGGAGCCTGTGTGAGGGAGAGGGGAACCAGAGATCACAGGGTGGGGAGAGGAAGGGGAGAGGTGGGGGGGGGGGTGGGCTGCAGGTGCCAAAGGAATTATCCATCCCGAGTGCCAAATACTTTAGGTACGCCACTGCTTCCAGAACTGCTTCCTTGCAATAATATTAGAAGCTAAGCTTCCACTGTGGCAATACCATTTAAAAAAATGCCCAAGCCTGGTCTGTGGATTTCTAAAACAGATGCATTTTCCAAAAGCACAGCTTGTATGATAAGACATTAGAGTGTAATATTCTCAAGATATATGTAGCAATCTTTCTTCAATACAACTTTGATTGTAATATGTGCTTGGGAACTCCATCTAGATGAAGAAGGCACACTCTGCTTACAGCTTCAAACTTACGCATACAGGTGTCTCTTTAACTTGCTGCTGTGCCTAGAGCTAGTGCTCGGTCTATACCGATACAGTACAGTGCACTGTTAGCCCGCGTTTGGCCGCGCGTTTTCGACACACTATTTTTACCCCTTATACAGTAAGGGGTAATAGTGCATCGAAAACGCACGGCCAACCCCCCTGAAACTAATAGCACCCGCAACATACAAATGCATGTTGATGGCCCTATTAGTTATTCCCGCGCAATACAGAAAGTAAAATGTGCAGCCAAGCTGCACATTTTACTTTCAGAAATTAACGCCTGCCTTTGTTTTCTGCCGGCACCGGGAAAGTGTACAGAAAAGCAGTTTTTCTGCTTTTCTGTACACCCTCCGACTTAATATCATAGTGATATTAAGTCGGAGGCCTCAAAATTTAAAAAAAAAATCAAAAATTAAAAAAAAAAAAAGTTTGTCGGCCAGCGACCCGCGGGTCGGAAGACAGACGCTCAATTATGCCGGTGTCCATTTTCCGAACCTGTGGCTGTCAGCGGGTTTGAGAACCGATGCCGGTAAAATTGAGCGTCGGCTGTCAAACCCGCTGACAGCCACCGCTCCTTTTACCACGGGCCCTCATTTGCATACTCGATCGCATGCCCAGGAGAGTAGCCTGGGCGCGCGTTGGGAGAGTGGGCGCTCGCCTCGGAGTGCCGGCTCTCCCACGAATTTTACTGTATCGGCCCGTGTAGTGGTTTAACAGATGTGAAATGCTGTTAGTGCTTTTAACTAAACTCTTCCATTAGCTTATAGTAGCAGGGCCTCCTACATATGCTGAGTTCAAGAGCATATGACTATACATTGTATAGGATTAGCTAAAACTTTTATTATATTTTTAGAATTTTTGTACTATCAGTGTACACAGTAAGATAAGTCACACAAGTGCATGACCTCTGATGTAATGTGTTTGCAAAGTGAGAGGGCAATAATCAAATTACCTATGTTGGTACAAACTCCATAGGTACTTTTTTGCTGTTGGGTTTGCACTAATAATCAAAGCAAATCTATGCAAGTAGCTTTGCTTTGATTATTGCTGCCAGAAATATTACCTGCAGAGATCTGAATCTGCTTTCTCTGGAGGTAATTATTTCTGTCAGAAACCATGCATGTAGATTTGATTATATAAAACCGTGTGCATCGTTGTGTAGCACACCCTCTCCCCACTCCTGGGAATGCCTTCATATAATGTGGGGAAAAATTACCCACATTATAAAATAATAATGGGTAATTTTGCCTGCATGGAGGGTGGGCAAACAAAGCCCCCATTTTTATAGGAAAAATGCCTTTTAGCTGTGGAAATAGTTTTGAAAGTTGCCTTCAATGTGAGCACGGAGAGGTTAAGGCTTCAGGTAGAAGGTGTAATCAGACCTTCTACCAAAGGGCTACCAAAGATGAAGCTCTTTAGCAATGATTTTACCTGTGCTGGTCCCCATAACTGAACCCTTTCTTGCCAAGATCAATCCAGTGCAATTCTGCTCCGCTGTCACCTAGGAAGATGGCACTCAGTTAGGAGACCTTACTTTTAATGAGCAATATTGAAATGACTGGAACTCTGCTCTCCATACTGAGTAAGCCGAGCAGCAGGAAAGTTATCCGGGGAACTGAATACTCCCAAGCACCGACACAGCTACCCAGCTAGCCCTCTGGATAATTTTATCCAGGTTAAATTTAAACCCCGCCTCGGAATGCAATGTCACTCCCTCTTTTTTATCCAGCTTTTATGCTGATACAGCATAAATGTTAAAAGCAGCGCACAGGCACACATGCACGTGCCTATGCCGGCTCGCGTAAAAGGATGCGGCCATTTTATAACACATGCGCGTATCTGCATGCAAGTTATAAAATAGGATGAATGTGCGTATATGAGTGCACAATTTTATAATGGATGCGCGCATGTGCGTACAAATGCCGCCTCTAGTGCGTAAGCGGGGGAATTTGATAAGGGATGCATGCCGACAGAATTGCCCATTTCCCCAGTTTGCTCAGGAAAGGGATAGGACTTCCTAAACCTCCTAGTTCAATAGCCTTCCTTTTACCCGGTTAATCCCCTTAAATCCCTGCTTTCTTCTTTACTTTATTTTGTTTTAGGACTGCACGCCATGCATAGAAGTACATTTACATGGTAGGGGACCCCAACGTGTGCTTTTGCGTGTATTTACATGTTGGTTTCATTGAGAAATCCAGAAACGTTCATGCCTCGCCAGATCATGCCCATGCCCCGCCCCTTTTTTGAGGACAAATTTCTGAGCGTGTAGTGGGAGAGACGCGCATACTTAGGCGGCTTTTAAAATATGCTCGGTGCACACCAGCCCGGGATACTCGCGTTTCTCCTAAGCTTTGGCGCACACAGGGCATTTAAAATTCACCTGATAATGATTAACCCCGCCAAAATGTAAATGGAGAATGGGGGGGAAATTTTGATACCAAAGATTTGTTTGGATGACTCCCAAAGTTACCTGAACAGGTCTAAGTAATTTGACTGACCAGAAATGTCGGTCTGCTTAGCTAATCAGAAAGGGGGGCAGGCATGGACCCGACGCCATAAAATGGTGTCCTGCTCGACTTCTCAGCACTTTACCATTCTTCCTCTCTCTCAGCATCTTCACTAGTTGCTGACACTGCCTCTTCATATCCCACATCTCCTCCTTCAGCCGGTGGTTTTCCTCGTTCAGCAGGTGATTGACCTCCCTCAGTTGCTTGGACTGGCTCCTCAGTTGCCTGATCTCCTCGCACAGCCCAGGTTCACAGGTTTCCATCCTGTTAATCTTTCCAAAGGACATGGATGTTATATGGCGAAGGCCACGCACAGCTCTCACCTCCCACCTCCATCCCAGACATATAAAGCCTGTATAGAAGGGCATTTGCCCATGTAAACGTCTGCTAGCTGAAAGTTACCCACCCTGTATGCAAGTAAAGGTCCGTGTGTCATGCTCAGCTTTACCTGCATTTCTGTGAAGGTGCTCCCAGGGAGCAACAAGGCAGGCAGTTTTACATCTTCAAAGTCATAAGCATTATTTCTGCTGAAAAAGTATCTGCAGAAAAAAGCAGGGTGAAAATTCCTGCAAGGGCGTTCCCTTTCAGATCTGGTGCACAGCTGGCGGGGAACTTGCATTGGCTCGCACAGCCATCACTTACACTGGAAGATATTTTAGTTCTTTAAAGTCAGGACCTCATTCTTTTATGTATTTTTAAGGCCTGGCAGTTTCTTCCTGCCTCCATTTGGCCTTTCAGCTAAGCTGGGACCGGCGTCTCCTGGAGCTACAGAACCATGAACCTTGAAATCGTCGGTTCAGTGTGCTGCGGCAGTCAAAAAAGCAAACAGAATGTTGGGAATTATTAGAAAGGGAATGGTGAATAAAACGGAAAATGTCATAATGCCTCGGTATCGCTCCATGGTGAGACCGCACCTTGAATACTGTGTACAATTCTGGTCGCTGCATCTCAAAAAAGATATAATTGCGATGGAGAAGGTACAGAGAAGGGCTACCAAAATGATAAGGGGAATGGAATAACTCCCCTATGAGGAAAGACTAAAGAGGTTAGGACTTTTCAGCTTGGAGAAGAGATGACTGAGGGGGGATATGATAGAGATGTTTAAAATCATGAGAGGTCTAGAACGGGTAGATGTGAATCGGTTATTTACTCTTTCGGATAGTAGAAAGACTAGGGGGCACCCCATGAAGTTAGCATGTGGCACATTTAAAACTAATCGGAGAAAGTTCTTTTTTACTCAACGCACAATTAAACTCTGGAATTTGTTGCCAGAGGATGTGGTTAGTGCAGTTAGTATAGCTGTGTTTAAAAAAGGATTGGATAAGTTCTTGGAGGAGAAGTCCATTACCTGCTATTAAGTTCACTTAGAGAATAGCCACTGCCATTAGCAATGGTAACATGGAATAGACTTAGTTTTTGGGTACTTGCCAGGTTATTATGGCCTGGATTGGCCACTGTTGGAAACAGGATGCTGGGCTTGATGGACCCTTGGTCTGACCCAGTATGGCATTTTCTTATGTTCTTCTTTTCCCGTATTCTTCCATCCCTCATTTTTAAACCCCTTCCTCCCTCCCATTTAGTCCAGCACTCAGCTGGGGCCACAGACTGCGACTCCTTCTGTTATTGAGTCTGGCTGCTTGGTATGTTCATTATAAAAAGGCTAGGACTCTGTCCTCCTGGGGGGTTGATGTACTAGTCCAGACTTATTGCACAAATTCTCATGTTGGATGATGCTACATAAATAATTGGTTGATAGACTATAGCTTGGTGTGAAGACAGAATACTGTATCAAATGTTAACATCTGATCATGAAAGTACGTAATACATGAAAATGTCATTAATATATTACCTGAACCCTCTAATTTGTCTTGTCGGTGTGTCTTGACTAGATAGTAAGCTCCAGGAAGCAGGGACTGCATATGTCTCGAAGTGCTAGTAAAATGCAGTTGTTTATTGTGCTCTCATGCACAGAACAGCAAAGAAAAATAAATGCAAAGAAAAAACCTAAAACTTTTTGCAGAATGAGAGGTAGAGCAATACTGATAGTAATTAGATTTAGAAAGTGTTAAGGCCGACTAAAAAATAAATTGAGAGATTTGACAGATCCTGAGATGGTTTCATTTCTTCCATGTGGCTCAGCTTGGCAAAGTGGGAGACATTGAAAGTCATGAGAAGAGTTAATCTAGAGTTAGGGATTAGATATAGAATAACAGAAAAGCTGGGAAGCTTCATGAGATGAATACCAGCAGAGTTAAAGGATAGGACAGCAGAATTGACAGCAAGAGATTCAGAACCAGAAAGACATCGCAGACAGGAAAGCGTGAGTTGTGCAGAGAATGCAATGCAGTGTGATGAACGGAATGGATTACAGAGCTGGTGAAAATATAACAAGGAAATTATAGAGGGAAATATTGAAATAGAAATGGGGCAAGGCTTTAAGAATATAATATAAGCTGGTGGTGCATGGAATAGAGAAAAAAAAAATTAGGAAAACAAAGATGAAGGCAAATTAGCAGAATTAGAAGAGACTTAATGAGCCTTGCAGTCCATATCTGCTATCAAATTCTATGGAAATAGTAAGACTGACAGAGAAGAAAGAAGAATATCTAACCCCTGGTGCACGATGGATAGGACCCAGAGGTCCAATGTAATCAAAGTCCATCAGTCTACGAATAACTGCAGATGGCCCTCCACTGGGGAATTGACACCACGGGGCAGGGGAGGCTGGCTCTTGCTCCATGGCTGCCAGTCAAAATCCTGCGATGGGGTTTTGCAGCAGGGCTGGAGTCGGACGGGGCTTATGAGGTTGCTGCGTCCTTGATTTTGCCAGAGGCCGTTGAGGCCTAGATCTAGAGACAAGTGGGTAGTACTTGCGTGGCCAGTAAAAAGGCAGCCTTGGATACTACCCAGGGGGCTTCATGCTGGGAGGTTGGGTGTTGGAAGTACTGGATGACAACTGCTGAAGGGTCTCATGATAGTCCTTCAGTTGTGCCACCACCTCCTTAATCCTGTCCCCAAACAGGTTTTCACCCATACAAGGCAAATCTGCCAGGCAGTCCTGGACCTCAGGGTGCAGATCAGAGGGGCACAGCCAAGCCATACCATGAGCCCCAGTGCCTGCTACAGCAATTCTCATGGCCGTCTCAAACACGCCATTCGCAGAGCGGACCTCATGTTTATAACACTCTAGGCCTTGCAGCACTACCCTCTGAAATTCTTCCTGAACTTGTTGCAGGAGGCATTCCCCCAATTCCTGGGCTTTTTTCCAAAGGTTCCTGGAGTACTGATCCTTATAGAGTTGGTAATAAGCAATCCTAGCCGCTAACATGGCGTCCGAGAGCATCCAGAGCTCGATGCTCATGGCCCGGAGGGGCTGAGGCATGAGCGTGAAGCCTCTTTGCCTTCTTCAATGCCAATTCCACCACCAACGATTGGTGAGGGAGCTGTCGGCGTTCGAACGTGGTGGTAGGCTGGACCAGATAAACTGCGTCCATTTTGCAATTCACAGAAGGAATGGAGATGGGTATTCTCAGAGTCAGGTTACCAGCTCCTTAAAGATGTCATGGACTGGGACAGCCACCACCTCCTTCAGGGCATCCAGGAATTGCAGAATCTCCAGCATCTTGTGCCAAGAGTCCTGCTCCATTAATAACTGGAAAGGCACTGATTTGCCATGGCCTTAATGAACCCCGTGAAGGAGAGATCCTCCGGGGGAGATTTCCACTGCTCCTCTGGAGGAGAGGGCTCCGAGGGTAAATTCTCCAATTCCTCTGTAGAGGAAAAGGATGCCTCCCCTTCCCAGGGGTCATAAGGACTCTCCCCTTCACTTTGCATGCCCGGAGACACAGGGAGGCTGAGCACCCAACCGCGCCCTAAGCAGGGAACCAAGAGCACTGGAAGAGCTTGGGGCCGTATGAGCGCCGATGGATCCGCCAGCTTCAGAAGTGCAGGGGCACCGATGGTACCAAAGGTATTGTTCCGAGGGTCCCGGGAGAGCCAGAGGATGGCAGGGTGCCATGCGCAAGCAGGGCACACTGGAATGGGAACCAGTGGTGGCATCCTTGATGCTCCTTGGGCCACGAAGGAGCTTGGGGTATTGGAGCTGGCTGCATCGGCAATACACTGAGCAGCATATCCAGCCACTCTAGGAGAGGTACTAGCACCATTGGAGTTGGCTCCTGTGATGGTGGCGGTCCCAGTGGAACCAGAGGCTCGATGACCTATAGGGTCTGGCCGACTCCCAACCACACATGCCTCTCCAACTCCTCCTCAAAAGCTGCAGAGGATAAAATGGCTTGAGGAGGAGGAGGCAGCGGGATCAGAGCATCCCTCGAGACATGGGGAGATACTGAGCCCTCCACCAGTGCCGGTGGAGGCTGCTGAGAGTCCTCTGAAGGTCATGAGGGAGTCGCATGTTCCCTCCGAGACCGCTTCGGGGGAAGCACCGATGCGGTCGATGGCTGCCCGTGGTCCGACTTGGAGGAAGATGAGTGGTGGAGATGTTTTCTCAACTTCTCCCGATGCTCACCTCGGTCTTCACTTGGAACCAACGGTGACGGAGAACAACCGAATCTAGAATGGGAAGACATGAAACATGCTTGGTCCCCCGCCCCTACCTCGGGACCAAGGGGGTCATCTGGGCACAAAGATCGCAACCATGAACATCGTGCGATGCCCTCAGTCAGAGGACACAGACCTCATGAGGGTCTATGATGGACATAGTCTAGGGGCACTGGGGTCACAGGCGAAAGCTGGATGATGTCATGGCAAAAAGAACATGGCGCATGATCAATGGCCGGCAGCCACTGGCGGGCGACACCGTTGACAATTGACAACGAGAACCCAGGAAACTTACCAAGACCATAGGGAAGAAAACTCGGAGGAATGCAGAGGGACCCGACGCAACACTGGCAATGAAAAAACTGCAAAGAAACAAGCGTGAGCTCCATGACTGCAAGGCAAAAGGTTTGCGGAAAGGAATAGACTGAAGAGGGACCCCACATTAACACTTAGTTAGTGGCATGCTGGACATGCTCAGTTTTCCATGTTGGGCTCCATCTGATGATGTCACCCATGTGTGAGTTCTACCATCCTGCTTGTCCTTGGAGAAAATCTATTATAAATGCATAATGGAATTGTATGTGTGCACCTGTAAGGGGTGTTTGTGTTTGTGAAAAGCTGTAAGGTTTGCCTAGGATAACTAATATCTTTCCCTTGACCATAGGTTCCGTTTGGGGGAGGGTGTCAGATTTTAAAAATAAGACTGCTGGAGGGAGCTGGACTTTTTTTCATGGGCCCGGGACAGAGACTGAATGAATCGAAGGCAGGGAAATGGAGGCAGCACAGTAATTGTTTGCACAGGGCAGCAAAAAAGCTAGCACTGGCCCTGTACTCTCTCATCACACCTTCCCTCTTCTCTTTCTTTCTCTCTCTCTTTCAGTATAAAAGCTGCAAAATTTTCTGTAATATAAACTTTGTAGCAAGCTTATATCTTATATAAGAACATAAGAGCATAAGATATACCTTACTGAGTCCATCAAGCCCAGCATCCTGTATCCAACAGTGGCCAATCCAAGTCACATGTATCTGGCAAGTACCCAAACATTAAATTAAATTCAGATCTATTATTTTATTCAATCAGAAATTTACACATGCTGAATTCATACATACTACATACATATACTCATATTGACTTCACATTTTTCCATGTTATTCATTGATTTATTAACTGCTTGTTTATTAACGGTTAAATATCATACACTATTTGCTTCAATTAATTTATTCAATGTAAAAACTTTGCTTACTTAGATTTGTTCAATGTAAAAACTTCTTTTATTATGTTCTATGTTCTATGTAAACCGCTATATTTTTTAGCGATAGTTACTGTTCTTTGTAAACCGGGGTGATATGTATACTATACAGGAACCTCCGGTATATAAATCATTTAAATAAATAAATAAATAAATAAATAGATCTCAAACTACTATTGCTTATTAAATAACAAGCCGTTAAGCCCGTTAAAACGGGCTACATCCCTCTGTCTCTCACCTCCCCCTCATTCTCTCTCCCCTCACTCTTCACCACCCCCTTCCTCACCCACTCCTCCCCACCCTCCCTCTCCTCTCACTCAGTCCCTCCCTCCCACTCAGTCTCACTCACTCCCTCCCCCCTCTCTCCCTCCCTCTCACTCACTGTCCTGTCACTCCCTCCTCTCTCTCCCCCTCCCCTCTCTCTCCCTCAGTCCCACTCCCTCCCTCAGTCCCACTCACTCCCTCTCACTCAGTTCCCCCCTCCCTCTCACTCAGTCCCTCCCCCTCACTCAATCCCTCCCTCCCACTCAGTCCCTCCCTCTCACTCAGTCCCTCCCCCCAGTCCCTCCCCCTCACTCAATCCCTCCCTCCCACTCAGTCCCTCCCTCTCACTCAGTCCCTCCCCCCAGTCCCCTCCCCCTCACTCAATCCCTCCCTCCCACTCAGTCCTCCTCTCACTCAGTCACTCCTCCCCCCTCTCTCCCTCTCACTCACTCAGTCCCCACTCACTCTCCCCTCAGTCCCACTCCCCTCCCTCTCTCTCCCAGTCCCACTCCCACTCCCTCCCTCAGTCCCACTCACTCCCTCTCAACTCAGTCCCCCCCCTCTCCCTCTCACTCAGTCCCACTCCCTCCCCCCCCCAGTCCATCCCCCTCACTCAATCCCTCCCTCCCACTCAGTCCATCCCTCTCACTCTCTCTCCTCCGTCCCTCCCTCCCACTCAGTCCGTCCCTCCCTCTCTCTCTCTTCTCCCTCCCTTGCTACTGGCCGCTACCGCCGTCGCTACCGCCGTCCGCTACCGCCGCCGCTCGCTACCGCCGCCGCCCGCTGCCGGTACCGCCGCCGCCCGCTGCTGCCACTGGACGCCGCCATTTTTTTTCTTAGCGTCAGACCGACGTGCTCGCCCGCACATGCGCGGTAGAGCTGGTCTCTACTGCGTATTTGCGGCACGTCGGTCAAGCTTCGTTTATAGGTATTGATAGTAGTTTATGGATTTTTCCACTAGGAACTTATCCAAACCTTTTTTAAACCCAGTTACACTAACTGCAGTAACCACATCCTCTGGCAATGAATTCCAGAGCTTAACTACGTGCTCAGTAAAAAATAATTTTCTTCGGAAAGGGGCGGATCCAAGATGGCCGCTCAATAGATCTGCTTAGCGTCAGCTCTCTTGGGTGTACAAGTTTGTTTTTCTTGCTATAATGTTTCCTATGATGGGAAGAAAGCGAAAGCCTAGGAATAAACCTTTCCCCATGGTTCCTCCGACAACTCCTGTCTCCGGCCCGATGGATGCCCACGTTGTGCGCAGCAACTTGGTATCGGGGCTTCAGCCGTTGGAGAGTGGGGGAGGGGAATCTGAGCTCCCCTCTCTCCTAGGCTCTTTATCACCACTCAGCCCCGCCGAGGGAACACTGCCGGATAATCCTGCCACCACGAGAGGGGCCCTAGAGTCGAGGGAGACACCACCAGACCAGAGTGCCGGTGAGCTGAGCCCTGGGGGGGCACGACAGGGCAGTGGTAGCTGCAGTGAGCCCAGAGTTTCAGCAAGGGCAGTCTGGTTTGGGAGGAGATGTATTATTGGAAGGGACTGCTGGCAATGCTGGGGAACCCCTTTCTGTGACAATGCCTAGTGTGAAAAGACCTACAGTATTCTCCCTTGAGACAATTTGGGAAGCCATTGTGGAAATGAGAACTTCTATCTTGCAACAATTATTACCAGTTATTGCTAAATCCAAAGAGATGGATATCTCTTCTATCCCTTCTATCCTAGGCAAACCTTCAGAGGACATTGAGGTGCTGTCTAATGCAACACTAGTATTGGAACAAGTCACTTCTATAAGAGATCAAGTAAATGGAATACAGCAAGTACAGTCAGTAATGACTAAAGAAAGGAATAATTTGGCTTTCAAAACTGGAAACCTGGAAAATATGGTCAAGAACAGAAACCTGAGATTTATAAATTTTCCTCAAATACCTCTAACCCCTCCTAGGGAAATGTTTAGGAGGTATCTTATGGAAATCCTTCAGATCTCAGAAAATACGATTCCACCAATATCCAAGATTTTTTACTTGCCAAAGTTTAGAAGAAGGGGAGAACAAAGTGAAGAAATAGTACCTTAATACCGGTTCGTGAACCAAGCATGAATATTTCTGCAGTTTTGGAGACGTCCAATTCAGAGTTAGCGGTTCCTGCGACACTTATAGTGACTTTAGCACTTGAACCAGACAAGGAATGGCTAATGAGACTCTGTTTCAGGAATCAGACTGAGTCTTTTCTACAATGAAGAATCAGAGTGCTCCCTGATGTCTCACGAGAGACTCAAAAAAGGAGAAAATCTTTTCGCCTGTTGAGGCCGCAGATCTTGCAAATTGGGGGTGTTTTTTTCTTAAAGTTCCCATGCAAGTGCATGATAAAGTATATAAATAATACATATGTATTCTATGATCCCCCACAGTTAACCCAGTTTTTGTTAGTGATTACCCCTGTGACGCCAGTAAAGTCCAGCCCAAATACACTATGTTCCCCATAGATAAAATATGGTTGCTGTTTGTCTATTGAGATTTCTTGGTTAAAAAAAAAAAAAAAAAAAAAAAAAAGATTGCTTTAGGTTGGGGCAAGGTCCGCTCCCTTATATGAGGACTATAATTGAGAAAGGAATAACGTTTCCCTTGATGATTTCTTTTATAAGTGTAATTAATCCTACTCTCAATATTTCTGTTCAAGATTTGTATCTAGTAATTTTTGAAAATGCATAAATAAAAAATAAAAATAAAAAAAAAAGAATTTTCTTCAACTTGTTTTAAATGAGCTACTTGCTAACTTCATTGATTACCCATTAGTCCTTCCATTATCTGAGAGAGTAAATAACCATTTTGCATTAACCCATTCAAGTCCTTTCATGATTTTGTAGACCTCTATCATATCTCCACTTAGTTGTCTCTTCTCCAAACTGAACAGTCTTAACTTCTTTAGCCTTTCCCCAGAGGGGAACCATTCCATGCCCCTTCAGTACGTCATGCACATCTCGACTGCACTAAGGATCGTGCCTTTTCAATTGCCAGTCCTATGTTTTGGAACTCTCTACCACTTCAACTTTGTAATATTAATAGCACAAAGGAATTCAAGAAAGCCTTAAAAACTTAATAGTTCAATCAAGCATTTCAAGATTTAAAGCAGGGGTCGGGAACCTTTTTGGCTGAGAGAGCCATGAACGCCACATATTTTAAAATGTAATTCCGTGAGAGCCATACTAACTACAACCCCCCAACCTCCTGCCTCCCCAAGACCTACCAAATTAATTTACTACAACCCCTTACTCTCCTGACGCCCCCCAAGACCTGGCCCTCACTATGTCACTGGGGTCGACCAATGGTAGCCCCTGTGACTTTTAAAGGGCAAAGGTCTCATCACTCCAAATTATTTTGTAAGCAGTGGCATAGCCATGGGTAGGCTTGGGTGGGAAGTGGCCCACCCACTTTGCACTCAGGCCCACCAATTGTATTTCTCGGTGCATAGAAGAGGAAGCCCATCATGGGGGTTATCCCATATGGCCCGAGAAGAGGACGCCTGATGCAGGGCCGTTGCAGAGGTAATCTTGCGTGGCCCAAGAAGAGGACGCCTGACGTAGAGCCGTTGCGGAGCTCATCCCTTGCAGCTTGAGAAAGAGGCCTGTCATAGCAAGGAGGCCCAGGAGAGAGGAAGAGCCCTGATATAGTATATGGGAGTGAGAAGCCTGTGTGTATGTGAGAGAGCATGGACATATGAAGCCTGTGTATGTGCTTGACAGAGCATGGGAGTGAGAAGCCTGTGAGTGTGTGTGTGCATGAGAGAGAGTATAGGAGTGAGAAGCCTGTGTGTGTGTGTTCATGAGAGAGAGCATAGGAGTGAGAAGCCTGTGTGTGTGTGTGTGTTCATGAGAGAGAGCATAGGAGTGAGAAGCCTATGTTTCTGTATGTGCGTGTACACATGAGAGAGAGCATGGGAGTGAGAAGCCTGTGTGTGTGTGCATGAGAGCGAGCATAGGAGTGAGAAGCCTGTGTGTGTGTTCATGAGAGAGAGCATGGAAGTGAGAAGCCTGTGTGTGTGTGTATACATGAGAGAGAGCATGGAAGTGAGAAGCCTGTGTGTGTGTGTATACATGAGAGAGAGCATGGGAGTGAGAAGCCTGTGTGTATGTATAAGAGACGGCATGGAAGTAAGAAGCCTGTGTACATGTATATGAGAGAGAGAGATCATGGTTGGGAGTGAAAAGCCTAAGGGGTAGATTTTCAGAGCCCTGCTCGCCTAAATCCGCCCAAAACCGGGCGGATTTAGGCGAGCAGGGCCCTGCGCGCCGGGAAGCCTATTTTACATAGGCCTCCCGGCGCGCGCAGAGCCCCGGGACTCGCGTAAGTCCCGGGGTTCTCGGAGGGGGGCGTGTCGGGAGCGTGTCGGGGGGCGGGCCCGGTCGTCGCGGCGTTCCGGGGGCGTGTCAGCAGCGTTTTGGGGGCGGGTACGGGGCGTGGCTACGGCCCGGGGGCGTGGCCGCGCCCTCCGTACCCGCCCCCAGGTCGCGGCCCGGCGCGCAGCAGGCCCGCTGGCGCGCGGGGATTTACGTCTCCCTCCGGGAGGCGTAAATCCCCCGACAAAGGTAAGGGGGGGGTGTAGACAGGGCCGGGCGGGTGGGTTCGGTAGGGGAAGGGAGGGTAAGGTGAGGGGAGGGCAAAGGAAAGTTCCCTCCAAGGCCGCTCCGATTTCGGAGCGGCCTTGGAGGGAACGGGGGGAGGCAGCGCGGCTCGGCGCGCGCAGGCTATACAAAATCGATAGCCTTGCGCGCGCCGATCCAGGATTTTAGTGGATACGCGCGGCTCCGCGCGTATCTACTAAAATCCAGCGTACTTTTGCTTGAGTCTGATGCGCAAGCAAAAGTAGGCTGATCGCGCTTCTTTTAAAATCTACCCCTGTGTGTGTATGTGTGAGTGAGAGAGAACACGGGAGTGAGAAGCCTGTGTGTCATGTTTGTGTGTGTGTGTGAGAAAGAGAGCATGCAGGAGTGAGTCTGTATGTGTTTCGGAGAGACAGAGCATGTGGAGAGGAGAGCCTGTGTGGTGTGAAAAAGAGAGAGTGAGTATGTGGGTGTAGAGAACCTTTGTGAGTGTGAGAGAGCATGTGGGTTGAGATGGAGTATGTGGGTGTGAGATCCTGTGGATGTGAGAGAAAGCAAGCATGTAGGAGTGGGAGCCTGCATGTGAGAGAGAGAGCATTTAAGAGTCTCAGCTTGTGTGTGCGGGAGTGGGAGCCTGCATGTGAGAGTGGGAGCCTAGGTAAGAGAGAGTGTGTGGGAGTGGGAACCTCTATGAGAGAGGATGTGATGGAGAAGAAAGAAGAAACAGAATAAGAGTCCTTGAAAAAGAAATTAGGATAAGACAGACAAGGGGAAAAAAAGAGACTATGACCAGCTGATTAGAAAAATAAGATCAGACAACGAAGGTAAAAAAAAAATTATTTTGCCTTTCAGCAATTGAAATATGCCATCTTTGGGAATGTGCATTTTTTATATATTTGTATTTTACTTTTTCTTCAGTATTCCACTGTTCACAGAGTCTGTTTTTTTGGGGGGTTTCCATTTCAATCGTGTCTGCATGTTTCTGTTTCTAATTTATAGTTTCTTATTCGTATTAGGTAATCAGCTAATTTATAGTTTCTTATTCTGTCTGTGTTGCGCATTTGTGACAGAGGTGCAGTATTTCGGCTAGCATGTAGTTTCTGTGTAGGGATTTGTAGCAGGCTGAATTGTTTGCCCAATAGGTCGTATATTAGTTTTCTAGGTCCTGGTGTAATGTTTGCCTTGCTGCCTTTTCATAGTTAAGGTTGCTTCTGTTTGAGTCCTGAGAGTTATTGCTGTTTATGGTATGGCAAGGTTCTACATGGTTTTTTATTATTTTTTTGTAGGGGTTGCATTACTTCATAAAGTGTTTGACAGTGGAGGGAGTTTGTTTTGCAATTACTGAGGTGACACCAGAATCTGAATATATATTTTTTGCATATTGGGTTATAATATGAACATCATCAAAATGATCAGAGGTACATATATATTAAAATAACATTTATTTCCACAATCACCTAATAATTTTTTATTAACATTCTTATACAAACTATCTTTTGAAAGATCTTCTTCATACCCCCAGCATGTAGTGTTTTCAACAACAACCTATCCAACAATCTTAATAATTAAAGCATAATCATACCCCCCAATCGACGCTCACACATTCCCAACCACTCATACCATAATACACTCATACACACTCATTAATACGTTTCATTATCCCAAATAAAATTACATGTAGTAAGAGAACAAACCCCCACTACAGTAAATTGTGCCACACAATACAATATGGAAGTAACCCAAAATCCACAATAAGGTTCAATAATAGCAATGACAACACAGTATCAGTAGATTGAATTCCCAACTTCAATTGGTTTAACTCATACGGCTCCCGATGATGATTTTTATGTGATATATTCAGAGGATCTGCACACATTAGGGCGGATTTTCAGAGCCCTGCTCGCCTAAATCCGCCCAAAACTGGGCGGATTTAGGCGAGCAGGGCCCTGCGCGCCGGGAAGCCTATTTTACATAGGCCTACCGGCGCGCGCAGAGCCCCGGGACTCGCGTAAGTCCCGGGGGTTCTCCGAGGGGGGCGTGTCGGGGGCGTGTCGGGGGCGTGTCAGGGGTGTGTCGGGGGCGGTCCCGGTCGTCGCGGCGTTTTCGGGGCGTGTCGGCAGCGTTTTGGGGGCGGGTACAGGGGCGTGGCTACGGCCCGGGGCGGTCCGGGGGCGTGGCCGCGCCCTCCGTACCCGCCCCCAGGTCGCGTCCCGGCGCGCAGGAGGCCCGCTGGCGCGCGGGGATTTACGCCTCAACAAAGGTAAGGGGGGGTGTAGACAGGGCCGGGCGGGTGGGTTAGGTAGAGGAAGGGAGGGGAAGGTGAGGGGAGGGCGTTAGAGGATTCCCTCCGAGGCCGCTCCGATTTCGGAGCGGCCTTGGAGGGAACAGGGGTAGGCTGCGCGGCTCGGCGCGCGCCGGCTATACAAAATCCATAGCCTTGCGCGCGCCGATCCAGGTTTTTAGCAGATACGCGCGGCTCCGCGCGTATCTACTAAAATCCAGCGTACTTTTGTTTGCGCCTGGAGCGCAAACAAAAGTAGGCTATTCGCGCTCCTTTTAAAATCCGCCCCATTTTGTATTTACCTTACTGGGTTATAATATAAACCATCCTAGTTCTGCTCTGCACCCATTGCAAGTCTTAAGTTCTTATGATTCTTATGATTATTGCTGTTTTATTGTAATTAAGATATAATTTGCATTTTTGGAAAGAGTCTTCATAAAAGAATACATTGATATTTGTTTTATTACATGATTGGATCTGATGTTTCTGTGAAGTTTTCTTTGTTTACTTTTTATATGATACTGTTGTGTGTTTATAAACTGCAATACTTGTAAAATAAATTAATACAGATCAATAAGCTATTTTTAATCTTGGTAAGTGATTGAAACAAAATATTTTAAAGCGTCACTCCCGATGCATGATGGCTTCTGCAGACTACAAAGAAATCCATTGTCGGGTGCATTATTGATGAGAACAACTAATAGGGCTCAAACCTATATGCCTACTGCCCACCCATGTTAACCTTAGGCCCCCCCCAAAAAAAATTCAATTCTGGCTACGCCACTGATTGTAAGTGGGCTGTTTTTTGGCGGCAGTGCTGCAATGGCTTTTTTATTGGCAACTCTACCATGCAGCCCATTTTTGTCCAAGTATCTCCTTATTGTGCATGCTGAAACATCCACACCCAGTAGAAGTTGCTTGTGGGTTTTTCTTTGCATCCTGACAAATTTTCCTGGCAGTTATGTCTGAAATCTTTCTTGGTCTGCCTGACTGTGGCTTGGTATTAACACAACCCATATTTTTCCACTTCTTGATCAGAGTTTGAACAGTACTGATTGGCATTTTCAAATCTTTGGATATCTTTTTATATCCTTTTTCTGATTTATAAATTTGAACTACTTTTGCTCGCAGATCCTTTGACAGTTCTTTTGCTTTATCCATGCTTCAGTAATCACCAAAGTCAGTACAGCCCAGGATGAAATGCACAAGGGATACCTATCCTTCATTGCCATTTCAACCTGTGTGTGCCAACTTGAGTATATATTATCAGCCCAAACATTCAAGGGCATGCAAACTTTTGAACAGGATCATTTTATTATTTCTCTTATTCCCATGGTTTTTTTAATGATTGTGCTATTTTGTGATGCATAATAGTTTAAATTGAACACATTAAAAATAACAGATGTGTTTTGTCTGATTACTCATGTTTTCTTACAATACTATACATCTTACAAACTCTGCCAGGGGTCTATAAATGTATGAGCACAACTGGATATATTCCCTTTCATGAACTAAAAGCACATTGAGATGAGTTAGAAAAAGAAAAAATGAAATGTGAACAAGAGAAGCCCACATTACAGTTAGAGCGAGCAAATTGAAACTTGATTTGCTAACAGCCCAGGACAGATGATTATGTAAAACTAATTGAAACCATATGCTTAATGTGTGTTTTGTGATTCCTTACAGAGTAGTCCTAGCCCTGAATACAAAGCATTCACTGGTCATTGCTCAAAGTTCTGCGAGTAGCACCTTTTGCCTGCTTGGGAAGGGGAAAGTCCAAGTTTATGGCTTAAATCAATTAGTATGTCATCAACCAGCTAAACTGAAGATATCCAAAGCTCCTGCTTCCTGCAGCTATAACGTGCACAGGGGCTTTGCGGCCCTCATAAATTGAAAAGTCCAAAATTGTAGCCAGTTCCTATTTTGCATTCTTCAGCTGTGAGGGTTTTCCAAGCAGCTGTCCCCAGAATAGAATCTTTTCTCAAATCATGGTAAACAAGGATCTGAAAATCCACTGGCACCCAAACTGTGCCACTTTTAAATCTTAATTTTAGCCAACCAGACCCTTGCAAGTAACACAACACTCTACCTCAGCTGCCTCCTCATCCCTTACATGCCTTCCTAGCGTCACACAAGCTTGTTTAGCTGTCCCAGCACTCAAGGAACTACTCCTTGTAAGCACCAAAAAAGGACCTTTGGAGGTGCATTCCCAACCCTGGGGAACATCAGACAAGCCCCAGACCTGCCAGCCTTTAGAAAGCTGCAAGCGTGGCTCTTTCAAACATCCAAAATGCAGAGGTGAAAGCTAAACACTTCTAAAACTTGTAAATACTTCCCCGCTTCCTTTGTCTTCCTTAACCAAGCTTTTCTTTCACTCCAAATGTAAATGTTAAGTATCAATTTATTAAATCCAGTGCATAGCTTCCACGTTTCCTGGATAGGGATCCAGTGAATGCTAGAAATGTAAACATTAGCTATCATCCTAGAAGCCTCTAATTCTACTATATATTGGTCTAGGTCTTTCTGTCTATTCTATAACACACGACTACCATCCCTGACAGTTTGAATGTTTATAACTTTATAATTCCTATGTTTGAACTTTCTATTGCCAATATAATTCTGGAAATGATGAATTTTAACTTGCTGTAGCACGCTTTGAATTCTTCAGCTGGAAAGACGTGAAAGAATAAGAAATGATGATGATGATGGTGAAAGCAAACGTGCTCAGAAGTAATAAATGAATGCAAATCTGCCATATTTCCTGCTGTTAAGATGCCACTGCTCCTCCGGCACCTGTCTGTCTTTACTCCATTTTTACTGCAGATTTTCACATTACATTTTTAACACATGGTTTTACTCATGGTCAGTTTGCATGCCATTAGCTTGCTGCATCCCATCTTAATGTATTTTTTAACGCATGCGTAAAAGAAAACCCATGCTAAAAATAGCATAACTTTCAATATGGGTTTTATTACATCAGCCTTGAAATCAGCCTGTAAATCCAAGTTTATTTATTTAAAATGTCTTATTAAAGGCTTTCCGGACTCAGAAAGAGTTTATCTATTTTGTAACATGACCAAAATCTGAAGTCTGTACCTTTTCCTGAAGGCAATTCACCTCATCTTTAGAATCTTCTATTTTCTGGAAATATTCGGCTTTTAGTTTTGCTATCTCATTATTCTGCTGTGAAATGTCCTCATCGGCTTTTGCTAATTCCAGGACAGCACTTTCATTGGCCTCCTGAAGATCATTGATCTGACTTTTTAGATTTGCTGGAATGCAAAGACACCCACAGGATTAATAGGCAGAAATACAAAAGGGGAAGATTTGGGGATTAGATTAGAAACATAGCTTTGGAAGAAGCATGCATTAGAACAGTGCAGAAAGTGATATTATATGCAGGGGAAAAAGAACAGGGCTGGCTGGGCTACACTTCAGATGCTTGGCATTCTGCTAAATTAAAGCTGGAACCTCCTCAGCTGTTCTAGAGACTAAGTATGGATAATATACTAGTAAGGATCCCTTTGCAATGGGCAGGATTCAGCAAAATTCAGGACTTACAAAAATTCAAACAGAAAGGTATTCACTGAATTCAGCAAACAAAAATAATCAAGTCTCTGAGCAGGAACTATGAGCATTACAAATTTAAAATGCTGCAGCAAGGATACTTACAGGCATGAGGAAATACAAAAATACAACACCAGTGCTCAAGGATCTCCATTGGCTCTCAACAGAATGACAGGTGAAGTATAATAATTCATAGACTTTTAGAGGTTAATATTCAAAAGCCATTTAGATAGATAACTGTGATCAGCCCATAGGGCTGTCCTAAAGTTAGCCGGTTTGACATAACTGACTAACTTTATGGTAGCCAGTGATATTCAGTGGCATGGCCGCACCGCTGAATATCCCCATTAAGTTAGCTGGATAGCTATATCTGGCTAACTGAACTAGCCGCTCCGAGGCTGAATATTGACCTCTTAATTAACATAAATTATGTTAATTAAGAGGTCCCTTACCGACACCATCATCAAAGGAATGGATGCTGGTAACTCCTATCTCATCGCTATGCTAGATATATCCGCTGCCTTTGACACTGTAGATCACAACATCCTCATCAACACACTCATCGGTATAGGAATTTCAGGTACTGCTCTCTCCTGGATAAAATCCTTCCTCCAAAACCGCACCTACACAGTCCTCACCGACAACTTCACCTCCCCCCCCATTAATCTCAACTGTGGCGTCCCCCAAGGATCCTCCCTCTCTTCCACCTTGTTTAACATCTACATGCTCCCCCTTACAAACCTCCTCTCCAACCTTGGGATTACACACTTCATCTACGCAGATGATGTGCAGATCCTCATTCCTTTCACTAATTCTGCTCTCACTGCTCTCCAAAAATGGAACACTATTCTCGCTTCCATAAACCAACTCCTCACTGACATGCACCTAGCCCTCAACCCGCAAAAAACTGAACTCCTCTTCATCTCCTCTAGACATGCCCCCACACCCTCCCCCTCCACCCTCCAACCCTCTAACTTTCTCTCTGATACAAGAAACCTAGGTGTCATACTTGACAACCAACTAACCTTCAAACCATATATCAAATCCATCCTTAGCAGCTGCTACTTTAAACTACAAACCCTCAAAAAACTCAAACCCCTCCTCTACTTCTCTGACTTCCGCACAGTACTCCAATCTATAATTTTCTCAAAAATTGATTACTGTAACGCACTCCTACTGGGACTCCCTGCTACCTACATCAAGCCTCTACAACTCCTTCAAAACGCTACTGCACGCATCCTCACCAATGCCAAAAAGAAAGACCATATCACTCCCACCCTCTTTAACCTCCACTGGCTTCCTATCCACTCACGAATTTTATACAAAACCCTTACCCTCATCCACAAAAGCATAATTAACGAACACTACAACTGGCTAAACCCACCCTTCACCCTTCGTACCTCCACAAGACCTACCCGCTCCTCTCTCCGTGGAACTCTTATCCCTCCTTCCACAAAATCCACTAGACTCATCTCCACCACCAACAGGGCCCTCTCCCTCGCAGGCCCTTCCCTCTGGAATTCCATGCCTCTTGACCTACGCATTGAAACCTCCACTCCCACCTTCAAAAAGAAACTCAAAACCTGGCTCTTCCTCCAAGCATACCCCCAATCATCATCTTTACCTACTAACACCTTAACCCTACCACCTTCCCGTACTAACACCCCCTCCACTGGACCTACTCCCACACCCTCTAAGGAATTACAAACCCCACACCTTACCTCTAGCACATAATATATGACACATAGCTCTACCGTACCCATCTTTTCACCTCAAATACTGATTTACTACATGCTTATACAATTTTGTATATAACCTATGTATATGTCAATAATATAACCTATGTCAATTTGTCAATGTATATAGATGTCAATAATATAACCTATGTATATGTCAATAATCTCTCGACCCCTGTACATATTACTCCTTTTGTACCTGTGTTCACCCTCCCCCCGCCCCCTCCCCTGTCTCGACCACCCCTACCCCTCCCTCCACAAGTTTGCTAGTTATTTGCTCTGTTTCTGAGTGCATGTTAGACACTGTTCCTTGTAAAGGCTTTGCCTATATATCCATTGTTGTAAGTTATCTGTAAACCGGCACGATGTGCAAACGGTTGCCGGTATATAAAATTAAATAAATAAATAAAATAAAGGCACAATGGATAAGTGCATTATTTTGGATTTACGTTCCATCGTGTGCACTGAGGTCAGGGAACAAACATTTCCTGGAGATTCCATCTTTTAGGGTCGTTGACCTGTCCGAGGCACATGACTGTGCCTTTTCGATGGCAGGACTGATTTTCTGGAACACTCTGCCAGAGTTGTTGCACTCATTAACAGACCCTAAGCAATTTAAGAAAGTACTAAAATATTTCTGTTTCGGAAAGCATTTGGGCAAGATTGAGTATAAGGAATAGCCACTGTTTACCAGCATTAGTAACATGGGATCTATTTAATGTTTGGGTATTTTCCAGGTACTTGTGACTTGGACTGGCCACTGTTGGAAACAGGATACTGGGCTTGATGGACCCTCGGTCTGACCCAGTATGGCAACTTCTTATGTTCTAAAGAATACATCCCAGCCTATGAGAGAGGATCATTGGGATGATGTAAAATTTGTTTTGTTTCTAGGGGCAACCTTGCTCTTTTTGGTAGCAAAGGGTTTTAATTTGCAAGATGATGTTGCGTATTATGCTTTTTGTTATTTGTATCGTGTAGTCTTTAATGGTTTATTAGAATCCTGATGCATTTTTAACAGGTGATGTTTTATGTCGTTTATTTGTTATGTTTTAATAGTTTTTTCTTTTATTATATTGTATCTGACTGTTTTATATTGGTGTGTATTTTACATTTGATGTGTTAATTATTATGAATGTACACATGGAATCTGCTATGTATTCTGGAATAAGCAAAATATACATTCAATAAATACATAAATTAATAAATAATAAATACATGGATCCAGAATTCAAAAATGGAACTTGGAAATGTCACAAACGCCATTTACAGGGTGCTACAGGATGCCCCCTGCTATGAGCCAATTGATATATTATCTGTTTCATTTATGTAAGCATCAGCCTCATTATCCCTTTTTTGTTCTGCATCTTTCCCAGTGATCTTGTGCTTCTCTAGAACAAGATAGAGGAACCACACTAAGCATGCTCACACCCTGATGTCATGTAGCCCAAAATAACTGCCCACACTTCAATCCAAAAACTCTTCATCCAATCAGACCAGTCCAGACCAGTGGGTTATGCACGCCAACCAGCAGATGGAGACAGATCAATAAGCTCACGGATGTTACTCCTTAAATACTTCCATGCTGCCACCAGTCTGCCAGTGTCTCTGACTCCAGCAGATGGTAGGCAAGCATATTCTGTGCTGTGGACTTAACACTGGTAGTCTGAACAGGGAAGGCTTTCTGAGCTATCAAAAAAGAAAAAGAGGATAGGAGCTCCAGAGATGAAAGCCTTACGCTCCCTCTCTCTGTTGAGCAGTTCAGAACCAAGGTGCTTGGGGTAACTTGCCACCTTCCCTTATTCTTAAGAACATAAGAACATGCTTGAAGAAGTGAGCACAGGAAGCAGATCTGATATTGGGTGCTCAGCACTCACAACTCACTTCTCCACACCCTCTTATATTTCTGGCTGTCTTCTAGACCTAGCTAAGCCCACTTTTGGAGTAATCCATGGAACACAAGAGTCAATAATCATAATCAGCTAGGGCAGAAGGAAAATCAGTGAGTTTAGTGCAGAACAAATAAAAACTTTGAAAGGTTAATGACTCTGCATATCAATGATATTTGTAATGTATATATAGTTTGTTTATACCATGTGACTGTTTTATTTGTTTTAAGGTTTTGTGTGTCTTATGTTTTATGTTTTAATATTAAGGTTGCTTACTCTGTAATCCACTCTGAACAATGTGTTGGAAGAAGCAGAATATAAACATTAATAATAAGATTATATTTCTATATGTTATTTTCCACTTTAACGAGTGAGTAGTAGGAAGCACTACTTCAAGGGTTATCCAGTGGCTCCATTTCTACTGGTAAGGTTAATCCAGACTTGTTGCTCTTATTTTCTTGGAGAAGTCAGAGCTATGGGATAGATTTACAGGAAGGTACTTGATTGCAAAGTTATGTGCGCAATGCTGCATCTGCACGCAAGAAGCCAGTTATTAAAACAGAAAACAGCTGCCTAAACTGAGCTGGAAAATCAGATTGGCAGGTAGCTAAATGAGTGAACATGCAAAATGAGGTTAGGTGCATTAATGGCATGCTGTCTATGTGTATTCTATTCTGTTCTTAGCCTTACCTATTGCTCTTCTCAAGAGCCCCAGAGCAGTTTACAATACAACTCAAACAACAACAATTATATCAGCATAAAGGTTACAATATTGTAAAAATAAAACAACAGCATCACAATTTACAAAAAAAATTATATCACCTGCCCTGTACCTGGAACCCAAGAATTTGTATTTATTTATTTTAAAAACTTATATACTGCATAACTTGGTCATACAATAAAAGTGGTTTACACAATTCACATACATAATTAAACAATAAAATCAATATCAACAATTAAAATCTAACAAATATTAAAATATAAATAAATTCATTAACAAATCAAAAACAAAACACAAAACAATAGTAAAAACATAATAAATAATCAAAACAATAGCATTAGACTATAAAAGCTGCTACACTAATCTCCAACGCTCACTCCAACTCTTACCCAGGTACAAAAAAGTGCCCCAAAATATCATCTACCTCATCACTTACATCTTTACCCCCCATACAACACCATATTCATTGGAGGGGAACAATTGAGACTTGGCCATTCTTTAAGTTTTCAAATAGTTACACTCATTCCTTATCATCAAAGGCAGACTATTCCAAATCTGTGGGCCAATAACCATAAAGGCTCGTTTAGAGCCTCGGCTAGATCTAAATGTAAAGCCATGTGATAGTTGTAATTGTGCAGTCTGTGAAGCTTGAATAGGTGCCATAACAATTACGCTGACAGATACTGCAGGCCATCTAGATGTAAAGAACGAAAAACCAACATTATCAATCTAAATTTCATCCTCTCTACAACTGGAAACCAATGCAATGAGGCTAGCAGCAGTGAAACCCTAGCCCTCCTAGTTTTCCCACTTACTAGGCTCACCGCACTGTTCTGAATCAATTGCAATTTTCTCACCAAAAACCCTAGCAAACTCACCAGTAAACTATTACCATAAGCCAAAGTCCCTAACACTACCAATATCTTCACTGCTCCACCATCCAAATAAGGTCTCAACTGCAGAATCCTCTTCATTTGCAAGTAAGCTTTCCTGCAGGTCTGATTTACAAATGCCTCCATTGAATGGCACTCCAAGACTTTTTGACTTTTTGACATTAACCCCCCTTTTCTCAAACATTGCTCATTTGCTTTCTTTTGCCAGTCAAAAAATGTATTTTAACTTTTGTGTTTGTCTTTCTTCTTCACTGTCCCCTCATGCCTCTTCCTTTGTTTTTCTAGTTCCCATCTTCTGGTCTCCATTTAGATTTGTGCATTTTTTATATATTTAATTTGTTAATGTTTTTAGATTTCTTTGTTTCTTTTTGTCTTCCATTATTTCTATATTTTATCCCCATCTCCTACATCTCTTCTGTTATCACCCTCCTCTTTTCTCCCCTCCCTCCCCACCACCCATCTCATTCTCTCCTCTCCCTTCTACTTTCCATCTCTCTTTCCCCCCTCTTTCTCTCCTGCCTCTCCTCACTACCCTGTGATCTGAATCCTCAATCCTGCTACCTCTTCATCCTACTGCTGGCCTCACTCATGCTGGCTTATTCTTCTATGCTCAGCCCCACAGCAGTGTGGTCTTCTGTGCTCCCTGCTCCTGCAAAGGGCCCTCTTCAAACTGGTTCCTCTTCCTGCCACCAGGCTACGCTGCAGGGCCATCTCTCTATCATCTCTGGTATGGGTCCACTGTTTTCACTAGCCTACAAACAGCCCTGAATTTTGGCATGCTTTTTACTAAAGCTTTAAAGTTGAAAAGAAAACAATAAAAAGAAAAGAAAAGGGAAAATGTGTACACAACTTTTTCTCTCTCCGCAGCAGCTTGGGTGGGAGGAAAGCAAGATAGAATAGCAAGATCGTGCCAAGCCATGACTGTGCGGTAAAGAAAGAAGGTGGTAAATGCTAATCTGTAACACTTATGCTTAATCAAATATTAATTTTTAACACAAAAATGTTCTACTCACACCAGACATTCAGTGAACCCTGACAAAGTGATCATGGCCACAAGACAAATATTTGCTATCATCAGATAGATATCTTTTACCTTACTTGTTTGCCTTCCTGTGAATTATTCCTAGTCCTCTGAAGAATACTCAGAATTGTGATATCTCAGGTGTGGTCCTGTAACATGAAAAGACTTTGCAGTCTACAACACCGAGGGCACAAAAGCCTCAGGGAATGTCAGTCTGAGCAACAAAATTCATGGCTGAATGAAAACAAACTGCTGTCTCATGCCTTGAGGCCGATGGCCAAGAACAGCTACAAGGCACAAGAGCGTTATGGGAAGGGCTGCACTGCTGACGGAGGATGGGGGCTTCAATTTAAACTGGTGATTAGGCAGCAAGGGTACCATAGCAATGAGAAGAGCTACAAGACGACAGCTAAGAACAACATAATCTTTCCTTAACACATGAGTTTTAAATCAATTTGAAATATAAACACCACTTATTTCACACTATTTTAAAAACTAGTTTCAAAGTTGTATCAAAGGATTTTAAGGAAAAATAAAGGCCTATGCTGAATACCGTACTGTACCTATTTGTCGCTGTAGTACAATCGGAGAACTGGAGTCAAATGTGAAATGATTAGAACTCTTCAGCTCTTCTTCAAAAGTCTTCTCCTAAAAGCGTAACATTTGTTAGTGCAATGTACAGTATGTACCACAGGATCTCACATCAATAGACAGTGTTTCATTATAAATATATTTCTTGCTTTAAAACTCTTCATTCCTTCAGCCTCAGGTTGCAGTTATCCTATCTTGATACCGGGTGTGTATCTTTCACCTGAATATCAGTTGCCATGCCTACTGACAACCAGATGAAAAGTAGCTGCAAGTCACAGAGCTCCACTAGTGCTGATCCATTTCCAATGAGTGTGATCCATGCAGCAGCTGAAGCAGACTGAGGCATTGCAGGACCTTCTGATATATGAATCCTTCTACCTCATTATTAATAAATAGAGGCAGCTGAGAGAGTGCTATTATTTTCTCATGTTCTACATCTTTTCAATCAATGATCTGTGAAGTGGCAGTGTACAATGAGATACGTCCTTGGCCACCTTCCTTCATGAAATCCACCAGTCATCAGTGACCTTACCCCAACAATCTCCCAAACATTAGACACTTTATCCCAACAAACCCTATAATCATCAGTCAGCATATCTAAACAATTCCCTCAATCATTAGTCACAATATATATCAACACTCACAGTTATTGTCCATCCTACCTCTTAAAGGACTGCAAACATCAGATGCCTTACCTTAACAGTTTCCCATTATGAATCAGCTTACCTCAACAAATCCTCCAATTATTAACCCATGAGACCCCATCAATCATCAGTCACCTACCATCAACAAACCCCTCCAACATCAGTCATCTAACTTCAACAAATCATCTATCCCTTAGAAAATTCTCAATCATGAATAATCTAAGCCCAGAAATACCCCATCATCGGTCATCAACCCTCAAGAAATTTTCTAATTATCAGTTACCTAATTTCAACAAACCCTTCAACAAGGTCCTCCAAATCTCTCTCAATCATCAGTCACCTAACCTCCACAAACCCTGCAAACATCACTCACCTATCTTCAGTAAACCCTGAATCACCAATCCAGGTCTGGTGAAAGCACTAGATGAACTAGGCGGCCACCTAGAGTGCCACAAATTTGGGGGTGGTTGCCTAGTACTCCCACCAGCTCTGATTGGTATCAGCTTTACGAAGCTGGAAGAAAGAAGGAAGGGAGGCAAAGCTGCTGAAGCTGGGCTGGCTCAGCCTGAAAAAGCATTGGCTTGGGCCGAAGGGCTGGAAGGAGGACTTAGAATGTGGAGCAGTGTTGTCTAGGCCCGCACATCCTAAAGAAGTAGCAGCATCGACATTGGCCAAGCCATGCAGGCTGGAAGAAAAGAGGACTTGAGAGGGGGAGCAACATTGGCCGGGCCCATGCAGCCTGAACAAACAGCAGGAGCAAGAGCATTTCTCCCATGGGGCCAGCATAGTGTCAGCTCTAAAGTGCAGCAGCAATAGTGTTAACTGGGCCATATGGCTGAAAACTGGAGCAGGAGTACTATCATTTTGCAAAGAGAGAGGGACAAGGTGTTCTGACAGCGGATGATACTCAAGGAGGAGGCTGCTGCCACTGATCCTGGAGGGAAAGAAGAGCAAATCAGTATGTGTATGTGAGAGAGAGAGAGCATGAGAGGGAGAGAAAATGTTTGTGTTTGAGAACATGTGAGAGTATGTGGGAAAGATAACATCTCTATGAGTGAGAGAGAGCATGTATGTGTGAGTTTATATATGTGTGTGTGTCAGAAAGAGCATGTCTGTGGGAAGGAATGAAAAAGGAATAGTATTTTGTTCCAAGGTTACATCGTTATGGTTTTACTTTTGTTTTATTCTTTGTACATTGTTTTTGTTTTATTGTTTTATTGTATCACCCACCTGAGTTCTTTGTAAACCGGCATGATGTGCTGCACGAATGTCGGTAAATAAAAGTTAATAAATAAAATAAATAAATAAATAAAAGAATGTATATATATATATATATGTATGTATGTGTGCATGTGTGTGTGTGTGAGCATGTCAAGTAATAGAACATGCATTTATTGGAGAGCGTGTGCACTACCACCCCTCCCTCCCACTAATCTGTTGCGGGCGTGGACCCTTGGACTGAGGTGGAATTGGCGCAACCTGCAAGTTCCCACTGTCAACCGGCAGAGCTGGCTGTGGCAGGGCCCAACTGGTGCTTCACCTATACCAGCCCACATTCCCCTTAGGTTCAGCTCTTGGGTGCCAGGACTAGCAGGACTTAGGCACGGGCCTCTTCTATTGAGGTGAAGATCATAGAGGAAATCGAGTCACAGGCCAGGTTTACAGGTAGGTAGAATACAGACAGAGTCAGCGTCAGGCAACGGTCAGGGCAGGCAGCAATCAATCAGACTCAAGGTTCAGGCAGTGGTCAGTGACAGACGGAATTCAACCAGAGTCAAGGTTCCAAGCTGAAGTCAAAGCAGAGATCCATTCGAGGGGACCAAGGGATAGAGAGGCAGGCAAGAAGGCAAGGAACAGCACAAGTGGGCAGAGAAGACACTGAAGACAAGAAAATGAAGATTGACCATAGGGAAGATGAAGATAAGGAACTCAGGAATACAGATCAAGTCTGCCAAACAGGAACCAAGGAAACAAGAACCAGGAACTCAGGAACACAGACTGGAATGCAGGAACAACAATCAGGAACACAGGAACACACTGAGGCAATGCACTTTATTTGGGGGTAGTCAACCTTTTGCCGAGGCATGGGTTGATGGGAGCGAGGCTCTTTTAAGGGATGATGACAATGACATCAGAATTGGGTGCTGTGGGGGATTTCCTGCTGCAAGCCCTTTAATTCCCGGCCAGACAAGTGCGCGCCTAAGAGAGACACTGAGCATGGACGGCGGTGTTCTGACACAGGCCGTGTCAGGCCCACAGGAGCGCAGTGGATGGCCGCATCGCTGCTTGGGAGGTCTGCCATGGTATCAGGGCTAGAGGGAAGAGCGGCAGTCCACGGCCTTACCCCGCAGACCACCAAATGCAAAATAATCCACAACAATCTCAGGGTGATTGGAAATAAAAAATTCTCAGGCATGGAGAATGGGGGATTTGTTTTTATCCTTATTACTTTTAATTATTTAGTTTTATTTGATGTGACTTCTGTTTTGAAATATTTTATTAGTGGTGTTTGGGAAAGTTAAAAATAATTTTATATGATTTTTTAAATTATTGGGTGTTTTTCTATTCATCAACTGTTTGGAAATATTTATTCTTTTGATTTGCATGGTTTTACTGTTATGATGTTTTATAGTTCTTTATTTTATTGTTTTATGTTTTCTGAGGAATGATGGTGATTTTGTTTTTGCATTGCTGTATTGCAAATAAGTTCTAGCTTCTTTCGGTTTCCAGTTCAGTTTTTGTCCACAAGTTTCTATTTATGCTTTATGGTCTCTGTAGTCTGTATTTTGTGAGGATCTGTATATTCTGCTTATGTGATCGAGGTGAGATATTCTGCTAGCCTATAGTTTCTGTATAGGGATCTATACCAGCCTAACTTGTTCTGTTTTCCTAATATGAGCTGTATATATAACATACACATTGTAAGTGATATTTTTTACCTCAGAATGTCTTTTTTCATATAAAATATATGTATAAATGTATACATTTTAATTGTGTAAGGAGGCAATCCAGGAGGGGGGGGGGGGGCGGGAGAGGCAGGTGTCAATCTGTAAGGTTTGCTTAGGGCGTTTAATACCCTTGCACCAGCTCTGCACCAACCACCTACTGCTACAAACCCCCAATCATCAATCACTTAACTTCAACAAATCCTCAATCATTAGACTTATAAATTCCCCTTTTACAATAACAAACCTTTCAATCCTCAAATGTCTTACCTCTCTCGTAAAATTTTTACTTTCCGATAGAAGAAAGTGTTTTTCCTCCATCAGCCGATGATTTTCAGTTTGCATTTTCCAAAGATCCTTGCTTAGTTGATTGATTTTCTCTTCTCTTTCCATCAATATAGCTTTCAATAAGGGTAAAGAGATATCCTGAGATTCCACCGCCTCCACCATCTGGTTAAAATGAAAATAAAAGAAAAAGAAACAAAACAAAGCAACTTCAGGATTATGCATTAACCAGTCCATATGCTGCAGCATTGCTCTATTAGAAACTTCCAATAAATATTCTTCATGCTATTGATTCCTTTTTGGTCTTATTCCTAGGTCTCTTTTCATTATCCCCATATTTTTGGGGGGAATAAAATGCATGTATGTTAGTTTCCTTCTCTGAGTACTCTCTTCAGCAGCTTGTTCCATATTCATGCTTCACATCTATCAGTGCAATGTGAATGAGGTTTAGTACTGAGCGCCCGTTTTCCTAATGCACGCCCAGCCACCTCTCCTGGGCAAGCGATGCAATATTTATATTAGGGGGCACGCTAAAAAGGAGGTGCTAGGGAAAACTGAGCATCCCTAGCACCTCCTCAGCATTGGGCGCACAGGAGAGGTGGCTGTCAGTGCAGGTTGGGAAAATGGATGTTCAATCTATGAGCGTCCATCTTCTCCCACTACCGGCATATACATGCACAAGATACACGGCCTGAACCGTGTATCTTGTGTGTGTATATTGGGCGTCCAGTATTTTTTTTTTTCAAAAACTTTTTTTTTTAACCTAAATCTGCTTTCTTTGGCTCCCCTTACTTAGCATCACAACAATACTATTAGGAGAAATCACAGAAATCAGGATTTTTCTTTATTTTCAATGAGCTCTTCAGCATGGCAAACCTTTATGCTAGATACGTTGCAATGGGTGCATTGGCCACGCGGGAAATCTTTTGCACCTCGGGGATTAGCTAATAGCCTCATCTACATGGAATTTACATGTGATGAGCACTATTAGCTAAGCGGTGATTTGGACGCGCTAATCCCTGTATTGCATTGGGGGTTATGGTCACATATCCAAAATGCACATCCAATCGCGTGTTAAGCCGTGCGCTAGCTGCTGCACACAGTATTGCATCGGCCCCTATGTGAACCAGTGAGCATGTATGTGAGAGAATATAAGGAAGTTTGTGTGAGAATGAACATGTGTGTTAGAGTGTGTATGAGAGACAGGAGAAAGTTTGTGCAAACCTCCTATCGACTAATCCATGACAATCTCAGGGTAACTGGAATCTAAAGTTCCCAGCTATGGAGAACAAAGGATTTATTTTAGCTTAGTTTTAATTATTGGGTGTTAGATGTGTCTGCTGTTTTGAAATATTTTATTGATGTTTGGGAAATTTAAAAAAAACAATGTTATATGTTTGCAATCTCTTGATGTTCTGTTCATCAGCTATTTTGAAATCTTTAGTATTTTTATGAGTTTGGTTTTACTAATATGATATTTCTTAATTTTATTGTTTGATGTTTAATGAGGAATGGTGATGTTTCTGTTTTCCATTGTTGTACTGCCTACAGAGTGCGGCTTGTTGCTGTTTCCAGTTCAGTTTTTGTCACATTTCAGTTTATACTTTATTAACTTTACTCTGTATTTGGTGAGAGTCTCTCTGTATTCCGTATGTGTGATTGAGGTGAAGTATTCTGTTAGCATGTAGTTTCTGTGTAGGGATCTATAGCAGCTTGACTTGTTCCGTCTGCTATGATGTTTTAAGACCTGGTGTAGTATTTGCAATGTTGCCTTTTCTTAGGTACAATTGTTACTGTGAGTGTTGACAATTAGTGCTGTTTTAGTATGGGAAGTTTCCTATATTGTAACTGTAGTTCAGTTTACTCATGGTTTTCTGAGGGCAAGCCTAAACCCAACACTTGTTAAATAGGCCTAATATCTTATGGGTTCTAATTTTCTTTTTTTTGCAGGGTTTTGTGGTTGGCACCCCAGAAATATAAATATATACATGTTATAGTTGATGTTTTTTACTTCATAAGATTTCACACTCAATGCTCATTTTTCTGTAAACTATTATTAATGCATAATTTTTAAACATATGTCGGAAGAGGTGGGGGAACAAAGCTGTAATGTTTGTCTAGGGCACCTAATTACCTTGCACCAACCCTGAAAGTGAATGCCATACACCAGGGGCGGATTCCCGCTGACGACCGGCCCGGGGATTCGCCGCCCCAGCCGGCTCTGTCACAGCCATGCTCGGCAGACCACGTGACTAGAGCAACCGGCCCACCAGGGGATGCCCGATCCCCCGATAGGCCAATCCGCCCCTGCCATACCCAGACCCTCACAATTCACCCATTTCCTACTTCTCCAGGGTGTAAATGCTGGGGAAGGGTGGGATGAAAGTGGTAGGGTTCCTGGGAGTGTGACAGGATTACAGCTTCTTAGAAATATTAGTACTGCCACTCTCTCTGCCTCTCCTCTAGGAATCCTGGCCATACCTCCCCCCTTCCCTAGCATTTCAAATCACCAAAAAGGCCAAACTCTAAGGGGGACCCCTTCCCTTTCGCTGATTTGACCTGTGCCACACCTTAGGGGTGGGGTGGGGTGGGGGAGGCCATCTCATCCCTCGCCTCAGGCAGCAGATTGCCTTGAGCCGCCCCTGTATGTACCCTTTCCAAACCCTTCCTCTGTGAATTCTTTTTTGGAGGGGGCCCAAAGTTAACATGCGTAGGCAGTAGACATACAATTCTAGGCCCTACAGGTTGTAATCTTGTCAATAAATAATGCCTTAGCATGCACCCTACAATGGATTTCTGAGTAGTCTGCAACAGCCATCATGCACCATGAGTGACATTTTAAAATATTCTATTACTTCAAGCACTTACCAACATTAAAAATGCTTTATTAATCTGTAGTAATTTATTTTATAATTATTGCATTTTACAAAGTAAAAAGTAAACAAAGAACACTTAACAGAAATATCATATCCAATCATGTCATAAAACAAATACCAATGTATTCTTTTATGAATCCTCGTTCCAAAAATGCAGAGAATATCATAGCTACAATAAAACACCAATAATCATAATAATCATCATAAACAAATTTGCAACAGGTACAGAACAGAATTAGGACATGCAAAAAAATATTCAAATTCCTATGTCACCCCCGTGACAGCAAAACAAATTCCCTTCCCTGCCAAACACTTTGTGAAGTAACACTAACCCCTGCAAAAATAAATAAATACCTAGAACCTTGCCATACCATAACAGTACTAACTCTCAGGACTCAAATAGCATAAACCTTATCTATGAAAATGCACCAAGGCAAACATAAAGCCATAGTATAGTGTATTAAAGAACACTATAATACACTACCTAGTGGGCAAAGGGAACAAATCAGTCTGCTATAAATCCCTACAAAGTATACGCTAGCCAAAATATTGCATCTCTGTCACACATGAACAACACAGACAGACCCTTACCTAATACAGAATAAGGGACTACAAATTTGAAACAGAAATATGCAGACAAAACTGAAATGGAAAGCCAGAGAAACCAGACTCTGTGAACTCTGGAATACTGAAGAAAAAGCAAAATATAAATATATATAAGAAATGCACATTCCCAAAGATGGCTTATTCCAGTTGCTGAAAGCAACATATTTTTTTTTGTTGCTGATCTTATTTTTCTAATCGGTTGGTCCCAGTCTCTTTTTTGCCCTTGTCTTTCTTTTCCTTATTCCTTTTCCAGGGTTTCTTTTATTCTTTGTTTCTTCTTTCTCCTCCTGCCTTCTTTCCTTTCTCCTTCATACATACACATAGGCTCTCTCTCACATGTGTTCTAACACACACATACACTTTCTCTCACACAGGATCTCACTCTTCCATGCTCTCTTTCACATACATAAAGGCTCCCACACACACCCACACACCCACACAGGCTATCATTCTCACATGCTGCCTCTAACACACAGGCTCCCATTCCCCTCTACAGACACATACAAGCTCTCACTCTTACATGCTCTCTCACACAGATTCTCACATGTTCTCTTACACATGCAGGTTCCCACTCCCGTACATACATACATACACAGACTCTCACTGTCACATGCTCACACACACAGGCTCTCACGTGTTGTCTGAAATTCCCCCTCACAAACACACTCACAGGCTCTCACTTTTACATGCTCTCTCACACACAGCTTCATATTCCCACAGAAGCATACAGGCTCTCACATGCAGGCTCCTGTTCCCACTTCCATACATACACAGTCTCTCACTCTCATATACAGGCTACCACTCTCACTCAAACACACAGGTTCTATATGCTCTCTCTGTCACTTACACACCCCTAGGTAAGCTCTCATTCACACACACACACACACAGACACAAATGAAAGGCTACCATTTATAAATACACACATCCAGGTAGGCTCCCATTCACACACACACACACACACACGCACACAGGTTCCCATTCACACACTCACACCCTCACCCCCAGGCAGGCTCCCATTCACACACATACACACTCCGGCAGGCTTCCATTCACAAACACCACCATGACCACCCCAGACAAGCTACCATTCACACACACTCAGGCAGACTCCCATTCACACACACACACACACACACACACAGGCAGGCTCCCATTCCTGCACACACAAACACACACACACACACACACACAATATAAGCAGTCTCACATTTACACATACACACACACACACACACACATCCAAGCAGGCTCCCGTTCAAACACACAAACACAAAAACCCTCACTCCCTCACAGCTAATGATCCTCTATGCTTATCCAGGATTTGACCTTCACTCTCTCCCACAGCTAAGGATCATCTGTATTTATCCCAGGCTTTATCTCTCACTCCCCTTCAGCTAAGGATCCTCTATGCTTATCCCAGGCTTTACTCCTCACTCCCCCCCAAAACTAAGGATCCTCTATGCTTATCCCAGGCTTTACCCCTCACTCCCCCCACAACTAAGGATCCTCTAAGCAGGGGTCGGGAACCTTTTTGGCTGAGAGAGCCATGAACGCCACATATTTTAAAATGTAATTCCGTGAGAGCCATACTAACTACAACCCCCCACCCTCCTGACTCCCCCAAGCCCTACCAAATTAATTTACTACAACCCCTTACTCTCCTGACGCCCCCAAGACCTGCCAAATTAATTTACTACAACCCCCCATCCACCTAACCCCCCCCCCCCAAGACCTGCCAAAAGTCCCTGGTGATCCAGAGCTCGCAAACAAATCTTTAATACAAAAGTAAAAATCTAACAAAACCCCCCACCCTCCTGACGCCCCCCAAGACCTCCAAAATTAATTTACTACAACCCCCCACCCTCCTGTCGCAACCCAAGACCTCCAAAATTAATTTACTACAACCCCCACCCTCCTGATCCCCCCAAGACCTGCCAAAAGTCCCTGGTGGTCCAGCGGGGGTCCGGGAGCGATCTCCTGGACTTGGGCTGTCGGCTGCCATTAGTCAAAATGGCGCCGACGGCCCTTTGCCCTCACTATGTCACTGGGGTCGACCAATGGCGGCGGTAGCCCCTGTGACATAGTAAGGGCAAAGGGCCGTCGACGCCATTTTGATTACTGGCAGCCGACGGCCTTTGCCCTTTGCCCTTACTATGTCACAGGGGCTACCGCCGCCATTGGTCGACCCCAGTGACATAGTGAGGGCAAAGGTCCGTCGGCGCCATTTTGACTACTGGCAGCCGACAGCCCAAGTCCAGGAGATCGCTCCCGGACCACTCCTGGACCCCCGCTGGACCACCAGGGACTTTTGGCAGGTCTTGGGGGGGTCAGGAGGGTGGGGGTTGTAGTAAATTAATTTTGGAGGTCTTGGGGGGGCGTCAGGAGGGTGGGGGATTTTGTTAGATTTTTACTTTTTCATTAAAGATTTGTCTGCGAGCCAGATGCAGCCATCAAAAGAGCCACATCTGGCTCCCGAGCCATAGGTTCCTGACCCCTGCACTAGATGGTAGCTGTAAGGTTGATGATTCCACCAGGCAGAAGTCAATGGTAACAGGCACCGAGGCAGGGCAAGCAGGCCCTCGAGGAGCAAGTACCTGATCCCAGTAAGGCACCTGAAATAAAGCAGAGGGCCCCCAAGGAGCGGGTACCCAGGTTAGAGTATACCCCGAAGGGCAGAGAGGGCTTCCAGCGGCAGCAAGGAAGTGGCAGAGTAGGTTAGACAGGACGAGTCCAATCCTTGCTAACTCGACAAGCTAGCAAACAAGTATAGGCTAAATACCCGGATGGCATGATGTCACTCAAGGGGGACACCCCCGAGGTTCCCGCCATGACGTGGATAAAGACGTGGGTGGCGTGCGCACCCTATGAGGCCCTTAGGAGAAACATGGCGTGAGGCTTTGCCATAGCCGTTCTGGGGACGCTGGAGGACGCGGCGGCAGCCATCTTCCCAAGGCTAGTGGGGAGAGCAGAGAAAAAGGTGAGGCACAAGGCTTGAAGTCATCTGAGACCGACGGATGCAACAGTACCCCCCTTCAAAGGGCCCCCTCCAGACCTCCTACCTGGTCTTGGTTTCTGAGGATGCATTCTGTGGCATTGCTGAAGCATCTCTTTATCCATGATATTTGCCAAAGGTTCCCTAGAGTTTTCTTCAGGTCCATAATCCTCCCATGACAGGAGGTATTCCCATACTCTGCCTCTCTTTCTCACATCAAGGATAGCGTCTACTTTGTATTCGATGTCTTCTTCTGCATCAATAGGTGTAGGTTCAGGTGTCTTCGTTGAGAACTTGCTAAGGACTAGCAGTTTCAGTAGTGAGACATGGAACGCATTATGAATCTTCAATGCTGGTGGAAGTTTCAGACTGTACGTAAGAGTACCTAGTCGTCAGAGAATGGGAAAGGGTCCAATGAAGCGTGAAGCAAAACAACCTGATGGTAGCTTGAGTCTTAGATGTTTTGTAGACAGCCAGACTTTGTCACCAGGCTGGAATTCTGGAGCCTTGCAGTGATGAGCATCGTAGCCTTCCTTTGCTCTTTGTCCTGCTCTACGGAGCATCTCTTTGGTTTTAGTCCATAGCTGTTGGATATCTTTGGCAGTAGATTGAGCTGCCAAGGACGACACTGAAAGTGGAAGTGGCAAGGGTGGTAATGGTAGTCATCCGTAGACCACTTCAAATGGTGTTGATCCAGTAGATGTTGCTGGATGAGAGTTAATGGTGAATTCAGCCCAGGGCAATAGTTCAGCCCAGTCATTTTGACGAGTACCCACATAGGCACGAATGAACTGTTTGTGTGTCCTATTCATTCTCTCCATTTGCCCGTTAGACTGAGGATGGTATGCAGAGGTGAAGTCGAGAGAGATATCAAACTTCTTGCACAGTGCTTTCCAGAACTTAGCTGTGAATTGGGTTCCTCTGTCAGACCAGGTGGCGGTTTCTGTCTGGCACAATTGGAACAAGAAGCAACATAGGAGAACATGTCTTCCTTCATGGTGGGCCACCAGTAGTACTTCTGTAGTTTTGCCAGAGTTCTGCGTTGACGAGGGTATCCAGCCAGTTTAGAATCGTGAGCCCAAGCTAACAGCTTTTTCCTTAGGATCTTGGGTACAACGGTCTATGATATGTTGGTGTTCATCAGGTACGTCCTCAGAGAGAAATGAGCGAGATAGGGCATCTGCTCTGATGTTCTTATCTCCAAGGCAGTATTTCAGCACAAAATCAAATTTGTTAAAGAACAGGGACCATCTTGCCTGCCTATGGTTTAGGAGCTGTGCGTGGCGGAGGTACTCCAGGTTTTTATGGTCTGTAAAAACTGTGATCTGATGTTGTGCACCTTCAAGCCAGGGGTGCCACTCCTCAAATGCCATCTTTATTGCCAGGAGTTCTTTATCCCCATGCCGTAGTTCTTCTCCGCTGGCAAGAAACGACGGGAGAAAAATGAGCATGGGTGTAAGCTCTTAGAGTCACCAGCCTGGCTTAGCACGGCCCCTACACCTACATCTGAGGCATCGACCTCAATGATGAAGGGCCTGGTTGGATCTGGATGTCGGAGACATGGCTTGCTTGAATGCTGTTACTGCCTCCGTAGACCAATTGGCAACGTTGGCACCTTTCTTAGTCATTGCTGTAAGCAGAACAGTTAGTGAGGAATAGTTCTTGATGAATGTTCTGTAGTAGTTGGTAAATCCCAGAAATCATCTAAGAGCCTTTAGACCTGTGGGTTGTGTCCATTTCTGAATGCTCTCCAGCTTCTGCGGGTCCATCTGGAAACCTTGGTTGGAAACAATGTACCCTAAGAAAGGCACAGATTCCTTGTGGAACTCGCATTTTGACAACTTGGCGTATAGACGGTTCTTGCGGAGTCTTAGCAGTACTCTTTTGACATCTTCCAGATGAGTGTTCAAGTCCTGGGAAAATATCAAGATGTCATCCAAATACACAACGACACATTTGTAGAGTAGATCATGCAGAATGTCGTTCATCATGGTTTGGAAGACAGCTGGGGCATTGCACAAGTTGAAGGGCATCACTAGATATTCAAAGTGCCCATCCCGGGTATTGAAGACTGTCTTCCATTCATCGCCAGCATGAATGTGAGCTAGATTGTAGGCTCCCTTGAGGTCAAGCTTGGAGAATATCTTGGCTCCCTGTAGTCTATCAAATAGCTCTGAGATGAGTGGTAAGGGATAGCGGTCTTTCACAGTGATCTCATTTAGACCTCTGTAGTCAATGCATGGACGCAACGTCCCATCTTTCTTCCCCACAAAGAAGAAGCCTGCACCGGCAGGAGACTTGGAGGGTCTTATGAAGCCTGTCTCCTTTTCTCCTATATGTATTCAGACATAGCTTTATTTTCTACCACGGACTAACTGCCTGGACTTCATTGGACTTCAGTGTTAGGCTTCAAATTGATGGCGCAGTCATAGGATCTGTGTGGAGGGAGTACGTCTGCGGCTTCTTTGGAAAATACATCTTGAAAAGATGCATACTGAGGCGGCAACCCATGCATCAATGGGGTAGTTGGCATGCAGGGTATAGGAGAGACCTCCATCAGACATGTACCATGGCAGTCTGGACCCCAACGTGAAAGTTCCAGAGTGGCCCAATTGAATTGAGGCATATGCTGCTGCAGCCACGTTAACCCCAATACTATAGGGTGCATGGCCTTCTCTAGGACAAAGAAGGAGGTGAGCTGGGTTACTTCGCCTGGTAAGGGCTCCCCATGAATTGAAGACAGGAGTAGTGGAGTCATCATTTTATGAACTTATGAACTTTTGGTGGTGGTGAGGATCCGCAGGTGCTCCACAAATCGTTTCAAAATAAAATTGCCTCTGGTATTCTAAGGGTCCACAGATCAAGGATACAGGAAGAGAGAGTGGAGGAGAGGGTGCAGGTAGTCCTAAGTAGAGTCCTCCCGCAGGACTTAGGTCTGCCAGTTTCCCAGACATATAGGGCATGTTTGTACAGTATGGCCAGCTTGTACATAATACTTACATACACCCAACCTCTTCCGCATTCTTCTCTCTTTTGACGTTAGGTGACTGCGGCCTAATTGCATAGGTTCTTCTTCGCCAGCAACTGGACCCAAGGAAACAGGACTGGGTGTAGTTTTAACTCGAGTGTCATGAACCTTGTCACGAAGTCGGCGATCAATCTTTGTTGCCAACTTCACCAGTTCAGCCAAGGTCTCAGGCATCTCACGAGCTGCCAGCTTGTCTTTCAAACGAGAGTTCAATCCCTCAAAGAAGATGGTCCTCAGGCATTTTGGGTTCCAATGTAATTCAGACGCCAGTGTCTTGAATTCTATGGCGAAGTCTGATAAAGGTTTACTACTTTGCTTCAGGTGAACCAATGAAGATCCTGCAGTAGTATGCCGGGCGGGATCATCAAAAACTGATCTGAACAGTTCAAGGAACCTAGCAAGATCATGTAGAATAGGATCATCGCGCTCCCACAGTGAAGAGGCCCAAGCCAACGCTGTTCCGTCCAGATAAGACAAGATGTAGGTGTATTATTGTTTGTAAGGTTTTGGGTGGACCCTTGGACACTGTGGCTGCTGACCACGCCCATGGGGGGGAAGTCCCATGAGGGGCCACAGGTCAGGCTCAGCTTAGGACACACAACACAGATGGATCTTTTATTAACAGTATTGAGGAGCCACCAGAGGTAGCAGTAGTGAGCAGAGATGAAGCTCGGTTGGGCTTGCAGTCCCTCAGGGCTCTGGAACAGCGATCCCACAATGGCTGTGCTGTAGTGAAGAGAAACTGAGATAGTGAGTACAATGAAGTATATGCAGGGTTCTGGAATAGAGCCTCATTGGTTGAGTACTCACACAGCAGTTTCTCTCGGTAGGAATCACAGAAGCTGGAGTAGAGGCAGGCCCTCGAGGAGCGAGTACCTGGTACCAGGGAACAGCTCTGAGAGAGAAGTAGATAGTAACTCACTGATGGTGTAGACAGCGGTATCTTCCAGGCAGAAGTGAAGTCCAGGCAGCGAGTCCGGGAACATGGGCCCTCGAGGAGTGAGTACTGGTTCCAGACAGCGACCTGATATAGAAGAGAGAGATCCCCGAGGAGCGGGTACCCCAAATAGAGTAAGTCCAATAATGGAGAGGCAGAGTAGCTAGGTACTGAGAGCGAATCCCATCCGTAAGGAGTTCACCAGTATGAATACCTGTTGCTAACTCGAATAGCTAGCAGTAGTGTAGGCCTTTTGTATCCGGGATGCGTGACGTTATCACAGGGGGACGCCCCTGAGGTTCGCGCCAAAGAAAGTATTTGAAGCAGGGCCGTGCAGCGCGCGCCCCCTAAGGTAGCTGGACAGTATGGCGGGAGGCAGCGCCCAAGCCGGACAGGGGATGCCGGAGAGGATGGCAGGCAGACGCCGCGGCAGCCAAACGTCCGTCAACCGCGGGAGGAGTCGCCAGAGAGGTAAGGAGGGCGGAGACGTTGGGCAGCGACAGTCGTAACAAGGTGGTCTTGGCATAGGCTGTAGGAAAATGATTAGGTTGCAGGGAAAAGTGCATGCAACATTGGTTGATAAATCCCCTACATTTCCAAACTTCCCCTGAGAAGTTTGGAAATGTAGAAGTTAAAGAGAAGTTAAAGAGGTAATTTTAAAAGGAGTTACGTGCATAAATGTTAACTACTACTGAGCAATTTCCAAAAGCCCTGTACTTGAGTAAAGTGCACTTGTGAGTAAATCCTAAGGACAATTCAATGGCATTGTAAGAGCGTGTACAGGAAACTCTCTCAAACCACCTTAAGAGACTGGCAGGGCTGGTGCAAGGGTCTATAGCGCCCCAGGCAGACCAAACCCACCCTGAGTTGAATGTGTCGCTGTCAGCGGTCACCCTCTTACAGTTCTCTCTCTCTCTCTCTCTCAGCGAATGCTGTAGGATTTCTTTCACTTTTTTTTGTAACCCTTTAAACATTTTTGGACATACAGAACTTGGCGCTGCTCTTTCATGTCCCGGTGGTGCTCTGCCAACTAACATCGCCCTAGGCGACCATCTAGTCCTACCTAATGGTTGCACCAGAACCTGGGGACTGGCCACAGCTATCTAGCCCGGTCCTCCCTAAAGATCAGCCCCGCAAGGGATTCTGGCTGAAGGGAGGCTCCCCTTACCATACTATAAATAGTTAGTGCCCAGAAGGGACAGAAAGGCTCCGGGGGAACAGACAGGAAGCCAGAATACCATCATTTGACTTATGTTTGATGCTTTTGAAATTACAAGGAAGGACTGCTGAGGTAAGCAGCCTTTGAAGCTGTTTATTTTTTGTTTTTGTAAATAAAATTGTATAGAAGGAAACAGCCAGAGTCTACCTTCTTTATCCCACTGGCTGTTTCCCAAGCCACCACCACCCATGTTATCACGGGCATATATTGTAGCAATTTTCAAAAGCCCACTTACTCGAGTAAAATATATTTACACATATAAAACCGAATTTTAAGAGTCTAAATGCTTTTTAAAATTGGATCTTATGTGCATGTACATGCAACCCTGCCTCTGGAATGTCTCTACTCACATGTACACAGCCTACCCTATACCCATGTATATCATTGGGCAGTTTTATGCCAGGCCAAGCCCATGGGTTAACCTCTTTTACCTGCAGAAATGCCTTTTACAATTACTCTGTAAACTTTCTTCATGACATTGTATCTACCATGGAGATTGATATAGGCACTAAAGGTGATCTGTTAAGCATGGAAAAGTCCACATGTCAGGATTTAAGAACAGTAATGGATACATAAAAAAGCCTTCCAGTGGGAGTGAAAATAATAACAGAAAAGTCATGGGGAAGACAGAGTTGATCCTTAGTGACAGGGAATAAAATGCAGTCAGAGCTGGTTCCTCCATTAAGTAAACAGTCACCTAGGACAGCAAAATTTGGGCATAAATCTTTTAAATCTCCAGGTGCCACCTGCCCACTTTTAAGGTGTGGCACTACAAGAGGAAAGGTAATGGATACTGGGTAGGTGTGGGAGGGTGAAGACAAAGAGGAAGTTGAGTGGGTGGGGGAGTTCTGAAGAGGGGGTGCTGGGCTAGTGAGGGTGGGTTGGAGAAAGAGAGAGAATGCTGGGCATTGCAAAAAGAAGGACAAAGAGATTGGCATGGTACTGGTGTGCTGAGCAGGGAGTGAAGGGTAGAAAGAAGAAGATGCTGGTGGGAGGAGAAGAGAGGAGAGATGTTGGGCAGGGGGGGACAGAGAGAAGGGATTCTGTGCAATGTGGAGGGGGGGTCACAGGAAGGGTGAAGCAGATCCTAGCAGATGGTGAGAAGACAGTGAGAAGTGCATACTGAGTGGGGTTAGTGAGGAGGATGCTATGCCGGTGGTGTATAGGGGAGGGCACAACACTGAATGTTTGCGCTTGCTCTTGTACAGTAGAGTCTGTGTATTGAACTATGTAGGGGAAATGAGCAGACTCAATGGGACTGGGGTCTTTAACATCTCCCGTCGGTTTCTATGTTTAACACAGTTCATTTCACTATTGTCCATATCTGCTGATTTGCAAACAAAATTAATAAAATACTACATGATTTAACAAAAAGAATCCACTCAGAGTAACTTGCTCTGTTGTACTATATTTCAAAACAGAAAGAAAAGTGGAGACAGACACAAGTGTGAAACTTATGAGCAGAAGTGCCAGTCATTAAGGCTGAGATCGCCACCTGGCTGTGAGTGTGCCAGGAGCACTTTTAATTAAATTAGACCATGTAAAGGCCTAAATATAATTAAGCAAGCTTTGATCAGGAGCCAGGGTTGAAGCCTTGATAATTGGTACTGCTCACAAGTTTCAGACTTGTAATAATTCAACCTCTCTTTGTGTCACAATAGAAAAAGATTGTTACATAATTGTGAGACAATGTCATACAGCAGGTGTTTTGTAAGTGTGAAAGGCTCTCAAGCACCTATGGGTGCTGCCTATGAGTAACAAGCTGGGGTGCCTATGACTCTGAAATTCATGGCTTTTTCTGCATTCCCTGTATCTCAGAGCTATTACGCTACCCAACCACTATGTCTCTTAATAAATATTTACAAATTTGAGTATTTATTTCATTCTCATTCAGGTTCTTGGCCACTTCCATGTGTGCTGTGGTACTGTATTCAAACTGTCTCCTCATTTGCATGGCCCAGGCAGCTCAGAACATCAGCAGGATTAATCTCATAGCACAAAATGGAAGAGGCTTCCGGTTACACAATTCATCACAAGAGAAAAAGGTCCATGCTGATCCAGAAACCTCATTAAGAGAGGCCTTGACTAAGCAGTTTCATTGCAATCACCTTTCCTTTCCAGATAAAGACTGCTGACAATTAAATGCCGTTTGTTGGAATATGCACGGCTGCAGCAAACAGAACAGTACATTTGATTTGAAGCATTAATTACAATCATTTTGCTTTTTTCCTGCATTGCAAGTTCATTGTCTTTTGGTTCCTCGCTACTACAGAAAATGGTTTTAATATTACACACAACAGCTTCTTTCCTGCTTGAAGTCCTTTCACTACCTGAATAGCAAATAGCCTTCCATTCTTTTACCTTTCTAGGGCTGGTGAAGGAGGTCCTAACTGTGCACATCCGGATTCAGCAGCCTACGATTCCTGAGCACGCTCACTAAGCCTTGATTTATCCTCTGGCTCTTCTCATCACAAAGAGCCCAAAAGGGAGCTTTCTTCTCAGCACTGCTGGAGCAGCTGCACGCAGGCCTGGCTCTCAAATCGTCACTGGCTGTTCATACAGACTAAGGATCAATGGACATGCCCAAAGGAAGCCTGCAAGGTTATCACACAGAGGATGGAGGGCAAGCCACTCTATACACAGAAAGAACTCTAAGATTTTTTTTTTTACCACCTATTTCAACAATACTACTACCACTTATCATTGCTACAGAGCTCCTAAATGTATGTCTGTGATTTTGTCTGATTTTTTGTCATTGTTGATTGATTCTTATGTAATTTTATTATGTGTGTTTTCTTGTACCCCGCCCTGAGTGTAGGAAGGGTGAGCAATAAATATTTTAAAATAAATAAATAAATAAATACTATTCATCATTTCATTAGCACTAGAGGTCTGCAGAGCCCGGTACCACGTCTATTTATTTCTAAGGCACTACTAGATGTACGCCAAGCCCTGGATCACTACTAATCATTTCAATAGCACTATTAGACATCCACAGAGCCCTGTACCACTACTACTTATTTCTATAGAACTGGTAGTGAGGGCAGCTGTAGAGGGAATGTTGGAGACACCACCTCCTGGAAAGGCGCAGGATGGCAGGACTGGAACAGAGTGTGGGTAGTCTGGTGAGGCTGACGCAAGGGACAAGTGCAGTCTGGATTGGAGTTCAAGGATGCAGTGCAGGCAGGAATGCAGCCCTGGAGCAGAGTGCAGGCTGGAATGGAGCTGTGGAAGACTGGAACACCAGAACAGACTGGATCTGAGTGCAGGTAAGAGTGAACTGGAACAGGTGGACCAGGGTGCAGGTAAGTGTGGAGCTGGAATACTGGAACAGGGACTAGGGCAAGACAGACTAGACAAGACAGGACAAAGCAGGACAAGGACTACACAGAACATGGAACATAGAGTGCCCGAAGGCAGTGAGGGCAAGGAAGGTCCCAAGCAGCAAGGCAGAGAGAGACCTAGAAACAGGGAGAGACCTAAGAGTCTCAGGGCTAGGCAGGAGGCCACAGGATAGGAACAGGATCAGGATCAGAAGGTCCGCAAGCTACAGAACAAACAGGGAACAACTGGGAATAGAAGGCCCAAGGGCCATCGGAGCAAGCAAGACAGTACAGAGATCAGAAGGCCCGGAGGCCACAAAGGAACACAAGGATTGGCCTTGGAAAGCCACAAAGTGAGAATGGCTAAAGCAGGGAGCCAAGGAGGACTTGATGCCGAAGCATTGAGGGGAAGGATAGACAGGGTTAAGTAGAGCAGGAGTCTTGGTATGGTGTGGGCAGGAGAGAAGGGCTTGACCCTCCAGGGTTGAGAGCTCATGGAGGTCCTCTGGTGGCGAGGAGGCTGTAGGACAGGCAGAGGCCAAGGACCAAGGACGTGCTGGTAGTTCGGAGCCAGGCTCACCAGGGTCCTCTGCTGGAGTGGAGGCCGTGCAGCAGTCGAAAACACAACAGCTAGATATCCACAAAACTCTGTACCACTACTACTCATTTCTATAAGACTAATAGATGTATGAAGAGCCCTGTACCACTACTACTCATCATTTCTATAGCATTACTAGACATTTACAGAGCCCTGCACCACTACTACTCATCATTTCTATAGCATTACTAGACATTTACAGAGCCCTGCACCACTACTACTCATTTCTATAGCACTACTAGACATCCACAGAGCACTGCACTACTACTACTCATTTCTCTAGCACTACTAGACATTCACAGAACCATGTACCACTACTACTCATCTTTTCTGTAGCACTACTAGACATTCACAGAACCCTGTACCACTACTACTCATCATTTCTATAGCACCAGTCTCACAAGGTCTTCCTGCAATTTATCACAATCTGCTTGTGATTTAACTACTCTGAACAATTTTGTGTCAACTGCAAATTTGATTATCTCACTTGTCGTATTTCTTTCCAGATCATTTATAAATATATTGAAAAGTAAGGGTCCCAATACAGATCCCTGAGGCACTCCACTGTCCACTCCCGTCCACTGAGAAAATTGTCCATTTAATCCTACTCTCTGTTTCCTGTCTTTTAGCCAGTTTGCAATCCACGAAAGGACATCGCCACCTATCCATTGACTTTTTACTTTACCTAGAAGCCTCTCATGAGGAACTTTGTCAAACGCCTTCTGAAAATCCAAGTATACTACATCTACCGGTTCACCTTTAGCCACATGTTTATTAACTCCTTCAAAAAAGTGAAGCAGATTTGTGAGGCAAGACTTGCCTTGGGTAAAGCCATGCTGACTTTGTTCCATTAAACCATGTCTTTCTATATGTTCTGTAATTCTGATGTTTAGAACACTTTCCACTATTTTTCCTGGCACTGAAGTCAGGCTAAGCGGTTTGTAGTTTCCCGGATCGCCCCTGGAGCCCTTTTTAAATATTGGGGTTACATTTGCTATCCTCCAGTCTTCAGGTACAATGGATGATTTTAATGATAGGTTACAAATTTTTACTAATAGGTCTGACATTTCATTTTTTAGTTCCTTCAGAACTCTGGGGTGTATACCATCTGGTCCAGGTGATTTACTACTCTTCAGTTTGTCAATCAGGCCTACCACATCTTCTAGGTTCACCATGATTTGATTCAGTCCATCTGAATCATTACGCATGAAAACCTTCTCCATTACGGGTACCTCCCCAACATCCTCTTCAGTAAACACCGAAGCAAAGAAATCATTTAATCTTTCTGCGATGACCTTATCTTCTCTAAGTGCCCCTTTAACCCCTCGATCATCTAACGGTCCAACTGACTCCCTCACAGGCTTTCTGCTTCGGATATATTTTAAAAAGTTTTTACTGTGAGTTTTTGCCTCTACAGCCAACTTCTTTTCAAATTCTCTCTTAGCCTGTCTTATCAATGTCTTACATTTAACTTGCCAACGTTTAAGCTTTATCCTATTTTCTTCTGTTGGATCCTTCTTCCAATTTTTGAATGAAGATCTTTTGGCTAAAATAGCTTCTTTCACCTCCCCTTTTAACCATGCCGGGGAAAGATTCCTGAATATTATAAAGTGGGTGAGGCTTCCTTGTAGTTTGCTAATTCCTTTTTTATTGTAGCTAATTCAACTTTAAGGTGAGCTAACTCCATGTTTATTTTGGAGAGCTGTGAACAAATGGGGCAAGCCCTAAGCTTCCAGATGGTTTGCTTCAAGATAAAGGCTCCACAGTTGTAATATTAAAGAATAGTCATATTGTTCATTTGATTTGATAGAGAACTCCTTTAAGTTGATAAAAAAAATTAGCAAAATTATAAAAATTAGGTCCTAAAGGCAAAGAAAGATACAGTGACTTACAAATACCAAGGCTTACTGCAACATTTTGTGGTAAAGTGACACCCAAATCCCAAGGCTCATTACAGTATTTAAAGGTAAAGTGATACACAAATCCCAAAGCTCATTGCAGAATTTAGAGGTAAAGTGACTTACAAATCCCAAAGCTCATTGCAGTATACAGAGGTAAAGTGATTTACAAATACCAAGGCTCATTACGGTATTTATTTATTTAAAGCTTTTCTATACCGACGTTCGTGTACACATCACATCGGTTTACATAGAGCATGTAATATAAATAAGAACCGAACAATTACACGGAACAGTAGGTAACATAATGCTGAGTAATAATGGGAACAAAAAATGAGTGGGGAACAGGGATTTCAGAGAAGGGTTATATCATATAACAAATTAAAATATTCAACGCAGTAAACTGGGTATGCAGTGGCATAGATGGGGGTCTCTGGGTAAGGGATAGGGAGGAGGAACAAGGGGAAGAAAACAAGATATTGGGGGTGTTGGATAGAGCTGCAGGGGGAAGGGCGAGAGAGAGGGGGTAGGGTAGTTAAGTGAAAGCCTATTTGAAGAGCCAGGTTTTTAGTTTTATTTTTTAATTTCTGTGAGCAAGGTTCCATACGGAGAGTAGGGGGCATAGAGTTCCAGTTTGAGGGTCCAGCAATGTAGAGGTAAAGTGACTTACAAATACTGTTCCGCTGGGAGTGGATCCTTGGCCTGGTGCAGGATAGGTACGGTCCTCTGGTTGGACCCACAGAGCGCCTGCCACCAGGAGGCAGAGCACAGGAGAAGACAGAGGCTAGCTGGAGCTTCGCCAATAGCAACCCGGGAAGTTGTAATTGGTAGGTGACCGCTCCAATGCGTCGAATGATCGGGAATGGCCCAATAAACCTAGGCACTAGACGCTGTGATGGAAGGCATAGCCTTATGTGTTTGGTACTTAGCCAGACTTTCTGGCCGGGCCGGAACAGGGGAGCGGTGCGACGATGAGTGTCCATAAATCGTTTGGCTCGCTTGGCAGCCTGACCCAGTTGTTCCTTGACCTGGTTCCAAAGGCGTCGAATAGTCTGAGCCGTGGACTGGGCTGCAGGCAAGGGCACAGAAAGCGGTACTGGTAGAGGCAGGCGTGGCTGGCGACCAAATACCACGGAGATGGGCGAGACATCGGTGGCAGAGGTGATGTGGGTATTGTGAGATAACTTGGCCCAGGGTAACAGATCGGCCCAGTTATCCTGCTGATCATTTACATACAAACATAGAAAAATCTTTAAGGAACGGTTTGTTCTCTCTGTCTGGCCGTTTGCTTGAGGGTGGTAGGCCGACGTCAGGTTCAGGGTGATGTCAAATTTTAGACAAAGGGACTTCCAGTACTTGGCAGCAAATTGTGGCCCACGATCCGAGATGATCTCCCTGGGTAGTCCATGTAGACAGAAGATGTGGTTTAGGAAGAGTTTAGCCAGTTCGGGAGCCGAAGGAAGACCCGGTAGTGGGACGATATGACCCATTTTCGAAAAACGTTCGATAATCACCCAGATGACCATGTTGCCCTTTGATGGAGGCAGATCAGTGAGGATGTCTGTGGAGATGCTGGACCTGGGTTCAGTAGGAGCTGGGAGAGGTTGGAGAAGTCCCCAAGGACGACCAGTCAGGGGTTTTTGCTGCGCGCAGATGGAGCAGGAGTCCACATAATTGCGGGAGTCTTTCACCATGTTAGGCAACCAATAATGTCATCTTAACATCTCAAGGGTCCGGGCACAGCCAGGATGGCCAGCCATCTTCGAGTCGTGGTCCAGTGGAGTATGCGCTCCCTAAGACGGTGTGGGACCACCGTCTTCCCAGCTGGAACTGTGGTGATAACTGCGAGGGATACACAAGCTGGGTCAATGATGTGCCTAGGAGTCTCGGGTGTATCTTCTGGCTCGAGGGAACGAGAGAGTGCATTCGCTCGGAGGTTTTTTGAGGCTGGATGGTAGCGGAGTTCAAAACTGAAATGCTCAAATACAGGGCCTATCTGGGGTTCAATAGCTGGGCTTCCTTTAAATGTTCGAGGTTCTTATGGTCTGTGAATACCATAAATTTGTGCTGTGCTCCTTCTAACCAGGGGCGCCATTCCTGAAGGGCTAGTTTAACAGCTAAAGGTTCACGGTCCCCAATCGTGTAGTTCTGTTCTGCGGGAGAGAACTTGTGGGAATAGAAGGAGCAGGATACTAAGGTCCCCCTGGCAGAGTATTGGCTCAGGACTGCCCCTGCCCCGATGGCGGAAGCGTCAACTTCAACGACGAAGGGGAGGTTAGGATCTGGGTGATGTAGACAGGGACCGGTGCAGAAGGCCTCTTTCAAGGCGTGGAAAGCAGATTGAGCCTTGGGACTCCATACTCGAAGGTTGGTTCCTTTCCTAGTCATGGCCGTGAGTGGAGCAGCTAGTGTGGAGTAGTTAGCGATGAAATTCCTGTAGTAATTTGTGAATCCGAGGAATCTTTGTAAGGCATGGAGGCCTACTGGCTGGGGCCAGTCTCAAATCCCTTGAAATTTCTCTGGGTCCATGGTGAAGCCACGATTGGAGATGATGTAACTTAAGAATGGAAGACAGGTCTATTCGAAGATGCACTTCTCTAATTTTGCGTAGAGATGATTGCCTCTAAGGCATTGGAGGACTGTCTGGACATGTGAGCGGTGGGACTTCAGGTCTTTGGAAAAGATCAGTAAATCGTCCAGATACACCATGACAAATGAGTACAGTAAGTCCCGGAAGATCTCATTCATCAAACGCTAAAAGACCGCAGGGGCATTACAAAGTCCGAAAGGCATGACTACGTACTTGTAGTGACTGTCCCTTGTATTGAAGGCAGTCTTCCAGATATACTCAGATTGGAACCTCACAAGGTTGTTCGCCCCTTGGAGATCTAGCTTTGTGAAAATCTGGGCTCCTTGTAAGCGATCAAATAATTCACTGAGTGGTAGGGGGTATCGATCTTTGTGAGTTACAGCACTGAGCCCATGATAGTCTATGCAAGGACATAGACTGCCATCTTTCTTCTTCACGAAGCAGAATCCAGCTCCTGCCGGGGAGTCGGAGGGTTTTATGAACCTTTTATCCAGATTTTCTTTAAATGTATTCAGTCATTGCTTGGGTTTCTGGGAGCGAGAGAGGGTAGGTTCTGCCCTTGGGGGGGTGTGGTACCTTGCAGAAGCTCAATGGGACAGTTGAACTTTCGAAGTGGAGGTAGGATGTCAGCATTTTGTTTGTAGAACACATCCTTGAAGTCAGAATACGATGCAGGTAACCCAGTGAGGGTTGTAGTCTTCAAAGCAGTAACTGCTGAAGATATCTGTCACAGACAGTGGTCCTGGCACTGGGGCCCCAACTACATCAACTGCAGGGACTGCCAGTCAAAGTGGGGTGCGTGGACCTGGAGCCAAGGAAGTCCTAGGATTACTGGATGCATGGAACGTTTCAAGATGAACAGGGAAATCTCCTCTTCATGGAGGGTTCCGACGGTGAGGTGGAAAGCCACAGTGCGGTGAGTAATGCGTCCAGGAAGGTGCTCTCCTTGGATTGATGTGATTCGGACAGGTACCTCTAGATGTTGGAGTGGAATATTGAGAAGTCTGACGATGTCATCCAGAATAAAACTGCCACTCGCCCCAGTGTCTACAAGAGCGGTAGTAGCAAAGGAGCAGGACTCCCTATGGAGGGATACTGGAAGCAATAATTGGGAGCCAGAAACAGTTGCACCCAAGCTCGGGACCCCCGCTGGGCTCAGGCTTTGCAGTTTCCGGACGTACGGGACAGGATTGCAGGAGGTGTCCGGAACCACCACAGTACAAGCAAAGGCCTTGCTTCTTACGTTGGAGGTGCTCCTCAGGGGACAACCACCCACGATTTATTTCCATGGGTTCCTTAGTTGATGGAGGAGGTGCTGGTAAGGCCTTTAACTGGGGGCTAGCTGCATGCGCAGGGTGTAAGGACTGAGGCCGGGGAACCTTTACCTCCTGATGCCGTTGTCTATTTTGCCTGCGAGGGAAATCAGGTCCTCTAGAGATATGGGAATCTCCCGAGCAGCTAGTTCGTCTTTTAAGGGATGGAGACAGGCCTTCTAGATAGAGTGCCCATAGGCAGTCCTCTTGCCATCCCAGTTTTGTGGCCAAAGTCCTGAACTCCACCGTGAATTCTGAGAGAGTGCGAGACTTGACGGAGGTGGAGGAGATGGTGGCCCACAACCGCCTGTCGGCTGGGATTCTCAAAGGTCCGCTTAAAATGAAAATGAACTGGGATAACTTGCAGATGATGGGATCCGAATGCTCCCAAAGCGGGGAAGCCCATGCCAGGGCTTTCCCCTCAAGGCATGAGAGGATGAAAGTCATCTTTGTAATGTCATTTGGAAACAGTGAAGGCTGCGGTGCGAATTGCATGAAGCATTGGTTGATGAAGCCTCGGCAGAGGTACGGATCCCCACTGAAACGGGGTGAAGCTGGAAGAGCGAACGATGCCTGTGAGGGCTGGAGTTGAACCAGGTCCCCTTGATTAGCCATAACTCTACCGAATAACGGTATATAAAACTCTACAAATAAATAAATGACAGAGTCCTCTAATTGAGACCGTAGTCTCTCCACAGATTAGGCTAATGCTTCCAGGGTTCGCTGTTGTCCTCGGACATGAGCAGCTAGGCCAGGGATGGCCTGCAAGGCAACCTGTTGTGCTGGGAGTGGACCCTTGACCTGGTGCTTGATAGGTACAGCCCTCTGGTCGGACCCAGAGAGCACCTGCCACCAGGAGGCGGAGCACAGGAGGAGACAGAGGCTAGCTGGAGCTTCGCCAATAGCAACCCAGGGTTTCCGCAGGTTGAGCCCTTAGGTACCCGGATCGCCTGGTCTTAGGTGGGCCTCACAGGAACTCCTAGAGAGAAAGTTCAAGTGTGTGCCCACCACGAACAGGGGTGCGTAGTCGATGTTCAGGCAAGAATGTCCTTCCATGAAGTTAGCAAGTAGCACATCGGAGACTAATCAGAGAAAATTATTTTTCACTCAACGCACAATAAAGCTCTGGAATTTGTTGCCAGAGGATGTGGTTAGTGCAGTTAGTGTAGCTGGGTTCAAAAAAGGTTTGGATAAGTTCTTGGAGGAGAAGTCCATTAACGGCTATTAATCAAGTTTACTTAGGGAATAGCCACTGCTATTAATTGCATCAGTACACCAACTTAAACATACAAGGGAATGCTTGCTAGGTGGTAATCTTGTACGGAGGTTATTAAATGAGGGTAACCGATTTGCAGTTATCCTCTCCTTAACCTCCGTCTATTATTCTTTTATTAAATTGAACAATGTCTCTCACGATCCTCTTTCTTATAGTTTCTCAATTTTTCTAAAAATCCCTTCTCCCCTGCTGCTTTTCCGTCCCATTATTATCTTATTTCATACTTATCAGGGTCGTCGCCTCTATAATGTCTCATGGGTATGGAGCTGCATGTCCGACACGGGCCATGTTTCGGCACAGTGTGCCTGCTTCAGGGACTATGGGAGAATGTACTGTGTCCTATACTGGGTTCACAGTATGCAGTAAACCTTCAATATATAAAGATATTAGTCTTAAACAACAACTTCTACTAACTTCCTTTCACATTCATTAATAATACTTGAATTCTTACCCACCTTACCATTGAAAACTTACTTGTATAAAGCTTCTTTTTGTCTAACGTGCGACGCCTGCTGTGCTTGTCTGGGCGTCAGATCTATTCTAACTGTTTTTATAAGCCTGCCTAGGGAGTCTACCTCCTACTCTCTGCCAAACCGAGGCTGTCTCAGGTGTATGTAATAGAGTTGATTCCTTGTATTTTCGGTAATAGCGGACCTGACGGGGGACTGCATCTAATAAACAATGGGTTTCTCCATATAGGGCGGACCTGATGGGAAACTTGTTCTCACCACGTCCGCTGATACTGCTTTAGTTTTTTCTAAGTGGGCGTCATTGATTTGGCAAAGGGTGTTTCCCGGGCGGGGCTGGAAGCCGCGCCAATCTGTAAATTAGGAGCTTTTCTGTTTTGCTTAATACTCTGTCTCTTCTAGGATTTTATGCACATCTATGAAAGTTTTCAATTTATAATGCTACTTTGGAGCTTATGATCATCTGCTATAAAGCTTATTTGACTGCTGTTAAATTCTTTCAATTTTTTACTAACCTATTGGGGAACAACTGCCCCCTGTCCTTATATGTCATCCTAAACAGTAATAATGCTTGAATCCAATGTTAATATGAAAATGAAACTCAAGAAATAAAATGTTGCCATATGTAACTGTATTAAAGGACAGGGGGCAGTTGTTGACTATGCCCAGACTGACCTGTAGTCAGTCTGGGCATAGTCAGGTCAGGCAAAGGTCAAATTCCAGGCAGTGGTCAGACGTGGTCGAGACAGGCCAAGGTTGGTTCCACGCAGCGGTCAGATGTGGTCAGTGGACAGGCAGAGGTCGGTTCCAGTCAGCAGTCAGACACGGTCAGTGGACAGGCAGAGGTCAGTTCCAGGCAGCAGTCAAACATGGTCAGTGGACAGGCAGAGGTCGGTTGTAGGCAGCAGTCAAACGTGGTCAGTGGAAGCAAAGGTCAGTATCGTGAGATCAGTCCGAAAGGTACTACCAGGAGAGACAAAGGAACAGGAGGTGCTGGAATAGGAGACACTGGAACAGGAGACACTGGAACAGGCAAACTAGAGAACACTGGAGTGTACAACCCGATTGCCAAGGCAATGAGCTAGGGGCCGAACTGCTGTTTAAATACCCCACTCAAGTGATGTCAGACTCGGGCGCCGCCCGAGGTTTTCCCACACTTGGCCCATTAACTTGGAGGGAGCTCCACGCGCACACTAGGGGGCGGAGCTGACGCCGAGGAGGACGCCAAGCCCTGGCGTGAGGAGAACTGCAACAGAGAAGGCCACGATGGGACCAGGGACGTCCATGGGAGCCGCGGTTGAGCTGTGCAGGGATTCAGGGAGGAGCTGGATGGTCACGCCAGGTAAGCAGGCCCGGTCGTGGAGCCAACGCAGCCGGGAAGCATAACAAATACCAAGGCTCATTTCGGAATTTAGAGGCAAAGTGACTTACAAATACCAAGGTTCATCGTGGTATTTTGAGGTAAAGTGACTTACAAATACCAAGGTTCATTGTGGTATTTAGAGGTAAAGTGACTTAAAATATCAAGGTTCACTGCGGTATAACCTACTAACCTGGGAAAACGTGAACACCGTGTATAGGCCAAAGTTCAAAATGTAATAGCCTACAGTGGTGCTTACGAGGAACTGTCAAAAATAGGCTAGGTATGTATCTTTGTTTCTTAACATCACCCCTACTGATATAGGCATACATTTGCCTTACTTTTAAGAACTTTCAGATGCCCTATTGTAGTAAGATTTTATATTCTTTTCCTAATATGCACAAAAAGGAAGTTGAATGTTTTTCCTCAAATATATACAAACAGGACACGTTTCACAAAATGATTTAAAACAGAACATAGTGCATAAATATTGTATTAAAAATCAACCATTTTAAATAATTAGCTTATATTTTTGGTAATATAATAATAGGTAGCTACGTGGGGCACATCCACATCAGCAACCATACTTTGGTCTAAAATTTGGCTATTATCCTAATTAGCTTTTCAGCATAAAATTCTAGGCTTATACGCAAGTATATACAGTATTTAAGGTCACAAACTGAGTCAGTGATATAAGGGAACCTTGAACTCATGCCTAGGCCTTCTGCTCACATAATTCAATGCTCTAACCACCAAAGCACTAAGACATATAACATGATCAGTATAAGGCTGGCTGGTGGCTCACTAGCTCTGCTGTACACTGCCATGTGAGGGGCCAGGGAACTTCCACTCCCAAAGCCAACCAGTTAGTAACCTCCTAGCCCATCAGAGGCTGGTTCCAAATGTGCAGGAGAAAACAGGTGTGCAAAAAAAAAAAAAAAAAAGATAAAATAAGAATAAAATAAATGTATATGTTTTAATTCTACTGGACTGATGATATTGCCACCTACCAATGATCTTGCACCTACATGTATCGGTGTTACCTGAGAGTTAGTTGAAATGTTGCATTTGGAGCCGGCTGTGCTATTGTTGTCCAGGGTCCTGAACTGAGTCCCCATTTTCTCAGAACAGTGATCTAATATAAGCGCTGCAGGATCAGAAGAGATAAGGTGTGTTGTGCTCTTAGCCTGTGCAATCTGCATCTGACTAGGCTTACATGACAAAGGCTGATACTGATGACTGACTGAGTGGAGTATCGTAGCATCCTGCAGATGGTCTAAAGCAGGGCTTTCTGATAGGCAGCAGAAGGGAGTCATTAGTGGGACACACTTTGGAGATGATGAATTGGGTTCCTCAGCATGAGCTGTTGTTCTGGGTTGTATTTCATGATATATGGTGGCATCTATTCTTTTGTGATAACCTTGATGTGCAGGTAATCTGAAATTAATCTCGTCACCTACAACATCCTCTATAATGTCTTGGATTGTACCTTGTATGGATTTCTCTCTTCTCCATGTATGTTCCCAGTCTACACTTGAAATACCTGACAGTGCACTCTGAGATTTACTTACTCTTAACATCTTCCACTCAGGTGTCTGCAGAGATCTGGAAGAAGCAAGAGAGAAGATGCTTTCAACTGAGCCTCCAATCCTAGACCTGACATATTTCAATGATTCCTCCTCTTCTCCCAGCCTGCAGGATGAGCTTTGTTCTCCCCAGCTGGATGCCTTCCCCAGTGGGTCCCTTAGCGTTTCCAGATCCCTGACTCCAACATAAATGTCAGCATGTCCTTTTGGTCCCAGAGAAATATTTTCTTCTGCAATCTGAGACCATTTGTTCAGTGACGCAGGCAAAGCATTACTTTGGAGCTGAGCTTCTTCCATTAGGATATCGGTATTCTCTGAGGTCACACTGGAAGCTGCAACATCCATCTTTCTGTCAAGCTCAGGAATGGGCTGGGATTCCATGATGATGAATGCAGACCTACAGGGTTCAAATCACCAGTCAAATCCTATGTGCCCTAACAACAACAAAGAACAAATTCAATTATATTGCTGAATCAGGTAGAACTTCTCTGCTTTTCCCCACTTAGATCTGCTTATTTTATTCAATTATTCAATTTTCACTGCTTGAAATTATGTGTAGCAAGAAGTTGCACCCAGAACTACAGGAGCCCTTCTTTCTTTATATCCCATCTCTGCTTTCCAGAATGCACATGTGCATTCATCTTCAGTCTGTACATAAGCCCACCCTTCTGAGTCCTCTTCTCCCCACTGACATGTCCCAATAACCAGGTGTGGACAGGACACCAAACAAGAAAGTTATTAGAGGGACAAAGCACATAGACCAAGCAATCTCACAAGCCACCTTTCCCTTCAGAGAGCTGGCTAGAATTATATTAGCAGGGCAACTCATTGGTCAGGAAGTGGCATATTGAGATCCTGGAATGTTATATCTGCAGGTTACTGACCTCCAGAGGCTCAGCTCCTGATAAAATTCATCATTTTGTCTTATATTGTTGCAGGTGGTGTATTCTTCTACTGTTTTCGGGTCTCTTAAGGGCTGTCTTCAGGAAATGGGATTTTTTTTTTCAGTTTATAAACTTTAGGTTAATGCAGTAAATATAGTCTTGGCATATGAACCCAGAGATAATACTTTACTGGAGGAGGTGGAAAAGAGTGAAGGTAATATATAGTAACTGAAAATGTATATAGCAGTCTGAACATGTAAAGGTCTCATGTAGTATGGGTGCGCACTGTATAATTCTGAAATGAGGGATGTGCTTTCATTTGAAATAAAACAGGAAATTACACAAAATCTCCAAAATTTTGTTTTTGAATCAAGCACCAGCCACCACAACTAGCCCTGGCCCCACCCTTAAAACCCCCATGTGGACAAAATTTGAGTTCTGAAGCCCCCTAGGCCTTCCACTATCACACCCCATCTGTGGGGTCTAGACATCCAGTGGCTCTTGCCCTGCCAACTGGCACCACTTTGCTTTAGGGAGGTGCAGCTGAACCTTCTCAGACCCACTGGGGACATTTTTAAATAGTGACCCAGGAGGGCAGGAGTGACCAGGGATTGCTCTTGCCCCATTTGGATAGGGAAGGCCGAAGGAGAAGGGAGGATTCAGAGAAGGGTCAGGGACCCTGACTCCTTCCTTTTTTTTTTTAATTCATTACAAATAAACCGAAAACAAAATTAAATGAAAAAATTAAAGAGCATCACTAAAGCCTACTGAGGGCATGTCTCCAAGCCATTCATGGGGGGAAACTGGCCTATCTGGTCTAACATATGCGTGGGCTTCCAAGGTCACCAAGAGGTGTTTCCTTGGCCTTGTTCAGGTCGGGGAAAGAAAACAGCACACATATTCCATTTTCAGCTGTCTGGATGCTACTTTACCCCTGCTCAGCCAAGCACACAAATAGCAGGGGCAAAATGCCTGGGGGCTTCCAAGCATGCTACCTACCTGCAAATCATTCTCAACATGGTCAGCATATAGCAGCACTGTCCACACCCTCAAGTGGGGCCTGAGATGTGACCCCCTCTGCATGCAACACAAGACTTCAGGGCACTACTGTCTGTAAAATCTGACAGCCGACATCAGGTTCACAGCTAAATTTTGGCTTGATTTTTTAAAAAATCTGTCTTGTGATCTTATTACAGCTAGAATACAATACTTTGACAATATGAAGCTGAAAGTGGGTAGACTTAGGAGTAACATAATGAAATGGACCACAGCACACTACACTTTTGTGCCACAAAAATAGATGTGGTAGAGACATGACAGGAAAGCTCCTGTAATTGACCCTCCCCTTGGCTTTCTGCCTGACCTTGGGCAAGCCACTTACCACCCTGAGCTCTGGCTGGGCTGACTGGAATTTGCTTATAATATTCTGTTCCCTCAATTCCAGGTCAGGAAGGCTGCAACTGTAGCTCTAAAACGAATGACAATATTTGCAACCTCCTTGGAGGAAAGGCAAATTGTTAATATCAGCACTCTTACAGCCTAGAGTCCGGTGTGCAACTGATGCTGCCTCCTTTGCTCTACCCATGAGGAGAGCATCCACAGGTCCAATCCGCTGAGATTGGTGGATCAGCAGAATAGAAATAGTGGAAATAAATAAGTAAAGAAAAAGAAAAGTCCATTCCTGCAAGAAAGTGCAAAGCTTGCCTGGGCTGCGAGACAGCCAGAGCTAAAATCCCAATGCAGTAAAAAAAAAACAAAAAAACCCCCAACAAACCCAAAAACCGAGAGCAGCAGGACAGAGAGAGAAGTGAAAAGGAAAAGTGCAGGCGAGCAGAAACTCGGGGATTCTGCTGGCGAGGCTCCGGCGCAGTCACTCCTCTTCCTACCGTCCAACGGGCTCTCCCGGCCTGGCACCGCGCGCTCCCCTGGCGGTGTATCCGGGGCAAGAGGAGGGGGCTCAGAGACCCCGCCCCCAACAGGGAGAAGGGAGGGGCGCAGAGTCCCTAGCGACGCGGCTTCGTAACCAGGGCGGAATGTCCCTAGCAACGGCGGTTCCGTAACCAGGGGCGTAGAGTCCCTAGCGACGGCGGCTCCGTAACCAGGGGTGGAATGTCCTTAGCGACGGCAGCTCCGTAACCAGGAGCGTAGAGTCCCTAGAGATGGCGACTCGGCAGTGCCCCCGCCGTGCAGTCAGTCCCGAGTGGAAGGGACCAAGCAGGGAAGGCTGGCCAGTAGTTCCGCTTCGTACGCTTGCTGCTGCGGCTGGCTCCGTGTGCATCCCCTGCTTGTGCTGGATTTTGCACAGATCGCCCGTTAAAGCATGCCTACCTATCAGCTAAGCGCACTGGCAATTAGTAACTCAGTAATTATCTGTTTTTTAAATATAAATAATTAGGAGAGGCAACGCTTTATTAATTCGTTAAACTTCTTAATTTTGTATCATTGCTAAGTCCCAATTATAGAAATAATTTTGCTTTTAAATTTACTGAACACAAGAAAAAGCCAAACATTCTCCTTCCTTCTCACTGGCAATTAATTCAATTTATGAATCCTTTCAGGTTTCCACATTTAGTAAGCATTATTCAGTCTTGCCTGGAGGTTCCGCTGCAGGATTTTATTATTTGGATTTTTATATATTCCATCCATCAGGGTAAATAATAGGAAAGTGGCATTCAGTAGCGCTGCAAAATTAATGCAAGTTAAACACTGGCATTTTCCTATTAAACTCCATCTGTCAAAGTTTAATTATCAAACTCCATGAATTACATTTTTTTCTGCGAAAGTATGTTAATTAAAATGCGAGCAGTGTGCTTTAAATCAACGCATTGAAGCACGCTCATTTAATAAGACATTTGCTGGGAATATGCGCTCACAGCAGTCTTACTGCCAGTGCTTTTCAACGGGAAGGGCTGAATGAGCAAACAGCTTTTTTGTTACCCTCCGACACTGGTTTCTCACCTTCTTTCTCTTTCCTGCATTATACTTTCCACCTGCGTGGATTTCTAGTACCTTTCGATATTACCCTTTTGAAAATGACCTGAGCCTTGTCAGATTCTGGTTATTTACAATAACATAAACTACACAACCCGAACCTGGGTGGTCCAGCGGGGGGTCCGGGAACCATCCCCTGCACTCACACTCTTGGTGCCAGTTTCATCATGGCAGCAACAAATCTGTCTGGATGTCCTGTCTGCAACCGTGGAACGCTTGGCTAACTGATAGATTCTACTCCCATGCCGATGACTCCAACAACACCTTCAGTGGCTTCACTCTCTCAAGTTGCTCCAATTCCAACAATACCTCCAGTGGTTTCTCCCTCTCAAGTTGCTCCAATTCATTTGTCTGCTCCTCCCAAATACTCCGGAAATCCTAAGCAGTGTCGTGGGTTTTTAAACCACTGCTTTATGCACTTCTCAATGCAATCTACTCAATTCTCCACAGATCAGATTAAGATCACCTTCATTTTGTCATTGTTAGATGGAAAGGCGCTTGCGTGGGCCTCTCCCCTGTGGGAACGTGGAGATTCTCTCCTTACAGATTTGGCTTCTTTTATACAGAATTTCAGACAAGTTTTTGATGAGCCAGGTTGACAGTCTACAGCATCCTTGGATCTTTTGCACCTTCGACAGGGTTCCCGATCTTTAATGGATTATGCGGTGGAATTCCGTACTTTGGCTTCAGAGCTTGGCTGGCGTGAAGACAGTTTTCACAGCATATTCTTGGAGGGGTTATCATCAAGAATAAAAGATGAACTTGCTGCCCGAGAACAGCCTTCGGAACTTGAAACGCTTATTGATTTGGCGGGATGAATTGATCGTCAAATCCAGCAACGCCTCCGAGAGGTTAAACCAATTCACAAAACAGTTCTTCTAGCACTGGCCTTCTCTCGACCAATAGTCACACCTTCTAGCAATGAATTAGTCTCTAACCGTACTGAAGAATTTAGGCTGCTGGGATGTAGTCACCTTACGCCAGAGGAGAGACAACGTCGTCATTCTCAAGGTTTGTGCCTTTACTGTGGAGGCAAAGGTCATATTTTGGTCCATTGTCCCAAGAGGCTGGAAAATTCTCGAGCCTAGGAGGCACTGGGAAGATGACCCTAGGCTGCACAAATCCTACTCCCCAGTGTACGGTTCCAGTGACTCTTTTTCATCAGAAAGATTTGTTTATAACACAAGCTTTCATAGACTCTGGGACTGGTGGAAATTTCATTTTGGCTAGCCTTGTTAAGCAATTAGGACTTTCAGTTATTCCCAAGACGCCACCACTCCTGATATCCTCCATCCGAGGGGAATCATTACCTGGTCTAGTAACTCATGTTACTAACCCTGTGAGGTTTTGTACTGGGATTTTACATGAAGAAGAAATTTCTTTCTTTTTATTAGAAAAGGCCATACATCCAATTGTCTTAGGCCTTCCGTGGCTTCAAAAACATTCACCATATATTGATTGGGAGACTTTACAATTAGCGGCTTGGGGTCCAGCCTGTCTTACATCTTGTCTCCATAATGTACCTCAACCAATGTTCATGCTTGCTACGACTTTTACTGGCCTACCTTCTCAATATGAAGATTTCATAGATATTTTCTCAAAAGAAAAGGCAGAGACTCTTCCCAAGCACCGACCGTTCGACTGTGCTATTAATCTCCTTCCAGGTAGCACTTCACCTAGAGGTCGGGTATACCCATTATCTTTACCTGAAACTCAAGCCGTGTCACAATATATCCAAGAAAATCTTCAACGTGGGTTTATTCGTCCCTCCAATTCACCGGCAGGAGCCATATTTTTCTCTGTGGCAAAAAAAGACGGGACATTAAGACTCTGTAGAGATTACAGAAGTCTTAACGCCATTACACTGAAAGATAGATATCCACTTCCTCTCATTCCAGAGTTATTGGATCGTCTCCAGGGAGCTAAAATCTTTACTAAACTTGATCTCAGAGAAGCATATAACCTAGTGCGAATTAGATCAGAGATGAGTGGATGACTGCATTTAACACGCGAGACGGACATTATGAATACTTAGTGATGCCTTTTGGACTGTGTAATGCTCCAGCAGTCTTCCAAAACCTAATGAATGAAATATTTCAAGATCTCCTTAATACTAGTGTGATTGTGTATCTCGATGATGTACTTATCTATTCCAAGGATCTAAGAACTCATCGTACTGCAGTTAGACAAGTTCTACAATATCTGCGAAACCACAATCTTTATGCAAAATTAGAAAAGTGTTTGAGCAAACCTCATTACAGTTTTTAGGATTTATAGTTTCTACTGAAGGTTTTCGTATGGATCCAGATAAAGTGGCTTGTATTCGAGACTGGCCCCAACCACAAGGACTTCGAGCTCTTCAATGGTTCCTTGGGTTTTCTAATTTTTACAGAAACTTTATTCCTAATTATTCTCATTGTGTGGCTCCACTCACAGCTTTAACCAGGAAGGGAGCTGATGCATGGAACTGGTCATCTGAGGCAAAGGAAGCTTTTAAAAAATTAAAGCAAGCATTTCTTCAAAAACCTTGTCTTAGGCATCCAGATCCAACACGATTTTTTGTGGTTGAGGTAGTTGCTTCAGATGTCGCTGTAGGAGCAGTTCTCAGCCAACATTCTAATGCTGGAACGCTTTTACCTTGCTCCTATTTTTCTAGAAAATTTTTACCAGCTGAGAAAAATGATGGTATTGGAGATAAAGAAATGCTGGCAGTCAAGATGGCATTGGAAGAATGGTGACAATGGCTTGAGGGGGCATTACATCCAATAACTATCTTCACAGACCATAAACATTTAGAATATCTCAGTAAGGCCCATTTGAATCCTCATCAAGCTTGGTGGGCATTATTTTTTAGTCGTTTCAATTTCACTTTAAGATATCGTCCAGCTACAAAAAATGTCAGGGCTGATGCACTATCAAGAGTTTATGAAACAGATGATACTCCAACTTCTCTACAATATATTGTAGATCCAGCACGAATAATCTTTGCAGCAACACAAACAGCATCAGTAGGGAAGACTGTAGTTCCCCTTTGTCTTAGACAAAAAGTACTAGCCTGGGCTCATGATTCTCTAACAGCTGGACATCCTGGCAGACTATGCACTCTTAAATTATTAAGTCATTACTATTGGTGGCCAACCATAGAAAAAGACACACAATCCTATGTGGATTCTTGTCCAATTTGTGCACAGCAAAAACCTTTACCGGGACGCCCTTGGGGTCTTTTGCAGACTTTGCCAGTACCAAAAGCACCTTGGACTCATATATCTACAGATTTTATTGTAGAGTTGCCTCCAACCATTGGTAACCAAGTGATTTGGGTGGTAGTAGATAGATTTTCAAAGATGGCTCACTTCATTCCTCTTCCTAAGTTACCCACAGCTCCAGAGCTCGCACAGTTGTTCATACAACATATATTTCATTTACATGGATTGCTTCAACATATTACTTCTGATCGAGGATCCCAATTCACAAGTAAATACTGGCAAGCTCTTTGTAAAAAATTTGGAGTACAGTTAGATTTTACCACGGCATTTCATCCCCAGAGTAATGGGCAAACTGAGCGAATCAATTGGACTCTAAAGACGTTCCTTCGCTCTTTTATCAACTCTAAACAAGATAACTGGGCGTCATTATTCTCTCACAATATGCACATTAATTCAGCTACTAAAAAATCTCCTTTTCAAGTAGTTTTTGGTCGACAACCTATTCCACCACTGCCAAAGCAACTCATCGTCTCTTCTTCAGCTGCCAGCTAACATCTCAGCAGCTCCATGTATTATGGCAGGACATTCAAACATTACAAAGGCTAATGACGTTGCTAAAAGAACCACAGTCCAGCTCCTCATTTCTGCACTGGAGATCAAGTATGGTTAAGTACACGTCATATTTGCCTTAGAGTACCTTCTATGCGGTTGGCACCTAAGTACATTGGACCGTACAAAATTACTGATCGATTAGGTCCAGTAACTTATCATTTACAATTACCTTCTATACTTCGAATACATAATTCATTTCATGTATCCTTACTAAAACCACTAATACTTTCTTGGCCGCATCGTAAGACACCATAAACTCCCAAAGTGATATCTGAAGAAGATCAAATCTATCAAGTTAAAGAAATCCTAAACGTGCACCATCGTCTCCGGCACTGGGAGTATCTAATAGCTTGGGAAGGCTACGGACCAGAAGAAAATACCTGGGAACCAGCTTCTCACATTCTAAATAAATCACTTCTCCAGCAATTCCATCAAGAACATCCACACAAGCCTAAGCCTCTTTTGATGGGGCGTAAGAGGAGATGTACTGTTAGAAAACCTGGCCATGATTCGCCATGGCCAGGCCTTCCTACCTGTTCCGGCGGGTCTGGAGATTCTGTTTTTAGCCTCGGGGGTCGGCCGCGCCCCTCACTGAGGGCTGCAGGCTGATCGCAGGCTCAGATCTCTAGTTTTGGGAGCGTCAGGGCACGCCCCCCTCCGGGATGCGCATGCGTCAGTGACGTCATCGGACATCTTAAAGAGACAGCAGCTAAAGAAACAGGCTCGAGGAATAGAATCTGCATCGGAGCCTATTTTAAAGTGTAACTGTCAGCTGTTCCTTTGTCTTGGCAACAGTCTTGGGTGAGTAAGGTCGGCCAGGCTGCTCCAGCTTCATTCTTGAGGCCTGTCTGCTTGTTCCAGCTTCGTTTTGATCCAGCGTCAGCTTGTTCCAGCTTCATCCAGATCCAGCTTGTTCCAGCTTTGTCAAGATCCAGCTTTAGTTTGTTCCAGCTTCATTCAGAACCAGCTTCAGCTTGTTCCAGCTTCATCTAAATCCAGCGTCAGCTCGTTCCAGCTTCGTCCAGATCCAGCTTCAGCTTGTTCCAGCTTCGTTTTGATCCAGCATCAGCTTGTTCCGGCTTCGTCCAGATCCAGCTTGTTCCAGCTTCGTCCAGATCCAGCTTCAGTTTGTTCCAGCTTCGTCCAGGTCCAGCTTCAGCTTGTTCCGGCGTTGTCCTGATACAGTACTTTTCATGATTCAACTACCTTTCACAAACGACCACAACTTCCAAAGGCAGAATCCCAGTGGAACGTAGAGTGGTAGGAATTAATATTTGTTTGGATTACTTGCTTGCACCGCCATCCGCTGACAATCTCTCAGGGGCTCCACCTTTGAGACTGTCTTCATAATATCACGGAGAAAGTGTCTACGATCTCAAAAGTATTTTTGGACATTTGGGGTGATTGCATTACCACCTTATCACATGTAACACGTAGTAAAATAATTAGAAGTAAATTTTAAGATCCGCACATGCGTGCACACATGGATACGTGATTTTATAATCATATGCACGTAGAAGCACGTATATGCATGTGTGTTATAATATCGGCTGTATGCGTATAGATTTGCATATGATTTTATATTGAAATGTGCATCTGCGCGCAAATGGCGACTCAAATGCACAAGTGGTGGAATTTTAGTAGATACGCACACCGATGCAATCACCTGTTTCCCTAGTTCATTCCCAGTTCGCCCTACTAAAGGAGACGACTTCCTAAACCCCCTAGCTAACTTGCCTCCCTTTATTAGCCCTGACCCTTAAAACCCTGTTGACTAGCCTAGTTTTGTTTGTTACATGACTTATACGCCGTCCATAGCAGAAGTAAAGTTAGGCATGCTGGTATCCATAAATACTTTCTTGAAGACTTCATGGTGCAGTCCCAGCCCGCCCATGTTCTGCCCAGACCGTGCCCATGCCCATGCCCAAAACCCGCCACTTTTAGTTGAATTTTTTTTATGCATCTACCGGGAGATACAAGCATACTCATGTGGTTTTTAAAATCTGCACGGAGTGCACCGGGCCGAGTCACATGCATATCTCCCGGCTTTGGCGCGTTTAGGGCTTTTACAATTGACCAGTTAATGATATATAGCTTTTTGAACTGGTGACTGAGAATGGATACAATTACTTACTATATCATCACTGTAAGCTGTCACTGAGTAGAGGTTTGGGGGGATAGGATTAGACGGGCATGGAGGTTAGGTTAAAGAGTGGTGGGGGGATTAAAGGGTAGTAGGGATAATGGGTTACAATGGTAACAGAGAGAAATGTTGGGTAAACTATTGTTGTATTATTGTATACTGAACAATTCATTGTTTTTATCTCTATTTTCTAAAAATTGAAAATGGCTGTTTGTATTATATAGATGTATACTAAGAGTACCTACACATCTTGATATGTGTTCTTTTTCATGTTTTCAATAGAAATATTTACACTAAATTACTGGTACCGATAAACATTGTTTTCACAACTGGTAATTTTCCTTCTGTTTAACCTGTCAATACCTTGTGTTTGAGAAGCAGAGTTGCTTACCTGTAACAGGTGTTCTCCAAGGACAGCAGGATGTCAGACCTCACACATGGATGACATCATCAGATGGAGCCCCGATGTGGAAAAATTATGTAAAGTTTCTACAACTTTGACTAGGCACACTGAGCATGCCCAGCATGCCCTATACTATGCGTCCATGTGGGGTCCCTCTTCAGTCTCGTAACATAGAATTACAACTAAAAATAAAAATAGGAGAAACCCAACTTGGCGGGCAGGCTTCATGAAAACTAACATCCCCCTGTCCTCAGAGAACACCTGTTACAGGTAAGCAACTCTGCTTTTTCGAAGGACAAGCAGGATGGTAATCCTCACACATGGGTGAATACCTAGCTACAGGCTGCTTCCCAACAAAAAAGAGGACCAACAGACTCCTAACCAGGTGCCAACGGGCACAACACCAGTGCTGTTGGTAACACTTATCAAAAGAAACAAAAAGCTGGGTGAACTGTCTATGGGCTTCTGTCCACTCCAGATAGAAGGCTAAGGCTCCCTTGCAGTCCAAACTGTGCAGTGCTCATTTGCCTTGGTGCGAATAGTGCCTAGGAAAGAATATTGGCAGGACAATTGACTGGTTAAAATGGAAATCTGTCACCACCTTAGGCAGGAACTTAAGATGCATATGCAAGACCACCCTGTTGTGATAAAATTTAGTATAAGGTGGATAAGTCACTAAGGCTTGGAGCTCACTGATCCTGCGTGCTGAGGTGACCGCTACCAAGAATATAACCTTCCAGGCCAGGTACTTCAGGTCACAGATGCTCAGCGGCTTAAAAGGAGTTTTCATTAGCTGACCTAACACCTCGTTGAGGTCCCAAGACACAGCGGGAGGCCTTAAGGGAGGCTTCAACTGAAACAAACCCTGCATGAAAAGTACATCTATAGGCTGTACAGAGACAGGCATACCATCTACACCAGGGTGGTTTGTGCCAATTGCACTCAGATGAACTCTAATGGAGTAGGTGTAAAAGGTAATCAAGCAGTTTTTGTGTGTGGCAAAAGAACAGATCTAGGGCCTTCTGCTCACGCTGCACGGAAAACCTCCTCCATTTCAGTCTGTAGGACTTTTAGTGGAAGGCTTTCTAGAAACCACCAGGACCCAAGACACATCTTCTGAAAAATCAAGCGACTGTAGAATCAACCTCTCAACATCCAGGCTGTGAGCGACAAGGCCTAGAGGTTGGGATGATGCAGCCTGCCCTGATCTTGCGTGATAAGATCTGGGGAAATCCCCAGACTGATCAGTTTCCAGTTGGACAGCTCCTGCAGGAGTGGAAACCAGACCTGTCTCGGCCAGTGAGGGGCTATAAGGATCACAGTCCCTCTGTCTTTGCAAAGATTCAAGAGAGTCTTCGCCACTAAGGAAATTGGAGGATACGCATACATAAGACCCTTGCCCCACTGATGAGCAAGGGCATCTGAGGCTGGTTTGTCATCTGACCTGTACAGAGAGCAGAACCAAGATACCTTCCTGTTGCAGGGGGACGCAAATAGATCTATGTCTGGGCTCCCCCAGAGGCAGAATATCCAATTCGCTACCCCTTGGTCCAGGAAACACTCTTGAGGTCTGAAGCCTCGACTCAGCCTGTCTGCTACCACGTTCTCCATCCTGGTCCGGTACATAGCCCTGACCACCATCCTGTGGGACAAGTGCCCACGACCAGATCTGGACTGCTTCTTGTCAGAGGAGGTACGATCCCATGCCTCCCTGTTTGTTGACATACCACATGGTTACCTGGTTGTCGGTCTGGATCAGGACAACTTTGTTGGATAGCCAATCTCTGAAAGCCTATAGCGTTAACCTGATCACCTGAAGCTCCAGGAAGTTGATTTGACAAGAATGTTCATAAGTGGACCAAAGACCCTGGGTACCGAGTTCATCTACATGAGCTCCCCACCACAGGGTAGCTACATCTGTGGTTAAGACAATTTGAGTGGAGAGACTCCAAAACAAGATCCCCTGTTCCAGACTGGAAAATACCCACCACTAAGAAAATGAGTCCCGGAAACACAGGGTGACTTGGATGCAATCCTGGAGGCTCTGAGTGACTTGGCACCACTGTGACCTCAGGATCCATTGGGCTCTGCACATGTGTAAATGTGCCAAGGGAGTAACATGGTTGGTTTTGGCTATATGGTCCAACAGCATCAACATGTGCCAGGCTGACACCTGCTGGCTCTGTTGAAACTCTGTCGCAATGGTCACCACAGCAATGGCCCTCTGGTGGGGCAGAAAGGCCTTGGCCTGAGCCGTGTCTAGCAAGGCTCCTTTGAAGTCCAATTGAGGTGATGGGCTAAGATGGGACTTTGGGTAGTTGAAAACGAACCCTAGTGACTCCAACACCTGAATGGTCAAGCGCATGGACCTGTGTTAAGCGCCAAATTACACTTTATGAAGCTTACCCAGGGATACAAGAACACTTAGATTTGGTAGAAAGTATAATTTTTTATTGAGCAATATAAGTATTCTTGGGAGATGCTGATGCCACTACTCTGACAAACTGACCACCAACATCTCCTTAAATACATGAACTGATCCTTCTTTTATAGGTAAAATACAATATAGTACTAGGTTAGAAATTCTAAAAGTGTATGACTACCCAGAGAATCAGTTAGATTGATTGTCATGTCAACAGCATGATAGATTATCCATAAACTACCCTGATTATTTCTCCAAGGTGGGGCCCATTTACCATCACTCTTTAGATAGTCCTTTGATCTGTTAGAATCTTGCTGGTCAGAGCAATTATCACATCTTAGGCTGTGTTTACAGATGCCCCTGTAGTGACAGTCTAGCTTGAAGTTCCAACTGTTTCCTTCTGCTTTTGTGACCCTATAATTAGGCATCACAAAGTGTCGCCTGTTATGTGTGCCACCCACGGCAGCCCCACGGCCCTCTCACCTTTTCAGATGGACTCCAGCTCCTGGCTCCTCTTCTCTGGCGGCAGTGGGCAGCCAGCTCCGATCTCGGGTTCCCTCCAGTGCCTCTGGTCCTGCCACACTACCCAGTGTTGCCAGCCAAGATGTCCCTGCTCGTCAGGCCTCTCCGTGTGGCCCGCGGAGAGACGCCGCCATCAGTGCCACACCCCTTCCTAGGCGTGTGCGCACGCATCACTAGTTCTTTTAAAGAGCCCGCAGTGGCCGCGGACCCAGATGCTGACGTCAGACTCTTCAGCATATAAGAGCTCAGGCCTCGCTCCATAGCGTTGCCTTTCCAATAGGTCTCCTCGTACTCCTTGAACTCGTTGCTGATCCTAGAATTCTGTCTTCGTGGTGTTCCTGTTTCCTGTCGTTCCTGGTTCCTGTTCTCCTCATTCCTGTTTGTCTATGTGTTGGATTGTCTCTTTGGATTTGACCATTGCTCGCCTGACTACACTTCAGCTTCTCTCCAGCCCCAGACCTCTGCTACGCCTGACTACTCTCCAGAGTCTCTCCAGCCCCGGACCTTTGCTACGCCTGCCCATGTCTGCCTTCTCTGTGCCCTGACCTTTGCTTTGATTGACTACGCTTGCCTTCTCTGTCCCTGACCATCACTTTGATTGACTATGCCTGCCTTCTCTGTGTCCTGACCCTTGCTTTGAACGACTACGCTACAGACTTTCCTGTGTCCAGAGTTCTACACTGCTTGCCACAACTTCCACTTGCTGCCGGCTCTGATCCTTGCCTGTCAGTGACGCCTCTCCTCGCCTATTCTCTGGATGTGGACTTACAAGACTTAGGCCTTCTTTTGCTTGAGCGCCTCCAGTTACTTATTGTTCCTTTGGCACCTGAGTTTCAGTACCGAATCCTGTCCAGGATAGGACTAAGCCATCTACTGGCTGCTGTCTCTGAGCTGAATCACCTTCCATCCCTAGCTAACCCCGAGGCCCACCTAAGTCCTGCCGGCCCCGGCACCCAAAGGCTCAACCCGAGGGGAATGAGGGCTGGTATAGGTGAAGCTTCAGTGGCCTCTAGCTTCAGCCCACTCCACCTGCTGACAGTGGGGACCCATAGGTCCTTGCCTACGGGTTGTGTCAACCCCACCTCAGCCCAAGGGTCCACCTCCGATGCAACATCGCCAGCTTCAACTGCTGTCCAAGTGTCCTTGGAATTCCTCCAGGTCAGGCTCAGTAAGACATTTAAAGTTCACATAGCCAGGAAGGCTAAGATAGCAGAGGATTCTGGGTCAGCTGCTGTCTACATGTTGGTCTCAAGCTCAGGCACACATATCACCTGACAGCCCCTGGCTGAGATGTGCTCTTGACTAGTCAATTGTCCAGATACAGGAAGACATGCAATCCCAGTCTGCAGAGGTGCACCGCCACCATACCAGGCATTTTGTGAAAACCCATGGGGTAGACGCAAGAATAGTAAAAGTCGGTACTGGAAGTGCTGTGTTCCCACCACAAATCGGAGATACTTCTTGTGACCTGGGAAGATCTTGATATGAGTGTATGTATCCTTTAGGTTGAGAGAGCATATGCAGTCCCCTTTTTGCAAAAGGGGGATCAAGGTGCCCAGGGAAACCATCTTGAACTTTTATCTTTTTAGAAACTTGTTCAAGGCCCTTAAGTCTAGGATGGGACAGTTCTTTTTAGATTCAGGAAATACCTGGAGTAGAATCCCCGCCTTCTTTAATCTAGTGCCTCGACGTAAGTTAATTGTATTCTCCCACTGCTGTAAATAAGTTACAACTTATAGAATGTTTAATTTAAATAAGTGTTAATGTATAACCCTCTCTAAATTATCACACTTCTGCAGTCCATCTGCTGTAAATACCTCCTCCTGTAAATTCCTCCACTACAATTATGGTTATGCTTTTCTACTTTCTCAGCTGCTATCCCTTCCTCCTCTATCTATACCCCTCACTCCCGCCCCCCTTTTCTCGCCTGCTCCCTCCCCCGCGCCCTGTTTTTTGTAATTTTCCTCCTTTCTCAAGTTTATTGTAAACCGGCGTGATGTGCCCGCACGAACACCAGTATATTAAAAGCTGTTAAATAAATAAATAAATAGTGGTACAGGCTCGAATGCTCTGGCCATTAAGAGAGAGGAGAGCTCTGCTTGTTGTAGCTCCTGATGCGCTACCGGCCTCCAATGTGGGCATAGAGGGCAATTTGTCGGGACACCCAATAGATTCAATTGGCACCGTTGGTGAACGATGGACAGAACCCACTGGTCTGAGGTCACACTGGGCCACTGGTTCGCAAAAACCTGCAGCCTGCCCCGACCGGCGGGTCCATCGTCCCAAGTACGGGCAACTGGCTTACGCTTCTTATGGGCCAGTCAAAACCCTGACCCCAGAATTGACTAAGTTGCTGGCTGGGGTTTGGGGGCTCTCTGCTGCCTGGGACGGCTGTGGGAGCCCTGATGGTATTGACGGGAGTGAAGAGGCAAAGGATAGTACTTCTTCTGGTGAAAGAAAGACTTCCTAGGCCCCAGTCTCGATGACCTCCTGGATGAGGAGGACGGGGGGGGCGGAGAGTTGTTGGAGGGTCTCATGGTGATCCTGAGTTTAGGCCACAGCATCCCTCACCCTATCTCTGAAGAGATTCTCTCCAGTACACAGCCTGTCAGTGAATCATTCCTGTACCTCCAGTTGGAGATCCGAGGTTCATAGCCATGCCATTCTGCAGGTGCCAATTCCCATTGCAGAGACTCTTGATGCCATTTCGAAAACATCATTGGTTGCAAGGATTTCGTGTTTTCCGCACTCCAGAGCCTTATGCATCAGCGACATGAGGGTGTCTTGCTGCTGTTGAGGCAATTGCTCAGCCACCTCCTACACCTGCTTACAGATATCCCGTTAGTACTGGCTCATGTAGAGCTGGTAGATAGTGGCGTGGGCAATAAGCATGGCGCCTTGGAACACCAACCTCCCAAGAGTGTCCATTGCTCTGTGATCCTTCTTCAGGGGCGCCTAGGAATGGGTCTGAGAGCGTTTGGCCCTCCTGAGAGCGGATTTGACTACCACTAACTGGTGAGGCAGCTGATGCTTATTGAATCCAGCAGCCTTCTGGATGAGGTAGACCCTGTCCGCCTTCTTGGTAATGGGAGGCACTGTGAGGGGGTGTTTCCATATCCTCAGCAGCAACTCCTTAAGGATCTTGTGTACCAGGACTGCCACGATCTCCTTAGGAGGCTCCAAGAACTGAAAGATCTCAAGCATTTTGTGCCTGGCATCTTCCTCTGTCAAATGTTGAAATGGGATGGCCTCCGCCATCACCCTTACAAACCCTGCGAAAATCAAGTCCTCAGGCGGGGACTTTCTTCGTTCATCTGGAGGAGAAGGGTCTGACAGGAGACCATCAAAGTCCTCAGAGGAGGATTCAGTCAATCATCCCCCTAAGGGTCATAGGGATCCTCATCCTGACTGTATGCTACAAGGGATCGGGCCCTTAGTGCTCGGGCTTCACCCACAGGGCTGGCATCAGTAGAACTGGAAGGGGGGCAACAGGCAACAGTATCTCTGCTGGCCTCAATAGAACTTCCTCCTCCTCGGAACTGGCAATGACCACCATATTAGTATGGGGAGGCCTTGGTGCCCCATCAGACACCAATGCTGTCCCAGGAACCGGAGTCAGCTGGTTCAGTAATGCACTGATGAACACGTTAAGTTTCTCCAGAAGTGTTACAAGGACGGGTGGTACCTGGTCTGGTTCCGTTGGTGCCACAGGACCGAAGCCCTGCAGCACCCGCCCCACAGCCAGCTGGACTCAGCACTCTAGCTCCTCCTCAAATATTGCCGATGCCAAAGCCAATAGGGAGGGAGGAAGGAAGGAAGGGTAGCCAGATCTTCTTCAGACCCGCGAGGGGGATTGGTGACTGGCACCAGGACAAGTGGAAACTGTAGCGGACCCCCAGCACTGATAGACAATGGGCTTTCCTCTTCGCGGGGTTGCTTCAGGGGCATTGTGGCAAAAGCCGGAACATCTCCTCACCTGGACTGTGCATTGACAGGGATTAGTGCTGATGCTTCTTAGGCTTCCTTTGATGCTCTATCTGGTCTTTCCCTGCTTCCAAGGTTGAAGACGATGAATCCGGCATCCTTGAACCAGAGGAAATCGACAATGGTTAGTGTCCGGCGCCCCTGTCTGCCGGCGGCATTGACAGAACTGATGGTCCTGCCAATGTTGATGGCGTGGCATCCATCGGTGCTGCTCCAAGGTCCCTCAAATCCAATCATAATGCCAATGGCTCGGACGTCCTCGACCCAAAGAGCTGATTCATTTTGTTGAGTCAAAGCCAACGTCCCTTCAGAGTCACCTGGATGCATGTGATGCCTCCGGGCAGAGGATATATACCTCTTGGTCCTTGGGCACCGGGGGCATCAGAAAAAAACGAATGTGGCCATGACAGGGCAAAACAATAAGGCTGCAAAGTTAAAAGCAATTGTGGCGGATGACGCATTTGTTTTATGTTTCACTGCTCTCCTGGTTGCTCAAAGTACTGCTGAAGGACCACACAGATGTTGAAGGAAGACTCACCTGTGATGTTTACTTGCGTTTCCAGCCCTGGGGAGGGAGGGAGGGGAAGGGGAGGGTACCATATTGCAATTGCAATTTGAACATGTTTTCAATGTATTTATTGTAATTGTATTTTTATTGTTAAACTATGCTTATCATTCTGTAATTTTGTTTTTGCAAAAAATTCAATAAAAAAGGTAAATAAAAAGAAAAAAAGCGATTGTGGAGGGTGTCAATGGCTGGCGGACACTAAGGCACTGCCACCACAGGGGGAACTGACCGTGAAAGAAAACTTTCTCGAAACGCCAAAAACCTTGACTAGAGATACTATGGGAAGGCACCAAGAAGGACCTGGCGATGGATCGAAGGAAAAAAATGCGAAAATACGAAGAGCAAAAAAAGATTTCCGCAAGGCTAAAAACATCCAAAATGAACTCAATCACACCGTGAGGCTTACAGTACTGTAGAAAAGTAGAGACTAAAGAGGGACCCCATGTGGCTGCGTGGTATAGGGCATTCTGGGAATGCTCAGTGTGCCTAGTCAAAGTTCTAGAAACTTTGACATAAGTTTTCCGCATCGGAGCTCCATCTGATGATATCATCAATGTGTGAGGCCTACCATTCTGCTTGTCCTTGAAGAAATAAAGAGAAAACAAATTTTAACTGCCATCTTAATTCTTTCAACTAAAGTGTAATTTACCTGAGTAGTGACCTGCCAATGCCATCTCCCATTCTCTGGGGTCCAGAAGGAGCAACAAGCACTCAGAATCATGGTCATTAGGCTGAGATCCATATCTAAGGAGTCGGATATGGTCTAGGCCTAGGACAAGCTCAGCTCATTCTGTGCCCCTGGCAGCAGTATGCCCCGTACCAAGAGCAGGTCTGAGGTGGGCAGCCATCAACAGCTAGGCTGTGGGATCCTTTGGAATGCATGGTATGAATAAGGGGGATGTAATAAATGCCCTGGATTGCATGGATTATTTTACAACAAAAGAGCAGAACTGTTCTTCCAATTGAAAGAAGGTTGACTGCCCTGATGGGACTGTGTGACTTATTTGGTGAGAAAATTGTTCGACTGCTGCTGGATTGCAATTGAGCTGCCCATCTAGGAGACAAATGTTATTCTGAGTCAGAATCTATGGTAAAACTCGGTGTCCTCTTTGACAGTTTGGAAAGAAATCAGAGTTTTCAGTGGTGGAGTGAATACAGCAAGTTTGAACTACATTTCACAGTGACGGCTGGTACTGTACCCCTCTTGCATTTTTCACTTCTAGAGTTTGGAATTGAGCCCAGTTTGTAAGCACACTGAAGACAAGAATGCAATTAATAACTTGTTAATTGCTGGTAGACCAGATCAATCAAAATTATTTAATATTAAATCACTATATTCTACAGTACGTATCCATGCAATACTGTATTTTTTAACACGTGACTCTTTTTTGTAATTAGGGCTCAGAGAGTTTAGTCACATTTGCATTCTATATTTATGACGACAGTATGCTCAAATCCATTTACCATAATACCAAAACACCAAATTACAGGCCCAATTCATCAAGGGTTTTCACTTACTCTGTAGCAATGTGAAAACACTTGAGGACTAAGACCCTGTATTCTCCCTATGGTGAGCACCTGTCTTTGCAGCACTGCATAATTTCTTTAATCCTTTCAAAACCATGATGAGATTATTTTGCCTTTAATTCTTTCATGATATGTGATTTTGAATGCCTGTAAATATTAAACCCCATCTCCATATATACAAGGTCAACATGCACTGTAGGTGGCATAAGGCATTACTGTATAATAATGAGCCTGAATAATAGGGTTCTTGGGGATTACAAGTATCCTCCATTTTAATACCCCTCTTTTCTCTTCAGCATGATTGTTGCTAGTTTTGTTGATGATATATATACAGCCTGAACTAGTGTGTAATTGTCTCTGTTCTCTAATCTTTTACGTTTCCAAAAGAGTTTCTAAACCTTTAATAGTTTACTTGAGTAAAATGAATTGTTCCTGCAGATCGAATCTGAATCCTGTCAACAATCCAACAGGTTTGTACTGAAATTTGAGGCATTTAAGTAATAACCCCCTACAAGTGCCCAGTGTCTAAACACCTCCTACATTCATAAGCACTGAGGTGGGCCTGAGGCACTTATAGTGCTGGAAGCATTTATTCCTGAAGCCCTCGAACGCCAGCGCAGGCTGTTTCTGTGGGTATTAAAAGAACAGGCAACTTTCGTTTTTTAAAAGCAAAGTCACTAAGACATCCTTTTCATTCTGAAACAGAGCCATTCCTAAGGAGATGTTAGTGTCTAAAGCTTTTGAAAGCTACTCCTACGCATCTTCTCCTACCATTATGAATCTCCGCTGTGCTGGTCCTTCCCAGAACTCCATGCAGCTGTCACAATGACACATGTACAGTATAAAATGAATAAGAAGTAGGCTTGAGAAAACTCCTTTTTTTAAAAAAATAGGCCTATGTTTATGATATGAGGCACACTTTTTATTCTAAAGAATTATACAAATACAAGCAATAAAGGTATGTTAGCTCAACAAAGAAAGAAGCCCTTTGGAAGAGACCACAATAGACAGACAAAGGAGAATTTGGTCTGCAGTTCTACTTTAAAATGAAGAAAAATTGGAGCCAGGATGCCTTGTATTTGCAGGTCTTATATGAGCTTGTGTTATATTCCCAACTAGTGATTGTATTAAATGTTGCTTTTGCAAGTTTACAAAGGGGTAGATTTTCAAAGGGTTACGCATGTAACCCCCGAAAACCTACCCCAACCCCCCCTGCGCGCGCCGAGCCTATCTTGCATAGGCTGCCGGCGCGCGCAAAGCCCCGGGACGCGCGTAAGTCCCAGGGCTTTCCTGGGGGGGGCGTGTCGGGGGGCGTATGTCGCGGCCGGTACATCATCGGGGGCTTTCCAGGGGTGTGGCCGCGGCCTCCGGACCAGCCCCTGGACCGGACCATGGCGCGCCGGCGGCCGGCCCGGCGCGCGCAAGTTACGTCTGCCTCGGGCAGGCGTAACTTATGCAACAAAGGTAGGGGGAGTTTAGATAGGGCCGGGGTGGTGAGTTAGGTAAGGGAAGGGAGGGAAAGGTGCAGGGGAGTGGAAGGAAAGTTCCCTCCGAGGCCGCTCCGATTTTGGAGCGGGCTCGGAGGGAACGGAGGCAGGCTGCGCGGCTCGGCGCGCGCAGGCTGCCGATTTTGGGCAGCCTTGCGCATGCCGACCCTGGATTTTAACAGATACGCACGGCTACGTGCATATCTATTGAAATCTGGCATACTTTTGTTTGCGCCTGGTGCGCGAACAAAAGTACGCTCGCGCATAGTTTTATAAAATCTGCCCTATGTGTACAGTATATGTTGAAAACAGATTTATAGCCTTGCCTTGACTGGTTACAATCACTCCAAAAAGGAATGTATTCTGGAAGACTTCCCTGGCATGACACAGTATTTCGAGTATATACTCCATCACATGCATTGCACTCTCAAAACAAAGGACTGTTAGAAATAACCACAATACACTACTAATACTACTGCTTAACATTTCTGCAGCACTATGTGACATATACAGCACTATACAAACATACAAAAAGACAGTCCCTGCTCAACAGAGCAAGCTCACCTGGGAGAAACCAGAGACCGTGCCTTTTGGGTGGCTGGTCCAATTCTCTGGAATATTATGCCAGAACATTTAAGAACAATGATGAACCTTAAAGCATTAAAAAATTCTTTGAATTTTCTTTGAGCTATTTGGTTATCTGATCATTCTGTATAAACATTGTATACATTCTTGTTAAAATGTTAAAAATGCAATAAAATATAAATTAAAAAAAAAAATTTCTTTGAAAATATGGCTCTTCCAGCAGGAGTTTGAAATAAATATATGCGTTAACTTGTCAGAGCACAGTTTCAGAGCTAAATGGAATTTCAGATTATTTTTTTCATTAAACTAGTAGGACAGCGCATAAGATAAGAACATCTTTTGTAATATAGCTGTGTCAAATGGAAACACTGATGCTGATTGTGTCGTCATGTAAGTGTTTAGTCTTTATGTTGTGTATAGATTATACATTTTAATTATGTATGTTGAGACTGTGTAAACAGCAGCTCATAGCAAAGCTTGCAGAAACTTGTAACCTCTGTCTCTCTGAGACCCCCTTGCTTTTTCATCTGGTTCAGCTGAGTATTCAAAGTCTTCAATCCATCTGTGAAAACATTTCAGAGACTTTGGTTCAGTTATTCTTCATTTCATCTTCCAGTAAAATCTATTTTTTTATGGAGTTTAAGAATTGACCTGTCTTTGTGTATTAAACTGAATGAGAGTTTAGCTATCTGTGTAATTGTGCATCACATGTGGCGAGGACGAATACAGTGTTAAAGTTATGAGCTGGAAAGTACAATGTTTTATATAACTACTAAGCAGAACTAAGGAGAAATTACTACTTACCTGATCATTTCCTTTCCTTTAGTGAAGGGTATATCAATCCCAATAAGTGGATTATACCCCTCTGCCAGAAGATAGTCCTGCTCCGACATCAGCCCCCCAGTATTCCCTGGAAAAGCCAAACTGTGGACAAACTGATTATACTTGAATGTTATTATCAACAGGCAAACATTCATATTTCTCAACCAACAGGAACACTGAACTCAGTCAAAGAAAGGAACACTAGCAAACTAAGGGCTAGAGAAGTCACTTACTAGTTGACAATGAAGAGATGGAATCATATTCTGCACAGCTCACCCTAAGAAAGGCTATCCACAAATTCAAACTCCGGAAGCCAAGGGCGGATCTGGGATTGACCAACCCTTCACTAAAGGAAAGGAAATTACCAGGTAAGTAGTAATTTCTCCTTCGTCCACATAGGTCAATCCCAATGAGTGGGATTACCAAAGCTAATCTTGAAAAGGGTGGGAGGCTGCCAGTGGTCCAGACAATACCCCCTGTGAAAAGGTGGCATCCTCCCTAGCCCTAACATCCAAGCAGTAATGCTTGGAGAAGGAGAGCAAAGATGACCATATTGCCACTTGGCAAATTTCAACAGGTGACATCAAATTAAGTTTCGTCCACGATACCGCCTGAACCCACGTGGAAAGCGGTCTAATCTGTCTCGGTAAGGCAACTTCAGCAGCCTCCTAGGCTGTCATAATGACTTCCTTAATCCAGTAGGCAATCATTGCTCACGTCACTGGAGCTCCTTACTTACCTTCTCCATGGAGCATGAATAGGCAATCAGATTTCCAAACAGCTTTAGTCACCTCCTAACACCACTTTACAGGACACTTGACGATGAAGGAATGCAAAAGGCAGTACTCATCTTCATCTCTGTCCTTGTCCAAGGCAGGCAGAGAAATGGACTGCTTAAAATGAAACTCCAAAACCACTTTTGGCAAAAAAGATGTTATGGTTTTGAGGTGTTTGAGTGGATTCTTGGGTACTGTGGAAGATGACCAGGCCCATGGGGAGGAGCCCCATGGGGAGCCACAGTACTGGGCTAAACTCAAGATGCACAAACACAGAGTTTTGTCTTTTATTGTACAGCTGATGTATACCACCAGAGGTGGCAGTAGTGAGGTGATCCAGAGGTAGCAGTCTAGGAACCCTCGGCAGAGGGAACCCGTCTCACCAAGATGGTATAGGGAGATCCAGGTGCAGGTTTCCCAGCACGGCAAAGCTGTAGATGAGACAGACTGAGAATTAGATTACTCACTAGATGGTAGCTGTAAGGTTGACGATTCCACCAGGCAGAAGTAGATGGTTACAGGCACTGAGGCAGGGAGAGTAGGCCCTCGAGGAGCGAGCACCTGATCCCAGTAAGGCACCTGAAAGAAAGCAAAGGGCCCCCGAGGAGCGGGTACTCAGGTTAGAGAATACCCCGAAGGGCAGAGAGAGCTTCCAGCGGCAGCACGGAAGCGGCAGAGTAGCTTAGACCGGACAAGTCCAATCCTTGCTAACTCAATGAGCTAGCAAACAAGCAAGGGCTAAATACCAGGATGGCATGACGTCACTCGAGGGGGATGCCCCCAAGGTTCCCGCCATGATGTAGATAAAGACATGGGTGGCATGCGCGCGCGCACCCTAGGAGGCCCTTAGGAGAAACATGGTGTGAGGCTTTGCCATAGCTGTTCCAGGGACACCGGAGAACGCAGCTTGCAGATGCAGCAGTAGCCATCTTCCCAAGGCTAGCGGGGAGAGCAGAGAAAAAGGTGAGGCACAAGGGTCGAAGCCGTCTGAGACCGACGGACGCAACAAAAGAGGGCACCGTCCGAAGTTGAACAACACCTGGGTCATATGGAGAAGACTCATGGCAGGAAAGAGCCTACAGCTGAGGGACCCAATGTGCTAATTAGATTACTACCAGAAAATCTGTCTTCAAGGTAAGCAGCTGCAAGAAAAGAGTTTGCAGTGGTAGAAAAGCCAGACCCACCAAAAACTTGAGGACCATGTTAAGGTCCCACAGAGATACTGGAAGCTGCAAAGGGTAGTGAAGATATTTAACTCCCTGCATGAAATGGGACATGTCCTGCAAGAAACGGGACACGGCCGGATGGGAAGAAAAAGGTCCTCTAATGACTCTTACCCTATAAGAAGCCAGGGCTGCGACTTGAACCTTCAAGGTGCTAAGGACCAAACCCTTAAGCAAGCCATCTTATAAAAATTCCAAAATCAAAGGAAAATCCACCTTGAATGATTAACAACCTTGCTCAGAATACCAGGCCTCAAGACCCTCCAAACTCTAACCTAGGCCGGAGAAGTAGAAAATTTCCCGGCCCGAAGAAAAGTGGAAATTACATCAGGTGAAATACCTCGTTTCAACAACTGAGCCCTTTCAATGGCTAAACCGTAAGACAGAATAGACCCAGATCCTCTTGCAGAATGAGCCCCTAATGTAAAGGTCCATCCGAGATGGTAGCCTGAGGGGACTGTCCACCAGAAGTCTCTGAAGATCGGCGTACCTCGGCTTTCAAACCCAATCCAGAACTAGTAAAAGAATGGTGTTGGTTTGACTTGTAAACCTTCTGGACCAGACTGCCTATCAGAGGCCAAGGGGAATTGCATACAGCAGGGTGCTATGTGAACTCTCCTGAAAAAGAGCATTGATGCCCTTTTGGGTCCCACCTGCAACTGAAGAAGTGTGGAACCTTCACGTAGTTGAAACTTACCAACTGGCCTAGATCCAATAGGCCCCAAGAGTTCATCAGGAGCAGAAAGGCCTCATCTGCCAGCTCCCATTCTCCTAGGTCCACGTTTCTCCTGATGAGGAAATCAGCTCTGAAGTTGTTCTTTTCGGCTTTGAGAAAGAGGATTTGTTTAGGAGAAGCTGCTCTAGCCACTTGGTGAATCACTGGCACATCAATCAAACCGCTCATGCTTCCTGTTTATTGATGTTTCACCACTGCTCTGCAGTGCCCTTCCAGCACCAACTCCTGACAATGAGCCCTCTCAGTCCAAGAGGCTTGCATCTATCATGAATACAACCAATCAGGCATCATCAGGGAAATTCCTTTCCTAAGATGACCCTCCTGTAACCACTAGTCCAACTGGGATCTCACCTCTAACTAGAGGAACAGCTTCACCATATAGTTCTTCAACTGCGGACTCCAACAGGAGGAGATCAACAGGCACTGAAGAGGGTGCCTATGTGCCCTCTCTCAGGGAACCACTTCTAATGGAGCAGCCATCACCCCTGGATCTGTAGATGACACCCAGAGTCAAACAGGGTTCCTTTGGGATCAAACTCGTAGTATCAAAGTGTGGAACCGAGACTAAGGAAGGAGTACTCTGCCCCATCTCGAACCAAACCGAAACTCGAGATTCTCCAGGGTCTGAGATGGCTGCAAATCACTGTAGGCCATTCATCCCGAGCCTAGTTCCTGTAGCAAGGAACCACCCTGCGGGAAGTGTAAAGACTCTTCCACAGTTTTGGTTCAAATCAACCAGTAGTCCAGATAGGGGTGAACTAGAATGCCAGCCTTGTGGAGAACCACCACTACTGCCACCATGGCTTAGGAAAAATGGTCCTGGGCACTGTGGCTAGCCCAAAAGGCAAGGCCTGAAACTGGTAAGGATGATCCAGAACAGCAAAACGGACTGCTGAAGTTCCCAACGGATGGGAATATGCATCCAGTATGGGCCAAAACGGGCCTTCTTTCTTGGGCATGACCCAATAAATGGAATAATGGGCCATATATCTCTGTGATTTGGGAATTGGAATCACCGCTTTCAGGTTCAACTTCGTTGTAATGTCACTTCCATTTCTAACATCTGCTGAGGGGAGTTAGTTAGAGAGACCATGAAGGCATCCAGAGGAATGCAAAGAAATTCTAGAGCATAAGAACATATTAACATAAAATATGCCATACTAGGTCAGACTAAGGGTAGCCAATCCAATTCACAAGTACTTAGCAAGTACTCAAACATTAAATAGATCTTAAGCTACTATTGCTTATTAATTAATAGCAATTTATGGATTTTTCCTCTAGGAATTATCCAAATCTTTTTTAAATCCAGTTATACTAACTGCCATAACCACATCCTCTGACAATGAATTCCAGAGCTTAACTATGCACTGAGTGAAAAAGAATTTTCTTCGATTTGTTTTAAATGAGCTACATACTAACTTCACGGAGTGCTCCCTAGTCCTTTTATTATCTGAGAGAGTAAATAACAAATTTACATTAACCTGTTCAAGTCCTTTCAGGATTTTGTAGAGCTCTATCATATTTCCCCTCAATCGTCTCTTCTCCAAACTGAACAGCCTTAACTGCTTTAGCCTTTCCTCATAGGGGAGCCGTTCCATGCCCCTTATCATTTTGGTCACCCTTCTCTGCACTTTCTCCAGTGTAACTATATCTTTTTTGAAATGTGATGACCAGAATTGCACACAGTATTAAAGGTGCAGTCCCACCATGGAGCAATACAGAGGTATTATGACATCCAACGTTTTATTTGCCATTCCCTTCCTAATAATTACTAACATTCAGTTTGCTTTTTTGACCACCACAGCACACTGAGCCAACGATTTCGATGTATTATCCACTATGACGCCTAAATCTCTTTCCTGGGTGGTAACTCCTAAGATAGAACCTAACATTGCATAACTACAGTAAGGGTTATTTTTCCCTATATGCATCACCTTGCACTTATCCACATTAAATTTCATCTGCCATTTGGAAGCCCAATCTTCCAGTCTCACAAGGTCCTCCTGCAGTTTATCACAATCTGCTTGAGATTTAACTACTCTGCATAATTTTGTGACATCGTCAAATGTGATCACCTTACTTGTCGTACCCCTTTCTAGATGATTTATAAATATACTAGCTGTACCCGGCCATGCGTTGCTGTGGCTGAGTCTGGTTAAATGGAAAAGAAAGAAAAGAGAAAGCGCATGTTTTGAATATGGTAAATTTCACAATGCTTGTGGGTATACAATATTTTTTGTTGTTCCATTGTCTGTGTAGATATAGAGATTGTCTGGTTTGCCGACTCTAGAACACGCAACATATAATTGTCCATGTGAGAAGCAATCCGTGTCTAGATGTAAACCGCATAATTCTAGAAATGAAAAAGAATGAAAAAAGAAAAAACATAAACTATACTCACTAAATGAACGATATGGTAAACGACACAGCTCAATTCCAATGCAATGTCACACGAAATAATTAAATCAAAATGAAAATAAATCGAAATCTATGAAAATTCAATTTAACAATGCAATCAGAAACATTGAAATGGAATCGTAAAATATTTAGTCCAAGCTGTTAAACCCGTTAAAACGGGCGAGATTTTTGTCCCCTCTCCTCCTACGTCTTTGCTCTGCTCCGCTCCCCCACCCCAGCACCACGAAGGGCCAGAGGAGGCGGCGGTGGTAGGAGCTGCAGCGGTGGCCGAGGGGGATCTCGCGAGGCATAATGGTCCTGCCACCCCAACTCCCTCCCCCCTTCCCCAGTGGCAGAGGGACAGGCTCAAACCCCTTTCACTCTCTCCTTACAGGCCCCAACTCCTTTGCTCTCCCATTCCCCTCTACACTGAACCCCTTCCACTGTAACCTATAAGTGGAGAGCTGGGGGGGTAGAGAATCTCTCTCTCATACAGCTCCCTACATAGACTTCCTCTCTCTCTCTCTCTTGCACATACACTCTCCCTCTGTCCCTCACACATGCACGCCCAATCCCTCTCACACACATACACAATCCCTCACGTAGTCTCCCTTTCTCTCTGGCACTCACACTCGCCTTCAGCGCACATTACCACACTTCTCTCTCACACAGTTAAAACGGGCGGGATTTTTGTCCCCTCTCCACCTAAGTCTTTGCTCTGCACTCGCAAGAGCTTGCAAAGTTCCCACGCCAGTTGTGTCTGGGAGAGAGAGGAAAACACTCCGTCCCCCCCCTCGCAAAGGGCAGGCGGCAGGCACTGCAACACATTTGGGACACGTTGCCTAGCTTACTTTGCTCTTTCTAGCAGACCTGTGCCTTTAAGAAATCCGATCGGGGGCTTGAGAGGGAGGAGGGAGCAGGGCTCTGGCTTTCACTTTCGTCACGGTGCTTTGCTGGGAGTGGGGGTGGAGCGATGCCCATGTAAACTCTTCCTGTGGCGGCTGAGAGCCATGGGCAGGCTGACAGCACTGCCTTCCCCCTCCCTTCCCACCCCCCCTGCAGTTGCGGGATATTTACTTGGCTTCTCCTTATCTGCGGGACTCAGGGGGCGTGGGAGGAGGGCGAGCTGTTCTCTGTTCAGCTCTTTGCGCTTTGGCTGCTGCAGGCTGCAGCTGCTTGTGATCTCTTCACAGCCGCTTTCTACTGCATCTGCTCTGCTCCGGCCGTCCCAACTCCCTCCCCCCCTTGCCCGGCGGTGGACGGACTGGCTCGGCAACTCTTTTATCCTTTCCTCCTCCTGTGTGTAACTGTCTGGCAGTCCCCTCTCCCCCTTCCCCAGCGGGGGAGGAACGGGCTGAGCCGTTTCTCAGAGCGGCGACTCCTCTGCCCTTTCCTCCTCCCCTCTGTGACACCCAGCACGTAGCACAGAGCTCAATGGTCCGCACATGCGCGGTAGAGCTGCTCTCTACTGCGCATTTGCGGGCCGTGGGTCAGAGCCCATTTATATTGTAGATAGCGTGTGTTGCTTGTACGTCCAACAGATGGCGCTGTTTTCCCAAAAAAGCATGTTTTTACCTGTCACAGGTGTGACATCTATATGATATAGGTATATAAAAACACACGCGTATTCGAATGCAACGTTGTGTCAAAATTTCAAAGCAATCGGTGAAGAACTTTCAGAGATTTAAGATTTTGAACAAACGAACATTTACATTTTTATTTATATAGAAGATTAAAAAGTACCGGTCCAAGTACAGAGGCACTCCACTGTTTACTTTTTTCCACTGTGAAAATAGACCATGTAAGAACATAAGAAATTGCCATACTGGGTCAGATCAAGGGTCCATCAAGCCCAGCATCCTGTTTACAACAATGACCAAACCAGGCTACAAGAACCTGGCAAGTACCCAAACACTAAGAAGATCCCATGCTACCGATGCCACTAATAGCAGAGGCCATTCCCTAAGTCAACTTGATTAATAACAGTTAATGGACTTCTCCTCCAAGAACTTATCCAAACCTTTTTAGTTGAAACAATTTTTATTATCCAAACCTTTTTTAAACCCAACTACACTAACTGCATTAACCACATCCTCTGGCAACAAATTCCAGAGCTTAATTGTGCATTGAGTGAAAGTATTTAATCCTACTCTTTGTTTCTTGTCTTTTAACCAGTTTGCAATCCACAAAAGGACATTGCCTCGTACCCCATCACTTTGTAGATTTCTTAGAAGCCTCTCATGAGGGACTTTGTCGAACACCTTCTGAAAATCAAAAGACATCACATCTACTGGTTCACCTTTGTCCACATGTTTATTCACCCCTTCAAAAAAATGTAGATTTGTGAGGCAAGACTTCCCTTGGGAAAATCCATGCTGGCTCTGTCCCATTAAACCATGTCTATCTAAATATTTTGTGATTTTGTTCTTTATAACAGTTTCCACAATTTTTCCTTACACTGAAGTCAGGCTCACTGGTCTATAGTTTCCCAGATCGCCCCTGGAGCCCTGTTTAAATATTGGAGTTATATTGGCCACCTTCCAATCTTCAGGTACAATGGATGATTTTAATGATAAATTACAAATTAATTGAAATAGGTCTGAAATTTCATTTTTTAGTTCTTTCAGAACCCTGGGATGTATACCATCTGGTCCAGATGATTTACTATTCTTCAGTTTGTCAATCTGGCCTACTACATCTTCCAAGTTCATTGTGATTTGATTCATTTCATCTGAATCATCACCCTTGAAAACCATCTCCTGAAAGGGTATCTCCCCAACATCCTCTTCAGTGAACACCGAAGCAAAGAATTCATTTAGTTTTTCCGTGATGGCCTTATCTTCCCTAAGTGCACCTTTAACCCCTCAACTGCCTCGCAGGCTTTCTATTTGAAAATGTTTTTGTCTCTATGGCTAACTTATTTTCAAATTCTCTTTTTGCCTGTTTATCAGTGTCCTGGCACTGGTCAGGCTCACCAGTCTGTAGTTTCCTGGATCACTCCAGAGCCCTTTTTAAACATTGGGGTTACAATGGCTACCTTCCAGCCTTCAGGTACAATGGATGATTTTAATGATAGGTTAGTGTGAAATTTCATTTTTTAGTTCTTTCAGAACCCTGAGGTGTATACCATCCAGTCCAGGTGATTTAATACTCTTAGTTTGTCAATCTGGCTTACCACATCTTCCAGGTTTACCGTGAATTGGTTCAAGTCATCTGAATCGTCACCCTTGAAAACCATCTCCAGAACGTGTATCTCCCCAACATCCTCTTCAGTGAACACCAAAGCAAAAAATTCATTTAGTCTTTCCGCGATGGCCTTATCTTCCCTAAGTGCACTTTAACCCCTCAATCATCTTACGGTCCCACCAACTCCCTCACAGGCTTTCTGCTTTGGTTATATTTAAAGAAGTTTTTATTATGAGTTTTTGCCTCTATGGCAAGCTTCTTTTCAAATTCCCAGGAGATATTTGCGTGGCCAGACCACCCGTGCGCCGAGCGCATTTTTTAAACGGGGACAGACCAAGGGAGGGGCGGGGACGGAGTGGGGGCCGGCAGGGACAACACCATTTTGTGCTGTTCCGGTGAAGCGCGTGGCAGCAGCAGCTGGTCGGAGGAGTAGGTAAATTTTTAAACAAAAAAAGTAAGGTAGGTAGGCTGGGTTTAGGAGTTGGGGTGGAGAGGGGAAAAAGGAGAAAGGTTAGTTAGAGGGATAGGGAACTGGGCAAAGGCCCAATTGCATGGCCGTCCGTTTTTTTACAAAATAATCCCCCCCTTGCGCGTGCGAGTCGGAACCCGTGTGCATATATGCACGACGACATAAAATTGGGCGTGCATGTGCGCGCGGGTATCAGAAGCAAGTTTGCTTACCGTAAACGATGTTTCCATAGATAGCAGGATGAATTAGCCATGCTGTCATGGGAACTGTCCATCAGGCCTGGGAGGCGGAGCTTCAAAGTGATGTCAGAGCTTTGCTCTGAGGCTGCGCATGGGTTCCCACACTGGAATTGACTCTCCTCAGTCTGTAATAAAGCAAGCATGGTCATGAAGGCTAAGGTCGACTGGTCACTGTTGCGTTCGTGCCTCTTCTCTTCCCTCGCTCCACCCTCTCTACCTTGGGAGCGACTCCCTTCAGCTCTGACGGACAGATGCAACCGCGGCTTCTCCCTGCCTCTTGGTCCCGGTATCCCCGGGCTGGCTTGACGCTATGGATCCGCCATGTTCCTGATGACGTAAGGGCGCGCGCGCTCCAGACTTTGTACCAGCAAGGGAGCGAACCTCGGGGGCGTCCCCCCGTAGTGACATCATCCATTTCCACTTTAAAAGGACTTTGTTTGCTAACCTCTAACGAGTTAGCAAGGAACTCCAACAGGACTTGCTTCGGCAGTCCACGATACTTGCAACAACGATCCGAGTCAGCCAGGGGAATCCTTCCCCACTGCTCAGCCTTTTCAAACTTACCAGGAGTACCCGCTCCACGGGGGCTCCGCTCTCTCTTCTTGATTTTAGATTGCCGGAATACTCAGAAGACTCCTCATTGCCTGGAAGCGATTACGGACGTGAACACAGTGAGTTCTATTGTAGATAGGAATCGGTACTCGCTCCAAGAGGGCCTACATTCCTATAGCTCTGAAGACTTCCTTCCGTCCAAGACGTTATCACAGGTATGGAGATCGAGAGTTATATTGGCAAGAGTGCAGATAGGAACTGGTACTCGCTCCACGAGGGCCCATGTTCCTAGAATCCTTTACAGACTCTCTTCTACTCTAGAAGCCATTTCATATACAGCTATTGTGAGTTCTTATTACAGACTGTTTGTGGGAACCAGTACTCGCCTACGGCTCCTGTTCCTGAAGACTCTCTGTGGCATAGAGACCATTGCAGACATCTACTATTGTGAGTGTACCATCTTGTATCCAGTATACCCTGTCTACTCACTACTTCTAGTCTCTCTCTACAGCTCAGCAACCCAGAGGTTATATTCCAGTATCAGAAGGACTTCAGCCCTGCCGAACACATCGACTCACTACTGCCACTTCTGGTGGTCCAGCTTCCAGTCTAATAAAGAACTATTTGTGTTTATCTCATATTCTAGCCTAGCCGGTAGTTCCTCTCAGGATCTCCTCCTGGGGGCGCTGTCATCTAACATCGGCCCAGGGATTCACCATTTCCTCCTAGTGGTCATTCCTTACACTACTATCACTCTGTGGGAGCCAACCACTACAGACCACTAACACCGCTTACGGAAGTATTATATAGATAGCTACCTGCTCTTTCTATGGGACTTGCTAGCAGCCTATATATAACAGCTTGCTACTCCATAGCGGAGGCATGATTGATTGCTATCTCTGAAGCGAAGTACTATATACCTATTGTCAGCTCCTCTCCTCAGAAGAGTATCATTGTACACAGCCAACTCCTCTTCCCTGGGGAGTTGATCCATAACAAATTGCTACATCCTTCCCTTACAGGAGCATCTACAGCAGTTCGCTAACAGATTACTTCTTGCACTACAGATAGCTAACTCCTCCCCTCTGGAGGAGAAGATCATGACAGATTGCTACTCCTCCCCCTTTCAGGAGAAAAGCTTAACAGATTGCTAACTCCGCTCTCCTGGTGGGGTAAATGATAACAGATTGCTAACTCCTCCCCTCTGGAGGAGGAGAGCGTAACAGTCAGGGAGGTGGGTGGATCAGCATGGCTAATTCATCCTGCTATTTACGGAAACAACGTTTACGGTAAGCAAACTTGCTTTTTCCCATCGATAGCAGGGCTGAATTAGCCATGCTATCATGGGAATCCTAAGCTTCACATCACGCTGAGGAAAAATTTATTAGTCTATGCATAGTGAAGCATGATGAAGGTTAAGTGACAGTCGACCCTGTTGATTCTGTGGACAACGACTGCAGAAGTGCTGTACCCAATTTGGCATCTGCTGCAGTATGCTGGTCTAAGCAATAATGAAAAGTGAAAGTGTGAAGAGATGCCCACGTGGCTGCTTTACAAATGTCCGATGGTGGAACATGCTTTAAATGAGCTAATGAGGCAGCACTGCACGCGTTTTATGAGCAGTGGGGTGAGAAGACAGTTTGGACTGTCGTTTGTCGTAGCAGAATTGTATACATTGAGTAATCCAGCTAGAGATGGTGCGTTTAGCTACTGGAAGTCCAGGAGGATTGGGGTTGAAAGAAACAAATAGTTGCAATGCCCTAGTGGGCAAGTGGGTTCGCTGTTTATAATAGGCTAATGCTCTCTTGCAGTCTAATGTATGTAGAAGCTTCTCCCGTTCGTTTTCATGTGGTTTGGGACAAAGCGTCGTCAGTTCAATCAATTGGTTCAGGTGAAATTGCAATACCACCTTCGGTAAAAATGACGGGTGAGTGCGTAGGAGTACTTTATGATGATAGAATTGGAGATACGGGCTATAATGCACTAATGCTTGTAATTCGCTATCCCACCAAGCCGATGTAACTGCCATAAGGAATACGACCTTCCAGGTGAGAAATTTGATATGAGTCGAGTCCATCGGTTCAAATGGTGGTACCATCAGTTGTTCCAGAACAAGGTTCAGATTCCACGGTATAGGGGGCTTGGAAACCAAGGGTCGAAGATGTGTTAGTCCTCGGACAAACCGAGATACCATTGGGTGAATGGAAATGGGTTGACCATCATGTAGCCTGTGGAAGGCTGCTATTGCACTGAGGTGAAAATGGACCGAAGCTATATCAAGACCTACGATGTACAAGGTGTGCAGATAATCCAATAAAACGTCCGGTGCACAGGTGAGCGGGTCGATACTCTTTGACTCGCACCATGTTGCATAACGCTTCCATTTGAATTGATAATTTCTTCGTGTGGATGGCTTCCGGGATGCCAATATTACATTTTGTACCGTGATGGAAAACCCTTGTTTGGTTAGAAGGATCTGCTCAACCTCCAAGCTGTTAGATGTAGGGAGGAGTGGAGCGGGTGAAGAAGGGTTCCCTCTTCTTGTGACAGAAGATCCTCTCGATTTGGTAACCGAAATGGTGTTTCTGTGGACAACTGTAGGAGGTGTGTGTACCATGGTCGATGAGGCCAGGCCGGCACCACGAGGATCAGTTGCACCACATCCTGCATGCATTTTTGTAGTGTCCTTGTGATGAGAAGAATCAGAGGAAACGCATACATTAAAGGTTCCGTCCAGGGAATGAGAAAAGCATCCTGGGCGTCCCTGCATGGGCTTGGCCAAAGGGAGCAGAAATGAGTCACTTTCCTGTTGAACTCGGTGGCGAAAAGGTCTATTGATGGTCATCCCCACTGTTGGAAGATGGCGTCTGCCACCTCGTGATTTAGGGACCATTCATGTGGATGGAATACATGACGTAATTTGTCTGCTCGAGTATTGGCTATGCCTGGTAGGTATGTTGCTTGCAACTGAATTGAATGGCGGTTGGCCCACTGTAGAATGGTGAGGGCTTCCTGGCAAAGAATCCATGAGCCCGACCCGCCCTGTTTGTTGACATAAAACATGGTCACTTGATTGTCCATGTAGACCATGACTCAGTGACCTTGGAGATGAGAGACAAAGGTTTTCAACGCGTAACGTATTGCTCTGAGTTCTAGGAGGTTGATTTGAAATGTCTGTTCCTGTCTGGTCCAGAGGCCTTGTGTCTGGAGATGATTGAGATGAGCTCCCCAGCCCTTGCGGGAGGCGTCGATGGTGAGGACTGCATTGTGTGGCAACAGAGTGAAGGGGGCGTCCTTGGTGAGTGTTGTTTTATTTAACCACCAATCTATCTCCGTTATCATTGCCCCCGTCAAGGACACTTTCCATGTTAACGGCTGAGAATGTTGTTTCCATTGCTGTTTGAGATCCCACTAGATCTGTCTCATGTGTAGCCTTGTTTTGGAAACTGCGTGAATCGAGGCCGCCATATGACCCAAGACTGTTAAGACTTGACGAGCTGACGGCGATTTTGTGAGCTTGAGTTGCTTGAAGAACAGGCGAATGGTGATTCTTCTGTTGAGTGGCAGGAAAACTCTATGTTTGGTTATGTCCAGACATGCTCCTATGAATTGGATCGTTTGTGTAGGCTGTAAGTGGGATTTTTGGTAATTGATGACAAGGCCTAATTTGTCGAAACATATGATTGTGTCCTGGAGATGCTTTTGTAGCATGTTGGGGTTGGAAATCACAATCTGCCAATCATCGAGATATGGGAAGATTATGATTCCTTGTTGACGGAGGAATGCCATGCACTTGGTGAATACCCTGGGTGCCCTTGAAAGACCAAAGGGGAGGACTTTGTATTGAAAGTGCTGGTCATTGAATTGTAAGGATAGGTATTGCCAGGAGGAATGATGAATTGGAATATGAGTGTATGCATCCTTGAGATCTATGGAGCACATCCAAGCATTGGGCTGGATCAGGGGTAATATGGATTTTAGAGAGATCATCTTGAATTTTTCCTTGACTATGTATTTGTTGAGCTCTCGGAGATCCAAGATTGAATGGAGATTCCCCGACTTCTTGGGAATGAGGAAATAGGGGCAGTAGAAACCCGTATTCTGGGTTGATGGAGGTAGACGGCGAATTGCTTGTTGTCGTAATAAGGAAGCTACTTCCATCTCCAGCTGGGTAAGATTTGTCCTGCCCCCTCTGGTTGTTAGGTAAGGAAGTGGTGGTGGGCTCTGAAATTGAATCCGGTACCCGTGACAGACAATGTCCAGCACCCACCGATCGGTTGTGATCTTTTCCCACTCCTGGATGTGCAATGTTATTCCTCCTGTCAATACTGTCTGTGATGGCGGCATGGCTATCTTTAAAAAGACAAATTAGGCTTGGATGTATCAGGAGGTTGCTGAGTTTGGGGCCATTGGGATCACGGACGTCCCCTGCGGTTTTGAGAGACAGGGGAGCATGTCTAGATGCTACGATTGAGGCATGTCCAGCTGGCAACATAGTCACCTGTTGAGATCTTTCCTCTTCTTAGCGAGTGGTAATTGACTTTGAATCGATGGCTTCGAAGAGCATTTTCTAGGTGTCGGCAATGGCGTCGCCGAGCCGCATCTGCGCCGGTACTAACGTAGTATGCGTCGTTTTGCTTCGCTGCATCGGCGGAAGTGTTTCATGCATCGATGGAGTCTGTTTGTGAATCATAGTAAAGAGTCTATTTTTGACATACTCTGAAGATAGAGGATAATTTTATATTAATATATAAAGACATAAAAAAAGAAGTTTTTTTAATTAAAAGATTTTTTGGAAGGTGAATGATTATAAGACCGGTTGGTTTCTTTTGAAGTTACACAATGTCAGGCTTGCTGACACTTTCTATTAAGGCTAGACCTAAACATATTTTTGGTTTCCACTTTTTTGTTGCGATTTAATTGGTGTGGTTAGCCACTGACTCCCCTTGATTAAGCTAGATTTCAATTATCCCAATATTGACTGGGTATATGTAACATCAGGACATGCTAGAGACATAAAGTTCCTGGATGTAATAAACGACTGCTTCATGGAGCAATTGGTTCAGGAACCAATGAGAGAGGGAGCTATTTTAGATTTTATTCTTAGTGGTGGGGCCACTTGGAAAAAGTGATCATAACGTGATCAAACTTAAACTAATAACTGGAAGGGGGACAATAAGTAAATCTACAGTTCTAACACTACATTTTCAAAAGGGAAACTTTGATAAAATGAGGAAAATAGTTAGAAAAAAACTGAAAGGTGCACTGCAAAGGTTAAAACTGTTCAACAGGTATGGACATTGTTTAAAAATACAATCCTTTACACACAGTCCAGATGTATTCCATGCATTAAGAAAGGTGGAAGGAAGGCAAAATGATTACTGGCATGGTTAAATGGTGAGGTGAAATAGGATATTTAAGCCAAAAAAAAATCCTTCAAAATTTGGAAGAAGGATCCATCTGAAGAAAATAGGAAAAACTATAAGCATTGTCAAGTTAAGTGTAAAACATTGATAAGACAGGCAAAGAGAGAATTTGAAATGAAGTTGGCCGTTGAGGCAAAAACTCATCATAAAAACTTTTTAAATATATCCAAAGCAAGAAACCTATGAGGGAGTCGGTTGGACAATTAGATGACCGAGGGGTTAAAGGGGCTCTTGGGGAAGATAAAGCCATTGCAGAAAAACTAAATTAATTTTTGCTTCTGAGTTTACTAATGAGGATGTTGGGGAGATACCAGTTGTGGAGATGGTTTTCAAGGGTGATGAGTCAGATGAACTAAACCAAATCACTGTGAACCTGGAAGATGTAGTAGGCCAGATTGACAAACTAAAGAATAGCAAATCACCTGGACCTGATGGTATGCATCCTAGGGTTCTGTAGGAAATTTCAGATCTATTTAGTTAAAATTTGTAAACTATCATTAAAATCATCCAATGTACCTGAAGACTGAAGGGTGGCCTATGTAACACCAATATTTAAAAAGGGCTCCAGGGGTGATCCGGGAAACTATAGACCAGTGAGCCTGACTTCAGTACTGGGAAAAATAGTGGAAACTATTCTAAAGATCAAAATCACAGAGCATATAGAAAGACATGGTTTAATGGAACACAGTCAACATGGATTTACCCAAGGCAAGTCTTGCCTCATAAATCTGCTTCTTTTTTTTTTAAGGGGATAATAAACATGTGGATAAAGGTGAACTGGTAGATGAAGTGTATTTGGATTTTCAGAAGGCATTTGACAAAGTCCGTCATGAGAGGCTTCTAAGAAAACTAAAAAGTCATGGGATAGGAGGTGATGTCCTTTCATGGATTACAAACTGGTTAAAAGACAGGAAACAGAGAGTAGGATTAAATGGTCAATTTTCTCAATGGAAAAGGGTAAACAGTGGAGTGCCTCAGGGATCTGTACTTGAACCGGTGCTTTTCAATATATTTATAAATGATCTGGAAAGGAATACGAGTGAGGTTATCAAATTTTCAGATGACACAAAATTATTCAGAGTACTTAAATCACAAGAACATTGTGATACATTACAGGAGGGCCTTGCGAGACTCGAAGATTGGGCATCCAAATGGCAGATGAAATTTAGTGTGGACAAGTGCAAGGTGTTGCATATAGGGAAAAATAACCCTTGCTGTAGTTACACGATGTTAGGTTCCATATTAGGAGCTACCACCCAAGAAAAAGATCTAGGCATCATAGTGGATAATACTTTGAAATTGTCGGCTCAGTGTGCTGCAGCAGTCAAAAAAGCAAACAGAATGTTAGGAATTATTAGGATCATCAGTAAGAAGCAATATGTGAAGGAGATGGTTGTGTATAACATCATGATTCAGATAAGTTATAAATATTTCTAAAGGACCTTAACTACGGAGGAATACTTTTCAGACCCTTTTGCCTGATACATTCAGCAATTATAAACAACCGTGGTATAATATTTTGCTCTTTGGATCCATTGTTGAGTGATGAACTGACAAGCATATATATTTTTTATGAAAAAAACATAGAAAAAGAAAAAATTTTTTGAATAATAAAATTAAAGAATTAGGTGGTTAAAGGTTTCTAAGACCTATGATTGAGATAACCTTGAAAATGCCATTTTGTTCTAACTAGAACGGGCATGAGGTTCTAAGGTCTTTTTCCTCCTTGTCACAATATCTTTTTAAACTACAAAATCAAATTAGTTTGAATATACATATACATGTGAAGTTTTGTTTTTTTTTATCTGTTAGCTTGGAGAAGAGATGGTTGAGAGGGGATATGATAGAGGTCTTTAAAATCATGAAAGGTCTAGAACGAGTAGATGTGAATCGGTTATTTACATTTTTGGATAATAGAAGGACTAGGGGGCACACCATGAAGTTAGCAAGCAGACATTTAAGACTAATCGAAGAAAATATTTTTCACGCAACGCACAATTAAGCTCTGGAATTTGTTGCCAGAGAATATGGTTAGTGCAGTTAATGTAGCTGGGTTTAAAAAATGTTTGGATACGTTCTTGGAGGAGAAGTCCATTAACTGCTATTAATCAAGTTGGCTTAGGGAATGCTATTACTGACATCAGAAGCATGGGATCTTCTTAGTGTTTGGGTATTTGCCAGGTTCTTGTGGCCTGGTTTGGCCTCTGTTGGAAACAGGATGCTGGACTTGATGGACCCTTGGTCTGACCCAGCATGGCAATTTCTGATGTTCTTAGGTTCTTAACCAATGAGGTCTAAAAGATATAAATAATAAAACAAAAAATAAATCCTAGAATATAGGTAAAAAAACAAATATTAAAAAAAGAGAAAAATATAAAATATATAGTGATAAAAGCCCAACATAAAATATATATACATATATCAGAAAAATGCATACAAATGAAAAACAATTAAAAATATTAATACAGATATAATAATATATGATAAATGTAAAAATATCAAAAACAAAAAAATGTATTGAAATTAAGAATAAATAAAATGAAATAGAAGATAATAAATTAAAAATTAAAAATCTGAAAATATAAAACCAAAAGCAGAATACCAACATATTAATAAAAATATAGACAGGGTTAATTCCATATGGAGGCCAGCAGTTCACTGTACTCAACTAAAAAATACATCTCTGTTCTTCTTTCAAAAGCACAGTCTGAATCTCCTCCTCTCCACTTTAGTCTGACAGATTTCAAGACATAAAATTTAAGTTCTTTAAAAACATGATTATACATTTAACAATGTTCTACCAAAGGTGCATTATGTACTTTCCTTTTAATGCAACTTTTGTGTTCGAAAAGTCTAGTCTTTAATTTTCTTTTAGTCTTCCCAATATACAAAAGAGTACAAGGACACTGAACAATATAAACAACATTCATTGAATTACAATTAGTGAAATGGTTCAAAATGTATTGCCTGACAATAACAGGATGGACAAAAGATCTAATCTGCATCATTTTGAGGCCATAAGGAACAATTACCATATCTAAACTGGTTCTTTATTGGTCATTTACAGTAATTTTATTATTTATTATTCCTAGTCTGTTTTTCTTGTATTTATCTTTGAAGTGTGCCATTCTCCTGTGTTTATTTTTTTACATTTCTATATGATATCAATTTGATTGCTCTTCAGGAGACATTTTACAAAGCTGATTCTTTAGCTGTAACCTATTCATTTGCTTTCATTGATTTCCATATGGGGGTAACTCTTTTCTTCTTGGTTCATTTAACAAATGTTCAGGAGACAAAAACAATTTTTGAATTAAAAGTTACTATATCCAAATTTGCTGGAGTAGTCTTCTAAATCAAAGAATCAAGCACTCCTGCATAAAAATGTAGTGTATAATAAAGCATTAATTGTGAAATGGCATCAAGGTAATTTAATTAAGGACCATTATACCACCGGAGCGTGTACTGGATAGATTACTTTTCTCCGCAATACCGGTCATATGTAATCATCAGTCCAAAGAGTCTCTCTTTTTTTTGTATTGTTTTCAAAATTGCTCATTAAGCGGTATATTTTTAAACATAACGCACGCGTCCATGTGAGCACGCTACCCGACTTAAGCACATGGACGTGCGATTTTATAACATGCACGCATGTTATAAAATCCGGGATGGTGAGTGCAAGGGGGGGTGAAATAATGCAACTTTTGCACAGCAACACATCGCAGCCATCCCCAGTTCCCTCCCAGTCCGCTCCAATTAAGGAGCAGACTGGAAGGGAACTTCCCTACCCCCTGCCCATACTCCCTCCCTCTTCCCCTGTTCTCCCCGACCCCTTAAAACAGCGTTTTGTTTTTTTTTGTTTCAGAACTTACGACAGCTCCTGAGCTGGTGAAAGTTGTGTGCACCGGCAGGCTGCCGGCGCGCATACCCCCAGCACAACGGCAAATGGCCGCTGTACCGGCCGCCTCCAGCTCTGCCTCCAACTCCGCCCCCTGGACAGCCCCTCCCATCCTCTCCCCTGCCCCGCCCCTTTTGTGAGGCCTGGCTCTTGTGTGCGTAACAGGGGTTATGCGTGCAGCCGGGCCCCTTCTAAAATGCGCATGGCGCACACAAGGCCCAGCGCGCACGTAATCCCCGTATTTTATGCATGTGGGGGAATAAAAATGCAGCCATAAATGTCCAAGTGGAATTTGAAATTGTTAACATCTACAAAAAGGGGGCTTACTTGTGATAGAAGGTCAAATTTGGCTGTACCAACATGTTCAAAAGGAAAAGTCCAGCAATGCCCGACATGGCATTATGTTTCGATGGTCTCTGCTTCAGGAGCAATAATTCATAGTAATACTAGCCCAAAAACCATATAAGAATGCATCCAAAGGTTCCCCAAAAAACATATAAGTTTGCCAACTTGTGCTTTCTATAAAATAGTATAGAAACATATGAGGTAATAAACAATGTCAGTGGGATTAAAAATTAAGTCTCAAACAAAAACTTTTGACCTGGAAGGCAACTAGTCATAATGCAGTCAATTCCACTTGGACACTTAAGAGTAGATTTTAATAGGCACGCACGTCCATGTGCATGCGCTACCCGGCGCGCACACATGGATGCACAGGATTTTATAACATGCACATGCCGGTGCACGCATGTTATAAATTCGGCAGGCCGCATGCACATGGGTGCCAGATTTTGTAATCCACGTGCAAAGGAGAGTACAGTTTCGCAAATGTCGCATGGCGACGCATCCCGGCCTTCCCTACCACCAACCCTAACCTTCCTTCCCCTTCTCCTCTTCTCCCCACCTTCTAAACCCTTTATCCTACCTGTCGATTTTTTTATTTTGTTGCTTACTACTCCAACAGAGCAGTAGCAACTTGCGCGCGCCTTCCGACCCTTCCCCGGTACAGCAGTAAATGGCTGCTGTACCGGCCGCCTCCAGCCCTGCCCCTTTAACTGGGCCTGGCACTTTGGCGCAAAACGTGGGTTACTTGTGTGGCCGGGACCCTTTGAAGATGCACGTGGTGCCCGCAAGGTCTGGCCATGTGCATAACCCCCGTTTTTTGTGCACGTGGGGGGTTTTAAAATTTGGCCGTTAATGAGCAATTTTGAAAAAAATACAAAAAAGAGAGACTTTTTGGACTGATGATTATATATGACTGGTATTGCAGAGAAAAGTAATCTACCCAGTACACGCTTCAGTGGTATGAAGGTCCTTAATAAATTACATTGATGCCTTTTCACAATTAGTGCTTTATTATACACTACATTTTTATGCAGGAGTGTTTGATTCTTTGATTCAATTTTTTTACTCGTAGTCTTCTAAATACCATAGTTTTTTAATTTTGTGTTTTACTATATTCCAGGGTTGGCCAACTAGTGTCTTGCGAGCCACATAGAGCTGTTTGAAGCACAAAGTGTGGTTGGCAAGTTAAATTCTTCTTCTTTGAATCTGTCCCAGTATGATGAAGAGGACAATACGTTTTAATAGGCTGTAAACTGTAAACCGTATTGTCTGCGATTCTCCCCTTTTACAGCAGCCAGTTTGAGAGTGGAGATGATTGCAGCATGCACTTGCCTTCACATCGTCTCCCCTCCCAAGCAGTTTCAGGAGCCTCAGATGGACTAGGGGGGCCTGACAGGCCAAAGATAGGAGCGATAGACCCTTGCAGAAAGCCCATCCTGCGGCAGCTGAAGACAGGCGCGATCAGCCGCCTTGGAGCTCATCCCGTAGTGGCTGAAGAAAAGGTGCAGAAGAGAAAGGGAGGCCTTTGAATGTGTCTGTTATGAGAGGAAAAGCCTGCATGTGTGTGTGAGAGCCTGTGTGGGTCTATAATAGAAAGACAGAGAGCCTACATTTATATGAAGGAGACAGCCTGCATGTGTATGTGACAGTTTGTATGTGTGTATGAGAAAGAGCCTGCATGTGTACATAAAAGAGCCTGTATGTATGTATGACAGCCTGTATGTGTATGTGATAGAGAGCGAGCCTACGTGTGGGTAACAGCCTGCATGTGTATGAAAGACAGCCTGCTTGTGTATGTGAGACAGAGATAGCCTGTGGGTGTATATGAGAGCAAGTGAGCTTGCATGTGTGTATGAGAGCAAATCTGTATATGTGTGTGAGCTTGTGTGTGTACAAGAGAGTCTGTGTATATATATGTGTTTAGCCTGAGTCTGCTTGTGTAAGAGAAAGAGAGAGTTTGTTTGTGTGTGTGAACCTGAGTGTGTATGAGAGGGGAGAGAGCCTGTGTTATGTAAGAGCATGTGTGTGAGATTGGGGGAGAGAGGGTATGTGTGATAGCATACATGTGTGAGGGAGGAGTATGTGGAAAGCAAGTGAGGGACTTTATGAGAGAATGAACATGTGTAAGTAGGTGTGAGAGAAAGAGATGATAAAGTTTGTGTGGCTCCCCTTCCCCAATGCACAACAATCTCAGGGTGACTGGAAATCAAAAGATTAGAGGTATGGAAAGAGGGAGATTTATTTTTAATCTTTATTAGTTTAATTTTTGGATGTTATTTTATGTGTCTGCTGTTTTGAAATATTTTATTGGTGTTTGGGAAACAGGCAAATTTATGTGAGTTTTTAATTATTGGATGTTTTATTTGATAGTAGTTTTGACATTTGTTCTTTTTATTAGTATGGTTTTATAATATTATGAATGGTTATATCTCTTGATTTTATTGCTTGATGTTTTGTAAGGAATGATGATGTTTCTGTTTTTCCATTTTTGCACTATATAATACAGTTGGGCTTGTTGTGTTTCCCAGTTCAGTTTTTGTCAACATGTTTTTATTTATAATTTATGGTCTTTCTATTCTTTATTTGGTGAGGGTTTGTCTGTGTTCTGCATGTGTAAAGTATTCTGCTATTGCAGGGGTGGCCAACTGGTGTCTCGTGAGCTGCATGCACTGACTGGCATCAGTGTCTCCTGGAGAATGTGAGTACTGAGAAGGGGTGGGAATGAGAAAGAGAGGGGTCTGCTGCAGGCTGTGGAAGGGCTGGCAGCAAGCAAGAACGTTACATAAGGCAGCAGTACTGGGGTACAGGGCATTCACTGAATGAGCACATGAGCAACAGCACATCAGCAGAATGTGTGCCTCTGCGCCTGAGAGCGATTATGTGTATGTGTCTGTGAGAGAGGTGGCCTTTTTTTTCAGGTTGGGGATGGTTAATTAAGCCCCTCTTGTCTCCCCAGTTCGTGAAACATATAGCAACTCTCTGCCTCTGTGAATTCTGGTTTTGTGGCTCCTAATGTCTGAAAGGGTGGCCACCCCGCTATATGCTGTTCCCCACTTTGAGCTACCTGGAAAAGTGGGGTATGCAGTAAATAAAAATGTTATGCTATACCCCTGGATATTCCCTAAAATTCTACTTGACCTATCAGAAGGCTGCGGCTCCTCAACAGGCAGGGCAGAAAGAAAGTAACCACACTATAGTTACACCATGGTAGGTTCCATATTAGGAGTTACCACCCAGGAAAAGGATATGGGTTTCATAATGGACAATACTTTGAAATCTTCAGTGGCGGTCAAAAAAGCAAACAGAGTGTTTAGGAATTATTAGGAAAGGAATGGAGAATAAAACAGTGATTGTCATAATGCCTCTATATGACTCCATGGTGAGGCCGTACTTGGAGTACTGTGTTCAGTTCTGGTCACCACATCTCAAAAAAGAAATAATTGCATTGAAAAAGGTACAGAGAAGGGTGACCAAAATGATAAAGGGGATGGAATGTCTCCCCTATGAGGAAAGACTAAAGAAGTTAGGATTGTTCAGCTTGGCGGAGAGATGGCAGAGGGAGGATATGATAGAGGTCTATAAAATCATGAGTGGAATAAAATGGGACTGAAGGAGAAGTCCATCAACTTATTAACTAGTAAACTTAAGGAATAACCACTACTTATCACTGTGCGACAGCAGCTTGTAATCTATTTACTGTTTGGGATCTTGCCAGGTACTTCTGACCTGGATTGGCATTGTTGGAAACAGAATGCTGGGCTTGATGGACCCTCTGTCTGATCCAGTATGGCAAATTCTTAAGTTCGTATGTTCTTAATTTAGATTACTCACAAAAACAAAATTGGTCAACTGGTCATATAACTTGATCTTCTATAAACTCATGGGGTAGATTTTCAAAGGGTTACGCACGTAATATACACACGTAACCCTTTAAAACCTACCCCTGCGCACGCCGAGCCTATTTTGCATAGGCTCGGCGGCACGCACAAGCCCCGGGGCTTTGAAAAAGGGGCGGTCCGGGGGCGGTCCAGAGTCCTCCAGCAGAGCGGTTGTGCCAGGGGTTGGTGCGCCGGCAGCTGGCAGGCTTGCTCACATTACAATATAGGAATGTGAGCAAGTGGATTTGGGTTTTTTCCCCCTGAGGCAGACAGAAGTTCGAAACATGATATCATGTCAGGGTTGGATGACAAGATAAGTGTGGGAATACTTTGATGCTCTTTTGAAAAGGAATTTTGTTCTGTGAATCTGTGGGACTGTTTTTGGTGATTTCTAAATATTTTTTATTTCTAAAGAGTTTTGAAAAAATAAAAAATAACATAAAAAATACAGATAGGATCCAATAAAGAAAAGTGGACTTTCCTCCTGAATTGGCTCTTTTATAAAACTGAAGAGCTTAGGGTTGTCGGTCCCACATAAATGTCTGCATAAAGAGTTTTTTACGTAAAGTATGAGTTTCTAGAAGATCAAGTTATATGACCAGTTGACCAATTTTGTTTTTGTGAGTTTATATGACTGTGTGGGTCTCTGGAATACGTTTGTTGTTGGGGCTTTTGTGACTTAATTTAGATTAGCCAAGGTTTTTGATTTCGTCAGTCTGAAGAATTCCTTAGATTAAGTGCTTCTGGTTCACCTTGGCTTTCCCTGCTCCTTAAAAAAAAAAAAGAGTGGCCATACATGGTGGTGGGAGCCAAGATGGTTTAAGCACTACAAAGTCATTTGTGAAAGATTTTATGATTTTGTATTGCCTTAGCCTGTTTTATTAGATACCAAAATTTGTTTTTACATGAACAGTAATATTTTTACAAGTTTCCTGATGTATTTTAATTTCTATTTGAATGGAGATCATATTTTGGTGACTATAAACGGTGTAATTTAAGTAAGAAAATCTCCTGCTGTTTCAATAGCTAGAAAAATACAAGTAGGAAAGTTAATCCTTAATCTATATGTGAGCAAAGAACGTTCATGTCCTCTGTTACATTTTAAACCTCCTTTAGTTCATATTTGTTTTGCTAACTCATTTGGACTTAACAATAAAAATGTTCAGCTATCATCTTACATTTTCTTTGTCTCTAAGGTTCCACCATTTCACTGAAAAATCTGTTCTGAATTGAATTTATTTTGCATTCCTCTTACCTCTTTCTTGCAAAATAGTCCAGAGGTCATCTGTGTCTTGTGATTCAAATATTGAAAAATAAAAATATGTTACTACGTTAATTTCAGGCTCTTCTCAGTTACACCCACTTTCTCAGTCAGTCTAAACAGAAGCCTTAACTTTCATGGTGGATGGATAAGGGATATCCTGAAGAAAGAGTTGTTTATTTTCTCTGTCCCCTCTGCCTTTAGACAAGAAAGAAATTAGGTTTATTTTAATAATGGAATCTCACCACCTAGGATTACAGAGCCTGTTGCTACTATGACTAGACACCTCCAGGATCTGATGCAGGAATACAGAGCCTGTCACCTCTAAGATTAGAGGGCTCCAGAGTTGGGCACAGAGATACAGAATCAGTTTCACTGGGACCAGAAGGCTGAAAATGAGCATAGGGATACAGAGCCTGTCATCTGTAGGACTGGAGGGCACATGAGATGTGCACAAGGATATGGTGCTTGTCACTTCTAGGACTCAATGATTCAGGGGATGGCCATAAAGATAGAAGCTATTGCCTCTAGGTCTGGGTAGCTCTGGGATAAGCATGGGAATACAGTCTGCCACCTCTAGGACTGGATAATTCAGGACATGGGCAGACAGAAACATAGCTTGTTACCTGTAAGCCTGAATGACTCTAGAGACTGGCACAAGCATAGAGAGCTCATTCCCTAAGCACCCACTGGAGTGCTTAGGGGATGGGTGCAGGTATACAGAACCTGTCACCTATAGAACTGGAGTGCTGAGGGAATAGACACAAGGATACACAGCTTGCCACCTCTAGGACTGGAGGGCTCAGGAGACAGACACTAAGATGCAGAGCTTGTCACTTCTAGGAATGGAGGCCTGATGGACACAGAGCCTGTCACTTCTAGGATTAGAGGGCTAATGGAATGGGTGCAGGGATACAGAGAATCACTCCTAAGGGTGGAAGGCTTGGGGATGGGTGCAGAGATTCAGAGCCTGTCATCTCTAGGACTGGAAGGTTCAAGGGTTGAGCAATGGAACACTGAATCTGTCACCTCTAGAACTGGAGGGCTCAGGAGACAGGCACAAGGATACAGAGCTTGACATTTCTAGGAATATAGTGCTCAGGGACACAGAACTGGTCACCTTTTGCTCACACTGGTTCAAATCTAGCTCAGTAGCATCTTTAGATGAAACATTTCCCAGCACTAGAGGAAAAATCCATAACTTCTGCTAAATTTTTAATCACAAGGAATAGCTTATCGAATAGAGGGGGGGGGGGGGGGGGGGAGGAGTATTGACAGTGGAACCGTCATCTGCTGATGATAAGATGGACTTGGTGGGACACAGGGCTTAAATTTTGAGAAAACAATTTCTTGGAGGGTTAAACTGTTACTGGCTGTGTACATTGTACATTCTGTGCTAGTTTTAAGGTTAGTACTTGTGCATGTTTTGAGAAAACAGACTTTTTTTAAATTCTGTGAGCTAGTAAAGGTTAATATTTGATTGCTAGGATAAAGGACCCCCTTTAAAGACCAGGACCAGGCATTTAGCCTGGTCCATCTTAAGGCACAGCCCAGAAGTAAATTCTGGTCTCAGGGTTTTTCCCTAAGCAAGGGAATAAGAGGGCAGGCCCAGGAGGAAACAGAGAAACCCTGACAACAATGAGATAGCAGCTCCTATGACAAGACTGTCTATTGCTGTAACTTTTGATTTAGAATTGCTGAGGGAAGCAGACTTTTCTAGCTTTTTTTGTGTTGTAAATAATAAAGCTGATTCCGTCGAGAAAAGGCTGGAGTCCTGATGTATCTCTATTACTCCTTTGATACCTAAGATGGGCCTACAAGAGGACTTAGAGAAGGAGGTGAATCCCAATGACGAGGAGGCTGAGGGGAATAATGCTGGAAATGCAAAACAGGTCATGAGAGTGTTGAAATTCACAAGAGGATTATTGTGAATGATAAACAAGAAAGAAAGGAAAATGTGCACACTGAGGTATCAGAAGACCCAGAGAAGGAATAGCCACAGGACCTAGGCCCACAAGCATACTTTCATTGCGGAGAGAGCGGCCACTTCACCAAAGAAGAACCCAGGACTGAAGAAGAAGTTATGGATGCCAACCTGACGACACCTCACAGTTGTAGCTTTATGGATACTTCTCACCCCAGGCTTGATGTTTTTGTGCTCTCTGAATAGACTCCAGTGGAAAAGCCCTCATTCAGATGCAGCCAGGTGAGTGAGTGTACATTGATTATGAACCACTGGTGACTGTAGCATACACTTATGGAGACAAGCGGTGGAGTCTTGCCAAAGGTCTCACTGGGGACATCAGCTTGACATGCCAGCCTTGAAGAGGGGACACTCATATCCATAAGAACATGCCATACTGGGTCAGACCAAGGGTCCATCAAGCCCAGCATCCTGTTTCCAGCAGTGGCCAATCCAGGCCATAAGAACCTGGCAAGTACCCAAAAACTAAGTCTATTCCTTGTTACCATTGCTAATGGCAGTAGCTATTCTCTAAGTGAACTTAATAGCAGGTAATGGACTTCTCCTCCAAGAACTTATCCAATCCTTTTTTAAACACAGCTATACTAACTGCACTAACCACATCCTCTGGCAACAAATTCCAGAGTTTAATTGTGCGTTGAGTAAAAAAGAACTTTCTCCTATTAGTTTTAAATGTGCCCCATGCTAACTTCATGGAGTGCCCTCTAGTCTTTCTACTATCCGAAAGAGAAAATAACCGATTCACATCTACCCGTTCTAGACCTCTCATGATTTTAAACACCTCTATCATATCCCCCCTCAGCTGTCTCTTCTCCATGCTGAAAAGTCCTAACTTCTTTAGTCTTTCCTCATAGGGGAGCTGTTCCATTCCCCTTATCATTTTGGTAGCCCTTCTCTGTACCTTCTCCATTGCAATTATATCTTTTTTGAGATGCGGCGACCAGAATTGTATACAGTATTCAAGGTGTGGTCTCACCATGGAGCGATACAGAGGCATTATGACATTTTCCGTTTTATTCACCTTTCCCTTTCTAATAATTCCCAACATTCTGTTTGCTTTTTTGACTGCCACAGCACACTGAACCGACGATTTCAATGTGTTATCCACTATGACACCTAGATCTCTTTCTTGGGTTGTAGCACCTAGTATGGAACCCAACATTGTGTAATTATAGCATGGGTTATTTTTCCCTACATGCATCACCTTGCACTTATCCACATTAAATTTCATCTGCCATTTGGATGCCCAATTTTCCAGTCTCACAAGGTCTTCCTGCAATTTATCACAATCTGAACAATTTTGTGTCATCTGCAAATGTGATTATCTCACTCGTCGTATTTCTTTCCAGATCATTTATAAATATATTGAAAAGTAAGGGTCCCAAAACAGATCCCTGAGGCACTCTACTGTCCACTCTCTTCCACTGAGAAAATTGTCCATTTAATCCTACTCTCTGTTTCCTGTCTTTTAGCCAGTTTGCACTCCACAAAAGGACATCGCCACCTATCCCATGACTTTTTACTTTTCCTAGAAGCCTCTCATGAGGAACTTTGTCAAACGCCTTCTGAAAATCCAAGTATACTACATCTACCGGTTCACCTTTATCCACATGTTTATTAACTGCTTCAAAAAAGTGAAGCAGATTTGTGAGGCAAGACTTGCCCTGGGGAAAGCCATGCTGACTTTGTTCCATTAATCCATGTCTTTCTATATGTTCTATGATTTTGATGTTTAGAACACTTTCCACTATTTTTCCTGGCACTGAAGTCAGGCTAACTGGTCTGTAGTTTCCCGGATCGCCCCTAGAGCCCTTTTTAAATATTGGGGTTACATTTGTTATCCTCCAGTCTTCAGGTACAATGGATGATTTTAGTGATAGGTTACAAATTTTTACTAATAGGTCTGAAATTTCATTTTTTAGTTCCTTCAGAACTCTGGGGTGTATACCATCTGGTCCAGGTGATTTACTACTCTTCAGTTTGTCAATCAGGCCTACCACATCTTCTAGGTTCACCGTGATTTGATTCAGTCCATCTGAATCATTACCATCTCCATTACGGGTACCTCCCCAACATCCTCTTCAGTAAACACCGAAGCAAAGAAATCATTTAATCTTTCCGCGATGGCCTTATCTTCTCTAAGTGCCCCTTTAACCCCTCGATCATATCCAGTTGCCTTGGATGCAATTTCCTGGATTTTAAGATTCTGTGGGCCCACCTATGAAGAAAAGTCCTCGCTAGATATCTCCTTTTGGAGAAGTACAGAATTTATTCTCGTGGAAAAAGAAGAGTTGACTTTTGAGAATAACAAACAGCAGGGGCAGCTCAAGGCAATCTGCTGCCTGAAGCGAGGGATGATATAGCACCCCTTTTGCCCCCCCTCTGCCCTCCCTACCCCCTCTCTCCTTTTTCCACACACACCCATACATGCATACACACAAATACACTCATTCACTTCTCTCCCTCTTCCATACACACATGCACTCTCATTATCTTTTCTCACCTCTCACCCCCCTAAACACCCTCACACATGCTCTCTCACTCCAACAGGCTCTCAATCCTTCACACACACACAAACACACACACACTCCCTCTCACTGGGGCCTTCATCTTCACCACGAGCGGACAAGTTCTGCTCACGGCACGCTGGGATCTCCTCCATCTTTGCCATTTTCTTTTTTTTTTCTTTTATTTTTATTGAGATTTCAAATACATCACAGAACTTAATGTTCACAGAAAACAGATACATAATTATTCATATATTGGATATTTATACTTCTTTAACATAATTGTTATAAGACCTATCTGATAGATATAAGTAATATAGGAGTCCGAGATACAATAAGCAGTATTGAAAAGAAATATTATACATTTATAAACATTAGCCAAATAGAGTATGACCCATGAGTAACCCTCTAATTACTGAACCCTGAAGTTTTTTCAGGAATGTGAATCTAAGTATACACGTAGTTGTTCAGGTTCAAAGAAGATGTTTCTGGAGTCTTGATAAATTACAATACATTTACTAGGAAAACATAAAATAAATTTTGCCCCTCTAGATACAACTTCAGACCTCATCTGTAAAAATTTTCTCCTTTTATCTTGTGTAACTTTAGTTACATCCGGATAAATCCAGACTCTATATCCATGAAAACTATGATCTTGACTTCGCAAAAATAATCTTAAAACTGCGTCCCTTTCAGTAATGAACACAAATTATACTAATAGGGTTTCCCTTTTATCAATAATTGTCTCTAAAGTCAAATCAAGTAAAGCAGAAACATTCCAAGATGATACTTCTTGTCCTCCTTGTTGTTGTAGTAATTGTTCCTTCCTTTCTTTAGATCTAGGTATATAGTAAATCTTGGATATTGCAGGTATCCCCTCTTCAGGAAAGTTCAATATATCCTTTAAATAACTTTTGAACATATCTCTTGGGGATACTGCTTTCATTCGAGGAAAGTTTATTATTCTCAAATTTGCTCTTCTATATTAATTTTCCATCCTATTAAAGCAAATTGTCTCAGATTTAATAAGATTACACTGGACTTCTTCGTTTTTTTCAACTTTTTGTTGGATTTCTTTCACAGTATTTTCTAGTACTAATATCTTAGAATCTTGCCTCTTAGTATTTTGTAGATTGTCTTTCAACATACCAGTCAAGGCGTTTATAGAGCTATGTATTGAGACTAAAACCTTCCATATAATATCCAAAGTTATTACTTGAGGTTTGACCAAAGGTAAATTACAAATAATGTGTACCTCAGGTTCACTTCTTCCTGTAGCCTCAGGGTCCCCATCTTCACCAAACTGTTGTTGATCTTCGGTCTCCACGCCCTTGGAGCCTAGATTAGTCAGGCTCTCCGAAATAGACGTTTTAGCTGCGGCACTTGCGGCCGCCACATATTTTCTCGGGGCTATAGTCCTTATTGTGACCGCTTTCTCTTCCAGTCATTCAGCCATTACTTCTCCAGTCGAGCTGAAGAATCCTGACGGTGGCTCCGGGGTATTCGGTGCGCTGGGGCTGAGGGATGTTTCCTCATCCCATGTTTGCCATTTTCTACGCTGAATTTCCCTCTAGCAATTACAGTCATGTCCACTCTGTCACTGCAACCTAGGAAATAATACCACTGGTTTTCAGCCATAACTCCCCTTCCCCCCTATTACTGTGCAGACATGGGTAATTTAAAATTAACATAGGAAGAGAACGACTTTTGTTGGCTTCAAAGGAAAGAATTTGCATTGGCACCTCTCTGTCTAATCAATAAAAAGGACTGCAAAATAGTCCACATGTCACCATCTATCTTTTGAATTAGCTTTAATGTGCTTCCCTGGCTTTTTGGACTTAAAAAAAGGAAGGAGAGCAAACAGAAGCTATCTTCTGTAACTCTGTTTATCTTTCTCAGTTACTGGCCAGCGCTTGCTGGACCGGGACTTACATTCAGCCTTTCCTGCCATCGCGGTGCCCAGGAAGCAGTTGTTGAACCTCCACCCCTGAAACTTCTGTGTAGGTTCTCCATGCGTTCCTGCATGGCCCAGCCTCTGCTAAGCACTGCCAGCTCCCCTGATTTGCCTTCTGTGAATCTGCGTGCAGGATCTATTGCTTCTGCCTGGACTGGAGGCTGCCACTCTCCTTCCAGTTGAGGCAGGGGCATTTCTGCGCCTAACTCAGGACTATCCATCGGAGACCTGCAGGTCCTTTGCTGTTTTGGCAGCAGAGTGAGGTGGCTACTAGAGGAATTTGTGTGTGTGTGGGGGGGGGGGAGTTTTTGCTGCTTCCAAATTTTGCCGCCTGAAGCGGCTGCCTCACCCTGCCTCATTATAGAACCACCCCTGTCAAACAGCTCTACAAAATTGTGAAGACTGGAACACAGATACTCTTTGTGATTTGTATTAGACATTGAGTCTTATCAGGCTGTTATTCACCTAAATACAAGGGGAAAGATTGAGTGGTTAACTAGAAAGATGCCTGTCTCTACTTTTCTTGGTGACATGAATCAGAGAGAACAATATACGAAGGATATCAAGACATATGGGGAACTATGGGCACTCCAGGAACCTTTAACTGATTCTCTACAAACAGTGGAAAAGTTAAACAAACTCCACTCAAAATTAGCAACCTTGGAGGAGAGGGGAGAATCCATCTGTTCCCTGTCTGTTGCCTCGGATCATAATGCCTATTGGGTTCCCTGCGGTCATGTCTGACATCAGTGGGAGTAGCCTGCTTGCTGGTAAAAAGAGTGCCGGGGAAAATCATGGAAACTGTTGTAAAGAATAAAATCACAAAACATTTAGATAGACATGGTTTGATGGGACACAGCCAGCATGGAATTACCTATTGCGTCCGTCGGTCTCAGACGGCTTCGACCTTTGTGCCTCACCTTTTTCTCTGCTCTCCCCGCTAGCCTTGGGAAGATGGCTACCGCCGTGTCTACTTCCCGCTCTCTCTGGTGTCCCCGGGAACGGCTATGGCAAATCCTCCTGCCATGTTTCTCCTAAGGGCCTCCTAGGGTGCGCGTGCGTGCGCCACTCACGTCTTTATCCACATCATGACGGGAGACTTGGGGGCGTCCCCCTCGAGTGACGTCACACCATCCGGGTATTTAGCCTGCCCTTGTTTGCTAGCTCATCGAGTTAGCAAGGACCGAGATTAGGACCGAGATTTGGACCAAGTTACGGATCGAGATACGGATTGTGAATGGATGGCAAGCCTCTGGTCTGAGCTACTCTGCCGCTTCCTTGCTGCCGCGGGAAGCTCTCTCTGCCCTTCGCGGTATTTCACTAACCTTGGGTACCCACTCCTCGGGGGCCCTTTACTCTCTTTCAGGTGCCTATCTGTGATCAGGTACTCGCTCCTCGAGGGCCTGCTCTCCCTGGTACAGTGCCTGTATTCAACTACTTCTGCCTGCTGGAATCTTCACCCATACAGCCACCAACTTAGTGAGTAATCTAACTTCTCAGTCTGTCTCATCTACAGCTCTGCTGCGCTGGGAACCTACACCTGGAAGTTCCTATACCATCTCGGTGAGACGGGTTCCCTCTGCCGAGGGTCCCTGGACTGCTACCTCTGGATCACCTCACTACTGCCACCTCTGGTGATATACATCAGCCGTATAATAAAAGACAGAACTCTGTGTTTGTGCATCTCGAGTCTAGTCTAGTACTGTGGCTCCTCATGGGGCTCCTCCCCGTGGGCGTGGTCATCCCCACAGTACCCAGAATCCACTCAAACACCTTAAAACCATAACATTACCCAAGGGAAGTCTTGCTTCACAAATCTCCTACATTTTAGAAGGGGTAAATAGGCGTGTGGACAAAGGTGAACTGGAAGATGTGGTATATTTGGATTTTCAGAAGGCATTCGACAAAGTCCCGCATGAGAGGCTTCTAAGAAACTAAAAAGTTATGGAATAGGAGGTGATGTCCTTTGTGGATTACAAGTTGGTTAAAAGACAGGAAACAGAGAGTAAGATTAAATGGTCAGTTTTCACAGTGGAAAAAGGTAAACAGTGGAGTGCCTCAGGGATCTGTATTTGGACCGGTGCTTTTTAATATATTTATAAACGATTGAGGTGATCAAATCTGCGGATGACACAAAATTATGCAGAGTAGTTAAATCTCAAGCAGATTGTGATGAATTGCAGGAGGACCTTGCGAGACTGGAAGATTGGGCTTCCAAATGGAAGATGAAATTTAATGTGGACAAGTGCAAAGTGATGGATATAGGGAAAAATAACCCATGCTGTAGTTACATAATGTTAGGTTCTATCTTAGGAGTTACCAGCCAGGAAAGAGATATAGGCGTCATAGTGGATAATACATTGAAATCGTCGGAACTGAGGAACATTCTGAAAAAGAGGGAGTCTATTCTAACAGGATGGGCTCCACCTTAACCTGAGTGGAACCAAGCCGCTGGTGCTAACTTTTTAAAAAGACGATAGAGGAGCTTTTAATTTAGAACATGGGGTAAGCATGGGGGTATTTTGGAGAGACTCACTGTCATTTTTCAGCAGGAGATCAAAGGCAGTGATAGCAAGCACCCCCCCCCCCCCCCCATCTCAGCTATGTTTCTCCCTGGCCTCTCGCTGACGTCATCTATTGGCGACCGAGGCTTATATTAGGAACGGCTTGGCAGTGCACTGCTGCTGGCATGCTGCCAAAGCCGTGCACCAAAGGGGCACGCCCCTTCTGAAGATTTTGGAGTCAGTGTCAATACTGACTGTATAGGAAGGAAAAGGAAGAGCAAGACCTAGACTTCTTCCCCGAGCTCCAGTTCAATTTGGGGGACCATGGATCTCCACCTGAGGCAGCCAGTTCAGAAGCCCTCGATGAGCACGAGTGGGGAAGCCTCCATTTGCTCAGGGGCTTCCTTGAGTCCAGGCCAGAATCATCCGCCACCACAACCATCAGGTCAGTCCATTAGTGCTGCTATACTTAGGGAGGAGATGGGGAGATTTCAGAAAATCTCCCTATTTCCAATATGGAAGCTACCAGGGAGCCTTCTCAGGTGACACTTATGGATGGATGGAAGGTAGTAGAAAAGAGGTGCAAATTGATGATATCCCACTTAAGGCTATCTTACTTGTTTCTTTTTGTGCTGAAAAAGATAAGGAATGGGTTTTTCAAAAGTATTTTTCCTGTAAGGATTTTCCTTTTGTGAACAAAGTATCCAGATTATTCTGATGTCTTAACACCTAGCATTCAGAATAGAATGGTCTAGAACGGGTAGATGTGAATCGGTTATTTACTCTTTCGGATAGTAGAAAGACTAGGGGGCACTCCATGAAGTTAGCATGGGGCACATTTAAAACTAATCGGAGAAAGTTCTTTTTTACTCAACGCACAATTAAACTCTGGAATTTGTTGCCAGAGAATGTGGTTCGTGCAGTTAGTATAGCTGTGTTTAAAAAAGGATTGGATAAGTTCTTGGAGGAGAAGTCCATTACCTGCTATTAAGTTCACTTAGGGGCGGATTTTAAAAGGAGTGCGAATAGCCTACTTTTGTTTGCGCTCCAGGCGCAAACAAAAGTACGCTGGATTTTAGTAGATACGCGCGGAGCTGCGCATATCTGCTAAAAACCTGGATCGACGCGCGCAAGGCTATGGATTTTGTATAGCCGGCGCGCGCCGAGCCGCGCAGCCTACCCCCGTTCCCTCCGAGGCCGCTCCGAAATCGGAGCGGCCTCGGAGGGAATCCTCTAACGCCCTCCCCTCACCTTCCCCTACCTAACCCACCCGCCCGGCCCTGTCTACACCCCCCCCTTACCTTTGTTTCCGGGAGGCGTAAATCCCCGCGCGCCAGCGGGCCTGCTGCGCGCCGGGCCGCGACCTGGGGGCGGGTACGGAGGGCGCGGCCACGCCCCCGGACCGCCCCGGGCCGTAGCCACGCCCCCGTACCCGCCCCCAAAACGCTGCCGACACGCCCCAAAACGCCGCGACGACCAGGACCGCCCCCGACACGCCCCCCTCGGAGAACCCCGGGACTTACGCGAGTCCCGGGGCTCTGCGCGCGCCGGTAGGCCTATGTAAAATAGGCTTCCCGGCGCGCAGGGCCCTGCTCGCCTAAATCCGCCCGGTTTTGGGCGGATTTAGGCGAGCAGGGCTCTTAAAATCCGCCCCTAAGAGAATAGCCACTGCCATTAGCAATGGTTACATGGAATAGACTTAGTTTTTGGGTACTTGCCAGGTTCTTATGGCCTGGATTGACCACTGTTGGAAACAGGATGCTGGGCTTGATGGACCCTTGGTCTGACCCAGTATGGCATTTTCTTATGTTCTTAAGGAAGCAATTCCTCTAGCTGAGATAGAAAGTTCTGGATTTAGGAACCACATTCTCTCTTAGGTTTCCATGTGTAATTATTTTTCAAAAGAATAAATTAATCTTTGTGGATCTCTCACATCTGGAAACTTTTATTTTGGATAAGCATGCAAAGTAGCTTGTTATCAGGAATAGTCTAGATTCGTGGTGTGACTAGGTAAAGTCAATAGAATAACTATTGTCTCATTACTGTTTTGTTCCCTTTGTAAAGATTTTCTTTTCTTTTGTTACCCCTTTCTTTTTTCTTCCTATAATTGAAGGGGACTATGTGGAAATTTATTTTTTCTTTCATTTGGATATGCTTTATTATGCTCTGATTCCCTCTTCTTGTTATTGTATAACAGAAATTCAATCAAAATAAAATTATAAATAAAGAACATGGGGAAAGCAGCGGATGATTTGGGGGAAGGTTATCTTCTAAGGATACTGGCAAACCAAGCAAGCTAGAAAGACCTGATAGAGATGGTTGTAAAAGATGAAAGAGACCAAATGTACTTAAATACAGAGCACACAAATAAAAAGGACTCCAAACTGCCTCATCATCTGATAATAAGCAGGTTGTGGGTACATATAAAAATAGAAATACAAAAAGCTCTACTTTAAAAAGGCTGTTTGTGAATGCCAGAAGTCCGAAAAATAAGCCTGGAGAATTAGATTGCATGGCACTAAAGGAAGATATAAGCATAATAGGCATCTAGGAACAGAGATTAGATTGGCTAGTAAAATGGGCAACACAATAATGGGAGATTTCAATTATCCTGAATACTGATTGGGTAAATGTCACCTCAGGACATGCAAGGGATGTAAAATTTCTAGATGCCATCAATAACTGCTTCAAACAGCAGTTGGTCATGGAATCAACAAGGGGGGGCTATATCTGATCTAGTTCTCAGTGGAATGCAGGACCTGGTGCAAAAGATAAAGACGGTGGATTCTCTTTGCAACAGTGATCATAATGTAATTTAATTTGACATAATCACTGGAGGATGAATACTAAGGAAAACTACTGCAGTAGCACTTAACTATAAAAAGGGAAATTTATTAGAAAAAACCTACAAGGAGCAATTCACAAGATTACAAGCTTGCAGAAGGCATGGATACTGTTTAAAATTACTATCCTTGATGCGCAAACAAAATGTATTCAATGCATTGAAAAAAGGTCAAAGTAAAACCAAAGGAGTAGTTTAAGTTACATAAAGGAGACATGGTTTGCAGAGGTACTAGATCTGTACTTTTGTCACTTATTGCTGTTGATGGTAATAACAAAAAATAAATAAATATGATTACACTAAAGTCAAACAGAAAAGTTGATATCACTGAAGATTTTCTGTCGTTTGAATCGATGAAACGATGAGTTGATTTGTACAGTGCACTCTCTACCTAGCACTAGGTAGGTAAAGAATGCAAATCAACTCCTTTGTACCTTTCATCTATTCAAACGACAGAAAATCTTCAGTGATGTCAACTTTGCTGTTCATGCCGCTGACTGTGTATGTAAAACCATTCCCCCAAACCCCACACCGAGTTAAAAGTAACCCCTCGTACAGTGGAATAAATACGGAATGACAAATTGATTTCAAGAGTCTCTCTCGCCGAATGGGCATGTGCAATGTGATAAATCTATTGCACTTTGCATAAATATAAATATAGCCTTTTCTGCTATATTTAAGGCATTTATATATAAATATAGCCATTTCTGCTATATTTATAGTATTTTGATAAATCTAGGCCTAAGTGTTGTGAGTGAGCTGTTTAGTGGACCCTTGGGCCGACCTGTGAGAGACTGGGGAGAGGTATACTATAGTCTCTAGTGAGTGACAGGTCGGGAGGCGAATACCAGGCAGGAGCTGGACGTGAGCTTCAATCTGGAAGCCGGTACTCCCCCGGGAGGAGCCTGTAGGAGTCCAGCCGCTGGGACTTAGGTGATTCACCCTGGAAGCCGGTACTCCCCGGGGAGGAGCCCGGCCACTGGGACTTAGGAGATCACGGAAGCTGGAGCTGGAGCAGGCAGGCAGGAATCAGCGGTCAGGCAGGAACTGAAGCAGGCTGGGACCGAAGCAAGCAGGACTGGCTACTGGAACCAGACAGGAGCTGAAGCAGGACTGGCTACTGGAATCAGACAGGAGCTGAAGCAGGACTGGCTACTGGAATCAAGCTGGAACTGAAGCAGAACAGGTTATTGCAAGCAAGCCAGACAGAAGCAAGACTTGGGCACGGAGTGAAACAAGTCTCAGGCAGGAACGGAGTTGCTAATGCAATAGCACACTCCGGGGCACGGCGTAACAGAGAACCACAAGGAACCCCGTTGCAAGGCAAAGTCCTGGGCTCCGCGGCGGCCTTACATAGGCCGCGGCATCTGATGTCACGGATAGGGCGGAGCCTTCAGTGGCGGGAAACGGCCTTCATAAGTGCGGCTTGCGCGCGCGCACGTGCCTAGGGAGAAGGCGTCCAGGCAGGGCTTCTCGGCGGCATCCCCCCCCCGCGGGGATGCCACGAAACAGGCCGCAGACCCTTGGAGACGGGCCAGGACCAAGGAGGTAAGGGCCTAGTTGTGGCTGCCACGACTAGGACCGCAACACTAAGTTTGTACTTGAGGCAACAGAGGGTAAAATAACTTGTCAGGGGTGCGGAAGGGGTTGCCCGGGGATTTAAGGACGCGGTAAGAGTAGGTTAAAGGGGATTGGGGATCGCAGGAAGGGCTAACGCGGCCGGAAAGAGAGTAGAAAGCGGGTTAGGAACGGGGAAACCGCGGACGCACTTTACAGGATTGACCTGTATATTGTATAATTGAAGGGTGGGGATTAGACGCTAACCTGCAGCATGAGGGCTAAAAATCAGGACATTTTCGAACATTTTAGCCCTCCTCCTTTTTTCAGGCCAGTACCCCAAAGATCTGTACAATCCAGAAAAATTCTGGACAGTTGGCAACCCTAATGGAGGTTTGGGATTCAGTTCGCGCTATTGCTGGCTGGGGAGCGGACTGGGGGAATGGAGGGGAGGTTAGAATCACCGCCCAGTGCGCAGACTTGGCCTCTCTCTGCCTCGCGCTTCCGCTTTTTCCCGCCTTCCACCCGGCCACCAGCGCGTCAGAGTGACGTTAGCACGCACGCACGCAGCATCAGCTTCCTTTACCTGTAAATGGCAGGTTGCCAGAAGCTGGACTACTCCTTCCGCCCAGCCTCCCCCGTCGCCCAATCGGTGCGGGGGGGGTTCGGTCAGGGGGCGCGGCTTGGGTCGGCATTCTCCCACTGTGTTGCTGTGGATGTGTGCGCGCGCAGTCGCTGGGCCCGGAGGAGCCGGCCGCGAGTCTTGTGTATTAGGGGGTGGCTCTCCGGGCCTTCTTCCTGCATCCTCGGCCGCCATGGCGTGTCTCCGACCCTGGTGATTGTCCTCGCAGCGCTGCGGCCGGCTGTCCTCGCCTCTTCGTGCGGTCGCTGGGACCCTACGTGGCGCCATGAGGTTGCTGGGGCGGCTTCTGAGGAGCTCCGTGCCGAAGCAGATCGAGTATTACTCCCGCTTCTCGCCCTCCCCGCTCTCCATCAAGCAGTTCCTCGACTTCGGTGAGTGTCCCGGCTGGGGCTGCTTCCCCCACCTCGTATTCTCGTCACACGGGAAAGCTCCTGCCTCTGCTCTCCCGGATGCTTCCTCGCCGTGCCCTAGTGTACATGAATGTTCTTCCTAGTCAGCAGTGACGCAGGGCTGGATTTAAGGGTTTGCGATCAGAAAGTGAGAGGTGTCTTTCCCCCCCCCCCCCCCCCCCCCCCACTATCTCCAGAGTAGTGCTCCTCTGAAGGGGAGTGTGGGAGCAGGATCCTCTCTGGTCTGGGTATTTGGTACCTTTATTATCTGGCGTCCTGGACAATTGCCTGTGCCTAAATCCGGGCCTGTTTTCACGTTTCTAGTTGCTAAAATGTAGAGTAGTGTATGCTGCAGATACATGAGTAGATAGATCTATGACAGCCTGCTGAGGGTACCAGCCAAGTAAAGAAAAATCTCCAGTGTGGACCTTGGAGCTCAAGCAGGAGCTTGACCGAGAATACTGGGGATCAAGGTGCGGCAGTGAAGGTTTGTGTTGCGTGAAATGGAGTTTCTAAGGAAAGAGAAACTTTGACCAGGCAGTCTGAACTCGCTTTGTTGTTGCTTCAGTGCTGCTAAAGATTCCCTCAGATACTCTATTTGAAATTTAGGGAAGGATGATTGGCTTGTGGATCAGTAGCATCTTTTCTGTAGGAGAACTCTCAGGGGTGACAGTTCTGTCACTTAAGACACTAAAATATTTGCTGTGAAGAGGGAGATTAAATAGCATCAGAGCAGAAAAGGAGACCAAAAGGGAATGGATGATAGCCACTGACATTGAGGAGAGGGATCCCAAAGTAGAAGTGTCAAGCAATTTAGGGCCCAGTAAATGAGAAGACATTCAGAGGCTGAGGCTGGGAGCAGAAGAAATTGTATTGCTCTGCCTGTCCCAGACTCAGAGGAGGTTGGCTAGATGCTGTGTATCAAGAAAAGAAAAAGAGCCATCTGCAGAGGAGAGGCAATTATAGTATCAAACTTGCAAGCAAGCACTGACCCTGTAATCTGGAGGAAGCTGAAATAACAAAAGGGTGCAAAAGACATATGGAGAGGATCAATTGAGGTTCTCTGTTATACACAGTGGAAAAGCTTGTAATTAGCAGACCATCATAACAGGTATTACTGGCCTGAACACGAATGGCCTTCACTTGTCTTATGCTTAATCATTGGTCTAGTCCATCATTACCACATTATATAGTTTTTGGTTATTTTTACATTTATGCAAGTAAAACCAGACTTATCTTTCTTGATTTTAGAAGGACGGCATCATGGTTAGTCGAACCCCAACATGGTCTGTGTTTCGAGATGGCTAATCTGCATGAGGGGGTACACTTGCTATATCTTTATTCAGTTCAAGCAATAAGGTCATCTTGTAAATCCATAGCCGTATATCTTCAGAATATTTCTGATTCTAGCAGTGTCTCCACATATTGCTATGGATTTACAAGATGACCTTATTGCTTGAACTGAATAAAGATATAGCAAATGTACCCCCTCATGCAGATTAGCCATCTCGAAACACAGACCATGTTGGGATTCGACTAACCATGATGCCGTCCTTCTAAAATCAAGAAAGATAAGTCTGGTTTTACTTGCATAAATGTAAAAATAAAAAAATATATATATAAAATGTGGTAATGATGGACTAGATCAATGATTAAGCATAAGGCAAGCGAAGAACATTCACCTTCAGTCTAGTAGTGGCTATTATAAAAGTCTGCCAATTACAAGCTTTTCCATTGAGGGTCTTGTTCTGTTAGATTTTTTTCCTATGTAATTCTTGACATTGTCATTTTCTATAGGTGAGGATCAAAGGAGTAACATAAGATTTGCCATACTGGGTCAGACCAAAGGTCCATCAAGCCCACTATCCTGTTTCCAACACAGGCCAATCCAGGTCACAAGTACCTGGCAGGATCCCAAAAGGTCAAGTGGAAAATTGAAATGGAAAAATGCAAGATCATTCTGTTGCACCATTAGTAGCACAAATAGTCTTATCAACTGCCATTGAAGGGTGGGACTTTAATTTACTGGCATTTGTGCTTTTTTGTTTCCATCCTTGGAATTAGCGGCATTCTCTTCCATTATGAGTTACCTATTTTAAAACAGGTTATATGGCTTGTGTGAGCACTGTTTATCTGGCTAACTAAAAAGCCTGTGTAACTGGCACTATTTATAAATTAGTATAGCTTTGTCAGTGGATACTATGCTGGGCAAGCCCAATCACATAACTGCAAGGTCTTTGACCTTCAAAGGATTATGATTTGTTTTCTGGTTTTTTGTTTTGTTTTTTTTTGCTCAAGGTTACAAACAGAAGAGTAAAGTGGGTTTTGAATTGGTGCCTCCATGTTTCATAACTCTTGACTCCAACCACAACCTTTATACTGCCTGTCCTATATAGCACATAAGGGCTGAAAGATTCAACTTGAGTGGAGGGGTTTGCCTTTTAAATAACCTGTTTAGTTAAGTAATGTGTTCCAAAGGCACTGTACTAAAAGGGTGGTGTGTTGATCCTTTTCAGCCTTGCTGCCAGAGATAGAAATAAAATGCATTGCTATTTCTTTTAAAAGGTCACAGCTAAGCCCACTATAGTGTGATGTTGAATTAAGGAAGCCTAAAAGATGCAATGCAAATGTCTGGTTCTTTCATTAACACTGAATCTGTGTATGATCTCCATACAGTCTCATGTTATGATTTAAAGAAATGGCATTCCAACAGGATTCCCAAATCTTAGATCTCTCGTGTCTTGAAACAGCTTGATTGTGTTGTCTATTTTAGGACAATACTAAGGTGAGACACATTGTAAGTAACTGATCACAAACTAGATAGCAAGAACCACTGAAGTGCCAGGAATCTTAAAACAATACAGTTTTTTGACCAATACCTGCTTGTCTCGTTCTGAAATCAATTGCTGCTGGTTTTTGTTTTTTGCTTAGCTCTTTAATTTGTGTTTGCCTGTCTTTCTAGAGATGTAGATACTCCAAAAAAAAAAAAAGTAGTAAGAGCTATTTTTCTATATTATTGCCTCACCCCTGCCCTAAATTTGCCCCTCTGCTTTAATTCTGCATTTGTTTTATATGCTGACAAGAAACGTTGCAAACGAGTCCCTTAATGCTTTGTATAATAAATACTTTAATCAAAAGGTACAACAGAGGATACTTTGTTTCAAATGAAGGGCCATTATAACACCCTGTGAATGCTGAACCTGAGTTTCATTCAGTATTTTCACCGCTAAGGGTCACAAATAATCATTGGTCCTGAGAGAGTAAATCCCTTTGAGAAAATTTTAATTTTTTTTTTAATGCTTATAATAGAATATACTTCCCCTTCAACAAGTTCATCAAGCCCAGCATGGTATTACGTTTCGAATTACTGCCTCAGGGGCTCCCGATGTATCTTTTAGTGGTAAAAAGAGTATAGATACGCTTCACTATAACACATATAATTCACTTTCTGTTGAATATAAGGATTCTCTGAAACATAAAAGCAACAACTAAAAACCATATCACACAGAGGATAAATACTCATTTTACTAAGAAGTACTCACTTGACGCGGGAATTCTCAGATGTATCAGCCACCTATGCTCTTCCTATGCATACACACGGTATGCATCACCCATTCACGAAGGAGACATCACAGTGATGTAAAAGGACACAAGAAAAATCTCATAAATACAGACCACTCAGTTTCTTTATTCAAACCAAGTGGTGTGACAGTTCCCATATGATAAATCTATCTCTGTTCCTGCTGAGCAAGTTTTCTGACTCGATTGCCTCCCCTCCAATGTGCTGGAATAGTTTCTAAAACAGTCCAATTAATGTCCTCAAAAGTTTTATATGTATTCGAATGCTGTATGGAAGAGGTTTTAAGGATCAGCAACGTACTGCCTTAATTTACTTTGTTTATAGTAATGGGAGTTTTTAAGTAAGAAGAACCTGACAACACTTTAACATTTTTCATTTGGACTTTAAATAAAAATTAGGGTTTTAATTGCCAGTGGAAAGACTTGAGAATCCTTATCAGAGCTTCTGCATCAAGATCAGTTTAAATATATAAAGGCTGCTGTTCCAATTGTTAACTCAGCTCATTATCTACAGCGTTCCACAAGGGAATTTGGGCTCCCCAATTGCTAAGTGTGTTTGATTTTTATGGAATTTTATTTGGCTTTAATCTGCTTTGCTTCTTGAATCTGTTTTGCCTGTTTTAAGCTGATTTAAATTTTTGGTAGAATTTCAAGTCCTACTTAGACCACTATTTTTAAACTAAGCAAGCAGGGAGGCACAGATTGCTCTCCTCCCCAAGCAAAAACAGGTGATGTTAACCAGGGGACGAAAGCCCCAAATAATGTCCGACAACTTCCAGGACACAGCAAACAAAGCAGAGGTGACAGTGTCAGGTTGGAAGTCCCTGCAATGCAAACCATGCTGGGAATGGTGTCTCAGTGCTGTTTTTTTTATTAGATAAGGCAGTAAAAAACATTCTCTCACTTATGATGCACTGCAGGTAACTTCGATCAAGACTGCAAACACTCATAGTGGCACAGCTTAAATCCAGTCCAAGTCAGTTCCCATAGTAATTCTCTTCATGGACAGTCATTACTTGAAACAGCACTTCTACTTACAGGTTTAACACAGAGCTTCAAGCCTTTCACATTACACATGAGAGCTTGCAGGTATTCCTCCAGGATCCCCACCATCACTCACCCTCCTAGCCATCCAAATGCCAGAAACACCTTCCAGGTGTCCAGCATACCTTTGAATCTCCTGAGGTCCAATCCGGATCCACAGGGGTGAGGCCATACACCAGGTTTATCAGTAATCTGAGCCTGGCTTTCTTACATCCATTCTATGGCTCTACTCATAGCAGACCACAGTTCAAAATCAGTTGTAACTTTTTGCCCTAATACAGTACAAAACAAAATAACTCACAATAAATCACAGCAGCTCTGAACATATCAGAATAACACAGTACTGCTCATGCTGTCATCAGCAGTTATAACAATGGGCTCACTTATTGCGAATGCATAAATCATAGCTACTTCTCTTCAGTGAACAGATGTAGCTCCCATCTCATTACTATCCATGCACACCTGTTGTCCAACTATAGCCTAAAAAAATGCTAAAGGAATGTAGTAAAATTGTACAAACTAGTTACTGAAAGCAAGGATAAACAAGCCTTTAACCAAAAAATGACAGGAGTCAGGTGGCACCTTTTATAGACCGATTCATTGAAGCATGAACTTTTGAGGACAGTGTCCACTTCGTCAGATGCATAAAGTGATGAACAGGAGATGAGTAAAATACATATAGAACAAAGAGAAGGCATGGCTTGTGACTCACTACAACTATTTACGAATGTAACTGTTTTCAAATACGGTAATTTTCAGACTGATGTGATATCGTGCGCTGAGCCTAGCACACAGGTTAACGAGTGCTTGGACACACATTTTGGATGCAGTAAGGGGATCAGCGTGTCCAAACTCAAGTGTAGCTAATGGCGCTCATTACATGTAAATTCCATGTAGATGAGGCTATTAGCTATTACCCCACGATAAAAAAAAAAAAAAATCCCAGTTCGCCCGTCAAATTTATGCCTGCCCGAAGCAGGTGAAAAGTCTTCCCGCGTGTCAAGGGCACAACTTAATAACAAAAAAAAGCACCATGCAAAAAAAAAATTTCAGGGTGCAAAATATACACCCACAATGTACACGTTTAGGGCCATGTATATTGTGTGTGCGTTTTGTGCCAGTAAATTAGAATATAATTTGTGTCTATTTTGGGAACCTGCACACCCAGGGCACTTAATATATTCACTGCTTCACTTACTGGGGATTGGTCCTTTCACTGACTCTTTTCAATGAAAAGGACCAATCGGGTACAGCCCTGCCGGGGGGGGGTGATGGGGAGGAAGCTCTGGCTAGGCTGTTGTGGATGCACAGCCACTTCTCCTGGGCACCCAATGCAGAGCGCTAGGGACGCACAAATTATCAATTGCATGTCCCTCTTAGCACAGCAGTTCATTCGTGTATTACACTGAGCGCCCAGGAGAGGTGGATGTGCGCGCGTTGAAAAAACACGTGTCCACTTTGGATGCACATTGTTTACACGCATGGTATTGCATCAGCCAGTTTGTCTTCTCACACTGACCTCAGTTGTCAGTAGGTTATTCTATAATGCTATTAACATTCTCTCCACACTATGTCCTGCCTAATCCATTGCCTTCTCTTAGATAAAATATATATAGAACAATCTCCTGTACATTACTTCATGCATATGACGAAGTGGACACTGTTCTCAAAAGCTCATGCTTCAATAAATTGGTTAGACTAGAAGGTGCCATCCGACTCCTGTCGTTTTTTTGCTATACCAGACAAAAACAGCTCTCCCTCCAAATCCTTTAACTGTTTCTTAAAGTTGACCAAAGTCTCTACTCCTTTCAATGCATTGGGTAAAGTATTCCAAAGTTAGCATCCAGCAATACTAAATGTTCGCTTCATAGATTTAGCATGCTTCACTTGTTTTAGCGAAGATATATCTAATGAGCTATGAAATGTATATTGTAAAGAATGTAGAGGGTGATAGATCTTTTAAAGTAGCATTAAACCAACTGGGGCAAGATCATTAACTGTATAAACTAAATATTTTGACCTGAACCAATAATACCACTGGGAGTCAATGCAGCTTCATAAGTATTGGAGAAAGATGTTCACCTATCGGAGCAATTGAAACAAGGCGAGTGGCTGCATTCTGAGTAATCTGCAATGGCCTCATTGTACTCTGCAATAAACCCTATTAGAGCACATTGCAAAAATCAATGGGAGAAATGTCCAGGACCTGAATTAACTGATCAAAAATTATTAGATTTAAGAAATGGTTTCAAGTTTCTTACAAATGAATTCTTGAAAACTGATCTAATATGTGGCTGCATTGAAAGAGCAGAATCAATCAAGATTCCAAAACATTACATATTTGGCTATTAATGGGAATCTGTAAACCATCAAAACTTTAAAATATGAAGCATCATTTGCCTTGAAAAACCTACAAGCAAGATCATTTTTGTTCAGATTTAAATGAAGCCTATTCTGTGTCAGCATTTGATCTCAGATAAACAGCAAGATATTTTCTTCAATGCATCATCTGTCATTGATAAGACTGGGAGATAAAACTGGATGCCATTGGCATATAGTTTAAAACCTGCTCCTGGGTTAGTTTAGCTAACACCTGACATAAGGGAAGAATATAAATGTTAAAACAATGTGGCAGAGAGAACAGTGCCCCGGGATACTCCTGTATTCAGGACAAAGGGTGGCGAACTTAAGCCATCTGTTACCTTCTGATAACACTGACCCAAGTACGAAGAAAACCATGCTAAAACTGTAGAAGAAATCCAGTTGATTTGTCTGTCAAGCAGTATGGAGTGATTAAACATATTCAAAAGCTGGAGAAATATATCAAGAAGAACCAGAAAGATATCTGTGCTGGAATTACTGGTAAATCGTTGATGGAATAGATCAAGATTTGACAATGTCTCAGTGTTATGTAAAGCCCAAAAACCAAACTGGGAATTATCATAGGTTGTCGTCAGTGAAGTTTTGCAACTGTCGAAAGGCAACCTTCTCTAGTATTTAAGGCAAAAATGGAATGAAGTTTATTGGTTGGTAATTCTGCAGTTAGAAGAGTACAAAGATTCCTCCTTCAACAGTGACCGAATTGATGCCAGTTTGAGAGGGCCGGGTCCGTAACTTCACTCAGAGGCATTTAGCAAGGAATTCAGAGGCATCTTTTTGCAGGTCTTTAAATAATGCGTTAGGAATTCATAAGACAAATAGTATCATAGACTGAGCTAAGTATTTCGCAGTCTTCAGTAGTTGTAGTGGGTTCAGAAGCATCCTACTGATTATTATATCAGAAAAAGGTCCATCAAACTGTCATTAAAAAAAAAAAAAAACCCCCAAAAAAACTGACCAATTACCAGAGAGATTTTTTCCTTTTAAAAAAAAAAAAAAAGTGCAAAATTGTCAGGATGGATAGTCGAAAGAGTATCAGAACTGTGAGATGATGCAGCAGCCAATGAATTGACAATATGGAATAACTCCGGAGGCTGAGAAACTAGAGGTAAGTATTTGGGAGGAAAAATTGTATGACTGCTTTTATGCCAGAAGCACTCTGTATGCCTAAGCTCCCATTGGGTTGCAACAATAGCTAGGAAAAACCAGGGTGCCCAGTTCCTTTGGACAACTACCGTTTTAGTTGGGACTATCATGTCCAAAGCAGTATTTAAAGACTCCTGCCAACCAATAACACTGTCCGGTAGAAACTGCTCTGAGACTGGGAAGCCAGATTTCACACATTTGATTAACACCCATTGTATGGACATCTAGAAATCACATGAGGAATAGAGGTGGAATGAAGCACCGTACCAGAATCCTTATTTCATAAAAGATGATTAAAATATGATCACACCATGGAACTTTCTGACATGCATATGGTGGGGTAATACTCGCTAAATGGTTCTCCCACACAAATACTAAATCTAAAGTGTTACCAAGCCTGTGAGAAGGAGAATGAATAATCTGAGTCCAGCCTTGGGCAGACATTGACACTAAGATGTCTTCCCAGCAGCTAGAAAGAGGCATGGCATCAACATGGAGATTGAAATCATTGAAGACCAGACAATTCTTCGTCATCTTTAGAAGTAAATAATGCCTTAGTTAACAGAAAATTGTTGCTACTCAAAAACCGTGGGGAGGCTGTAAAGGCATAACCCTGATTCAGAGAGAGGACAAGTAATAATAACTCAATGTAAAATCTCTTCTGTCTGAACCTGCTTAAGCTGAAATCTTTCCCTAGCAATGATAAGCAACCCACCACCCTGCCTACCGACACACAGCTGGGAGAACACGGCACGTAAGTGGTTAATCAATACAATGCAAGCTGGTAGCAACCAAGTTCAGTATTACACAATAAGTCAGCCGATTATCTCTAATTAAATTTGTAACTACATTTAATTTTTCTCCAAATGGTTGATCATTAATTAAAATCATTGCTAACGTCAAACTCAAATTAATAGAAGACTCACCACCCACCAAGTTGACCAAAAGAAAAAACTGTCTCATCGTAGAGATCTTTCGTACAGCGGAGTGACAAAAAGGAAGACTAGCCTACAAACCCTGACTGGTAATAATTGAGACTGACCTGGCTTTGACAGTTAAATTGCCATGATGATATTAGGAATTTAACACAAACACATACAATCGTGCCCAGTAGCGCACAAAGGAGCCTTAGGGGTGCATCACTGACGTCGTCAGGGTGGAGGACTACCTCTGCTTTGGGCTGACTGCAATAGAATGGCTTGGCATCAGAGAACAGCAAACCTGCTAAACAGGATTGTGGAACAGGAGTTCAGTGAAAAGCAGGCAACATGAGTAGAGCAGCAGAGATCTGGATAACAGATGAAGTAGTGTAGTTCCTTCTGCATCAGTATGTGGTATTTAAAAATGGTGCACTCTCAACCTCATTGAGGGCGGGACCACCTTGAGCAAGGCTGACAGCAATAGGATGCTGCAGCAACAGGGGACAGCAGACCAGTGGCTACCTGTCCCTGTAGCATGACTCAAGTATACATCAGGCCACAATGATGCAGGCGGAAGGGGGCTGTGAGACTGGTAACGGTACTTGTCGCCAACAGTTATAATGTTATCTGTCTGCCAGAGGCCTGACCCAGTTGTGCAAATGGTGGGCAGCCCTAATGTAGTTAATGGAAGAATAAGAAAACAAAAGAAAAATTTAAAAAGGGAGTCATTTATGAACATAAGAAAATGCCATACTGGGTCAGACCAAGGATCCATCAAGCCCAGCATCCTGTTTCCAACAGTGGCCAATCCAAGTCACAAGTACCTGGCAAGTACCCAAAAACTAAGTCTATTCCTTGTTACCATTGCTAAGTGAACTTAATAGCAGGTAATGGACTTCTCCTCCAAGAACTTATCCAATCCTTTTTTAAACACAGCTATACTAACTACATCAACTACATCCTCTGGCAATAAATTCCAGAGTTTAATTGTGTGTTGAGTAAAAAAGAACTTTCTCCGATTAGTTTTAAATGTGCCACATGCTAACTTCATGGAGTGCCCCCTAGTCTTTCTACTATCCGAAAGAGTAAATAACTGATTCACATCTACCCATTCTAGACCTCTCATGATTTTAAACATCTCTATCATATCCCCCCTCAGCCGTCTCTTCTCCAAGCTGAAAAGTCCTAACCTCTTTAGTCTTTCCTCATAGGGGAGCTGTTCCATTCCCCTTATCATTTTGGTCGCCCTTCTCTGTACCTTCTCCATTGCAATTATATCTTTTTTGAGATGCGGCGACTAGAATTGTACACAGTATTCAAGGTGTGGTCTCACCGTGGTTTTATTCACCATTCCCCCAAATGCTTGAAGTCTTGTCAACAGAATCACAGACCTGGAGGCCATTGTGGTAGAGACAGACTTGGATATAGTTGTGATTGCCAAAACTGGGAGTGGAATGTGATTATAGTAACATAGTATATGATGACCGAAAAAGACCAGATTTGACCCATCTAGTCTACCCAGTCACAATTTTTCCACTTTGGGATAAGGATACAAATTCCCATTTCTTATCATCTTGCTAGACCAGTCATTATGTTAGAGATTTACCTCTTTCATGACCTCACTGTGGCGTATAAAGGGAATGTGATCCTGACCCAAAACCAGTAGCCTACTTCCAAAGCACTGCAACCACAAGAAATCCTCCTTAATGTCTCTTTCTTGTAAATACATACTGATGGTACTAGTTAGTCAAGAGGTAAGACAAGTGCAAGACAGAGGCAGAGAAAGGTGGGCACAGCCAGACATACTTCACATGTTGCCTATCATCCTAATGCTGCTTCTTCCCTTGTCTTCCTGGGCAGGATCTAGACTGGTCTAGTAGGATTCAAGGAAAGAAAATTATCAGGTAAGTATAATTCAACCTTCCTTATCCACTAGGGAGTTACCAAAGCTCCTCCTTGCTGGGGCAGAAGGAAGACAAAGCTGTCTTACTAACGCTTGCTTTGGAGACAGTGTCTCCCTTGGTTTGTGTGATTAGTCTGTACTGTTCAACAGGAGCATATAAGGGTGATCAGGTGTGTGCCTTGCAAACTTCTTCCAGAGCGGCCGAGCTGCCTCTGGCCCACATAAAGCTTGCACTGTTAGAGCCCAAAATGCTACTGGGGGCTGCTTACCTGATAACAGGTAGAACGGTGATATTACCTCCTTGATTCATCTGGCTATGATGGCCTTAGAAGCAGTCTACCCTTTTCTTGTGCTGCTAGCTTGTCTGTCTGTTATCTTCAGGTATATCCAGATAACCTGATATGCCTCTAATAGTCACAGACTCTCTTAATAGCTACTTCTACTGAGGGCTGGAAGGGATTCTGATTAATTCACATAGAATGCCTATCCTAGCTTGGGAAGAAATGCTGGAACTGGCCCTTATGAAATTCTTAGTTAAGGATCTCTGCAGGACCAAGCCTGCAGCTCTGAGATGTGTTTTAGCCAAGTCAGTTCCCTCTAGGAAGCAAGTTTAGAGGTAAGCCCTTAATGGATGCTTGTTTTAATGGCTCAAAAGGCTGTCTGCCAAAGGCCTTTAGCACCTGACAGAGATTCCTCTGGGGCTCATCTGGACAGAACAGTACCTGATGCATCTTACCTTTTTTTTTTTTTTTTTTTTATTCCCAGGAAAATGCCCTGGGTTCTGCTGCCCAGCTACTGGGGTGCTTTTAACTCTGCTCCTATTGCATGTGACAGCTGCTGCCTAGACCTTCAAAGACCTGTGTGCTGATTGGTTGTCCTGGCCAGCTTGCCTGAGATCTAAACTTGTGGGATAACTGCTTTCCAGAGGAAAGATTCTGCTTAATTGTCCAGCCTGTTGGTGGCCAAAGTGGGAAGGCATACAGTGGAGTGATCTTGGTCACAAACACATGAGTGCATATACGCCTCTGGGCCCTGGCTCTGCTCTGTGACTTAACAAATTTGCTATGATGTTTACACGTGATGCCATTAACCTTTCATGTGGGGTACCCCACTCATCATTTGAAAAGTTCGTGGACCTAGTACACATTTGCCTCCGTCCAATCTGTTCCTGCTGAAAGTTGGCTTGTAAGTTCTTCCCTGCTATATAGGCTGCTGGAAGGAGGTATTCTTCCATCCACTCGAGCAATTGGGCTGCTTCCTACCTTGGTGAGGGGCTGCTAGTTCCTTTGTCTACTAACGTATGCCACTGCTGTGGCAATATCTAAAAGAATCATGCCTGCATTCCAACCTTACTAGCGGGGGGGGGGGGGGGGAGCATATCCGAGCTAGACCGATGGATCTTGGTTCTAACCTGACTGTGGCCCTGGCCATGTGCACCCTTCCTCTTCCAATTGACATCCCTTGTGGCTAACACCCCATCGAAGGGATCTAAAAGTATCCCTTTCTGGAGGTTTGAGAGTGGAGCCCATCAAATTAGGCTATTTCTTACCCCTGTGGGTGCCGAAAACTGCCATTGGTGGTCCCGAGAAAGGACAAGTGCCTAGTGTGAAAGCAAAGCCTGAACATTAGTATCTAGTCTATTAAATTGGATACACAGGCCAATGTCTTGTACCAAAGTGGGTTCCCATGAACTTCAGAGCCTGTGAAGGTTCTAAACTGCTCTTCAGAATTTCACTGCCCAGCCTAACTACAGAGGAGATGGAGTACGGCTTTAGAGGCTTGATGGCTCCTTTGAGCCGCCTTGGCTCTTATAAACCAGTTGTCTAGATATGGGTGCGCTCTAATTCTTTGTATATATAAAGCTGTTGCTATTGAAAAATCGCCAGGAAACAAAGAAGATTAGAGAGAGCTCAGGGAGAATGAGATCCGCCCCCCTCTGACGTCACCACGCTCAGTGTTCGAGCCGGTAAACGACGCCGGTCCACCAGGCGTCGCTCGCCGAAGGGCCGCGACAAAGGGGCTCTCCCCTTTGTGCACCCCTTCGTGCAAACCTTTGTGCTTCTTTTAAAAAATTTTTTATTTATGTTTCTTTTGTTAATTAACCTTTATTAAAGTTGTTTAGCTTTTCGCCTTGTTTACAATTGTTTCGTTATAGATGTTCAATGTATTAGACTAAGGAATCATATTTCCTGCTTATTCTGTTTCATTGTAAACCGGAATGATTTGTATTTGATGCAAGAATGTCGGTATATAAAAGTTAAAAATAAATAAATAAATCGCCCTCACAACCTTGATGAAGGCTCTGTGGCCTGCCGCTAGGTTGAATGCCGCACTTGCATTTGGGTATGCTCGCCCAATGTGTATCACCTTACTAGGTTCTGATGAGATACCCAGATGGGAATATGGGAGTAAGCTTCAGTTAGGTCAAAAGACGCAAGATATTCCCCCCCCCCCCAGTCTCACTAGATCTATCACAGACTGCAGCTTGTCCATCCAAAAACAGGGAATGTGATGCTAACTGTTGACGCTCGCACAGCATTAGAGTAATTTACCAAAACAAGAAGAAATCTTACCTCTACAGACGAGCCCCACTCTCCTGCGGTGACATCCCTTGGGTCCCTCCCCCAGTTGAGAATTCCCGAGGTGATTTCCGCGATCCCTCTGAGGTAAGCCTCAGTCCGGCGGCCGACCCTCGGTGTGGACTTAGCGCCCAACTTCGGGTACATCCCACTGATCCTGAGTCCATATGTCTACACGCTAGGAAATGGAGAAATTACCTGATAATTTTGTTTTCCTTAGTGTAGACAGATGGATTCAGCTTCCCGCCCTCAGCTGCCAACTGATTGTGTCAATAGTCCTCCTAGGGAGATACGGATCCCAAGGGATTTCTGGCAAGTGTTCATCCAGTCCCTAGCTTGGGGTACATATGTTCTTACTTGAGTTCACAGTTTATTGTTGGTTGAGTACAGTTATGGTTGACTATTTTTTAATCAAGTTTTTTTACTAGTCTGGCCAAGTGGCTTTTGAAGAGAATACTGGATTGATGGGGTCACTGCAGGAGTATATATACTGTGACGTTAGCTTGGTACGTCTCCATCTTCTGGCAGGGGAGCATAACCCTTTGGTCCTGAGTCCATCTGTCTAAACTAAGGAAAACGAAATTATCAGGTAAGTAATTTCTCCAGTGTATGCTGCTCCAGCTCTGTATGGATTGGGTTCCTGTGAATGTAAAATTGATAGCTTTTTGCATCAAAGAAAGTAATGTTCACAGGGTAATGAAATAAAAATTTGCTCACAAGCAAAAGGTTTTGCACACAGCATCCCAATCCTTAAAGGGCACATTGGCCACGAACCCTCTCTTCTGTGGGTAGTCCTAAAGCCAGAGCCCTGAAGTGCATCCTCATCAGGTTGCACCTATCGTCTTCCAGGCTGACAGGTGCAGGCTGATTCCATACAGGATGATTATGGGCTGCATGGGGCCAGTTGAACCCAGCACCAAATGATTCGAGCCATGTTGCTCCCCCCCACCCCACTCCCGCTTGCCGGAAATAATACCTTAACCATAAAAACCTATTTAAGGGATGCCTCTAGTTTCCTATCTTGGAACTGGTAGATGGGTAGGATGCAGAGAGTAGTGGTAAACGGTGTCCACTCTGGTGAAGGCAAAGTGGTCAGTGGAGTTCCCCAGGGCAAAATACTGGATCTGCTTTTCAATATCATTATTAGTTACATTGCTGGTGAACTTGAGAGAAAATATGCTTGTTTGCAGAAGGTACTAAAAATCTATATCAGGCTAGACCTGCTGGAAGGGATGGGAAGTATGAAATGCCACCTGAGAAAACTGGAAGAATGTTCAAAATTATGGAAAATGAGTTTCATTGTGGAAAAGAGTAAAATAATGTTTGGGATATAAAAATCCTTCAGTCATATATCAATTAGAAAGGCAAGAACTGGAAACTGTCAAGCAAGAAAAAGATCTAGGAGTAATCTTTTCAGGTGACCTGTCCATTTCCGCATACAGTTCAAGCTTTTCTTATTTGCTTTCACTCTGCATCTCTTCTCTCTCCCTACATTCTTCTTGGTGAACTCAGTTCATCTGTCAAGTCTTTTATCTGTGTGCTTCTCCTCTGCTAACTCCTGACACTGTGCTTTCAGCCTTGCTGTACCACGTGCCTGAAATAGACTTCCTTTCATTGCATCTTGCTCCCTCTCTGGCCATATTCAAATCTAGTCTAAAAACTCACCTTTTTAAGCTGCTTTTAAATCTTAACCACTTTTCAACAAATATGTTTCTAGTTACCATATATGTTTGCCTTGATTAGATTGTAAGCTCCATGGAGAAGGGACCATCTTTCTTATATCTAATAAGGCTGTAACTACCACTTCGTTCTAAAGCACTAATTGCAGTGTTACATACAAGGTTACAACCTAACATTTAGTGAGGTAGGGGAAGCCAGATGTTTTTGGATAACTGCCTCACAAACTTTGGTGACTCTGAATTGTTATAAAACTAGATGGTACGAAAGAAAGAGGGCCTGGTTTGTTGAAGTATTAGTGTTAAAACAACCAAAGAGAATAATACCTAAAGTAGCCTACTAGCAGAGGTGCTGGAAGCCAGCGCTGCAACAGAATTTGGACATGTTTGGGGCACTGATAGAAATAGGGATGATGGTTAGACATAAGAGAGAGGAGGAAGCAACTAATGTTGGTTTAAGCTTGAGCATTCTATATGCTCTTGTACCGGAGAAGAAGTCTGTAGTGCAGGCTGGATGGACCACTTGGTGTTTATCTAGCACTGTAACCAAAGTCCTTTTTCAGTACCTTTTTGCCACAGGTATATGTAGTTACTAAGCACAATATACCTTTGCAGTATAGTAAAACATGCTTCTAGTTTCTACTCTTGAACTCCCAACGGTTCCAGCTATAGGCCATCTACTGCAGATTGGATCACCACAAGATAAGGCGATGGAGCCAGATGGGCTGCATCTGAGTGTATTAATCAAACTTAGAGATGTCCTGGCAGCTTCACTGGTTAAACTTTTTAATACTTGTTTAGAGTCTGGAGTAGTTCCAGAGGACTGGAAAAGGGCAGATGTGGTTTCCAATCATAAAAGTGGAAGTAAGGAGGAGGCTGGGAACTATAGGCCAGTTAGTCTGACCTCTGTGGTGAGCAAACTAATGGAATTGCTGCTAAAACAGAGGATAGTGCAATTTTAGGAATCCAGAGAATTGCAAGATCTGAGGCAGCATGGTTTTATCAGAGATAAATCTTGTCAGATAATCTGATCAATTTCTTTGGGTGACCAGAGAGTTGATTAAGGGAAAGCACTAGATGCAGTGTCCTTGGATTTCAGCAAAGCCTTTGACACAGTTCAACATAGAAGACTTATAAATAAATTGTGCGCCCTTGGCATGGATCCTAGAGTGACTGACTGAGTGGGAGGTGACAAAGGTTAATGGTAAATGGAGTTTTCTCTGAGAAGGGGGATTGTAACTAATGGGATGCCTCAGAGATTGGTGCTTGGTCTGGTTGTTTTCAACATTTTTGTGAGTGACATAACAGCAGGGTCATCAGGAAAGGTTTGTCTCTTTGCCAATGATACTAAATCTGTAACAGGGTGGACAACCAGGAAGGAGTGGAAAACATGATGGATCTAGTGAAGCTCGAGGAATGGTCAAAGGTCTGACAGCTAAGATTTAATGCTAAAAAATGCAGAGTAATTAATTTAGGGTGCAAAAACTAAAGGGAAGGGTACAGTAGTGGAGGTGAAATTGTTCTAGGCACAAAGAGCGGGAACTGGAGGCAATTGTATCTGATGATCTTATGGTGGCCAAACAGGTGGATAAAGTGACGAGAAAAGCGAGAGAGATGCTTGGCTGCATAGAGAGAGGTATGGTCAGCAGAAAAAGGGAGGTGATATTGCCCTTGTATGGGTTTCTGGTGATACCTCACTTGGAGTACTGTGTACAGTTCTGAAGACTGCACCTTCAAAAGGATATAAACAGGATGGAGTTGGTCCAGTGATGACTACTAAAATGTTCAGTGGTCTTTGTTCTAAAGCATATGGGGATAGACATAAATATCTAACATGTATATCCTGGAGCAGTGGTTCTCAACCTTTTTTCTGTCGGGACACACCTGACAGATGGTTCTCACATGCGTGACATACTGAACATGTGACCATCAAAAGGCTAAATGTAAACAAACACTCGGCATTCCACAGGAACCCCCTCGACCCCCAACAATGGGTGCAGAGCAGAACTAGGACATTCCCCGTTCAATTTACTTTAGAAAAAAAGATTTTTCTGGTGACATCTCAATAACAGTAACATAAACACTCTCTCCTACCAGGTGCAATAGCCCTCCTTATGAAAAACAGTAATTTACCACCAATGCATGTTCTGTTGAGAAAACACAACAAATAAGACTGATAAAACGCTTACATGCTAGTAAAATATCTCAGTAACAGACACAGAACCGACCTAACATACTCCCAGGATCTGTAGTAATGCACATAAACTAATCCGCACACAGTTACACCTGTATTATGGAATACACTCAAACAGGAGCAACCCTATCTATGAAAAGGCAACACTACAAATATTAAATCAGGTCCTAAAAACCAATACACCTCTTATTAGGAAAACAGAACTAGCAAGCAGCTATAGATCCCCACACAAAAATAATTGTAAAACTATACTAATAAGCAGAATAAATATTTCACAACAACTATGAACAGAATAACATCCAACAATTAAAAACTCATTAAAAACTATTAAAAATTCTCCAAACACCAATACAATATTTCAAAAAAAGCAGACACATCACATAATATTAAATAATTAAAATGGCAGTCAATCAAGAAAAATGAACTTAAAAAGCCACCTTTACTTACCCCCTCCAGCAGCTCTCCTACTCCTCTTCCATGCAGGCTGTAGCACACACCAGAAGCAGCAGCAGCAGTAGTGGCTAAGCTCTATACTCATGGTCCTCTTCCTTAGGGCCCATATCTCTCACACACACACCATACCAGTCATGCCCCCATGACCAGTTTCTGTCTCTCACACACCAATCATCTCCCAAACAGTCTTTGACAAACACATCAGTCACCTTCCTGAACAGTTTCTCTCATGCCATACACACACACAGGCTTCCCACTCCCGTGTTCCACTTACATATATGGGCTTCTCACTCTCATAATCACTTTCTCTTTCTCACACACACTCACCAATCTCTCACTCCCATGCTTGTTCTCTCCACATGCACCGGCTTCTCACTCTCATAATCACTTTCTTTCTCTCACACACATACACAAACACCAGTCACCTGATCTCTCTCATGCATACACACATACAGGCTTCCCACTCCCATGTTCTCTTTCAGATATACAGGCTTCTCACTCCCATGCTGTCTCGCACACACCCAGGTTTCTCACTCCCATGCTCACTCTTCACATGCACAGGCTTCTCATTCCCATAATCACTTTCTCTCTCTCTCTCTCTCTCTCTCTCTCTCTCTCACATGCTTCCCACTTCCATGTTCTGTCTTACATATACAGGCTTCTCCCTCCCATGCTCACTCTCTTCACATGCACAGGCTTTTCATTCCCATAATCATTTTCTCTCTGTTACACACACACACACACACACACACACACACACACACACACACACACGTCTCTCTCTCTCATTTCCATGCTCGCTTTCCATGTGCACAGGCTTCTCATTCCCTGAATCACATTCTCTCTCTCTCTCTCACATTCACATACACACCAGTCACACCGTCACCTTACCAACCAGTCTCTCTCTCATACATGCACACACACACACAGGCTTCTCACTCCCATGCTTTCTTTCACATACACCCCCACAACACCAGGCTTCTTACTCCCATGCTTTCTCACAAACCCAGATTTCTCACTTCCATGCTTTTTCTCTCTTTCTCACACACACACACACACACACACACACACACGTCACATCCCTGACTGTCTCACACTCTCACATACACATCAGTCTTCTCCTTGAGCAGTCACTTTCATTGTCTCTCACATATACACATACATCAGCTCTCTGACCAGTTTCTCTCAATCACACGCATGCTCTCGATCAAATACATTCTCTCACTTACACACAGGCTCTCAATCACACACAAATTCTCTCACACACTGGCTGGCTGGCTGCTTCTCTCTCTTTCTCTCACTCACTTCCTCTCTCCCCCCCCCCCCCCCCCGAGCACAAATGGTAGCTGCAGCAGCCTCCTCCTCCAGCCCCTGCAGGCCAAGAAGGAAGAATCCCATCGGCCGCGGGAGGCTCTGTCTCCTTTCCCGATTACCGGCTGCTTCAATTGCTCGGGGGCCGATGCTGCAGCGGCCGTTGCTACTTTATCACGCGGCACGGCTCTTTCTTCTTCCCTTGCACCGCTTATCACTTCCTGGTCCGGGGAGGGGGGGGGATGCAGGCGCGAGAAGAAGAAAAGGCCAGCCACGGGTGCCACCGCTTCTTTTAGCACTGCTGTCGTTCCCACTGGGCTTGAACGTGCTGATAGCCCGGCGGCAACGGCAGCAGGGAAGAAAGAGCAGCGGGAGAGACCGGGAGCACGCGACACACCAGCCGGTGCTTGGCGACACACTGGTGTGTCGCTACACACCGGTTGAGAACCGCTGTCCTGGAGGAAAGGCGAGAGAGGACAGAGATAGTCAAATATCTCAAAAGTTTCCATGTACAGAGATAATCCTTTTTTAATGGAAAGGATGCTCTAGATTGAGGGGTCATGAGATGAGGTTGAAAAGGGTAGACTCATAAGAACATAAGAAATTGCCATACTGGGTCAGACCAAGGGTCCATCAAGCCCAGCATCCTGTTTCCAACAGTGGCCAATCCAGGCTACAAGTACCTGGCAAGTACCCAAACACTAAATAGATCCCATGCTACTGATGCTAGTAATAGCAGTGGCTATTTTCGAAGTCAACTCAGGAGTAATCTTAGGAAATATTTCTTTATAGAGAGAATGGTGGATGTGTGGAACAGTATCTGAATTCAAGAAAGCATGGGATAAATACAGAGGATCTCTAAGGAAGTGATGAGTGGTAGCAGAGAGGAGGCTGGTTAGCCCAGGGGGGACGACTCAGAACCAACAGGAAATATTTCTTCACGGAGAGGGTGCTGGAGGCCTGGAATGCCCTTCTGGAGGAGGTGGTGATGAAGAAAACAGTCAAAGTATTCAAAGGGGCATGGGATAAACACAGTGGGTTTATAAAGGCTAGAGGATGGAAATGAGATAAACGTACAGGGGGGTAACTTGCTGCTACAATGGTTACTACCTTTAGCAGAAGGCTTGGCGATTACTCCCCTTAACCAATATGCTTTGATACTTTTATTGCAACTGCAGCCTTGCTCCTTGCTTAGATTGCAGGGGGGAAAGAGGAATTGGATTCAGGTGTCTGAGGGCCCTGACTTCCATGGTCTGGGATATAGTTATGCGGACATAAAGGAAAAAGCACAGGATTGCTTCTCAAGCCAAGTCCTAAAGGAAAGGAAGAAAGCGTGCATGGGGGTAACTTGATGCGGCGGATGCTACCTTTAATTGACAAGCCTTGAGACTTTTGATGCAACTCCAATATTGCTCTCTGCTTCCGTGGCAGGGGAAGAGGGGAAATTGGATTTAGACAGCAACCACCGAGGGCCCCAACTTTTATAGTCTGGGGAACAGATACTCATGGGGGTAACCTGCACAGAGCAGCAGTTACTACCCTTAACAGAAGGCATGGAGTTACTGCCTTTAACCAATAAGCCTTGATACTTTCGATGCAACTGCAGCATCTCTCTCTACTTCGAAGGAGGGAGTGGGTGGTGGAAGGAAAAAGGAATTTGGATTCAAAGAGAACCAACACGAGGCATGACTTGTTTGTTTTACAGACTGGGGCACTGATACGCAGACTTTAAGGAATAAAACACAGAATTGCTTCTGCGCCAAGCAAAACTGACTGGTACATGGGGATAATTTGCGTGGCAGATACTACCATGGAAAGCTTGCTGGGCAGACTGGATGGACCATTGGTCCTTTGCTGCTATCATTTCTATGTTTCTATATGAAAATTAGAATGCTAAATTAATTGGATGGATGGGCAGACTAGATGGGTCATATGGTCTTTTTCTGCCATCATCTTTCTATGTTTCTATTTCTGATGAGCAGGCAGGTTTGTCTTCTCAGGCCCAGCAAGGAACCTCTTGATTGTGTTTAAAAAAAAAAAAAAAAAAAAAAAAAGTAGTTCTGTGGATGATTTTGGTTTCTTTCTCTGGAGCATAGCAAACAAACTTGTAGACTGAAAAAGGTTTAACCTTGTGGGCTTCTTTTTTCCAGCTGTAATGTGGCCCTTTCTGTATCTGTTTTATGGCACGTCTATATTCTGGGGTACCTTTTTTTAATTTAAAATATCAAATATTTTCATTAAACTGTTCTGCTCAGCCAGCACAGGACATGTCTTATGTTATAAGAAATATGTTCTACTGGGGCGTGTCAAAATGGCGGCGTGAACGGACGTGTTGGTTCCTGCTCCTCTTTACATTACCTTTCAGACCCGTTTGCTCGGGAGTTTCTTTTTACAAAATGCCGCACAAACGAAAGGGCAAGGTCCGCGTCTACCCAGCTGAACCAGGCCCTTGCACGGAGCAGAGTTTGATAACCCAATACGCCGTTCCAATACTACCTACAGCGGCGGGGTTAAGCCCCATTGATGGGGTAGGAGGAGGGAACCTACTTCTGTCTGGGGATGTTACACTGTCCCCGCCGGACCCCAGACCTCCTCTGATGGCTTCCTCACCGGGGACTTCGGGCGATGTTCAGGCAAGAGGCGGGACACCCGCTGAAGGCCCTGAATACGCTGGGACCGCCGTTGTATACCCGGAAGTGCCTGTGGTGTTAGGAAACCTGTTACCCCGAGAACACGCGAGCGGAGGACCGATTGGAAGCCCTGGGAACCTTGTCGTGGAAGAAGGGGAACATGGAGACCTCCCTGGAACATCTAATAGGCAAATGGAGGATTTTACGAAACCGGAGGTGGTGACGATGGACTCGTTATGGGAGTTCATGGCAGGTATGTCAAAACTCCTACGAGAACAAGCTAATCGTGTTGCAAATGTTGAAAAGAAATTGGATTTAATAAGAAAAGAAGATTGTACGACCATGCAACAACAATTACAACGGTGACAGAAATAAAGCAAGACTTAAAGAGCGTTCAGGAAGCCACTGGTGGTCTTACTCGTGAAAATACCTCTTTATCACGTAGATTGGAAACAGTTGAAAATTATTTAAGGCATCTGAATATTAGAATTTTGAACTTTCCGAAGATAATGGGAGAAATTCCTTTACTAACATTGAGAAGATATTTGAAAGATGTCTTAAAGATTGAAGAAGAAAAGATTCCTGCCTTCAAAAAGATAAATTTTCTTGTTCAGAGAATGGCTTCAACTCCTCAGAGAGGGGAAGCTGATTCACTTTTTCCTAATTTGACTCATTATTTGGAAAATTCTGTATTGGAGGTGGTAGATAGAGCAGTATTGTTTATCTCATGTTATTCAGAGGTAGATTTTTCCCTAATAATGAAAGCATATTTTAAAAATCTGAATGCTCTATTTCATGATCAGAAAGTGCGTCTGTTTCCAGATCTAGCTAGACCAACACAAATCAGACGTAAAGAATTCTTAGCTCTGAAATCTGAAGTAACAGCAATAGGTGCAAAGTTTACACTTCGTTATCCATGCCGTTGTATTATTAAATGGTCTAACAACACCTTTATCTTTTTTATTCCTGAGCATTTAAAGCAGTTCTTGGAAGGAAGAAGACATAGCAATGCAAATGACAATACTGGGGCATAAAATGATATTGATGTATTGAGCCGTCCAGCTACTTTGTTCTTGAATGATATGTTATAATTCCTCTAATAATAGAATATACTCCCCCCACAAATTTCTTATTATGATGTAATAGTAAGAAATAGGAGTATAAGCATAATATATGACTGTATTCCTAATATTTCAAGTTTTTCTTTATTACTTAAAAATATTTCTTTTACTATTGCACCGAATATCTAACAAAGTTGGTTCTTTGTAATTATTACTGTAAAATTGCATAAATAAATAAGAAAAAAAAAAAAAGAAATATGTTCTACTAATTTATAGATCTATAACTTTGGCTTTGGCTCTGATCTAGACAGTTTAATGAGTGTGAAGGAGGCAGGGAAGTCCTGGATCCTGTAGTTTGAATGTTACCATTCAGTGACATGCTGTTTGAGCTTTAAGAGCCTCTTGTATCTCTGAGCTCTCTTCAGCTGTATTGGTACTTGTTCTCAGAGCTCCAAGCACTACTGTGTCCTGGGTGACTGGCAGCCAGTTAGACCACTTGCAGTGTTTTCTCTACCCTGCATTTCAACCAGTTGCCTTTTACATTGGATTTTCTTTACATTGAGCCCGTCTCCTCAATTCCCCTATTAGTAGCTTTCTGTAGCTGAAAGAACAGATTGACAGCCCTTCTCTACTCCTGTTATGGAGGTGGCAGGCTTCAGTAAGACAGTGAGGTCTTTTCATGGGTTGATCATGTCAGTATATTTACATTTTAGTTAATTCTCTATGCCAGTGTTAGTGAGCTACAGTTCTCAGGTACCACAAACAAGCTAGGTTTTCAAGGTATCTACAATGAATATGCATGAGAGAGATTTGCATACACTCATTGTGGATATCCTGAAAACCTGGCTTGTTATGTGCACAAAAAACAAGCACACATGGCATGTGTTCTGCACATAAAAGCCTGACTACATTTCCTGGCATCAAAACTGCAGCTTCTGCTGGTAGACTAACATTAACCCTGGAAGCTTTATTCCACCTTGGACTAGGAGTTAAGTTTCCAGCACTAAGAAACATGAGTTAAGCCAATGCACCTCTCTGTACTGGGGAGTAATAAGAACATAAGATATGCCATACTGGGTCAGACCAAGGGTCCATGAATCCCAGCATCCTGTTTCCAACAGTGACAAATCCAGGCTGCAAGAACCTGGCAAGTACCCAAGCATTAGAGTGCGCCAATGTATATGCACATTTTTTGTGCGCAAAAGTTTGCTGCTGATAGTTTGCACACAGCTGCAGGTTAAACTGTGTGTTGTGCCCAGTGCACCTTATTACATTAGCTCCATTAAGACTATTTACATAACTGCTTTTAAAACAGCATAGAACATAATTTCAAACTGCAATAATACTCCCCACTGCTTCCGGATATAGCAGCCTAGCAAACGGACCTGTCTCAGCAGTGCTCCATATCCAATCAGGGTTAGCAAACTAGGATTAACCCCCTGCAATATGAAATGTAAAAGAGCCCAGCTACACTGGAAATAACAGAATGGCTCCCTAGGCTCCAAAAATGCTAACCTTCCTTTTGGCTACCTCGGTTCCCAGCTTCAGTAGTTCCTTCAAACGTGGAGAAAATGAAAGCAGGACTTGGTAGAGCCAGACCACAATGTAAGAGTAATACTTAACATATTGAGGGGCTGATGCAATAAGCAGTGCTAAAGTTGCCACGGGTTTTTGCATGTACTTGCACGGGTTTCTGCGTGTGGATTTCCCGCACTAACCTTCGGCTGGTATGTAATCGGTGTAGGGGAAAAAGCGTGCAGAAACCCGTTTAAAAACACGTGGCTGGTTTAGTGTTAGTGCATGTAAATGAAGCAAATTTATTCACAGGCTGTGCAGTAAGGCGCTCATCAGTTAGTGTGGGTTTTTGTGTTTGGGTTGTTTTTTTTTTAGTGCATGGGTCAGGGCAGGATTTAAGTTAAAGCACATGTCTGGAGATCGGTTTTGCTTGCATTAGTGTGGTTGTCCATGCAGCTCTGGGGAAATAAATAGATTACCTTGACTTTTTCTGGATGTTTACTTCATTCTGCGGGTCGGTAGAAAAAAGTCTCTGCTGCGTTACCCATGCCTACTGGCCTCCGCCGGAACAGCAGCCCATGTGGCCAGAGACAGAACAAGAAGGGGATAGACAGTGCTCTGTCCACCTTCAGTTCCACTCCTGGATCACTGATGTCTTCATGGTTTTATTCACTATGAGAATCACTCGTGGGTCACCACATTAACATGGGTTTTGGCACAGTTTATTACATAGAACTGTGAGCATGCATTTGTGCATGCTTTTCCACGCGGGTTTCACATCATGGATTTTCTGCACACATCTCATTTGCATACATCGCCTTTATTACAACCCATGAAGGCGCCTGTTTTGGTTGTGCATGCTAATAAAAAAAAAAAATGTACAGACAACTAGCACCAATTTCACTGTGGGCCTTATTACATCGGCCCCCCAGAGGTCCAGGAATGTATGTTAGAATCTGCAGGAGGCAGAGATATTGCAGAGGCCTGCCCTTTCATAGGGAGGAAATCCCAGCCCTATAGTGAAGGGTAGCATCCAGTCTCCTGCTCACATTCTTTTGACCTGCCAGATTTCTCCCGCTCCTTTGGGCTGGGATCTGGTGTCATGAGCCTTGTACCTACCTGGGGAGTTTCCCCTATTTTATATTTTCTTCCTCCACACTTCAGTTATTGCAGGGACAATCTGCAGCTGGGGGCTCCCTGAGCCTTAAATTAGCTGTTAAGTCTTGCAATTACATGAAGGCTGACCCTCCCCCATTGCCCCCTGCTCCAGGGGGCTGTGAACACTTCCTCTGCAGCTCACTTGCGGGCCGATTCAGTATTTAAATTAGGTCCCTAGCGCCTCCTTTTGCCCCAGAGCGGCGGCTGTCAGCGGGTTTGACAGCCGACGCTCAATTTTGCTAGCGTCGGTTTTCGAGCCCGCTGGCAGCCACGGGCTCTGAAACCGGACGCCGGCAAAATTGAGCGTCCGGTTTTTGACCCAACAGCCGTCGGCCGACTTCAAAAAAAATTTTTTCTTTTTTTTTTTTTACTTTTTTTACCCTTCGGGACCTCCGACTTAATATCGCCATGATATTAAGTCGGAGGGTGCACAGAAAAGCAGATTTTACTGCTTTTCTGTGCACTTTCTCGGTGCCGGCAGAAATTAGCGCCTACCTTTGGGTAGGCGCTAATTTCTGAAAGTAAAATGTGTGGCTTGGCTGCACATTTTACTTACTGAATCGCGCGCGAATACCTAATAGGGCCCTCAACATGCATTTGCATGTTGAGGGCGCTATTAGGTTCGGTGGGTTGGACGTGCGTTTTCCGCTGGCACCCAAGTGTTCTCTATTTACAACCACGAGCAAGAGGCACAAGACAGGATTGTCACAAGTCCGGCGTTTTCTCCTAGGACAATGTTTTCCAACTTTTTCGAGCTCAAGGCATACCTACAATAACGACAGTATTGTGCAGCACACCAACCTCTGCAAAGCAAGCAGTAGGCAGGACTCATATAGTGTAAAAAAAAACCCCCAAAAGCTAGAGAAACACTGAAAGCCCCACCACACGCACGTCAAAATCATAAGCGGGGGGGAGGGGGGCAGAGACGCACATTAACTTGACACAATGAGCCAGTTTCCTCTATATACAAGTGCAGGAGAAGGGAGAAGTCCATGTGGTATAGACAAACTCAGTTCCTTTTGGCTGCCGCAAGTAGCTGCCGGAGCTCCTCCACTGCTGCTTTTCCTAATAGTGAAGAGTGAGTCACATCCAGTGCTCAGTGCGCACACCTCCCCATCTCATTCAATCTAGGGATAAGACAGAGGCTGGAAGGATCCAAAGGATGAAGCTTGGGACAAGGAAGGTGAGGAGGTGCTGTGTGTCTCGAACAAAATGGAGGCCTGCTATCTTTTCCCTGTTTGCTGCCCATTGATTACCACATTCAGGGGCTCATGCTCTGTAGCTAAGAAGATTACACACGTTCTCAGAAAGGAGCTCTTACATGTTTAAAAGCCACTGCCTGTGTCCTTGTTGCTGCAAGGTGCTGAGAGCAGAGCCCAGGTGCTGGTCTGGACCTGAGCATTAAGGCGGTGATGACCTTTCCGTGGCGCATCTGAACTTGTCTGAAGGCACATTGGTTGGGGAACACTGCTCTAAGAGCTCTCAGAAGTTGGTTGCCATTACATTTATTGTTACAGTGTGGCATTCTATGGTATTTTTTCTTTGTATTTTGAACCAATGTAATGCCACTGAATTGAGAAACATTAAAGTAGATGTAAACCATTAAAACTAAGGATAAAAGGCTGTTTCATTGTAGACATGCCTTTTTTGTAGAGCTCAAGACTTTAATTTACTTTATTTATTTCTCGCGTTTTATATACCGTCATTCGTTTTGCCATCATAACCGTTTACAAGTTTCGACGGATACAATGTTAAGAGTTAGTAGAGGCATTTAGCAGCACTTTAGGGCAATTAAACTAAGATTTGCCATAAAGCTTGCCATACTGAGTCAGACCAAAGGTCCATCAAGCCCACTATCCTGTTTCCAACATTGGCCAATCCAGGTCACAAGTACCTGACAGGATCCCAGGGGGTAGATAGATTCCAAGCTGCTTATCCCAAGAATAAGCATTTGATTTCTGCAACTCTACCTTAATAATGGTTAATGGACTTTTCCTCCAGGAGCTTACCTAAACCTTTCTTAAAGACAGTTACACTAATAGCGTTTACCACATCCCCTGGCAATGAATTCCAGATCTTTTTTATGCGTTGAGTAAAAAACATTTTCTCTTATTTAGTTTTAAATGTAGTTTGCTGGAGTGGGGCCAAAAAATAAATGACCCAGGAATAAGACCAAAAAAAGCACTACAGCCAAGAAATAGGCTTGTTTATGTTTTGAGCAGTCTAAGCAGTATTGCTGCTTTATTTTGTGTTGTGTTTTGGGGTGGGAAGGAATCTTTCTGTATTTGGAAGAGCTAAAGGGAATTTAGTTTAATGGGACCAGAACAAAGTTCTGAGATTGCTGTGTTTTATACAGTTTGGATACATAGGCATAAAGGTCAACAAACAAGTCAAAGACAAATGGGATGAATCAGCCACCCAATTGGGTGATATCTGATCATGCTGATACAGAGCATTTCTTTGAAAGCTTTTCTTGACATGCATGGGAGTACATGCACCTTCATTACTTTTCTTGTCCATAGATTTATTTTACTCTCAATTTGGGAAAAATTTAATCTCACATTAATGCATTGTTAAATCTTTATGGATAGAAATTCCAGGTGAAAAAGGGAATAAAATAGTAGTCGGGGTGTATTATCCTCCACCTGGCCAAAATGAAGTAACAGACAATGAAATGCTAAAAGAAATTAGGGAAGCTAACAAAATCACAGCACAGTAATAATGGGTGATTTCAATTACCTCAGTATTGACTGGGGGAATGTTACATCAGGACATTCTAGAGAAGTAAAGTTCCTAGATGAAATACATGACTGCTTCATGGAGCAGCTGGTATAAGAACCATCCAGAGGGGAAACTATTTTAGACCTAATCCTTAGTGGAACGCAGGATTTGATGCGAGAGGTAACAGTGTTGGAGCCACTTGGCAATAATGATCACATTATCAAATTTCATTTAATAACTGGAGGGAGTGCAAAAAAGAAATCTATTGCAACATTTAACTTTCAAAAAGGTAACTATGATAAAATGAGGAAAATGGGTAGGGAAAAATTTGAAGGGAGCAACTGCAAAGGTTAAGAGTTTAGATCAGGCATGGACATTGTTTAAAAATACCATATTGGAAGCCCAGAACAGATATATTTCATGCATTAGAAAAAGTGGAAGGAAGGCCAAAGGACTACTAGCATGGTTAGAAGGTAAGGTGAGAGAGGGTATAATATCTAAAAGAACATCTTTCAAGAAATGGAAAAGGGATTGAATGAAGAAAACAGGTGCAGAGCATTGATAAGGAAAGCAAAGAGTGATTTTTAAAATAAGCTTGCCATGGATGCAACAACTCATAAAAACGTTTTCAAGTACATTTGAGGTAAAAAGCCTGCGATGGAGTCAATTTTTCCATTAGATGATCAAGGGATAAAAGGGGCACATAATGATGACAAAGCCACAGCAGAGAGACTAAATGAATTCTTTACTTTGGAATTCACTGAGGAAGAAGTCAAAGATACACCTATGCCAGAAATGATATTCAAAAGTGATGATTCAGAGGAACTGAAACAAATCTCAGTGAACTTGGAAGATGTATTTTATTTATTTATTTATTTACAATTCTTATATACCGCACAATGGGTAGGGAACTATCCTTCTAGGCGGTTTACATATTAGAACATACACAAATAATATTACACTAACATTGCATTATCAAACAAATCAAAAAATAAAATCATGTACAAGCACATTAAAATCATAAAATAAGCATAAAATACCAGGGACATGTAATTGTAGTAGGCTTAGTATATGTTGTATGCTTGAGTAAAAAGATAAGTTTTTAGCAGTTTCTTGAATTCTATACGGCTGGCTGTCAGACGAATATGTTCAGGCAATGAGTTCCAAAGTATTGCACCGGCAACAGAGAATGCTCGTTTACGGGTTAGTGCTAAACTGACAGATTTTATGGTAGGTACTTCAAGAATACATTTATCAAGAGAGCGGAGCTTTCTAGAAGGTCTGTAAATTCGTAGTAAAGAACATAACCAGATGGAGTTAGTATTATAGAGTAGGTTATGTATTGTAGTCAGAATTTTGTAAGTGATACGGTATGTAATAGGTAACCAATGCAAATGTTGTAAAACGGGGGTGATGTGTTCTGACCATGGTGTATTATATAACATGCGAGCAGCTGCATTTTGTATTAATTGTAAAGGACGTATAGTTGCTTGTGGTAAACCAAGGAAGAGAGCGTTGCAGTAATCTAATGAGGATAAAATTAAAGCCTGAGTAATCAGTCGAAAGTCATTAGGAAGAAGGAGTGGTTTGAGTTTCTTTATCATATAAAGGGCAAATTGACAAACTAAAGAGTAGCAAATCACCTGGACCAGATAGTATACATCCCAGAGAGCTGAAAGAACTGAGAAACGAAATTGCAGACCTGCTATTGGAAATTGATAAACTACCAGTAACATTATCTATTGTATCTGAAGACTGGAGAGTTGCCAATATAACGCCAGTTTTGAATAAAGGCTCAAGGGGTGATCCAGGAAACTACAGAACTAGTGAGTCTGATGTCTGTGCCAGGCCAAACTGGTAGAAACTATATAATAAAGAACAAAATTGCTGAACATATAGCTAAGCATAGTTTAATGGGACAAAGCTAACGTAGATTTAGCCAAGGGACGTCTTGCTTCACAAGCTTGCTACATTTTTTGAGAGCTTAAATGAACATGTGGATAAAGGTGAGCCAGTTGATATAGTGTATCTGGATTTTTAGAAAGCATTTGACAAAGTCCCTCATGAGAGACTTCTTAGGAAATTGAAAAGTCATGGGATAGGGGGCAGTGTCCTATTGTGGATTGCCAGCTGCTTAAAAGATAGAAAACAGAGAGTAGGTCTAAATGGTACATTTTCCCAGTGGGAAAAGGTGAATGGTGGAGTGCCCCAGGGATCGGTTCTGAGACAAACTACCTTTTAATATATTTATAAATGACTTGGAAATGAGAACAGTAATTGATGTGATCAGATTTACTGATGAGACAGAATTTTTCAAAGTTGTTAATTACAAGTGGATTGTAAGAAATTGCAAGAGGACATTGCAAAATTGGGAGACTGGGCATGCAAATTAAATTTAATGTGGACAAGTGCAAAGTGATTCACTTAGGGAAAAGTAACCCAGATTATATGCTGCGCTGTTCAAGGATCCACATTAGTAGTCATCACACAGGAAAAGGATCTAGGTTTCCTCATGAAAATACATTGAAATCTTCTGCTCAGTGTGCAGCAGCAGCCAAGAAAGCAAATAGACTGCTAGGGATTATTAGGAAAGGAATGGAGATAAAACAGAGAATATCATAATGCCTCTGTATCTCTCCATGGTGCAAGCTCATTTTGAGTTTTGTTTTCAGTTTTGGTCACCACACGTCAAAACAAATATATAAGAATTAGAAAAGGTACAGAGAAGGGCGACCAAAATGATAAAGGGGGATGGAACAATTCCCCTGTGAAGAAAGGCTAAAGAGGTTAGGAGTCTTCAGCTTGGAGAAGAGAAGGCTGAGGGGAGATATGATAGAGGTCTATAAAATGAATGGAACGAGTAAACGTTAATCAGTTTGTTCATTCAAAAAGTACAAAGACCAGGGGACACACTGAAGTTGCTAGGTAATACATTTAAAGTTAATAAGAGTATATTGTTTTACTCAGCGCATATTTAAGCTCTGGAATTCGTTGCCAGATGATGTTGTGAAAGCTGTTAGTGTAGCTGTGTTTAAAAAAGGTTTGGACAAGTTCCTGGAGGAAAAGTCCATTAACCTTTAGTAAGGTAGAGTTGCAGAAATCTTATTCTTGGGGTAAGCAGCTTGGAATCTATCTACCCCTTGGGATCCTGCCAAGGGGTAGATACATTCCTGGTTTGCTCACTGTTGGAAACAGGATACTGGCCTCGATGTATCTTGATAGACCTTTGGTCTGACCCAGTAGGGCAAGTCTTATGTTATGTTCATATGATCCAAAAATTAATATTGATTGGATGTTACCACAACCCGTTGGCATGGGATTGGTGGGCTTCCGATATACTTTCATTTTAACTGGTATATATTCTCACAGAAATGCTGGCAAACAATACTGAACCTCAACTGGATACAAAGTTGGTCAAGTCACAGCTTAAGCAAGCTTGTGTTTGGCAGTACCAGCAAAATTATAAGGTGAAGACAGATGCTTGCTCACTATAAAGAACAATAGCAGCAGCTTCTTCTTTGTGTAGTTCTTGCAGGTATTAAAACCGCAGGGACCATCACGTGGCAGGCCTACAGAGTTTGGTTCAGTTGCACCACCCTTTTTAGGGTTACTGGCTTATCCCTATAAGTCCTGTCTTGGGCCACAAACCAAAGGTTTCAAGAAAACCTATCTGAGTATTAGGGAGTGGGACTAGTTGAATAGTTATGTCCATATTGTGGTTATTCTGAATACCATATCAGTTTGAGGTCCTTGAGGGCTGACGTTTCTGAACCTATTAGTCTAGAGTCACCAGGACACACAAGGATGGAAAGCTGGCATGTACTCTGAAGACAATATAATTGGTTATTTAGTGTTCAGATTGAATTCTCTTGACCCTAAAATAGGGGTCGTAAGTTATGACCATAACTATCTTGGAAGAAGTAGCAGTTCATTGCAAGAGAAGTCTGATGTAATTTTCTCCTTTATGGGTAGGCGTATTTAGCACTTTTTCTTATAGAAGTGAATCAGAGTAATAATGCTTGTATCATAATAGCATTTCTACATTAATAGTTGCTATTCTGTAATGGAAACTCTATTGCTATAGAAACAAGAGTGTTAGAGCAGCACAGGTATTACATAACTACTTCTAACAAGTGCTAAATAAGCTTCCTGGTATTACAGAAGTTATTGGAAATTCATTTTCTCTTGCAAGAAAATATCTGTAGGTGGCCTCCAATTGAGTGCTGTGAAATGAATATGGGAATGGTGCTGCAATGGTAGAACAAAGGGCTTAGCTTAGTCCAATTTTCAAACACCTCCAGTAAAAAGAGCTTTAATTTAATGTCCTCCACAGCAAAGCAATACGCACTGTGATAAAGAGCAACACCCAATATCTAGGTTGAGAATCAACAAGAGCTAGGAATCGGAAGACCATCTGTGTCAGTGCTGTGAGCTGAGGCTAGGGACGCTGTGGAGGCAGTGTTCACAACCTCTTTGGGGAAGGGGATCATCATCATCATCATTATTGTGCAGCGATGACAGCAAGTGACCGGACTTTGTGCCTATGCTTGTAGGGTTCCAAAAGGAGCCCTGGCTGAGGACTGGCGCTATGATGCCTGCCCTGAGTAAGCTGGGTGAGAAAATAAAATATGGAAAACAAATCCCTGGATAGTTGCAAATGAGGGCTTATGGTGCCAGATCGCAGGCCTGGTTCCAGCTGAACTGGAGCAGAAACTTGGGTGTAATAGTCTGCTTCATGAGGATATTACGGGATAATACACTGAGCACTGGTGGCAGGGCACAAGCATCACTGCTGCATCATCTTGCTCTGAACTGAGCCAATTAAGACCGTCATGGAGACAATTTCTGATTGTGTTCACGGATACTTTCATTATATACAGGGGCAGGGTCACAATAAGTTTTACAATTTTTAATACTTCAGAAGCATGTATGCAGCCACCTCCGGGGGAGATGCCAGAGCAACACATTTCAGTCGTAGCTATTCTCAGGCAACTCACGAATGCTTGGACTCTTCCCCCCCCCCCCCCCCCCTTCAGCACAGGACTCTGCCGTACGTACTCAATTTATGATCCTGTTATCCCTGTTCTTTCTATGCTTCACTGGTTACCTGTTCGATTTAGAAACCAAGACAAAATACTTAGGTTGCTTCACAAAATTGTCTCAGATAAGGACACTTTATGGCTCGGAGCTGCCCTTTACTTATACACCTCTCAAAGGACACTGAGTTCAGCTAATAATGGCCTTCTAGTCATCCCCATGGTGAGACAGTGTGGTAAAAACATAAGAACATGCCATGCTGGGTCAGACCAAGGGTCAATCAAGCCCAGCATCCTGTTTCCAACAGTGGCCAATCCAGGCCATAAGAACCTGGCTGGACCCATACTACGGAATGCCCTGCTAGAGCAGCTTTCGCTGAGACAATGTCCTTTAAAAGGAGTTTATAAACTTGGTTGTTTAAGCAGGCTTTTCAAATACAAGTACCATGAGTTATATTTTATCTGTTCGTGACTGGTTCTTGGCCTACTGACCCACTTTGGGTGATGTTTATGCAGAGCAACTGTGAGTTAATCCTGTGTTTTTAAACATGGCATGGTTTTGTTTTTTTGTTTGTTTTAAACATTATGGATGTTTGTTTTTGTAAATTGCCATGATCGTAGGAGTGGCAGTTGATACCTGAAATTTTTTTTTTTTTTTTATATTTTATTAATTTCAAATAATTTCACAAAGATAAAACTTTGCTTAAGAAACATGATACAATTTCATATTTTAACAGGAAACCAAAACAAAATTCAAAAGAAACATAATTACTTTTATCTTAGTATCCATTAGACCCCAAACTGGGGGGAGGAGTATCATCAAGGAGATAAAAAAAGAAAACACATTATAGGAAATAACCTAGCGGGTTCTTTAGCTATTTTTCCAATTATTTATGTCATTCATTGATTTCAACTGTTGTTCCCTGTTTCCTTGAATCTATAAATTTTTTCAACTGTTCTGGAGCTGTAAACACAAAATTATCTCCTTTTATTTTAACTAGACATTTTGCAGGATATCTTAAATAGAATGAAGCCCCAATATTCAGGGTTTCTTGTCTTAGGGCTAAAAAGCCTTTCCTTCTCTCCTGAGTGATCTTACATAAATCAGGGAATATTCTTATTGGCTGACCCATAAATGGGTTATTCACTTTTCTAAAATATTTCTTCATGACTTCGCTAAGATCCATTTCAGTCAAAAAGGTAACCAATAATGTTGCTCTTTCAATGATCTCATAGTGAGAAGACTCAAGGTAATCTGTAAGGTTTTCTAAATCCATTGGTTGTATTTGCACTTGAATCTTTGCGCTAGTTGGCAAAAAATAAATCTTGTCCATGGGTGGGGTTTGATCAGAGGCATATTCTAAATTTTCTAGGAGATATCTCCTCAGCGTAACACGGGGTAATTCCCCCACCACTTTGGGAAAGTTTAAAAAGCGCAGGTTTAAGTGTCTCAATCTGTTCTCTACAAATTCCACCCTCCTACTCAAGAAGTCTCCATCTTGAATAAGGGAATTTTGCACATCTTTTATTACCTTTATGTCCTCTTCCATTTTAACGAATTTTTCCTGATTTTCTTTTATTTGAGTATTATTCTTATTTGAAATTATGTCCATTTGTTGAGACAGAGTTGTTATTTTCTTAGAACAGTCATTAACAGCATTTCCCATGTTCTTCAATACATCCCAAATAGAATCAAGGGTAACATTTGCTGGTTTTGGAATCATGACGAAGGCTGGCTGAAAATTCAGCGTCTCACCTTCTCCTCCATCCGCTGATGTTTCCTCCGCCGGGCTCCCGTCTCTCCCTCCGGTTGAGGATTCCAGCATTCTTAGAGCGGGTTCTATCCTAGCAGTTGCTCCCTCCAACGCCGAATCCGTAGCCACCGTTTCGAGGCTTTGGCTGGCTAACTTCTGCTGGAGTTCTCACTCTAGCGGTGGAGGTCTGACGTCCGGGCTCAGGGAAACTTCTTCCGAGGTCGAAGGTAACTCTCCTCCGCTGCCTTCGACAGCCGGACCTCCTGGCCCTTTCATGATAGCTGTCTCCAAGCACTGCTGGATGGTCTGCTGCCCAGTAAGGGTAAGGGGTTCGGAGGGGTAGATCTTTGTTTTCCCCTTCCTTTTCGCTGGCATAACGATTGCTTAGAGGAAATTTTTCGAGGAAACAAGACGCCGAGCAGCGCAGTGTTAGGGTCCCGCCGCCATCTTAACTCCGCCCCACCTGAAATTTATCTAAATTAATTTATCTGTATCAAATTACAATTTCCAATAAAGTCAGTAGTGTATATTAAGGAATATAAACTTACCCTTTCAGCTAGGATAAAACTAGGGGATACTCTATCAAATTGATTAGTAGCAAATGAAAAACAAATTTAAGAAAGTGTTTTTTCAATCAATACAAAATTAAGCTGTTGAATTTGTTGCCAGATGATGTGACCAAAGCATAGCTGTGTTTTGAAAAAAAAAAGGTTTGATCAAGTTTCTGGAGGGAGAGGCCTATTGCCACAATAGCCAGGCAGATGTTGGGATTGCCACTTCCTAAGCAGGATGATACCACCACTTCAGTACCAAGCTCAGGGATGCACTATGCTGCCCTTTTGAGTCAGTCTGTGAGCACAGCCTTGTGCTGGACACCTTTAGTCCAGCTCTTGCCTGCTTCTGTGCTAGAATGAGTAAGGGGAGGCATCTGCCAGGTACTTTCAAATGGGACGACCATTGGTCTTACCCAGTATAGTGGCACTTACATTCTTAAGGCTGTGGCCAGCGCCAGAGGAATCCTTGGGTGTATAGGGAGAGGTATAGCAGCAAGAAGAAAAAGAAGTGCAAGACCTCACCTGAAGTATTCCGGTCAATATTAAAAGACCTGGATAGGAACAAAGATTTCAAAATATTCCCCCTGCCCCCCAGCTAAAGTTTCTGAGGAACTCATTACCTATTAGTATCGCAGAACATCAGATACATTTGTAAAGTTATTTTTTAAAATTACTTAGAAGCATGTTTGAGTTGGGTTGTATTTATTTGCTACACAGTATATATCATAATATAATTGTCTCAACATGTAGGAAAATAGGATTTTAGTTTTTTCAGTATAGCATCTTAATTGACTTTACTTTACATTTGTCTTTATCTGCTGTCATTTCCTCTCTTACTATATAAACACTAAAGAGCATAAAATTGCCTTTATTTTGAGCAATGTATGATTACTGAGATGTAGCCAATTCACCGAGCAAGGCTTGTTGGCCATTTTCATTTCCTCTCTTCCTCTCTCTGCGGCACTTGTAGTGCTGGCAACATGCACATTTCTACTCTTGGAGGAGAGATCTTCAAAGAAAGCCAGACCTCAACACTGTACCACATCTGTATTTCCGAATACCTGCTGGTTGCCTTTCTTTCATTTTCTCAAATCCATATAAGACTTTGATTCAATGTTCCTTTCCATCAGGGCGTGATAATGCATGTGAGAAAACGTCGTACCTTTTTCTGCGAAAGGAGCTTCCAGTGCGGCTGGCGAACACCATGAGAGAAGTCAACTTGTTACCTGATAATTTGCTTCAGAGGCCTTCAGTCAAACTGGTTCAGAGCTGGTAAGTGCAGAGTAGTGTCTACTTCAGGTCAAAATCCAATGACAAGTAGTACAATTATTTCTCTCTCATAACAATTATGTATTTTGCTTGTAGAATTATTTTTATATTTCTTCCCCTGTTAGTTTACTAATAATTTGGGTCACACTTAGTAAAACACATTGTAAAATCTTGTGGATGTTTACTTAAAAAGTCTAAATCCACCAGCATTTGAAAATGGACAAGGATGTCAGTCCCCAGCCTCTGGGAACTGACATCCTTGTCCACTGACATCCCAGCCTTTACCCCATTCACTGTTCAGGCTTCTGGCTCTGACTTGCCAGTCTGGGTGATTAGCTTTTATTTATTTCAAATTTGATTTTCCACCTTTCATTTTACGCATCAAAATGGGGTACAATTAATAAAATAGATTTACAGTTAGCTACATTAGAACAAGCCTCACATACATGCAAAATATATCCAAGTGTCAATGCATTTACAGACCTATGTCGGTTTAGAAGGGCATCCTATGGGGCATGTGGAATTTATCTAGATTGGTCGATACGTGGGGTATAAATGGAATTAATTACATAGGTTCCAACTATGCAAACACCTTTTTTTTTATTATAGTTGTTCTTAGCAATATTTCATAGATGTAATTATAATGAAACAAGCAGAAAAGGGAGTGAAAATTCTTTTGTACAGGAAACATGACAAATGGGAAGTCCTGTTAACACTGTCGCCTAGCATTATGGAAACTGAGGACTTTGTAAGTTGTGATACAGATACTCCAATTTTCTCCAAGATATGAAAACTCAGCACAAGTGAAATGGTCAACTTTTGGTATTAGAATTCCATAAAATAGAAAAATGTAAAAGTTAGCAAATGATTTCTCATTGCAAGAGCATTGATGCTGGCCTCTTCCTGCCCTTTCAGGTACATGCAAAGCTTTCTTGAGCTTTTAGAATATGAGAATAAGACTCCGGAAGACCCACAAGTTCTGGACGAGTGAGTATAAGCAAAAAAGTGAAATGAGAGGGAGGTGAGGGGATGCATGCATGTGGCACATATGCACATATTAGGTGCATGTATATGGGTGTGTGTGCAGAATTTATAGCATACAAACCATGAAATAGAATTTTATTCAGATGTATAGAATGAAAAGAGTGGTAGCAGCAGATCAGTGATGAGACAATGGAAAGGAGAAAGAAATGCCTTCAGTGTCTGTGGAAAATTACTGAAAAATTCATAACTTTGACCATGAAGATGTCAGGGAGAAAGAGTTCAAGGGCTAAGGACAAAGCAGTTTGAGTGAGTGGGTTTTAGATAGCAGGCGCTTAGAAAGGACCTCCAGCCATCACAATAAGATGATGATAAAAAAGAGAAATTAGAATTAATCATAGCAATCAGATTGGGCAATAGCTGGTGAAATTGCCTTTGTAAGCTGACTGATTTTGGCATGCTGGAAATTTCTGAACAACTTTGCAAGTATCACAGATAATGTACGCTAGGCCATTTTCAGAGACCCGCATGAGATTCAATCTCAGGGCCACCGATTAACTATGCCCTTTATTTTGTTCTGAGACTCTTCAGCCCCCATCAGCAGGTTAGAATCTTCATCTTTAAAGAAACAGTGCACCCTACAAACGCTTCACTTCCCCAGAAGCTTTCTGTCTGCTTTCCTAGGATTTTTTTTGTTTACATGTTGAATCTGAAAGCTTTTTTTGTTTTTGGCTTTGCCATGCTTCTTTTTCAGTTTCTGCCCCGGGGCATCCCCAGACCTCATCTCGTTTCAGCCAATAGGAGCTCACATTCTGTAGCCAAGGAGAATCACTGGAAGTGCACCGGTGGTCCTGATTATTTATTTATTGTAAACTGCCCTGGTGGCTTGGGCTGATTTGGGCGGTCTCTAAAAACTTTTAAATAAAACAAAATAATCTGAGAGAGAAATAATTGATTGGATTACTTAAGCAGAGAGGTGGGACATTATTAAAATTTGACCAGAGGTGAACAAGCAATGCTGATATAAACCAACTTTTCTATATTTGTCCAAGCCAATATTTGATCATCTTTTTTCTTTTCAGTTGTTTTTATTATACTTTCCATGAAAATAGTCAAGTTGATGAATTTTGTTTAAAGGATTCTTTTGAATATCTGGATGTTCCTAGGGGCACCACCCTGTGGTTAAAAAGGAAGTACAAATCATGGGATGATGCAAATTAACTATGCAGTTGCAAATAACCAGAGTCATTAGGTCATCATCTACAGTTATGTTTAATTCATAATCCTAGGCCTTACTTAGAGCATAAGGATCTGACATCTGTAACACATCTTCCTAGTTAAGAGACTGGATTAATGTAGCGTATTTCCTAGCGTTTAGCAGATGGACTCAGGACCAATGGGTATAGTGTACTCCTGATAGCAGTTGGAGACGGATCAGATTTCAGTCTGACGTCAGCCCTAGTACATATACCCCTGCAGTAAGTGCAGCTCTTCAGTATTTCCCATCTCCATAGCAGTTAGGGACTCTATGCACGCTCGCACAGCGTTAGAGTAACTTTACCAAAGAAAACCAAAATAAGAAAAAATCTTACCTCTATAGACGAGCCCCGCTCTCCTGCAGTGACACACATTGGGTCCCTCCCCCAGTTCAGAATTCCCAAAGTGATTTCCACGATCCCTCGGAGGTAAGCCTCAGTCTGGCGGCCGACCCTCGGCAGGGACCTAGCCCCCAACATCGGGTGAGGCTGAGAGGCAGCGGGTGCAACTTTGAGCGCGGCAGTGAAGGTATTTTCCCTCTCCCCCTGCAGCCGGAGACTGCCCGGAACGAGACCGGGAAGCGCCGAGACAAGGTAAGGTAGAAAACTATTTAAAAGTCTCCAGTCTGCGAAGCTCGAGGAGTCGCACAGGTCGCCAGCCGGGACCAGTGCCACCGGGTTGATTTGCCGTAGCAGGGATAGACCTCGATTTAGATCTGAGGGTCCTTCCACTTGGAGACCCTCCGAGGTGGTCGCCGTCACCATTTTGATCTGTTCGCCTCCCTGTCCGCCGTCCCGATCTGTGTGCACAGAGGCGAGTCTTGCGTAAAATACCTTGTGCGCACAACGTCGCACGCCCAAGTACCATGCGCACAGGCAACATGCATAGCCACACGCTTACTGTGCCAGGCGCATAACTTCGATCTGTGCGCACAACAGCACGCACCAAACCTATGCGCACAACTTCGACGCACTGGAGCGCATAACTGTATTTTACGCGCACAAGCCATGGTACCACCGGAAAAGAAACCCAAGGCTCAGGGCCTTTGCCCAGCATGCCACATTAGAGCTACACAGCATGAGGAGGCCACGGCCCTGTGTATACAGTGCGAAGAAGCCCTATGAGATCCAGCCCATGACCCTCCCCAGCCGGTGTTGGGTTCCAGCCTCTCGAATAGTACGCCAGACCTAGCATCTCCCAGCGGGACCCTCCCTCAAACGGGGCTCCTCAGGGACACGGCATCTCTTAATTTAGACCCAGCATCTATCTTCTGGGTGGAATTCTTCAAAGGTCTGCATACCTTCGTCCACATGCAACCGGGGCCTCCGATAATATGGCCACAAGCTCCACCAGAGGACCTCAACATCCCAGGACCCTCTATGTCCAGGGAAGTGATTCCACCGCCCAGAAGCCCCACCTTCAGGGACACGGACAACTCAGATGAGGATTCAGAACTCCTGGAGGAAGGGGGAACTCCCTCCGGGGACAGAGCCCACTGAACCATGAGACGCTTCTTCACCAAGGACGAGCTTCCAGACCTGGTCACACACAGCTTGAAAAAGCTTGCTATCTCGGGCACAAGTGCCTCGGGGGGAACCTAAGACGAATCCCCTACTAGAGGGACTCCATCATACTTCCCGTCATTTCCCACTATTACAAGCCATCCAGCAGCTAATTGACCTGGAATGGGATGCCCCAGAGACTACGTTCAAAGGGGGGCGTGCTCTGGCAGCCATGTACCTCCCGGACCCAGCTGCCAAAGATCTCCTGGCATGTCCGAAAGTGGATGCCATGGTCTGCGTGGTTTCGAAGCGCACTACTATCCCAGTGGAGGGAGGAGCAGCACTCAAGGATGCTCAAGACAGACGTCTGGAATCCATCCTCAAACAGTCCTTTGACGTCTCCGCTATGTCTCTACAGATCCCGTCCTGCTGTGCCGTGGTGACATGCGCCTGCTTATCACAGACCAGGAACAACACTCCTGGGGAAGCCCTGGAACCAGCAGTATCATTCTTCATGGATGCCGCTTCTGATCTGGTTCACACCGCAGCTAGAGGAGTGTCATCAGCCGAGGCAGCTAGAAGACAACTCTGGCTCCAAAGCTGGTCAGCTGACGCATCTTCCAAAACGAGACTCACAAGGATGCCCTTCAAGGGAACCCTCCTGTTCGGAAGCGAACTTAGAGAAACTAGCCAACAAATGGGGGCGTATCTCCATTGCCGCGGCTAACGGAGGACAGGAATAAGAGAAACCAGTGACCCTTCCCCCGAACTTCCAGGGGCAGAAGATCACAGTGCTTCAACCCATACAGAAGCACATATCAAGCGGCCCACCCTGCAGGCCGGGGCCAGTCCTTTCGGAACAAGCACAACAAAAGGGGAGCCAGCTCGGGCCCAGGCCCCAGCCGCACCCCACAATGAAAATCAGCCGACCCGTCCAAAGGAAGAAGCCATAGGGGGCAGACTTGCCCTATTCTACCAAAGATGGGTCGAGAGAACTTCGGACAAGTGGGTCCTAGCCATCATTCGAGAGGGATATTAACTGGATTTCCACCACCTCCCTCCGGACAAGTTTGTGGAATCCCCCTGCCACGACCCTTCCAAGAGGATGGCAGTGGAAGCTACACTGACCAGATTGCTAGCCTTAGAGGCTATAACACCGGTGCCCACACAGCAAATAAATACTGGGCAATATTCCATCTATTTTATCGTTCCCAAGAAAGAAGGAATGTTCAGGCCCATCCTGGGCCTCAAGTCTGTCAACCACCACCTGAAGATTCCTCGCTTCCGCATGGAAACCCTACGCTCGGTAATAAGGGCAGTACAACCGGGAGAGTTCCTTACATCCCTGGACCTGTCGGAAGCTTACCTGCACATTCCGATCCATCAAGAGCATCGGCGTTTTCTATGCTTCACGATCCTGGACCATCACTACCAGTTCCGGGCACTACCTTTTGGGTTAGCCACAGCACCCTGGACGTTCACCAAGATCATGGTGGTAGTAGCAGCAACACTGAGGAAGGAAGGAATCCTCGTACACCCTTATCTAGACGACTGGCTGATCAGGGCGAAATCCCCAGAGGAAAGCCACCAGGCGACCAACAGAGTCAAAACTCTACTGGAGAGCCTCGGGTGGGTGGTCAACACAAAGAGCTGCCTGCAGCCTTCCCAATCTCTAGAATACCTGGGAGTCCGGTTCGATACCAAACAAGACAAGGTCATCCTGACACAGACAAGGAGATTGAAATTGATGAGCGAGCTGCGCCCCACAGCATGGGACTACCTTCAGGTCCTCAGCCTCATGGCATCCACACTGGAAGTAGTGCCATGGGCAAGAGCTCACATGAGACTCTAACAGCACTCACTACTATCATGATGGAATCCACTGTCCCAGGACTACACCGTATGTCTTCAGCTTCCGGACAAAGTTCAGACCCAACTATGATGGTGGCTACAAGAAGGCCATCTGAGCCAGGGAGTGAGACTATCCTCACCATCCTGGATACTGCTCACCACGGACGCCAGCCTACGAGGAAGGGGAGCACACTGCCAGGAGCTTACCGCCCAGGGGCAATGGAACAAAAAAGAGTCGGGGTGGAACATCAATCGCCTAGAAGCCCGGGCAGTCGGACTAGCCTTCCTAAGGTTCGGTCACAGACTCCAAGACAAGTCAGTCAGAGTAATGTCAGACAATGCCACAACAGTGGCCTACATCAACCATCAGGGAGAAACCAGAAGCCAATGTCATGGGCGGAAGCGAACCTTCAGGAGATCTCGGCTGTCCACATCACGGGGAAAGACAACGTCGCTGCGGATTACCTCAGCAGAGAAAGTCTAGACCCAGGAGAATGGAGGCTGTCAACCACAGCATTCCAATTAATAGTAAACCGTTGGGGAACACCAACCATGGACCTCCTTGCAAACTGGTCCAACGCCCAAGTGCCCAGCTTCATTAGCCGCAGCGGGAACCCCAGTCCCAGGAATCGATACCCTGGTTCAGACCTGGCCACAGGAGACTCTGTTATACGCCTTCCCGCCGTGGTCCCTATTGGGCGCAATCATTCACAAGATAGAACACCTCGGAGGACCAGTACTTCTAGTGGCCCCAGGCTAGCCAAGAAGACCGTGGTACGCAGAAATGCGAAGGCTGCTGATAGGGAGCCCCCTCCCGCTAACCCTCCACCCAGAGACCTGCTCCAACAAGGACCGATCCTCCATGAGGATTCAGCTCTATTCTCTCTTACGGTCTGGCCATTGAGAGGACTCTCCTGAGGAAGAGCGGATACTCGGGGGCAGTAATTGACACCCTGCTCCGAGCACGCAAGTTCTCCATATCCCTAACATACATAAGGATTTGGAGAGTATTTGAAGCCTGGTGTGAGGACCGCAACATCATCCATGCTCAGTCAAAATTCCTGCGATTTTTGGAATTCCTGCAGAACGGTCTACAAGAAGGGATTGTCTCTCAACTCCATCAAGGTACAGGTGGCCGCATTGTCATGCTACGGAACCAAGAACGAGAGCGGCAGCATAGCCTCTCACCCGGATGTCTCCCGCTTTCTGAAAGGAGTCAAGCAGATCCGACCACTGCTAAAGTGGCCGGTGCCTCTTTGGAACCTCAACCTGGTCCTAGATTTCTTAGCAGGAGCTTCCTTCAGACCTCTTCGCAGCCTGTCTCTCCGACTATTAACATTGAAGACTGCCTTCCTGGTGGCAGTCTGTTCGGCCCGCCGTATCTCAGAGCTGCAAGCACTGTCCTGCCGGGAGCCGTTCCTCAGACTCACCCCGGGAACCATCCAGTTACGTACAGTTCCGTCATTCCTCCCCAAAGTGGTATCTCACTACCATCTCGCTACCATCGCCAGATGAGCATAAGAATTTGGAAGAGTCTCTCAGTCTACGCCATCTCAACGTCGGCGGACTCCTAGTCCGATACCTGGAAAGGTTGGAATCTGTATGAAAGACGGACCATCTATTCGTCCTTCACAGCGGAAAGAAGCAAGGGGAAGCGGCTTCGCGAGCAACCATTGCTGCTGGATCAAAGAAGTCATCAAGGCGGCCTACGTAGAAGCAGGCAACCAACCGCCTTTTCAAGTCTAGGCCCATTCCACTAGAGCCCAGGCAGTGTTCTGGGCGGAAACCAAGATACTGTCACCCGCCGAAATCTGCCGGGTGGCGACATGGTCCTCCATCCACATCTTCTCCAGGTTTTACCACCTGGATGTTCAGGCTCGGAGGACACAGCATTTGCAAGGGCAGTACTAAGTGGGTCACGGGCAGCCTCCCACCCGGTTCAGGAGTAGCTTTTATACATCCCATTGTTCCTGAGTCCATCTGCTACACGCTAGGAAATGGAGAAATTACTTACCTGATAATTTTGTTTTCCTTAGTGTAGACAGATGGACTCAGCATCCCACCTACGGCTGCCGTTATTCATGGAATTCTCGGGTGACATCCCCGAGAGCGAGTGATTCACGGGTAAGCTATGCTTTCCTCCAGCTAGGACACCCATCCTTCTTGGTGTCGATGTTTCTCAGTTGAGGGCACTGGCGGTCTCCAGCTATAACCAATTCAACCGGTTCAAATTAATCAAGTTAACCAAGTTATAAAGTTAACCAAGTTATTCAAATTATTCAGTCATACATATATCCACAATGCTTTTCAAGGAGAATACTGAAGAGCTGCACTTCCTGCAGGGGTATATGTACTAGGGCTGACGTCAGATTGAAATCTGAACAGTCTCCAACTGCTATCAGGAGTACACTATACCCATTGGTCCTGAGTCCATCTGTCTACACTAAGGAAAACGAAATTATCAGGTAAGTAATTTCTCCACTTCTTTTTGTAGTAGGCTTGCAAAAGTGCATTTGAATGGGCTCCAGCTGTTGCAGAATACTGCTGCTTGGATCCTTTTGGATCTTAAACCCAGAGAATGATGTGGAGCATTGCAGAAACTACATTGGTTTCCTTTGTCCGGTAGAATTAAATTTAACATCTTGTCCTTAGTGTTCAGGATACTGTTAAAACTGTTCAGCCATCTGAAGGAATGGATACATAAGTACAGGCCAGTGCAATGCTTGCGGTCCTCACAAGATACTCTGTTCTATTGTCTTTCTATGAAAAATATTAGATTATGGGATACTAGGAAAACATTTTTCATATGTTGGACCTTCTCTGTGCAATACTATCCCAAAGGATCTGCGTATGATAAGGGAGTTAGTTATCCTTTAGGTAACAAAGCAAAGTATGGCTCTTTTCTTCAGCCTGGTTAGTGTCTCTTCCTGCTGTGTTGGATGATCTGCTCTGTTGTGTGTTATGATGTGATTTTAATTTGGTTGTATGACAACTGTGAGTCCTGATGGATATTGTTTAATTTTTATTGTACTGTATTTTAATGTTTTACTGTAATCCACCTGGAGCCATTGTGGGTGGAAAATGTAATTAAATATATTGTATAGTTCATGCTTTGTATTTCTAGTTCTGCAATGAGATTACTGTATTTTGAGCCCTGTGGTACACTGATATTGATCGCATTACATTGATACAACATCCTTCTAGCACTCTTGCATGGGCCCAAGAATAGTCTTACATGCATGTGGTGAAAAACCTGCTTCTTGCAGGTCTCCTAATGAACAATTTCTCTCCAATACAGTCTATCCAGATGTCAGCTGTACAACTCATCTTTCGCCAAATTCGCTACACTCGTAATCCTCTCAAGTCACTACAATGGATCTCAATCCATTCTCACATACAGTTCAAGCTTCTCTTAATTCACCTAAAAGAGCCTTTAATATATAGCTTCTCATTACATCTCTTTCCTTCTCTCTCCCCACACCCCTCCTTGTGAACTCTGCTCATTCGGCAAGTCAATTCCATCTATGCCTTTGTCCATCACAGATTCCTGACTCCGTGTTTTCCACCTTGCTTCTCCGTATGCTTGAAATAGACCAGTGTTTCCTAGCATGTAGACAGATGGACTCAGGACCAGTGGGTTATGCTCACTTGCCAGCAGATGGAGACGGAGCAAGCTGACGTCACAGCACATACTCTCCTGCAGTGACCCCAGCCTGCCAGTATTATCCATCTCCAGCAGATGGTGGACATGCATCTCCCTATGGGAATTGCTTCAGGTTTTGGAAGGAGAATTTCAAATTAGAAAAAGAAAAGCCTTGCTCTCCTGCAGCCATACCAGATGGTCCCTCCCTCAGTTAAGAGTTCCTGAAGTGATTTCCGTGGTCCCTCAGATGTCTGTCTTTGGTAGCTGGGTTTCCCGGTGTGGACATAGAAATTGTACACCTTAAAGGCAGCTGGTGCAGGGGGTTGAGTGCGGTGGTGACGGCAAATGCCCTTTCCCCTAGCAGCCAGAGACAGTCTCTGTACTCAGCCAGTAAGGGCTGAGCTCAGGTAAGTTTTAACATTGGAGTATCTGGATATTCGGTTCGACGTAAGACAGGACAAAGTTTTCCTGTCAGAAATTCTATTCAGAAATTGATGTCACAGGTGCATCAGTTGGTGAGCACTATACACTCGACAGTGTGGTTCTATCTACAGGTTCTCAGTTTGCTGGCGGCAACCCTGAAAGTGATGCCGTGAGCGAGGGTGCATATGCGTCCTCCTCAGCGCTCACTGTTGTCTTGTTAGAACCTGCAGTCTCAGGACTATTCAGTTCAGCTCCACTTGCCGATGGAAATTCACTCTCGCCTCCAGTGGTGGTTGCAGGAGGCTTCTCTGAGAAAGGGTGTTTCCTTGACCACCTCAAACTGGTTGATACTCATGAAAAATGCGAGTCTCCAGGGTTGGGGAGCTCCCTATCAGAAGCTGACAGCCCAAGGATGTTGAAATGCCGAAGAGTCCCTCTGTAGCATCAATTGCTTAGAAGCCCAGGCGGTCCGGTTGGCATGCTTGCAGTTCAGCCACAGATTGCAGAGTCAAGTTGGCCGAGTGATGTCGTACAACTCAACGACAGTACATCAATCGATAGCGTGGAACCAAGAGCCAGCAAGTGTTGCAGGCAATAGATCAACTTATGGAATGGGTGAAAGGACATCTACAGATGATTTCAGCCTCTCACATTGCAGGAAAAGACAACGTAAGAGCAGACTTTCTTAGCAGGGAGGGTCTGGACCCAGGAGAAAGGTTGTGGGCAGGATAGTTCGCAGGATTGAAGGCCACAGAAGAATGGTACTCCTGGTGGCACCAGATTGTCCCAGACGGCCATGGTATAAGACTGCAAAGACTCCTGGTGGAGACCCCCTCCCCTTTTCTTCTGCTGCACAAGAATCTGATGCAGCAGGGACCTGTACTTCACAAAGATCAGACTCAATTTTGTCTTTCAGTTTGGCCCTTGAGAGGGCTCACTTGTTGAAGCACGCGTATTCTTCTGCAATGATTGCTACCTTGCTCCGTGCTCGGAAGTTCTCCACTTCCTTGGCCTATGTATAGGTTTGGAGAATGTTTGAGGCCTGGTATGAGGATAGAGGTATTCTTCCTCGTTCAGTTAAGATCCCGCTCATTCTGGAATTTTTGTAGGATGGATTAAATAAAGGATTGGTCCTTAATTCCTTGAAGGTACATACGGTATCTAGAGGTTTCTGAACCTTTCCGAAAGACAGATCACCCTGTTTGTTCTTCATAAGCAATGCGAACCAGTTTCATGGGCTACTATAGCTCGCTGGATTAAGGAGGTAGTCACAGCTGTGTATGTGGATGCTGAAAAACCGTTGCCTACTCAGATTAAGGCTCATTCCACTAGGGTTCAGGCAGTGTAGTGGGTGGAGGTTAGATTATCTCCTGTTGACATTTGCCGAGCTGCGACATGGTCTTCCTTATATACTTTTTCCTGGTTTTACAAGTCTGGATGTGCAGGTCCAGGAGGATGCAGCCTTTGCACATGCGGTGTTGACTGGGCAGCTGGCAGCCTCCTACCCTGTTCGAGAGTAACTTTGGTATATCCCACTGGTCCTGAATCCATCTAGCTACATATTAGGAAAGGAGAAATTACTACTTACCTGATAATTTCATTGTATAGACAGATGGACTCAGCTTCCCACCCTTAGCTGCCAAATGATTGTATCAATGGTCCTCATGTGGGGCTGTGTTCCAGGGGATTACTGGTAAGTGTTCATCAGTCCCTAGATTGGGGCACATATGTTCCTTACTTGAGTTCAGTGTTCTTATTGAGTACAGTAATGGTTGACTGATTTTAGTCAAGTTTTTGCTAGTCTGTCCACAGTTGCTTTTGAAGACAATACTGGCAGGCTGGGGTCACTGCAGGAGTATTTATACTGTGACGTCAACTTGCTCCGTCTCCATCTGCTGGCAGGGTCCTGAGTCCATCTGCCTACACTAAGAAAAACGAAATTATCAAGTAAGTAGTAATTTCTCCTTGCTCAACATTTTGTATGCCAGGGACCAGCTAGCTACTTTCCTTAAATTATGTGCACATATTGCAAGGCTGAGGGTGAGGTGGGGCGGGATTGTTCCTCCCCAATGAAAAATATTGAAGAATGGGAGGGGTGGGATGGAAGACTTGTTTGCCTCCCCTCGCTCTTCAGCTGTACAAGAGCTGACTGATGAGACTGTTCTGTATAATTTTAAGCAGATAGTTTGCCAGTTAAAAAAAATTATTAAAAAATTACTTTTAAAATAAACAAAAAATAACACCCACCCACCCCTATGTCCACCCATTAGTATCTCTTAAAAAAATAAAATAAAAATATCAAAACACAAACCTCTCGCAGTTAGGGTTGCCAGCTGGCTCCGGATTCACTGAAGAGGGTTGATTCAGTCCTAGATTTACCCCATTACATCATGGATGTGTAGTTCTGATTTCCATGATTCTAAGATAAGTAAGACTGCAAATCCCTGCATGCAAAGGGGTAAATCCAGTATTGGATCAGACCTGTTGGGTGACTATAGAGTCAGTTGGCAAACCTATTCCCAGTCAGTCACCAATCTCTTTCTCTTGCTCACTCTCTTCCCCCTTTTACCATTCAACCGAATCTTCTGCCCATTCCACTTTCATCTTGTCAGACTTTTTCTTTTTTTTTAAGTTTGGGCTGGCCCTGAGGCTCGATCACTGAGACAGCAGTGGACTGTAACCAAAGACTGTCAGCTTATGTTGCGTTCTTAGAGCTTGCTTCTCATAGGGAAGCCATGAGAGATGGGGCCACTGCAGACCTGAGGGCAGAATAGATTCAGATAACTTGATTAGCATGATAATTTTACACATGTCTATGACATATGCTCTTCCTTCAAAATCCCATTTGTTCCTAACATGCTTATATATATATGTTTGAATAATACGTATGTATTTTGTGTCTGACCTCTGTCCATTGGATCATAATCTTGTATGTCTAAACTGTCAGATGATCTATTATTTTGAGTGTTTGTGTGAACCGTTGTGATCTAGTGATTCTCACATGGAACGACGGTATATAAAACTACTAAATAAATAAATATGCTGTCAAGTAATATACAGGCTGATGGTCTATGACTGCATTCCTTAAGATTCTGCTGGTCTTTGTGTTGGGTCTTAAGACTGGTGTAGAGATGGTTAGGGGGACTGTCGCTTAGTGGCTGGCTGGGAGGGGACAAGGAAGAAGAGAAGGAGTGATTTTTAGGGGATTGTTTCCCCTCCATCTCCCTCCTGCAGTTGCAGCTGCTGTGGACCAGCTCTAGTCTATCGACCAGTGGTTGAGAAACACTGGGATAGATTCCTGTGTCTGTGCCATGCTCCTTCTCTGGCCGCCTTCAAATCCAGTCTAAAAACCCAAGTTTTTGACTATGCTTTTAAATCTTAATCCCTGATTATCCAATATACAGCTTTAATTGATTTTAACAATTTTCTTAATAAATGAAATTCCAAAAGTCTCTTTTGCCCTGTATGTGTGCTTTGATTAGATTGTAAGCTCTACTGAGCAGGAGCTCTCTTACATGTTTTTATATATAGTGTTGTAGAAGCGATGAGTAGTAATTTTCCAATTGAGAATCCCTAACTTTTTATAAACTGTCCCTTCCAAACAATCACATCTAGTTTATTTTGATGGAAGATATTTGTATCCCCTTTTATGCCCTATAAATGTCGCTAAAATACATTTGAAAAAAAAACATTCTTAAGCAGGCAAGACCATTGTGGCTCATAGTTAATCAGGAATCCAATGTTATGCCCAAATTCCATACTTCAGAGCATATTGGAATATGTACCCCGGCAAAATCTAAAAATTGTGATATTTCCTGCTCTGCATGTTGGCATACCTGTGGTCTTTGCCACATTAAGCATCACGTCATTAGATGACAACCAGTCTTTAATAGTAGTTCTGTGAGAGCTTAATGCTTTCCACAAAGAATAAAAAACTATGTCAAATCAACCTTTTTAGAGCATACCTGATTGCTCACAACTCTATCAGCCTTTGCATATTTTCAAGGGAAGAGTACCCTGATTCAAACAGACAACCAGGTTGCAGTGTTTTTCCGAGGACAAGCAGGATGGTAATCCTCACACATGGGTGACATCAGATGGAGCCCAGCAAGGAAAACTTCTGTCAAAGTTTCCAGAACTTTGACTTGGCATACTGGCATAACGCGCGTGCACGCAGGGTCCCTCTTCAGTCTGTTTTTTCCGCTGAGCTGTTGCATCGCGATTTAAGTTAGCTCTTGGCATTTTTTTGTAAAACTTGTGGAAAACTTTTTTCACCCAATTTTTTTTCTTTGGGTTTTTGTGTTCCATCGACGCCAGGTCCCTCTTGGTCCTTCCTGTAACCTCCTCAGCTAGGTTTTTCAGTGTTTCAAGTAAGTTTTTTTTTTCACATAGACCTCCCCCTTGGCTTCGATGCCTTGGTGCCCGCTGGTCATTGTAGCCCACTGGTTTCTTGTCATTTTTGCATCCCTCTTTTTTTCACTTCTGTCATGGCCACAAATGTTTTTTGTTGATGTCCCTGGTGCCAGAGGGCCATGCCTTTGTTTGGATCCTCATGATATATGTGTCCTCTGGGGGCATCGCATGAAGTACAGGGTTGCTGCAGATGTGCCCAAATGACCCCAAAGGGACATCTCATCCGACTCGACAAGATGGAGAAACTCTTTGGGTCAGGGAAGTCCAAGCCATCAACATTGGCGGTGTTGGCACCAATGGACCTTGGAGCCCCACCAATAGGACACCATGCCATCGATATCAGCAGGACCTTCGGTTCCATCGAAGGTTTGCTTTTTAATGCAAACCTTTTTAATGAAAGCAAACCTTTTTAATGAAAAAAGTACTCAAGAGGTCCCATTATGTGGTTAAAGATGTAGATGCATGCATAACATAATGAGAGATTTTGTCACAGGAAGGGTTGTAGATGCATAGAACAGTGTTCCAGGAGAGGTTTTGAAGGCAAAAACAGTAACTGAATTCAAGAAGCTGTGGAACAAGTGCAAATGATTCCTAATTGGGAAAGGAAAGCCAAACATTGTGAATTCAATGATATAGAAAAGGGCAGACTAGACAGGCCATGTGGTCTTTATCTGGCATGCTCCATGTTTCTCTGCACAAGTTGCTTAGGGATACAGTAATTAATCCAAATGGAAGTTTGTAGTCGGTCCCAATTCCTTGGTTTGGCATCAGTCAGAAATCCATAGACAGGACAGGAGAGAGGCTTGAGTATGCATAAACCCTCACTAAGTGTCTGAAAACAAAAAGGGTTTTATTGTTTGGCATTGATGCAGCTATGAATTTCAGAAATGATTTACAGAAATGTGTGAAATATCTACTACTCATTTTTATTTTTTTGCAGCTTTTTAGAAATTTTAATTAAAGTCAGGAATAGACACAATGATGTGGTTCCTACAATGGCCCAAGGGGTGATTGAATACAAGGAAAAATATGGCTTTGATCCGTTTGTTAGCAGCAACATTCAGTACTTTTTGGATCGCTTCTACACGAACCGCATCTCTTTCCGAATGCTTATTAACCAGCACAGTAAGTAGCGCCTTTCTTTTCTAGTTTATCCATGAAGGCGATAGCTTGCTGACTAAGAGGCACAGAGTGTGATTTCCGTACAGAATCCAGCATCAGTGTTCCCTTTAGACAGCCGTTAGGTGTCCTTATGCAGTGACCGGGACTCTGACACTGCTTCCATGATTATCTTCGACATCAGCCAAAGAAGCAGAAGCCAGGGTCGGCAGCCAGACCTGTGTCTTTCTTATGACAGTATGGCAGTGCTAGTGAGCCAGGGCTGGAAAACTCCTGGTCACATGCTACAGCTGGCCCAGGCTCAAAAAGAAACACCCCCTGTCACTGGGCTACACACAGCTGGTGGGAGAGGAAGGGTGGGAATGTGATTGAAGATGTGATGAAAGGGGAAAAACCAAGCACAATAAGCCTCCAGAATCAGCCAAATAAAATCAATAGCAAAATAAGCACACACTCCTTCCTTCCTCCCCCCCCCCCCCCCCAACATTTTTTTGTAGAAGATTGGAGTTTGCATTAAGGAAAATGTAATTTCCCTGGCAACTAAATTTTTAAAAATATTTCTTCCCCTGTAGTGAGTCATTGGGCTTGCTCCAGAAATACTAGTTTTAGTAAAAATTCTTTTCCATAAGATTGGACACAGAGAAGGAAAGACTTATGCGTTTGGCGGGTTTGTTACATGCATGCCTGTAAAAAGGTGACTCAGGAATTAGCAGGACAGATGTGGAGGACAGTGGTGAGAAAAGGGTATAATAGACTTGGGGGAGCAGGGAGTGAGTCGGGTTGCATAAGGGATTTTGTGTGTGCACCTGCTTAAAGTGAGACTCTTAGTTGAATCTCTACTGAACAGACTGGATGGCTCATTTTGTCTTCAGGTGCTGTAAATTACAGAGAGTGAGAAGAAATATATATTTGTGTGTGTATGTATGTGTATATATATATATATATTTTTTTTTTAGATGGTGTGGAAATGTTAGTGGGTGACAGACTCCCTTTAAATTATGGGCTAAATAAAAACCCAGGGCCATGTACTGCCTCGTGCTGCCTATGCATTTGCAGCCACAGGCCCATGCCAGTGGGTACAAGATGGAAAGAGATGAGGGGGGAGGGGGGGGGGGGGTGCAGAAAAAGCAGGGGAGCAAAAGCAGGAAAAACCAAAAACGTGATATGAGAGGATACAAATACGCACAACACAAGGTGGGGAATTGATCATTTTTTAGTTTTAAAAGGAAAAGATTAAAAGCATAAAAAAAAATACTTATGATCTCAAAAAAAAGCTGAATAATGCGACTGCAGAAAACAGTTTATATGCTTCTGCCGCCTGCAGGGGAGCAACAGCCAGGCTCAGGAGCACATTTTGTTTTTTAAGAGGAGATCAGCATAATAACTGAAAACAGACTATTTGTCTGTTTTTAGCTTCCCAGTTCAAGAAATTGAAATAAAACTTCATTGTTTCAAAGCAATGATTCCTAGCCTGCAATCTGAGGACCCCCAGGTGTTTGCGAGACCATCCCAGGGGGTCCTCCAGAAGGGATACAAAAAAATTTAGCTAGGGAAGAGAAAATGAGTGAGCTGCTGTTACCTGTGACTATCTGAGCTGCTGCCACAGGCCAAGAGCGTGAGTGGGGCCTAGTGTGGCTCTGAAAACGTCACCTCACATTGCTGCGGACTAGGAGGAGGAGGGACAGAGAGGAGCCGTTTACATCGACGAGAAGCATCAAACCGCACTGCCACATGTTTAGCGGAGATGGTTAGGAGAGGGAGCGATTTTATAAAGTCCAGTGCTGCACTTCATGCGGAAAAGAGAGGGCCCGATTGCGACTTTCAGAACCTTTTCAGCTTCTGCTGCACACTGAGGAAAACAGAGGGAGGCTGGGTTATCACAGCAGTGAGAACCATTTCCCACTACTTCCACATGCTCTGCCACTGGCCTGACAGAGAGGAGAGAACTGCACCAGAAAAGTGAGGTGAATGGCGCAAAGGAAGAATTGGGACTGGCGTTGACAGTATGAGGGGAAAGACAGAGGGAAGAAGAAATGAGACAGGCATGTAGAAATGAAGGATGAGGGGAACAGGAAGCCATGATTAATCTGGTTAAGTGGAGGGCAGCCTATCAGGGGAGAGGACCCCCCCCCAGGAATCATGCTGAACAGAAGCAGCGAGAAAGAAAGGGATAGAGGGGCCCTCATGGTCCAGGAGGGGAGAAGGGATAGATGACCACCAAGGATCAAGGAGGAGGGAGGGCAAAACATCTAGGCTTGGATATGACATTAAACAAAAGTTATTTCAGGGGGCACACAGACAGACCTGGAGATCTCATAAGCCATCTTCTCTTTGAAAAGCAAGTTGCTCTGCTGTCGCTAATCTAAATTATTTTGTGACTATCATTTCATTTTCTGTATGTTTGTAAGAATCATAAAAGAAAAGCAGGCTGAAGGAAGTCTGTTTTCAGGGAGGGTAAATCTCATAACTATTTGTGGGGGTAAATACTTGTTTATCCACATACAAAGGCCCTCTGAAAATTGCTATTGCCTGCCTCTGAGGGTAAAAGTACCCATGCTGTAAACAGCCTGCGGGGAAGGAGGAGTAGGTTGGGGGAGGGGAAAGTACATGCAAAGATTTCATTTGAGCACACTTTCACACATGTTCCTTGCACCTGTTTCAAAGCAGATGAAAAGTACCCAGGAATAAAAGCACTGACTTTCCCCTACCAGCCCGATTTTCAAAAAGAAATTCCATGGGCACTTTCCCTTTGAAAATTAGATTGCAGGTTTGCAGTAGCGGTGCTGATCTTCACCCTGGAACTTTTTTGAACTTGCTTCCTTTTCCACATTGCAGCTGGATTGGAAGGTGAAATGGCCTCAACCTTCAATTAAGTGGGCAATTTTTAAATAGCTTTGGAAATTGCCCACCCTCTGTATTCAGTTTAGAACAAAGCTGTATACATTACAAATGATTCTGGAGTGCATCTCATTATTTCTTTTGTTATGGCATGCAAACATTAGAGAAGAGTGTGTGTGTGTGTGTGTGTGTGAGGGGGGGCCGTGGCCGTGAAACTTCTTGAAGCTGAAAAGGGGTCTGTGTTCCCTGAAAGGTTGGGACCCCCCTGTTTTAAAGGATTAGGAGCATATCCCATTTTCCTACTAGTCAGGTTGGAATTTGTATTACAGCATTTTCCTTTGGATATTGGTTTAGGAATGATTTGCTTACAAACTTCGTTGGCACACAATTTAACACAAATCTGTAATGAAAGCATGTTGGCCTGCCTTTTAAGATTGTGTGGGTAAGGGGAAAGAAGCGTTCACATGAGCAGGCCTTCTTAGAAAACATGCTAGTGCTGTGATTTTTCCAGCAGGATCCAGCATAAAATGTAATCTTCGTTCTTGGCATCTTTCCTCGGCTGTATTCTTGACCCTCAGTTTGGTAATAATCATTGCTCAGATTGCTATCATAATTTCAGTGCTGCTTTCTGGCTGGCCCTTAGGTGTCACTGTAAGAACAGGATGGGACTTTATGTGCAATTTCAGCAGAACTCTAGCCCTGGCCTTCAGGAAGAAGCTGGTCTCCTGCTTCATAGCACAGACCTAATGCAGTTTACTTTACTGCTAAAAGCTTAATAAAGGTAAAAGCCTAGGATTGGGAAGCAGCGTCCTGTTGTGTCTGTTTATAGAATGATATAGCATCTCATCAAAGGATATTGAGGTTGGATTTGCTTTTTTTGTGTGTTTATTTTAATATTTAGCACTTCTCTTCGGGGGAGACCCAAATCCAGCTCATCCTAAGCACATTGGGAGTATCGATCCAACATGTAATGTAGCAGAGGTGGTAAAAGGTATGAAAATGCTTTTCCCCTTCATCTTGCTTGAGGCATTTTTTTTTTTCAGAAGTTTTATATTCCTTCTGTCTTGATTGTTACCAAATGATGAAGACCCATCTCTCTGTAAGAAGGCATACATATTCTTGAGCCTCTTCAATTTCCACTGTACAATAATTTGTGTCTTAGATCTAAGGCAAATCCAAGACATTTTAATAAAATGTAACACAGCTATCCCTACAGCAGTATTGGTTGAGGTTTGCGAGCATTTTGTTTTGGTCTCATTGGGACTTCCATTGTAGAAAGCAGATTTTCTCCAAAGTGCATCCTTTCTGATGTGACAGCAGGCATGCATTGGCTAACAGATGAACAGGTGCAGAGGGGTTTACCTTGTACATGGGGCAGATGGTCTTTTGTACATTTTGAGCTTTTTCCTCTGGTACAAAATTGACAAAGTTTCCCTGAAACAAGAGGTCAGTACTCATCTTTTGTATCCAGCAAACAAGATTCAACAATTTAAACTCTGATTTAAGATTTCAGATCCATGCTATTCCTTGGCAACACCTAAATAAATCTCACTTCTCTTACATTTGCCAGTCCTTTTGGAATGGTGTGACAGCAGCAGAGGAAGATGGTGATAATCAGCAGAGGTTTTACCTAAATACCAGTGTAATGTTGACATTTTTAAAGCATTTATTGAAGTTTTATGTTAGAGTAAAGCTCCTGACTTTTTGTAGGGTGAATATTTTATACCATCTGTCCTCATTATCTGTAGCTATGAATGGCAAATGATGTTTTAATTGTAAAAATTCCTTGAGTCTGTTTTCTCTAGGCCTAATTTTAGTTTCTGTACTCCCACATATTGAACCTTTTATGCAGACAAAAATCCCAAGTCATCCAAGTGAATTGATTAGATGTGCACTTTCCTGGTTTGTGGCTGCTGCATCGCTTGCAGAGCAGACCTCATAGGATTTTTCTCATAGATATATAAGCTGGACTCTTCTCTGACTGTGAAACCACTGATGAATCAAATGTAAGAATTATCCCGAGATGATATGTATGAGCTTTCAAGACTACATAGCTGGTACTTTAGTTTTTCTCTTAGTTATTCAATATGAGTTCTCTCATATGAGTTTATAGTTATTTTGAAGCCCCAGTAGAGGAAGAATCCTCTGAGACCGAGTGTGTGTTTGCCAAGGAAACTGGAAACTTAGTAAAGACACGAAAGGTAGTAGCTATTCAGCCTATCCCCAGTCTTGTTTGTTGTAACCATGCACACACTAGGGCAGTCATTCCAAAGCTTTTCTTTTTAGGACTCATCAGGAAATGATGGTAAATTAATTAGATTTTCCATGAAGTAAATTGCAGTTAAAATTCAAATTTAGGGTCTCTGTTCTGCAAAATTCAGAGGCCACCTATATCAGCATTTTTCTTGTAAGATACTCTGGTTTCTTTTCAAATGAAATAGACTGGCATATTATACATGGGGCCTTTTGGCTGGGATTTAAGTGCAGGGAATGACCTATGAGAAGACTACTCTCCCTTGGTCTTTTGACTGATGCTCAGAACCTGAACTATATTGCGGGGTTAATGCACTGCCATGTGACTCCATCGGAGACACAATGATGTAACAGTTTTTCCCTAACTTTTCAAGCCTAAGGCTGGCTTCCTTGTACAAAAAATGTGTGGTACACCAGTCCCCATGGAGCAGGCAGTGTGAACACGAAGAGGACTTATATGGCCTACAAAAGAATCCTAGGGAAGTAGTGAAAGCCCCACCAGTCTCTCTTCCAAATTTTAAAAGAAAGGGAGAAAGCTGGCGTAGACACCCGTGGATCTGTCACAAGGAAACACTTGAAATTAACTGACATGTCTGCGTCATAGCAGGAGGCTCTGGCAGCTCTTCCGTACCGCCAGTCTTAAGCAGGTATAATTACACACATTTATATTTATACAGAAATAGGCAGCCATGTATACACAGTGCTGTTGGTTTAGGACCTCCAATCTCTGCCCATGAATTTCTCCCACCATCTCCATGGCTCCTCTTGCACTAAAGAGAGAAGTTTTTCTGTGACGCTTCCTTGGACTTCAGCCCACAATTTGGTCCCATTGTGCACAGCAGTATTGCCTTGGGGACCGTCGCCTCCTCTCGCCTTCTGTTACACTCAGCTGTCTCTCTTAACATGGGAACATCACCCATCTGCCCCAATTCCTCTTCCTGCAGCAGATGCTACTGTGCTCTTCACTGCCTGTGGTCTCCTACGCCTCCTTTCACTCAGCTTCTCAGCAGACATGAACTGCTCTTCTGTCTATCCTGCCCCCCTCACTCCTAGACTCCAGCTTCCTCTCTATGTAGGAGAAAGCAGAAATCACCAGCGCTCCCAACACCGTGAGTCACAGCTGGTGCTCAGGGCATGCCGCCCCCATTCACTTCATAAGTAATATGCAAAAATCGTGGCGTTGGGCCAGAGAAATGAAGGTTTTAAAGTGCAGGGGAGAGGAGCACTAGAATTAGGCAGCCATCCTGGTCGATGTCGTTAGAGCGCCCCCCCCCCCCCCCCCCCATGACACCAGTATTCTAATAAGAATGCAACCTACCCATCAGAGCTGTAATTTGCAAATTCTAAAACAAGGCATTAGGAAAGAAAGTCCTGAGAAACCAAATGTTAAACTACACATTGCAGACCAGAAATCATGCAATCTTCTGTTCCTGAAGTATAAATTTCATTAATCACTCTGTCAAATCTTGGCTTAAAAAAGCTTGCTTTTTTTTTTTTTTTCTTCTAACATGGAGCTCATCTCCATCCTGAGGTAATATGAGTCAACAGAGCACATAGGAAGTGGAATTCAGGACATTATTGACCATTGGTGCTTTTCACGGGCAAACATGATGCAATGAAAGATACTTTTCAGTTCTTCCAACTTAAATTTAGCTCTTGGCCTCAACTGATCAGGCTTTTGGACAGCATCTCCTTTTCTTGGCTCAGCGAATCCTAGGTGGCCACCTTACCTTCCTTCCAAATCTTCAACTTAGCTGGAAACAGCTTGGTAAATCTGATGTTGCAGTTAATAAGCTCACCACATATTGGGGTGAAAGCCCAGTGTTGCGCCACAGCAGTCGCTGAAAAGTTCTGAAAAATCAGTACTCTGTGATCCTTGTCTTTTAAATCTCTAATTTTCTTGTATGCTGTGAATATTGCCGTTTTTTGTGATGAGTTCAGGAACCTGGCGATCACGATTCTTGGGCAAGCCTCTGTATCCTGTTTACGCTCTCTCAACGAAAAGTTTTCCAGCCAGATTGGGTAGATTTAGCTCTGGTGGCAGCCAGCTTTTAATCATTTCCAGCAAATCACTCTCTGAGATACTTTCTGGCTGACCCAAAAAGCGAAATTGTTTCTACGTGAGCGATTTTCTAAGTCTTCTATTTTGGTAACGCTCGCTGCTAAGGACTTCTCCAGCATGCATATGTGGGACATCAGAGCCACTGTGTCTTCCTCAACCACCGAAATCCTGACTTCTGCTATATTACATTCTCCTTTGCACGTCAACCATCGTTTTTTTAAATTCAGAGAAGTTGTTGCTGATGGCTTCAAATTTATGTTCTAAAGCCGCAACAACCGCATTAGTAAGCCTCTGCACTGTCTGTTCCTCCATATTAACCATGCTTAAAGAATTTTGCTTTTCTGCCATTTTGGGATCAGCTACTTTATTACCTTTTTTTTTTTTTAAATCTTTTTTAAGCGGTTTTGCCAACATAGATCCCTTCCAGAGCGCACTGATAAAATCTCTACACCCTTAAGATAGAAATAGTTCTCCAGTTGGAGCCAGAGGGAATTTGTAAATTTAAAATTTCTCACAAATGAAGGGGTGGCACCCGGAGCTCTAGTGGAGTGCGACTCACTAGACTCGCTGCATCATGTGATCTCCATGGGCGTGTTTTTAAAGAATGTTCTTGTATTTTGTCCAGCTAGAGAAGAGAAAATAAATTAAACTTCTGCAAATTATGTATAGATTCTCCCAGTTTCAAAGTCCGGTGTTGTTAAAAGCCACTTTAATATTTGTAATTTTACTGGTTGTTAATGTATCCTTTCTGTATATTTTGTAAAGTGTAGTGTTTTCTCTTGGTACAGATGCATATGAAACTGCAAAGCTGCTTTGTGAACAGTACTATTTGGTTGCACCAGAGCTGGAAATTGAAGAATTCAATGGTAATCATGAAGTATTTGTTTTACATAATCTTGTGTATATACTTTGTGTATTTTATATATATATTCATAATAAAACTAGGAGTAAAAGACGTGATACAACAAATCCCTATAACACAAGTGGGTCACATGAAAATTTAAATCTTCTCACCTCAAAGATTCCAGTTGGCATGATATAAAGATCAGTAAATGTGTTTATATCATTTGGCTCATGTATAATTGTATTGTCATATTTAACTGCTTGGGAATACTTTTTTTTTATTTACATAGAAACACAGAAGTTGGCAGGAAAAGACCATTTGGTCCGCCCAGTCTGCCCGTTTGTTTCTGCCTGCTGTGCTGTCACAGGTCTTACTTGATCTGTGTGTCCTTCCTCCCTCTGTCACTAAGGTCCCTTTGTGCCTGTCTCATGCATTCTTGACTTCTGGCTCCTAGGACCTCACTGGAAGTCTCTTCCAGGTGTCCACCACCCCCTCAATGAAAGAGGATTTTCTTACATTCCTCCTTCCGTTTCATATCATTATCCGCTTGTCTTGAGCTTTTCATTCTGTAGAAAATGCTTCCTTCTGGTTCTTTATTGAAGCTGCTAGATAGGTGAATATTTGCATCCTATTTCCCTTTCCTTTCTTCCACTGATCATGTCTTTAGCTCCTTTAGTCTCTCTTGCTGTAGTTTATTATGCAGGCTAGGCACTATTTTGGTTGCCTTCCATTGATATGCATTTGTCTTGTCAATGATCTTTCCCTGTTCGTACCCGGATCAGTCCAGACTGCTGGGTTATGCCTCCCCTCTAGCAGATGGAGTCAGAGAAAAACTTGAAGGGCACCCCCCCCCCCCCTTAGTACGGTGTGCCACCTGCGATCCTTCAATATCTCTCTGTCTCCAGCAGATGAAGATAGCAGAACCTGCGGTCCTGATCTTTTAAGGCTATTCTTGTAAAAAAAAAAAAAATAGTAGTATGTATAATAGAGAATGTCTTTATTATTTTTTGGCCTTCTCTCTTTCAAACAGGACGGTTCCTCCCAGGGGGTCGGCAGGTCCTGGTGGGACCATCCCCCTGGTTGCAGGCGGGGCTAGGGGATAGTGACCCTGATTGCTTCAGTGACTGTTTATTGTAGGGGGCATACTGGTGGTCTGGTCCCTCCCCGACCCAGAGAAGTCACATTCCTCTGGTGTGACCTTGTAAAAAACAAAAAACCTCACAAAACGGATGGCTGCATTGTTTTCAGGTCACCCAGGCTCCAGAGGTTATTTTTAGTGTTCCCTCGCTGCCGCGCTCGCTGAGCCATGCCGTGAGCGTCCTGCTGTTTGGCCTATGGGGAGCCGGCCACGCGGCTCTCCCGCAACAGTCTTTGCTCCAAATGTCTTCCCAGGGGGAAGGATCTTCAGGAGTGGCGGGGGAGCAGTGGGAAGGGTGTCTGCAAGCTCCCGCGGTGTGGGTGGACTGTGCACCGTTGGTCAGAGTTGGCCTCCTCCGTTCCCGCGGAGTGTGGGAACAGTGGCCATTTTGAGCACTTTGCTGGCCTTGGAGAATCAGCCTGCAGGGGGAGGAGAATTTCTTCCTCCTATTTCTCCGCCCGATTTGAGCCCCAAGAGTCCCCGGGACTCAGTAACAGCTTATCCTGATATTCGGAGGACCTCCCTCGGGTGGGAGCCTTAAAGGGCCAGCAACCTTTTTTGGCGGATTTTTTGCTTCTAATGCACAAAGCCTATGTGACCAGCCTGTCCCCAGCAGGGAGATTCTGGTGGGGGTCCGATGTTGTCAGACCCTCCTCCTTTGAAGGTCCCCAGGATGTCAGAGGTTCAGGAAGCCAATAGAATTAGGGAGGTCCGAGATGGAAACTCGGATCCGCTGGAACCCCCAGCTGTGGATCCACCGGACCTGGCGGCCCATGAGGCTCCAGATAGGGCTGTGCCAGTGGATGGTGTAGACCTGCTGGTGCTCTGCTTATTTCGAAGGGATGAGCTTGATCCAGTGATCTCACATGTACTGGCTGAGTTGGGGATCCCGGCCACCCCGGAGGGTACGGGTCTCGGCACAGAATACCCCATTCTATCGGGTCTTCGGGCTCCGGCTAGAACTCTTCCTTTCCACCCCATGCTGTTGCAATTGATGTTCCGGGAGTGGGAAACTTCAGAGGCGGGCCTGCGGGTCGGGAGAGCCATGGATAAGCTCTATCCTTTGCTGAAGAGTCTTTGGAGCTTCTGAAGATTCCGAAAGTGAACGCTTCGGTGTAGGCTGTCACGAAGCATACCACTATTCCGGTGGCAGGTGCTGCGGCTCTGAAGGATCTCCAGGACAGGAAACTCAAGTCCTTCTTAAGAGGATTTTCGAGGTGTCTGTGCTTGGTGTCAGGGCGGAAGTTTGCAGTAGTTTGATGCAACGAGCTAACCTGTGATGGTTCCAGCAGCTTCTGAGTGTTAAGGATCTATCCCCTCCGGAAGCAGAGCAGGTGAAGCGCTAGGAAACGGCTGTGGCATATGGCGCAGATGCCTTGTATGATCTCCTCTGTACTTCGTCCCGAACCATGGTCACCGCAGTTTCGGCCAGGAGGCTTTTGTGGTTCCGTAACTGGTCTGTGGATGTCTCGTCTAAGTCGCAGTTGGGGGCACTTCCTTTCAAGGGGAAGTTCCTTTTTGGGGACGACTTAGAGCAGCTCATCAAGTCCTTGGGGGACAATAAGGTGTATAAGCTGCCTGAGGACAAGCAGAGGACTCCCAGGAATTTTGGGTCTTCCCATTCTTGTTTTCGTGGTCAGCGCTGTTTTTGTCAGAACAGGGCACCTTCTTTTGGACAGCGGCAGCCCTCATCAAGGTCCCAGGCTTGGGCTCAGTCCTTACGCGGGCGTCTAATTACCCGCAACGGTGTCTCCCAGGGTTCTTTGGGCACTAAATCCTCCCAATGAGATAGCACCAACCCATTCCTCAGTCCCTGCGATAGGGGGACTGCTCTCCCTGTTTCAAGAGGAGTGGGTCAAGATAACATCAGACCAGTGGGTTCTAAGCATTATAGAACACTGTTATGCTTTAGATTTTGCTCTCCCTCTCCGAGACTTGTTTCTGTTGTGGTTCCCTATTGAAGAAGCAGATTGTGAGTCAGACTCTCTGTCAGCTGGAAGATCTTGGAGCCATTGTCCCTGTACCCCCCGGACGAGTGTGGGACCGGCAGATACTGAATCTATTTTGTGGTCCCCAAGAAGGAAGGCTCCTTCCGGACGATACTAGACCTGAAAAAGGTGAACAGAGATCTTCGAGTACCCCGGCTTCGTATGGAGACCCTATGCTCCGTGATTGCGGCAGTGCGCAGAAAAGAGTTCTTAGCTTCACTGGATTTAACGGAGGCATATCTGCACATAGGGATCTGCAAAGATCATCAATGGTTTCTGCGCTTCATGGTCCTAGGGAGGCATTATCAGTTTTGCGCACTCCCGTTCAGTCTGGCAATGGCCCCTTGCAACCCCTGGCAACCGTCAAGCGGGAACAAAGAGTCATCTGGTAGCCTTGGAAGCAGACAATTTGATGGCCTGGGAGGAGCGCCATCTCGCGCGTTGGCGGCCTTTCACATAGCCAGGGTCAACAATGTCCAAGCGGACTTCCTCAGCCATCATAATAAATAACAATTCAACTTCAGACCCCCTACTTGTTTGCTCAATCCTTTTATACTCTTTTTTTTGTTAATTCCGTATACAGCCCAGAGTGCCAATCCGTCCGGTGGTTTTATTTTTTATGTTTCAAACATTAGATCTTAGAGAGATTGTGGGCAAGGTTTTTATACAATTTTTAGATTACAATAAGCACTGGTTTTTCTCTCTTCCTTTTAATTTACGTGGTTGTCTTTTGTCCCTGTTCTTTTTAAGAGTCGTTTAGCACAATACATGGATTTGCTGCAAATAGGCAAACACCGCCATCATTGTTTAACAGGTAGTTAGAGTTTTTTCACACTACTGGTTCATTGTCTTTCTTCTTTCTTCTTTTTCCTTTATTTTTAATTTTAAACTATTTTAACTTCTTGAATTTCATATGGGTACCAATTGAATATACTGGTGTATACATATATTGTACCACTAAGATGGGAGGATATTGTTAAACAATTAAATTGATAATGAATAATGGGAGATCATATTGTTGACACTAATTAACAAACATACCAACCTTTGTTGTTGTATTTCAATAGTTCATGGATACACAGTAAGCTGTTTTCTAAAATAATTGATTATTAGGTGACCACCTTGCATTTCATTCATAGGCAGAGGTTAAATCAATTCTGTACCATTAGCCTTACAATGCCTGCCAATCTGGTTAATATTCATATATTTTCCTTTGTTGTTCAGTTTTATTCCATATGTTTTTTATATAATTCTTTTTTATATAATTTTTGTTATAATGTCAGCATGGTCTTACAAGGTTTTTAATATATTTTTAATATATATTTTTATATTTTTTTATATATGAAAAATTGTTTTGTATTGGTCTTATTTGTTTTTATGTAGCCCCTGAAGCAACTTTGAATAGAGCAAAACTCTGCCTGAGTCGGGCTTTTTATGACAGATTGTACTAATAAATTCCTTGCTGTTTACCGATCTTCTTCGTTTGGTCGCTACTTGCAGTATTGGATCGGTTTCCGGTTTGTTTCCTTGGACCTCAGCCGTCAACGTCTGGAACCTGGAGAGTGGGAGTTGTCGGCAGAGACAATGGATCTCCTCTCTCGTCAATGGGGCACTCCCCATTTGAACTTGATGGCAACTCGTGCAAATGCAAAGGCCCCAAGATTCTTCAGTTGCAGAAGGGAGCATGGAGCGGAGAGAGTGGACGCCCTCGTGCTCCCTTGGCCCCACAACGTTCTGCTGTACATGTTTCCTCCCTGGCCGCTCGTCGAGGAGATTCTTAGAAGGATAGAGGCTCATCCGGGGAAGGTTATTCTCATGGCCCCTGGAGGCCATGGTTTGCAGACCTAGTCAACCTGGCGCTGGACGGTCCGTTGCGCCTAAGTCGTCTTCTGAACCTTCTGCGTCAGGGCCCAGTATTTTTCAACCAGGCGGCTTGCTTTTGTCTAGCGGCCTGGCTTAAGAGAGGAAACAGTTGAGGAAGAAAGGCTATCCCGATGCTGTCATCTCTACCCTATTAAGAGCGCGGAAAACCTCTACTTCTCTCACCTATGTTAGGGTATGGAAAGTCTTTGATTCTTGGTGTGGGAGGCAAAGGATCCCTCCTAGTCACGCTTCAATTCCACAAATCCTGGCCTTCCACTGATTTCCATTTGTCTTGTCAATGTCCTTTTAAGGATTTAAACATTTTACATCTGTCAGAGAATTGAACTCTGTTCTCCCTTATGACAAGTGAGAATATTCTCTACTATACTAATGGTACAAGGATGATAAATAGTGGTTCATGTGGCCGATGAAAGCCATTGTTGGGGAGAGGAGGCAAGGGTGTTAGAGGCATAGGAACATGATGGCAGAGACCATATGGTCTATGTAGTCTGCCTATCCACACCAACTATTCATCTTTAGATCCCTACCATTTTCTCAGAAATCATCCAAATTAGTTTACAGCCTTTTGGGTTCATATATTTTCCCCATCTGAAAGTGGAAGTGTCATCTCGGTAATTCTTGTTTATTTGGTTGTGTTTTTGCTACTATAGTAACTTTATGTTCTGCATTTGGCATATGTAACCTAGATGAGTGTAGTGAAATATTTTGGCTGCATTACAGTATTCACTCTTGCTAAAACAAAGCAAGTTTATTGTCATCTAAATCCAGTTAGACATCTAGCAGTGCTTGAGTATTGTTTTGTACTTGTACTATATATTCAAGAATGTGTAAATCAGGCCTTTGACTGCTGTACTGCAGCAATCTTGGACTCTAAATTCATGATGTTTTGTCCTCTTTCTAGCCAAAGCTCCAGACAGACCCATTCAAGTAGTCTATGTGCCATCACATCTGTTTCATATGCTGTTTGAACTGTTCAAGGTACGCAGAATGACTGTAGATTGAGACTATTCTTAATTCAGCATGGTATATTTAGTGATATGTAGCATGGCACAGTTGCCAGATTGGCCCTAATTACAACAGTAGATATATTTTATCATCTTGTTGCTCACAAGTTGAATAATTATTAGTTGCTATGTTAAGTCACTTGAATTCTAAGTAATCATATGTTGTAATGCATGCAGTATGCTTTTGTAATGCAAGCTACATCTGTTAAAAACTGTTAGGAGAATAGGTCTCCAAGAAAGGTTCAAAAGTTGTGAAAGTCAGAATTATAACATGCCCCTGTAACCATAACTCTGCATCTGTTATATTGCAAATAGTTGTTGAAGAAGGATCCCACAATTATGTAAAATACAGAACGTTAGGCTTTGTTTTCATTTAAAAATATACCATCTCACTGTTTGCAAAATCGTGACAGATATAAAATATTACAGAGAATATTTTGTTCATGCCAGTGAGTTGGAGTTTAAGGGCAGCCTAAAACTTGTTATATTCTTCATAACATTGTTCAGTCAATCCATTCTACCATTCAACTGAATTGGAAACAACGTGGTTAATTATATAGCCATGATGTACTGTTATCGTGAAATCGTCTATCTGGAAATTTCCTTGACAGGATAATATTGCCTGGTGCCTGTGTGGGCATGTTACATGAATTCTTATCTTTCTTTAACTTCAGAACTCCATGAGAGCTACAGTAGAACTGCATGAGGGTAGACAAGAAGGATACCCACCTATTAAAACTTTAGTCACTTTGGGTAAAGAAGATTTATCCATAAAGGTAAGCCAGTTTGCATTTTATTTAAAGAAATTGACTTTTCTGGATTTATTTTTATCCTCCCTATTTATATCTAATTTGGATACCATTTCATAATTACATGGAGCATGAAGTCAGTATACCAAGTGTGTCTTCCGGCAGTTATCAGATTTACTTGAGTGTTCATTTAAGCAGCTGCAGTTTGTAATGTTTTCATTTGCATTTTAAAATCTATAAACATATTTTGCATGTAATAGACTTGGATTTTCTCTGCTCCTGTGAAAACATTTAATTTTAAAAAAAAAAACCTGACTCTTGGCTTTATGCCATAGATAAGTGATCACGGTGGTGGTGTCCCTCTGCGAAAGATAGATCGTCTGTTCAATTACATGTACTCGACGGCACCCCAGCCCAGTCTGGAACCAACCAGAGCTGCACCTTTGGTAAGGGTCTATAAAACTCTGTTCAAGATTTTGTGCTAATTAAGCTTACTGTATATATCTGATAAAGGGGGTGGAATATCTCCCTTTATGAAGAAAAGCTAAATATGTTAGGGCTCTTTAGTTTGTTGAAGAGACAACTTGAAAGGAGATATGATAAAGGTATCTAAAATCTTGGAGTGTAATGGGTAAATAGGGAACGGTTATTTATTCCTACAGATAGTACAGGGACTAGGGGACACTATATGAAACTAATAGTCAACAGATTTCAAATTAATTGGAGAGAGTATCTTTTTTACTCAACACACAAGCTATAGAAGTTATTGTTTGTTGAATGTTGAATATGGAGGCAAAGAAGACACTTGAGGCAGCTTTCATGGCAGGCAGGAAAAAGGACTGGAGCACACTTCGGCGCTCTCTTTTATTGTACATTCATACAAAGGCAGATGATGTGTCATTACATGATTGGCTACTTTCCCCATAGCAACAGACGAGTCCCTACACTATTGGCTTTGGCTCAGGGGGTGTGCACGGATCATCTCATTGGCTGCTGAAATCTATACCTCCTGACTTTGTCCTGCCTCTGACTAGGGAACACCCAGCCCCTCTTTCAGGCTAACAGGATTAATTATAAGCCAGAGAAATACATGAAGTCAGGTATCCTTTCCTAGGCAGAGACTTAAGCACAAGTGATGCTTTTATTCAGGCAAAGGTCAGGGAAGTTAGTGTTTAAACCCCAAATTGGCCTGCTGGCAAAGCTTATATTTCCCACATCTCATCCTTTCTGTTTTTGTTTAGGTAGCTCAATAAAGCTTTAGACCCTTACTGAAATCTGTTATGTCTTGGTATGGGCTGGAAATAGGGGAAGGGGGATTATGGAGAGAAGAAAGCTGATTCGACGTGGTGTGCCAGCTGCCGATGAGCTCCTGAATCTCCATATCACCCAGAGCTGGTGCAGGTGGTGTGCCAACGCTGCAGGGCTCATGATTCCCTATTAGGCATCTTACAAGACATCTTTGTATTCGGGCTGAGAGCAAGGTTTCAGTATGGATATGAGGGTTGGGTATGCACTGAATACAGCATCACAGGCAGATAATTAAGACAATTATGGTCATTATAATAGAAATCACCCTTTTGAGACCAGAAATATCAGGGAGCCAGGACCATAGCCAGTCCCATGGAGAAGTTGGTATTCTGTCTGAAAGTGGTGCATCAGCAACCATGGTTTCTATCTGCTCTATGGTATGTGTGAGGTTTGCTTTATAGTCTGATATGTACACACAGCAATGAGATCCAATTAATGCACAAACACCACCCTTTAAGGCTAAAATGGTTTCTAAGGTATAGCTGTTCTGTAATGCTACTTCTCTAATCTGAGAGACTTCTGTTGTGAGTAGTTTTAATGCATGGACTGTCTGATTAAATAGGGCAGTTGTCCAGTTAGCTAGGACGTGTAAGTCTCTGTAATTCATATCATTTGGGTTATATTACTACAAAGGGTAAATCCTTCATCCCCTCTATACTTTCTGTACTTGCTTGGGTCTCCCACTGCACATCCTGAAATCTGCCAATTGCACATATATGTGGTATAATTATGTAAGTGTTCAGTGATTAATACAAAGGTTCGGTTACAATATGGATATTTCCCACCTGAAGTCCCTTTCCATCCCCTGTATCAATAGTCCCAACAAAGAGCGGCAGTCTCTTGAATACGGCTACCAATGTGTAGTATGGTATTATTAACTGGAGAGTTAATAAAAACCTCTCTGTAAAGGATAATTAGTCCATACAGTAAGGTTAAATGGTACAGCATGCATCAGTCGTTCTCCGCAGGCTTGGGTTGGCATGTGTGTGCAGATCCAACAGTCTGTTCGATTCAACAGGTGTGAAAAGTTCTGTGCATCGAGGATGTACATGTTGTCCTGTCAGAGTCCTTGTTCTGAAATCGCCATAGCTGGAGAAATAAGGCAAAGGAGGAGGATGCAGAACACAATTCTTAATGAGTTGGCATTCAGGCAAGAAAAGGCGGCTAATAAGTTCTCTGGAGTTTTCTCAAGGCCTTGCTGTTCTAAGAGTTGTGCAGATTGGTTGGATAGGGCCTTGATCTGTCCCCAGGTCATGTGGTGCTGCTTTTTTGCGAGGAGTCCGGTCTCTGTCCTTCTGAGGGCTGTGGAGGCTCATGGAGAAGTTGGGGATCGGGTCCTGTACTCCTGGACACCTTTCCATCTTTCCACGGCTTGATTGGACCTGTGGGAGCAAGCACAGAAACATATCCTCGTTCCCCATTTTAAGGGAACGGGACCGTACCAGACATTAAATATTCTATACAAAACTGATGGCTGTGGGTGACTAACCCTAGTCCCATAATGATTACTCATGGCTGTGGTCTTAAATTTGATATGTTTGGATGATTTAAAGTGATTTAAAACAATACTTTGTTCTTGTTCAGCCAGTCCTTCTTAGGGGGAAGATCCAGGGGCAATCCCTCCTTTTTCTTTTTGTTTGGTCCAGAGCTCTTAAGGGTATGATTGGCTCTCTCCACAAGGGCTTGCCCTGTGGTGTTGTAGGGGATGCCAAATAAGTATTTAATGTTCAATTATTGACAAAATTCATGCAAAGGAATGGCTGCAGTAAATAGAGCCATTATCAGTTTTCAGAACAGAGGGTAACCCCATTATCAAGAATTTTTTATGCAGTGATCAATTTTCATTCAGTAAAATAGCAATAAATGTAAATTAATCGTTTAAAGGAAAAGTCATTTGTAGTAAGCAGAATCAAATGACAAGTATATTAGACATTACATTAAACATATGTTACACAAGACTGACACACATTCATATTCATTCATCCTGCAAATATTCATTTACACAAAACTGACACATTCATCCATCCTGCAAATATTCATTCATAGTCTTCTTGGCATCAAGACAGACAACAGATAACACATAATATGAGCTAAAAATCTTATCAAAAGGTATCAAAAACAAAATTAGATCAAGGATCAAAAATCAAAAGTCAAAAGGTGTTAGAAAAATGTTAAAATAAACTGCAAAGTGTTCACCTTCACATCTCCTCATGGCAGGAAGGCTGTAAATCTGGAAAATATTAAAAACTGGCATACAGCAAAAAATTACTAAGGTAAGGATAAAAGTGAAATTCTTACTTTTTTAACCTTGGATAAATCAATTCTATTATTCAATTTAATAAAAATCAATTTGGATTTGCAAGAAAAGGCTTGGGAGGGATTGCTTTAGATGTAGCAACCTCTGTCAGTAAAAATTAGAAGGTTCAGAATTCTGTAAAAATTTTGTGAAAAAGAAAATAAAACTGAAGTGTCCTTAAGACATGAGGGCCGCAGATCTGAAAAATAGAAACTATTATACAACAGAATTATTAAAACAATAATATAACTGGTAGAATAACATAGCGCCTCCTAGTGGAGACACCATCATTACTTTATAGATTGCAACTATTATTCCAGGTTGCAATCAATAATACTCTGAGCTTACTTTCAATGTGGACTATCAGAATAGAATTTCTTCATATAATTATTAGAATAGGAAATTAAACACGCTGTTCACGCAGCTCTGTCTGCTGCACGCTAAAGTTTGAAAGTATTAAAAGATTAACTAACATATAGAAACTAGAGAGAGAAACTGCAGGACTAAGTCCAGTTTTTTTCTTCTTTTCAAAAGTTCTCCCTCCCTCCCCCTTGAGTGGCAAGCATGGAGTTAACAGAAAGACAGTAAAGGGGGGGAGGAGCAGTGTTTCTCAAAAGAAAAGAACTGCACCCAAGGAATTAATCCTTCAGTCAATAGGAACTTAAAGATAGCATTGTTTAACAATCTAAGGACTTGCTGATTTCTTGCAGACTGATTCTATTTTAATTTACTTTTGTCCTGAAAGGGAGAATCACAGTAAAAATATAAGTTCTGTACGCTAGCAATTCAAACAATTGCTTATAAACTTAAATCTCAGAGAAATGGAGTCATTTTAAATGTGAGCCAAATTAATTTTGCAAGAAGTGAACATTTCACATGAAATTCACACAGCAATTGTTCAAATTTCAGTACAGTTTTAACATAAGGCTGTGCATACACTTTGTGGGGGAAAATACTCTCAAAGTATGCAGATTTTTTGTAACTGAATTCAAATAGAAACTACTCCTTAAGCATGCAGTCCCTCTGCAACTGAACATCGAAGACCAGGAGAAACCATTTTTTCCAAATCTGTACTGTTTGTTCAATTACCCTGTTTAATCTGGTCATTGAAGTGTATAATTAAATCATTTTTTTCATAGTGATATTTTCTTTGCTTGTAACGCAGGAGTCTAATTAAATCCTTTTTTTCATATTGATATTTTTTTTGCTTGTAACGCAGGAGTGCAGCTGCCTGGCCCAAGGTCTTATACGCTGATTTCTTTGAAGACCTGTGGGCATAGCCACTGCTCATGGCATTTGCTGCCACACCCAGCTCTTTAATCCCCTTTGTAATAGGAGAGGCTTGAATCCCTTTCACTAATTCCTCTCTTGTGAGATTTCCATGTTCTAGGTGAAATCCCATGCTGACCGCGGCACATAAATTGTTACCGGGAGCAGTGGTTTGAGATGGTAATTTACCTGGACAAATTGGTGATGCAGAATCAATGACTGTCTCAGGCAATGGCAAATGAGGGTACAGGGAGTGGTTGGTGGGGGAAGGAGGTTGCAGGCAAGATGGAGGAAGGCTAGTTTTTCTGACCTCAGTGTTTTCAGTTTCCTGGGGCCTTTTCTCTGAGATGGATGCAGAGGAAGCCACAGGAGCCATGTGAGTGTGTGTCCCCAGATGTTCTATTTCATTTTCTGTCCCCCTTTGTTCATGGTTCTTTTCTGTGATGGGGAAGGCTTGAAGTCCTTCCAACAATTCTTTTTCTGTAAGGTTTTCTTTCTGCTGAAATTCAATGCTAATCGCCCCACCCAGGCCAGGTTGTGGCTCAATTGTTCTCAAGGACTGCTTTTCTAAAGAAGTGGGGAAGGTGTGAATGGGCTTGGGTGTGGGTATGGAGAGCTGATACAAAGAATTTGCTGTCTCTGAGGAAGACTGAGCATAAGATGGGGGAAGGGTATTCTGATTGAGTCTGCCTGCTTCTAAAAGCACATGGTTTGAAACTGCTGTCTTTAAACTTTTTTTTTCTATGTGTTCGATGGCCTCTGTACATTTTTGCCAGATTAATCTTTGCTTTATGAGAGCTCTGGGAGCCGTATGAAGACAATTGCCGATTAAAATCCAGTCCTGGGTATTTAGAGTTCCAGCCTCCATTGAATACCAAGGGCAACGGCAAGCTATTTCACTTATTAATTTTTCTAAGTCCCCCAGGCTGACTTGCGCTATTTCTTTTCTTCTGGTGATGAAATAATGATTATTGATGATTTTCTGCAGCTCCCTGGCATGTAGCCTCTGCTGTACAGTCAAATCATTGCCCATGCTCACGAATGTGGGGAACAAACTTGCTGAAAAATACTTTAAAATTTACTAAGAAGTACTTTTTTAAAAATATTTACGATTGCAAATCTGTTGAACGGTACGTACCTTAAGCTATGTCCAGCCGAAATAAGCATGGAGTTTATCATCACTGTCGGGCTCACCAGATGTAGAGTATGGAGGCATAGAACACACTTGAGGCAGCTTTCATGGCAGGCAGGAAAAAGGACTGGAGCACACTTCGGCGCTCTCTTTTATTGTACATTCATACAAAGGCAGATGATGTGTCATTACATGATTGGCTACTTTCCCCATAGCAACAGACGAGTCCCTACACTATTGGCTTTGGCTCAGGGGGTGTGCACGGATCATCTCATTGGCTGCTGAAATCTATACCTCCTGACTTTGTCCTGCCTCTGACTAGGGAACACCCAGCCCCTCTTTCAGGCTAACAGGATTAATTATAAGCCAGAGAAATACATGAAGTCAGGTATCCTTTCCTAGGCAGAGACTTAAGCACAAGTGATGCTTTTATTCAGGCAAATGTCAGGGAAGTTAGTGTTTAAACCCCAAATTGGCCTGCTGGCAAAGCTTATATTTCCCACAATTGTTGGAGGATAAGGTCAAGGCAAATAGTACTGCTGAGTTTTGTAGGTGTGCACATAGGCACATTGAAGGGGAAAGTGTGTCTGCCTCAGCAAAGAACAGATGAATTGTCCAAAATAATCCTGAATGTCATAAAACAGCAACAAGTTCTTGCTGAGCTCTTCATGAAGATGTTAAGCTATATGGCAGCAGCAGTTCATGTTGCTTATTTTGCCCATCTCCACATGAAACAACCTTTATGGTATCTGAAGTTACAATGGAACCAGCATCTTCAGTAGTGTCAAAGTGAAGATATCTGTCGATTTTTATCAACTCTTAATTGGTGGTTAGACCTCTTGAATCTGTTTAAAAGATCAACTTTTTCACAGACCACAGTTTCAAGAAATTCTTACTATAGATGCTTCAGGTGGTGATTGGAGAGCTCATCTGAGAGGCCTCTGCTCCTAAGTGACCCAATCATTCAAAGAAAGAATACTTTGTATAAATACATGGGCTTGTTCCCCATACCCGGAGCCCACCTGTAAGTGGGCGCCGCAGATGGAGACCTCTTTACGGTCTGATCACAGGTGGAACTCCAGGGGCATGGTACCTCACGTGTGGCTCACTCCTCCTGACAATCCTCCTCCTCCTCTACTGTGTGCACTGTTCCTCAGTGCTACCATTGACGTGGTCAAGGGGGGGGGGGAGCAGTCGCAGCAGGATGATGTCACAACCAGCTTAAAGGGCCAGAGTTTACTGTTTGGCACATGTTGTTAGGAGCCTCCAAAATATGTTAAAAACATATTGTTGAATAAAGCTGTGGCCTTTTATATTCAATTAACATGCCTCTGTTGTAATTGCTGTGGTGGGGTGTTATTACATATTGGTGTTTTATGTAAGGTTTTGGGGGAAGGGAAGGATGTAGCCAGGCCAACACTATTGTTGCGGTTGCTAGAGTTAATGATTTGAAATTGAGATCAATTTTCAATTCACTCCATGGCTGAAGAACAAGGTTCTATTGATCCAAATAGACAACTAGATAGCAATGTTCTACATCAACAAGTAGAAGGTAATGGGTTCTTAAGGCTTTGCTTGGAAACAGAATGGACTTTGAAATGGGCAGTTTCTCAAGGAGTGTGTGTTCTGGCTATGCAAGCCCTTTGGGGATAGGAAAATACCTACAGTGCCTGAATATAATGCGCTTTAAAGTGTCAAAAAGCGGAATATAAATCAAATCAAATATTTACCTGCCTGGAGAGCAAAATCAGATAGTCATATTAAGTTGTTTGCTTCAACCACACGACTTTTCATTACATAAATAGTGCAGGAGGGTTTTCAGCTTTGGGGCATTCCACAACTGGACCTTTTTGCAATGTTCCTCAACAACAAAGTTCCTTGTTCAGTCTATGAAGCCTCAACAGATGTAAGGTTCCTCTCCTGGAAAGTTCTACTTTCAGTAGTGGTAACTTTTGTCCAAAGAGGGCACTAATTAAAAGCTCTAGGCTCATACACTCTATATACTCACATCTTCTGCAGTAGTGTAGCTTTGAAGACATATCCCAAATTTCTATCAAAAGTGGTCTCCCAGTTTAATTTAAACAATCCATTGTATTACTAATGTTCTTTTCCAGACCACATGCCCATAAGGGCAAGCAAACTCTTCATACACTGTACTGCAGAAGACAGCTTTATTATTCTGTTTAGACAGAATAAAATGTTACACAAAGTCTTCATAACTCCTTTGTTTTCTTTCAACCCAATTAAGCAAGGGGTATCAGTTACAAAGCAAGCTCTGTCCACTTGGATATCTGATTTCATCACTTATTACTACAATCAATTGAGGTTATATCTTCAAAATAAAGGGAAAGCCATGCTTCCTTGGCACATCTTCATTCCGCTTCATAGAAGATATCTGCAACGCTGCAACTTGGTCTTCTACTTTTACAACTCATTACTGCCTAGAAATACTTTGTCAGGAGGTTTTAAAATGTTGAATATCTTCAACCCTACTCTCCAGCCATAAGCAGTAATTACAATGCTTGGATAAATTAAGCAACTCTCAGCTTGGGAATCTCTTGTGTGGCTGACTTTATCTCACTTGTCCATGGAGAAAACATTCTGTATCGACAGAAGGATAAATCAGCTACACAGTCCCTCCCATTAAAGTTGAAGGCTGGCCTGCTATGAAGACTGAGAAGACTTGTGCGGTGGACAGCTGCATGGTAAGATCTGAATGTGCTCAGAAAAAAATGAGCTCTGAGAGAGCTTTTCCATCTGAGCACCATCAAGCTAGTGCCTACTCACTTGTGTATCAGATTTATTCTGCTGTCTACAGAGAACACCTGTTTAAAAGTAAGCAACCATTCTTTCCCTGAAGGCAAGCAGTTTACTAAGTCTCATAAATGGGTAATGGCATCTTGTAATGTCCCTAGCTTAAATATCACATTATTCAAATCTTATTGTAAGCAATATCCATACATTTTTAAAAGATTTTATCAAGCAGCCTGTAAACCAGTGTGTCATGGCTCACTGATGTGCCTTCAAATCTGATCCAAAAATTGCCTTAACAAGGCCAATAATAAGTTAAATAGCACCCACCTGTATCCAGTCACAGTAGTTGACCTGATTCGAATACTCCTAGATGGAAGAGCCAAGCTGTTTCTGTTGTATGAAGGGAATTTGAAGCAAAGGTCAAAACATGCTGAACCAAGGAGCTGTCGAAAGAACTCCAGGATAATTGTACTCAAAAAGTACAGATAGAGGGAACACTATAAGAAAATTTGTGTTTGAATATCTCTTGAGGCACTGTCAGGTCCATCATTTTAAAGTGGAAACCATTTTAACATGGCCTTGTCTGCATTCACTGCTGCAATTAGGCAGTCCCTCCAAAGTCTGTAGCCTGGGTAAGAAAACTATTGTGGGGCACTAGGATTTATTTATAAGAGCTACAGAAGAGTCTGACTGAGACTGAAGAAAATGTTGATTATTCAACAGTTTCAAGATTACTCGAAAAACATGGCCTATAGGGGAAGGTGGTAAGAAAGAAGCCACTGCTGAAGAAAGCACTTCGGGGACACTGCATGCATGTGGAAGAATGTTTTGTGATCTGATGACACCAAAATGGAACTTTTTAGTCTCAATGCTAAGCGTAAGCATTTATAAATCACATAAATAAGTGTGGCGTAAAGCAAATACAGCACATCACTCTGCTTACACCATCCCTATAGTAAAGCATGGTGTGGCAGTATTGTGGTGGGATGCTTTGCAGCTGTGGGGACAAGGAGGCTTGTGAAGACTGAAAAAAAAGATGGTGCAAAGGAAAATCTGTTCCAGTTTGCCTTAGACCTGGGACTGGGGAGAAAAGAAACCTTTCAGCAAGACACTGATCTAAAGCAGAAAGCAAAAGCAACAATGGAGTGGCTCAACAAAAAAAAGGTGAATGTCCTCGAGTGCCCCAGTCAAAGCCCAGACCTGAATCCAATAGCAAACTTGAAGACCACAGTCCATGGACGATCTCCAGCCCAACAAAAGAGAGCTTGAGTCTTCTGCAAGAAGAATGGAAAACAGCTGCATTGGAAGAGACACTTATCCTAAACGACTCTTGGCTGTTGCTGCAGAAAGGGTTTCCACCCAGTATTGTCAAGGGGTGTGGAGACTCATACGATCAAGACTTTTTTTTGTTTTTTATTCTTAATTACTTTTGAAATATTTCTATAATTGTTCTTGCATGATGAAAGAGTAGAATATGTTGTATAGATTAGTGAAGCAAACTCCTACTTTAATGCATTTTGATTTGTATATTTTAGACAACGTGAAAAATGAACAAGGGTATATTCGTTTTACAAGGCACAGTAGTTTGTAAAGAGATTTTTAACCAAAATTATTCTGACAGCATTTTTGTAAACTGAGTTTTGTTTTTTTGTTTTTTTTAATTTGTAAGCCAGTTGCATCTTAAATGTTTGCAAATGTTCATATCAGTGTGCTTAATATTGAAATTTTCATACATTCTGTTTCATCATTGCACCCTATTCTTGAAAGCTTCGTATCATAAAAAGTTTCCCAGTGCTTCCCTTTGAGCTTTTCCCATCAATAAAATGTCATGCCATTTATTCATTAAAAGTGCACTTATCAAATGTTGAACATCTGAACTCAACTGCTTCCCTCTGAATTCTACTCTAAATGCAATATTTAGCAGCCACGGCTGTCACTCCAGTGAGGCTCCATTTCGACAATTGTCTGCTTTAAGCGTTTCTTCCAGATATATATATATTCAGTAACAAGCAAATACTATCGGCCTCTAACCAACCACCTTTAAAGGAGTCCGGAGTTGTTATGCTCCTCTGCTATTCCATTCTTTCAACTTTTTTGGTTTCAAATTGAATCTGATATTGCTTTCACCCAGTGCATTGCCATGCTTTGAATGGGAATCCTCACATTCTTCCTGCTTCTTTATAAGCCTGTATTCTAGCATGTGGAGGGCACAGGATTCTACTTGCTTCGAGCAGTCATGCTGCACACCAGGTAAGATAACTGCCCATGCACTCGGCTTTTCAGTGTGTGGGTGAGCATCTTACATGCCATACACAGACTGATGTCATCTGGTGCCAACACGGAACACATTTATCTGTCAACAGGCAGAATATATCAGCCACACAAGTGGGTGACGTCATCCAGTGGCAAAGAGCAGAAATACTCTTAGTTCGGATTGTCTTCCTTAGAGAAAAGAAACTTAAATTATTTAAAACTGGAACAGGGCTTTCCCTAACAAAAATATGTGAACTTACCCATTGGCAGTTCATTATTTTTCCTTTTTTTGTTGGAAGGCAATCCTTGGCTAGTGATTCCCATTTGGGTGGCTAATCATCCCACATGTCAATGGGAAAAATGAACTTGCTTATTTGTAACAGGTGTTCTCCATAGGATAATTGCCCACACAAACCTCCTTCCCCATTTGGAGCTGGTTTTTAGCTTATATATGAGGAAGCTTGCGCATTGGCACCGGCACAGGAACATTCACGCATGCTCAAAAACACCTTCTAGGCTTTTCTGAACCTTGTGTGTGTTTGATGAAATACCTACAGTACCTGAATGTAATCTGCTTTCAAGTGCTGAAAAAAAGGTGTGAAAAGTGGAATATAAATCTAAAAAAAAAAAAAATTACCCACTGTCATCTATGAAGAACACCTGTTAACAGGTAAGAACTTAGAGCCTGATGTTCAGCAGCATGGTGTGTGCACAAGTTATCAACCTAAAGTTAGCTGGATAACTAGTCCGGGATATTGAGCGGGGTACTGCTGTTTAGGCACTCCACAGAATATAACTGTATAAGGTCCTAGTCAGCAGGATAAACTTATGCGTCTAGCTTTAGGACTGCTCTCTGGCACAGCCAGACTTAGCTGGATAAGTTATCTAGCTATTCTCCCAGGACATGAGGATGAGGTTTCTGCTGGCGTGTAGTTTCTGTGTAGGGCTCTATAGCAGCCTGGCTTGTTCCGTTTTCTTAATAGGAGGTGTATCGGTGTCTTAAGCCCTGGTATAATATTTTCAGTGTTGCCTTTTCTTAGGTAAGGTGGTTACTGTTTGAGTGCTGGAAGTTGGCACTGTTCTGGTATGGGAGAATTACTATTTATGTAATTTCTGTTCAGACACAATACTTATCTTTCCCTTGTGTCATTCTTAGCAATAAAAGTAATACTGGACCTTTATTTTTTTTATTTCCGCCGTGAAGTGTAATGAGCAAGTGTGTTACACATGTGAGCGTGGTCTGTCAGGTGTGTCACGATGGGAAAAAGGTGGAGAACCACTGGTTTAGACAGCAGGTTTGGAAAGTCCTCTTTAGGGTTAGAGCCCAATTCCAGCCTCACTGTGGCCCATTTTTTTCATTTAAGGCGGTCTTCTGTTTAAAGTTTTAATTTGCCAAAAATAATTGTTCCACCCTTTTAGTGTGGCTTTTGTTGTTGGTTCACCTTATTTTAGTTAGCCCTTGGCTAGGGAGTTCCCCTGTATGGTGACTCAGTGAACTGCTTGTCTTCAGAAAAAGCAAAGTTGCTTACCTGTAACAGGTGTTCTCAGCAGTCATACAAACCCTCCCTCCTCTCCTAGGAGCCGAAGCAGTAATCACGTTAAATCACTGTGCACTGGATTTCAGTGTATATTTTTAATGCCCAGATTACACTTTTCTTTTTAGCTCCTGATGCAGTGAACTAATGCTATTCAAATGAATCGGGAATTTAAAAAAAAAAAAAAAAAAGTGCATTTAGTGTAAAACATTTCAACTCTGGGAGGGTGGGGTTCCCTGACAGGCTGAAGCATTCCCGTTAGCTGCTGCTGCCACTTAGCCAGATAAGTCCATACTGTAAGTCTTAAGTGGTGGTAGCATGTGCGATTTTCTTGTTTTTTGTTTTGTTTTTTTTTACTTTATTTCAGAAGATTTAAGTGCCAGCGCATTAGCACTGGAAACTTAATTCCATCTCTGGCCAGGGGTTAGGTTTCCAGTGCCAAGAGAGACCGCATTTGGCCAGGACAGAGTTTGCATCGGGGAGTACTGCTTAATGCCCTCATTTGCATGGGGTTTCATGCGAGGGCACTAAGCAGTACTCCCGTTTTGCAATGCACATTTTCTGTTGTGCAAAACTCCTTGCTGCAACGGCAGTAAGTTTTGCGTGCAGGAAATGTGTGGTGACGGGCAGGCAGAAAGGCGTGTTTGACTGACTGCACTTTTCGGCATCGGCCCCATGGAGTTGAACTGATTACATTAAGTACAGAGGTAAAGTTTGTTACATGTGCAGAGAGATTATGGGGAAGCTCTGGCACCATGCCATCAGATGTTACTTATTTATGTAACTGGTGCTATTGTATATCATTGCCCATTGCTGTAACTGGTGATCAATTGCATTCAGAGAGGTAAGTAGTTTCACTTTTTTGGGGGGGTTTTTTTGGAAATGATGGCAGTTTTGGCTAGTGATATGTTTTAAATCAAAACAAAAAGAAGCAGAGGATGGTCTCGTATTGCAGAATGCAACAAACGTAGGTGAGACCAATCGTTGTATAGTAAAAAATAAAAAAAGTCTTTAGCACAATATTGAAAAAAATACTCTTGCCCAACTTTGGCCAAGTTTCACCTTAAGAGGCTGCATCAGGAGCTTCGCAGTAAGTCCACCATGCACGGTCTAATCTTTCTGTTGTAGGGGTGATTATGTGCGACCAACCTTGCTTCAGTGCACAAGAAAACGATGTTATTGGTATTGTTCTTTCATAAATGAGTCATCATATGTATAATCACTGAACATCAAGCTAGAGAGTATAAGAAACTGCAACACTGCAATTGTTTCTCCTGCGCGTTCACCTCTCACCACCCCCAGCATCTTGGCTCCTGATTAGACCGTGCATGTTGGATTCACTGCGAAACCCCTGACGCAGCCTCTTATTAAGGCGAAACTCGGACAGAGTTGGGCAAGAGTACTTTATTCAATATTGTGTTAAATAAAGACTTTTTTACTATACAGTGATTGGTTTCATCCTACTTTTAGTGTTATGTTTTGCCAGGGTTGAACTTCTTTTGTAAATTGCTTTTTGTAGGCTGGATTTGGCTACGGATTGCCAATTTCTCGTCTCTATGCCATGTATTTCCAAGGGGACCTTAAACTGTATTCGATGGAGGGCGTGGGAACTGATGCGGTCATTTATTTAAAGGTAACGCATGTAACATCTAAAAATTGTATGTGGGGAACTGCTGCCCTTTTTGTAGAGCAGGTGGTGTGCACTGCTGTCCTTCAAGATCTGCACCCAGGCCTGGTATTCAGGATTTCAAAATTAAGCAAATTGGCCTGATGCCGAGATCAGATTATACAAATAGTTTAGGTATATTTGTTGAAAAGCTGATGGAAAAAGTCCTTTAGGATTGGAAGTTAGTGACAACTTCTCCAAATGTTCCTGAGCTTGGTTAGCTCAGTTGTCCCAATTCTGGGTTTTTCCTTAGAGCACACCAGTTGGTCAGAAAATAGATATTGTATTTTGGCTTTGTGATGCGGGTAAAGTCCATCAACCATTTTTGTGCCACCTGACCCTGGACACAAATTTTTCCGTTTTTCCTTTCTTGGGGGGGAAAAAACTCCTTATGTCCAAGTCCTAGCCATCTGTCTGTGACCTGCGCATGTGTGAGGCCTACTCTGCATACACATCATATGTTGCATTAAACAGGCCTCATAGATGATGTACTGAGCAATGGCCAGAAGAGAGAGGCAGGACAGCCAGGAGCAGATAAAGGTTGCCATGGGGAGTTTGGGAAGCGTTAGCAGGGAAGGATGGGAAAGCTGGGAAAATAGGGGGTTGTCACAAGCGTACAGGCTTGGAGGTAATAATGCCCCATGGATTATGGGGGCAGAGGGTACACAGTGGGCCTCTGTGCAGTGTCTCTGGGACTGGAATTTTTCCAACTTAACTAGTCTGGCCTCCTGAAATAATTTTTACTAGCATAGTTATAGTGATGGGTTACTGCCAGCAAAGCTTCCAGTGAGGTTAGAATTTAAAAGATATTGTGAACCTGCTGCAGAGGGCACTCTGCCAGCTCATTCCCTTTCTCATGGAGGTGCTGGTGCATCTTTTTTACCTCCATCCTTGGGACATCTCTTCCTTCCTTGACTGCCTCTCATCTCATCCTTTACTTTAGTTTTCATTTATTGATTAAATATTTTCTAGTTTGCTTGCTTTCCTGCCTACAGCTCACCATGGAATTTCTTTTACAGTCCATTCTAACATTCATTTTATTTTAGTTTTGTAAAGAAACATATCTGGTCAGCTAGCTTCCTGGCTGCATTTCTTACTGTTTTACCCTGGCTGGCATGAATCTGAAGGGCACATTTAGACCATGGTGATGTCTTTGCTGATCTTGCATCCATTTCCTGAACATACCCAGATCAGTCCAGACAAGCGGGTTTTATTCATCCCTACCTGCAGATGGAGGTAGAGAATAAAACTTTGGGCACTGCCACATATACGAGAGTGCCACCTGCAGTCTCTCAGTATTTCTCTACCTCCAGCAGATGGTAGAGGTGCTAACCCTGCAGTCCTGACTGACTGGATATATTGAGGAAGATTGCTCCCCAAGGTGGCAGGCTCCTGAAAAAGGGTCGTCCCTCGGGTTGAGCCGGGCGAGCGTGGTGTTGGATGCCCCTGACCAGCTTCAGCCCGCAACCCCGGGACCACTGACAGCCAGTGGTCTGGTTTCCGTGGTGGGACTGAAGCCCCTCCGCCGGACCAGGAGCAGGGAAGTTCCCTTAGTCTTTTCTTTTTGGGGGATTACTTTCCTGTGTGCCTGGCTCTTTAAGATTTTTGTTTAAAAAAAAAAAAGAAACCCGCAACTGTCTGCTTTGCGACAGCAGCAGCTAGCAGGCAGACTGAGCTGTCTGGCAGGCAGTCACCTCTGCAGGATCATTGGGTGCAGGCCTCATAGTAAGAAGGCGGATCGGGAGAGTCTTTGAAGGTGGGTGGTCCCGGTCGGGCCGATTTTCCTCCGGTGGGGGCTGGCTGCCCTGCCGATTGAGCTTCGCGATTTTTCAGCCGCAGCTGCGACTTGTTCAGCTCGCTGGCGGCACGTTTTTGGGGCAGTGCGCCCTCTTCAGGGTTTGTCAGCTGCTGCGTGGTGTGCCCCTCCCCCCCCCCCATTCCGGGCCGCGTGGCAACGCAGTCGGCTAGAAAATTGCTTGTTGGTTCTTGTTTTTGCATTTATTTTTTGGTTGCTGAATTACATGACTGACAGGCAGCGCAGGGAGGCCTGCAGGGCTTGTGGGAGCCCGTCGGTCTGCCTGAATGACGACCTCCTCTGCACGGAGTGTGCTGGAGGGGGGATCAGAGAGGCAATCAAAGCCACGGAGCCTTTTGTGGACCGCGGCGGTGGTGCTTAAGGCGCAGGAGGGAGTGGCTATGGCCGAGGAGGTGGATCCAGAGAAGGGGGGGGGTTCTGGGGGGGTCCCTTCTGCTCCTGTTCCCCATGGTTCAACTGAGGGTGAAAGGCCTGGATGTCTCGGGCCCTAGCAGCCCCAAACGCCCTTTGGGGGCCCGGGGGGGGGGGGTTTCTCCCGAATTTGTACTTTTGCTGCACAAGGCCTTCCTGACTAGGCAGACAGGTAAGTGCGATGTCACAGAAAGCCCAGCGGTCTTGGCTAAACGGTGCTGCGGGATCGCGAATTCTGCCTCCCGAGGGACGTCTAGCGAGCTTGGAATCGGCCTTGGAAGACTTGGATGAGTCTAAGGAGGAGGATGAGGTTTCCTCGGACGACAATCGGAATGAGGACCCGATTGGGGGTTCCCCTCTGGATCCAGGGGACTTCGGAGGGTCCGGAGGCTAAAGGAGATGATCCGAGGTTAAACAGTCTTTTCAAAAGAGAGGAGCTTCCCCCATTCATACCTCAGATGTTGGAGGAGTTGGAAATTAAGCTCACCCTGGAGGATTCAGATGCTGAGGGTGTTAATCCGGTTCTGGATGGCCTGAGGAGACACACCCCCCCCCCCCCCCCCCCCCAGCGCTTTCCCAATTCCGATGAAAATCCAGAAGTTGATCAACCGAGAGTGGGATTCCCCCGACTCGGGTCTGCGAGTGTTAGGGCGATGTTCAAGATTTATCCCCTTCTGCAGGACCATTTGGATGTTCTCAAGGTCCCGAAGGTGGATGCAGCAGTTTCGGCAGTCACTAAGAAGACAACTATCCCAGTTGCTGGTGCTTCTGCCCTATAGGATGTTTAGGATCTGAAGTTGGAAGTGCATCTCAAGCGAGCTTTTGAGGTCCTGGGGCTCGGCCTGCGAGTGGCGGTCTGTGCAAGCCTGATGCAGCGGGCCTGTTTGTATTGGATCCAGAAGCCGCAGGAGCAGTTGGCCTCCGGGTCTCTTTCCCCAGTCCAGGCGGCCCACCTGGAGGCGGGGGTGGCCCATGGCGCGGATGCCTCGTATGACCTAGTGAGAATCACGACCCATGCTATGGTGTCGGTGGTGGCGTCCAGAAGACACTTGTGGCTACGTAACTGGTCAGCGGACTTGTCGTCAAAATCGCAGCTCTGTAATCTTTTCAGGGGAAGCTGCTATTTGGTGAGGATCTCGATCATCTGATGAAGTCGCTGGGAGAGACGAAGGGCAATAGGCTGCCAGAGGATCGCCAGTCTGGCCGGAAACGTTTCTCCTCTCGGCCTCACTTTCGGGAGTCGAGACGTTTTCATCAACCAAGGTCCTCTGCCCAAAGACAGTCCTCGCACAGACAACAGTCCTTTTGGGGGGTCTGGAAGGACATCTAGTGGCGGATCCACCCAGGAAGTAGGTGGCAATAAGTCCTCACAATGAGATCCGGCAGGTCCACTCATCATCAATGGTAATCGGGGGCAGGCTGGCCCGGTTCTACGGGGAGTGGACCAAGATAACTTCCGACCAGTGGGTCTTGAGCATGGTGAGAAACGGCTACGCCTTAGAATTTTCTCGCTTTCTGGAGTCACGATGTCTTTCCTGAAGCAAGCGGATAGTGGTCCAGGAGACGCTTCACGGTTGTTAAGTTTGGAGGCGGTTGTGCCGGTACCAATGTCTGAACAGGGGCAAGGCAGATATTCCATCTACTTCGTGGTGCCCAAGAAGAAAGGCACGTTCTGACCTATCTTAGACTTGAAGATAGTCAACCAGGGTTTGAAGGTACCACGTTTTCGGATGGAGACATTGCAGTGGTACGGGGAGGAGAGTTTTGGGCATCTCTGGATCTCACTGAGGCTTATCTTCATATCCCCATCCGTCAGGAGCACCAGAAATTTCTCAGATTCATGGTTCTGGGACAGCACTATCAGTTTCAAGCGCTTCCTTTCAGGCTGGCCACAGCCCCGCGGACTTTTACGAAAGTAATGGTAGTAGTAGTAGAGGGATTTCTGGTACACCCATACTTGGACGACTGGCTGATCCAGGCGAAGTCACTAGAGGAGTGTGTGCGGTCCGTGTTCGGTCACTCCTGGAATCTCTGGGCTGGGTTATCAATGTGCAGAAGAGTCATCTGATCCCCCTCCTGTTCCCTCGAGTACTTGGGAGCTTGTTTCGACACCCAGCGGAGCAGAGTGTTTCTTACAGACGACAGGGTGAACAAGATTCAGGGGCGGGTAACGCGTGTGCTTCGTCTACAGGTGCCGAAGGTCTGAGATTATTTACAGGTCCTGGGCTCGATGGCATCCACGTTGGAACTGGTGCCCTGGGCGTTTGCCCACTTGAGGCCTCTGCAAAGAGCATTGTTGTCCCGTTGGAATCCTCTGTCGCAACAATATTTTCTGCCCCTGTCTCTGACAGAACCGGCCAGGTCCAGTCTGGCCTGGTGGATGACGCAGAGCAATCTGGAGAAGGGGATGCCTCTCGAGGTCCCGGATTGGGTGATGGTCACCACGGATGACAGTCTTCGAGGCTGGGGGATGGTTTGTCTGGGCAAGTCTGCTCAGGGCCTTTGGTTGACGTCGGAGCAGGCATGTTCCATCAATCACCTGGAGATGAGAGCAGTACGCAGAGCTCTGGAGCAGTTTCTACCCTTGGTCCGCGATTGGATGGTGCAAATTTTCTTGGACAACTCGACCACAGTGGCTTACATGAACCGCCAGGGGGGAACCAAGAGTCCCGCGGTAGCGCAGGAGGCTCAGCTGCTGTTCGAGTGGGCAGAGCTTCATCTCGAGGGAATCGCCACCTCCCACGTCCCAGGAGTCAACAACGTCCAAGCGGATTACCTCAGCTGGCAACAGTTGGATCTGGGGGAGTGGGAACTCTCTCAAGGGCCTGGGAGCTCCTCTGCGAGCGGTGGGAGACGCCGCAGTTCGATCTCATGGCAATGAGTCTCAATACCAAGACGCAAATGTTCTTCAGCTGCGGAAGGGCGTCCGGGGCAGTGGGGCTCGATGCCCTGGTATGTCTGTGGCCGACTGGGGTCCTCCTGTATGTCTTCCCTCCATGGCTGCTGATAGCGAAGGTGCTCAGGCGAGTAGAGGGCCACGCAGGGTCAGTGATAATGGTGGCTCCAGAGTGGCCTCGCCGCCAGTGGTTTGCGGATCTGGTGCTTCTGGCAGTGGATGGAAAGCTACGCCTGACCCACCTACCGGATCTCCTTCGTCAGGGTCCCATATTTTCCGATCGGGAGGATCGCTTCTGTCTCTCAACCTGGCTTTTGAGAGGAGGCGATTGCGTGTGAGAGGGTGTTCGGAACCCGTGATTTCCACGCTTTTCCAAGAGAGACGCCTTTCTACCTCGTTAGCCTATTCTAGGGTATAGAAGGTATTTGAGACCTGGTGTGGACAACAGGGCTTGGACCCTCTTCTGGTTTCGGCGTCCCATATTTTGTCCTTTTTGCAGGTGGATTTATCTAAAGAATTAGCCCATAGTTCCCTTCGAGTCCAGGTTTCTGTTTTCGGCTTTCTCAGGGGGGAGAGTATAGGGGAAGGCCTTGGCTTCCCATCTGGATGTGGTGCATTTTCTATGGGGAATCAAGCATCTCCGTCCACCTCTGCGTCGCATTTGTCCGGAATGGAATCTCAATCTCGTGTTGCAGGCCCTTTGCGAGGAGCCTTTCGAGCCTCTGAACCGGACATTGTTGAAGATCCTTAGTCTGAAGACGGTCTTTTTGGTAGCTATCTGTTCGGCTAGAAGGATTTCGGAATTGCAGGTGCTTTATTGCCGTGATCCATTCCTCTGGATATCTTCGGATAAGGTGTCTTTGTGAATGGTACCTTCAGTTCTTCCTATGGTGGTGTCTGTTTTTCATGTGAAACAATCAGTGGAGTTGCCCGGGTTTCCAGATTGGGCTCAGGATCCCTCGATGGGGCGAGAGCTTCATCTTTTGGATGTGAGATGAGTGGTATTGCGTTACTTGAAAGTCACTTACGCTTTCCGTTGTTCTGATCATTTGTTCGTCCTGTTCGGGGGAGCAAAGAAGGGAGAAAAGGCGTCTAAGGCTTCTTTATCTCGTTGGTTGAAAGAGGCTATTTCTGCAGCTTATGTATCCAAAGGAAGAGTGGTTCCAGTGGGGCTTAGAGCGCATTCTTCTCGCCAGGCGACGTCTTGGGCTGAGTGTCAGCTGGTGTCTCCACAGGAGATCTGTAGAGCTGCAGTGTGGTCCTCATTGCACACTTTTACCAAGCATTACCATTTGGATGTACAGGCTCTGGAGACAACCCCTTTTGGGGAGTGTGTTCTTCGAATGGGTCTTTCGGGTTCCCACCCAGTATAAGAGGGCTTTGATACATCCCGTTTGTCTGGACTGATCTGGGTATGTTCAGGAAAGGAAAATTGGTTCTTACCTGTTAATTTTCATTCCTGTAATACCACAGATCAGGCCAGAGACCTGCCCTGAGGATCTCTGCCAAAAGACTGATGTATTTTGTTTGCAAAGCAGAGTTGCTATTTTTGGCCAAGTTTTCAGTTTGCTGTTATAAATTGGGTTTCAGTTGGTATGGGGTATCCATATTGGGAGCCTCGTTCGCTCTTTAATTTTTACTTATCCTGGCTTGGGTATCAATTAATACTGAGGGACTGCAGGTGGCACTCTCGTATATGTGGCAGTGCCCAAAGTTTTGTTCTCTACCTCCATCTGCTGGTAGGGATGAATAAAACCCGCTTGTCTGGACTGATCTGTGGTATTACAGGAACAAAAATTAGCAGGTAAGAACCAATTTTCCTTTCATGCAGTAAGATTTCTTCACTGTGGACCTTCACCAAACTCTACTAGTCCAAATTGGTATTCCATTGGAGTCTAATTTTGGATTGTTCTTCAAGGTTGCTTTCCAGAAATGTGCCCAACTCCTGTTTTTATTATGTTGTAGAGATGAGAGGGCTGGATGGTCATCTCTTGCCACTTAACAATATTTACATTCAAGCCATTGATTAGGGCAGCCAAGTGTGTGGCACCTAGAAGAAAGACCCTGAAGTATAGAGAGAATCTTTTCTCCTAAAAAAAAAGTCTCCTAAGCATCTGTAGCAGAGTATTTTTAGTTAACTTTAATTCAGGTAGGTTAAAGTAAACTACAGTTCGTTGTACATGTATCTCTAGAGGTCTGGGATAAAAAATCCCTGTGGAAGCTTAGGTGATGGTCTGTCTCGTTAATGAAATACAAAACAACCCCCTGTGTTTGCAGCACCCGAGGGCATTTGCATATCTTTACAGTTTATTTAATTCTCTTAATGTACTGCCTTTCTGTAGCTATCCTCAGAAAAGGTTTAGTGTGGCTTTCTTTTTTGGCAGGCTCTTTCCAGTGAATCATTTGAACGGCTTCCAGTTTTCAATAAGTCAGCATGGCGACACTACAAGACCACACCAGAAGCTGATGACTGGAGCAATCCCAGCAGTGAACCCCGGGATGCTTCCAAATACAAGGCCAACTAGAAGAATTTTCAGCATCTCATTTCTGCTTTAACCCTACAGAAAGAATCTCAGTGGCTGTTTTATTTATAGTTGAGTTTTCTGTCGTTAGATGTGTAGGGCATTGAAACTGAAAAAAAAAATTGTGGGCATATAATCAGGGACCTTTCAAGGTCCAGAGTCGGAGAATAGAAAGAAAGCCTTGATAAATGGGGCTTTGAGTGCATTTAATGTTTGACTTGCTGTATGTCCTGGATAAGGGTGATACTCATAAAAGGGATTTGCACTGTGATTGCACTTAGAATAACAGTTGTACAGCAAAATAAGCCTGTGCTTGATGTGGGGGCAGTGGTGGATGCTGCAGACATTGTGCAGCCGCAGCATACACTACAGTCTGATGCAATAGAATACCCAGATTCCAGTGGTGCACAAGAATAGAAGCAATGTTTTCTGTAACATCTTTTAAAATATTGCACATCTGCTGGGCTGGTTCCATGGCCTATCTTCAGTGCTATGTGCTGCCATTTGGAGGACCCAAGTTTAAATTCTTGGGCTGACCAGGATCGGGGACACTGCAGACCTTGTTGGACCAGCTCAAGAGTACACTTGCACCAGGGAGCTGTGGTATGTGCCCCTTAACCAAGGACTGATGCTGCAATGGTAGGGTGTGGCTCATGGCACTTATGAAGGGTGTTGGTGCCAGAAATTGCTGGGATACAAAAAACTGGATAAATTAAGAAACCAACCCAATATCCCTTATTAGCAGAACCTTTTTGAACACTTTAAGGTTTATACCTTTTGGATCAAAGGTTTGTCAACTGTGATGAGATTTAACAGATCACATGCAACTTGACAACCTCGGGACGGTTAGACAGTGCTCCTCAGCAGCTCACTCTCACCCTAGCTCTACTTACATAGCGGACCTGGCAACTTGTCACCCAGCAAAATCATGTCTTGAGGTCATCTGAGGTCCTGCCACCTTGTAACCTGGCCGGAGGAGGCTGCAGGTAAGAAGTTCTGCCAGGAGCGTGAGGAGGAGCTGCCACTTCTGCCACTATGTTTCCTGGAGTTGTATGTGGACACCATTGCAGCAAACCATTTGCACCATCAATCAGAGACTTTAGAGATGGGGCATATGTGCACCGTCCCCCAGTCAATAGGCAACATGAGAAGTGGGGTGCCATGCTCTCTCTATGGTAGTGTTACAGATGGACAAAAACTGGGTTCCATTATGTGGTATGAGAGTAGAGTTGCTCAGTTATTTAAAGGGTTATGGAGATGGCAAACTGATGCTCTCTTAAGTGCTTCTAAATATAATCTGAAAGTGCATTAACACTTTTGTTTAAAATGTGGCCTAGTGGTTAGAGCAATGGGCAGAAAACCAGGGTTCAAATCCCACTTCTCTCACTGATACTCCTTGTGATCTTGGATGTCACTTTCTCTCCCTTTATCTCAGGTACCCATTTAGGTTGTAAACTGTTTTGGACAGGGACTTATTGTACCCGAATACTAATAATGCTGTAAGTCACCTTGATCATCATTTGTAAAGGCATGCTAAAAAAAAAATAATCAAAATTTATTAATGTTGATTTGCACAAGAAAGCCAAATGATAAAATGAATATTGATTGGAAGAATTTCTTTTCAATTTTTTGGCAAATTGTTGTTTCTGTAAAAATGTTCCCATATAAGGCAAATCACTGTCTATGGAGGTAGTGCATTGCCTTGTATGACTCAAACCACAGAAACTAGACCACTCAGCAGACTCCTGATCTCTTCTTAATATGACTAAGCACATAGACAGCTTCAGCAGGAGCCTGCATAACCCGCGATAGGGATGTGAAGAGAATAAAATGCATGGCAGATGAAAGCTTGTACTAGGACTGCCTCTCTGCCCTGTAAGTGTAAAAAAAAACCAGGTTAGACAAAGTAGATGACATGCTGAATTATGTAGAAGATTCTTCTATAAAAGACCATGTATTTTTGTGAAAAGAGACTGATATAATTAGCCAGCATTGTTAGGCAGGGATAGCTGCAGGTGTATGTGGTCCTGCTTCTGTAATGTATTGTGTTGAGGTGCTTAAAGCACCTATGTCGGTGGCTGGCTGTTCCATGGCCCAGTGTTTGTCCGTCAGTGACAAAGGAGAGTGCTTGTGCCTCTTGAGATGGTACATAAGGCACAGACCTGGAAACCGTACAATTGCTGCGTCTCATCCCATGGTCATGGCCTTCATTAGTGATGGGCCAGCTATCTGAGATTTCACACCCACCTGTCTTTGTTTTTCTTTTTTGATTTATGTGTTCTCAAAATGTGAAAAGCACACAGCCTTGCAGTATATTTGATAGATGAAAGATTCATGAATGGATTTGAGTACACTGATCAACACCCTCCAGAGTATATTTTCTGCATTTCTGGTTTGAAGTAATAGTATAGTCTTGTGAATAGCACCTTTACCATGGTAAATTTTTGCTTAAATGTATTTCAGTGCAAAAGCCATGATTTGTATTTTTTTCATTGCGTATGCATGTGGCACATTAAGGTTGGAAGCAGACAGGTCATTACTATGCCTGTTCTTTATAGCCAAGCTGGCATGTCATTGCTTTCTGCATGACTAGTTTCTTTTTCAGTTTCTTATAAAAAATATTTTTGTCTAGTATTTGCTTTTTTTGTGTGTGATTTCTGACATTGCTTGGGCTTTCCTTCCCGTTTGCTGTTTGCCTGGTTCACCTGGTACATGTGACGATTCTGTTCCCTAGTTCATCTAGGTGGAGACAAGTTGGTTATCTGTACTATTTTAGTTGTTACGTGTGTGAATGGGATTACAGCATGTTTGGAGAATGTTCATAGGAGGATGTGTTCAGAGATGGAGCAATAAGGTAACTTCCCAAGCACGTAAAGATATGACAGATACTGTATCTCCTTTTACTGCTAATGTAATCTTCAACCTTCCTGAAAAACGTTGGGAATTGTGACCTGATCATGCGGACCTAACATATCTCAAGAATGTTATAAGCAATCAAGTGAAGTTGCTGTTCCACTTCCATTGTAAACCCCTAACTGTAGTTAAATTGTCAACAGTACTATGAATAGATCTTTAGGTTTTAAAACGGAGCAGTACAACTGGAATTCCGGGTCTGGTTTTTGCTCATATTCCTATTGATAAGTAGCTCCTTCTAGGATCTGGCGACTGGGGAAACGAAACAAGGGCTAAGTTTTGAAAGCATTTGTAGCTCTGCATATGAAGCTGTGTAGATCCTTTCAGGTTTCCAGCAGGGATGGAAACTTGAATGGAGGAAACGGATGGCACAACTTTTTCAATAGGATTTTGCTTTTTAGCCCTAGCAAATAGATTTAACTCTTTGAAGAACTGTAATACAGTTTTCAGTAAACCTGTTTTTGACCATCAACCCTATATTGTTGTAAAATAATATTTGTAAATTAATTATAAAAGTACACTCCTGATGAAATGAAATTCTTCCAGATACTGATGCCAGCATTTTGTTTAAGTGCAAAAAATAAAGAAAAGTCTGTTCTCCTCAGTCTAAGAAACAGTGTGCTCCATCATGGAAGTGTTTTGCTTTGGGAATTTTTACTTGTGACCTGATGCACTGAGAAGTCCTTCGCATCCACAGTCATTTGCTCTGTTTTTTGACACTGCTAGGATATGAGGTGGGGTTTCATGCATGTTCCTAGTCCTGTCTTTGGGTCTTAACTGCTTGGCAGCCTGATCAATGCTCTCTTGCTCTTACTGCTTGCTTGCGCTGGATCATTCAGCTCTGGCAGTGGTCTCCTTTCTCAAGATAGGACAGCAGCTAGCCCATGTTTTTATGTTTTCAACAGAGAGGTCATAGCTTCTGCCTATGAAACTGTAGTCACTGAACAGAGAGTGAGAGGAAAGAAATGCTTCCAGCTGGGCAGATGTGACTTGGAGATTCTGCAGGAGTAATGCACATGCAGGGGTGAGCAATCCTTGGTCATTTTGTGTCCCCGGCAGTCCACTTTGAAAGTACAAAAAGCTGCTGTTTCTGCATCAGTCTCAAATTCTGGAACTTGAATTGGTTTTAGAAATGTAAACTTTTGGGTTCAACTTAAACATAGCAAACTTAGACGTTAAGAAACTGTGCTAGTTTTCAGCGCACATTCAGAATGTTCAGATTACGTTTTATTTAACTCCTGATATAGTAAGCTAAAATGCATCAGGAGTTTAAAAAAAATGTGCATTAACTGTAAAATGTACATTTGGCACAGCCTGAACACATATTTTAACTCGGAAAGGTCAGGGGAAGGCATTCCTGACAGATCACAGCACTTACCCAGATACGTACTGATTTATCTGGCTCTGTCAGTAGCAAGCCACTGCCACTTAGCCAGATAAATTAGTACTTATCCGGGTATTTGGTGCAGTTAGCTGCTAGTTAGCTAGATAAATATTTATTGACTTTTCTGACTAAGTGGCAGTGGAAAAGTCTGTTCTTATTCGTGTAAGTGGCTGCAGCTGGCTCCACTTACCTGGATAAAGCAGAGTTGCTTACCTTTAACAGGTGTACTACTAGGACAGCAGGATGTCCTCACACATGAGTGACATCATCAGATGGAGTCCGGCATGGAAAACTTATGTCAAAGTTTCTAGAACTTTAAGAACATAAGAAAATGCCATACTGGGTCAGACCAAGGGTCCATCAAGCCCAGCATCCTGTTTCCAACAGTGGCCAATCCAGGCCATAAAAACCTGGCAAGTACCCAAAAGCTAAGTCTATTCCATGTTACCATTGCTAATGGCAGTGGCTATTCTCTAGGTGAACTTAATAGCAGGTAATGGACTTCTCCTCCAAGAACTTATCCAATCCTTTTTTAAACACAGCTATACTAACTGCACTAAACACATCCTCTGGCAACAAATTCCAGAGTTTTATTGTGCGTTGAGTAAAAAAGAACTTTCTCCGATTAGTTTTAAATGTGCCCCATGCTAACTTCATGGAGTGCCCCTAGTCTTTCTACTATCTGAAAGAGTAAATAACCGATTCACATCTACCCGTTCTAGACCTCTCATGATTTTAAACACCTCTATCATATCCCCCCTCAGCCGTCTCTTCTCCAAGCTGAAAAGTCCTAACCTCTTTAGTCTTTCCTCATAGGGGAGTTGTTCCATTCCCCTTATCATTTTGGTCGCCCTTCTCTGTACCTTCTCCATCGCACACTGAGCATGCCCTAAACTATGCGTTCACGTGGGATCCCTCTTCAGTCTGGTAACATAGAATTATGAAATTAAATAACATACATAAGAGAACCTAATTCTGTGGGGTGGTGGGCAGGTTTTGTGAGGACTAACATCCTGCTGTCCTAGGAGAGCACCTGTTACAGGTACGCAACTGTGCTTTCTCCTAGGACAAGCATGGGTGAATCCCTAGCTACTGCCTGCACCCCAACAAAAAGGGAACCAACAGACACCCAACCAGGTGCCAATGTGCACAACAACCACAGTGCTGTTGGTAACAGAGGGGGAGACAGCCTGAACCCAAACAATGGGCCCTAGGCAGGGAGAGTTGGGTTCTACACCTCAGAGATTCCAGAGGACAGATTGGCTGAACCTACTATCATGTCTGTCATCCCTATCCAGACGGTAGTGAAATGCGAATTTGTGGAGAGAACTTAGTCTTGCAGATCCCTATGGGATCCCTATGGGATCTGCTCGCAAGTGGGCCACCAACGTTGCCATGGCTCTGACAGAATGAGTCTGGATAATGACCCCCAAGATGCAGTCCCACCTGGGCATAACAGAAGGAGATGCAATCTGCTAGCCAATTGAATAGTGTCTGTTTGCTAATGGCAACTCCCAATCTATTCCTATCAAAAGAAATAAAAAGTTGGGTGGACTGACTATGGACTTCTTTCCGCTCCAGATAGAAGACTAAGGCTCTCTTGCAATCCTAACTGTGCAGGGCTCCTTTGCCTTGGTTCGAAAGGGAACAGGGGAAAAATGTTGGTATGACGTTTGACTGGTCAAGATGGAATTCTGTCACCACCTTAGGCAGGAACTTAGGGGTGTGTACGCAAGGCCAGCCTGTCATGATAAAACTTAGTATAAGATGGATAAGTCACTAAGGCCTGGAGCTTGCTGACCCTGTGTGCTGAAGTTATTGCCACCAAAAATATGACCTTCCAGGTCAGGTACTTCAGGTCACAAGTGTGCGGCGGCTCAAAAGTAGCTTTCATCAGCTGAGCTAGCACCATGTTGAAATCCCAAGACACAGAGGGAGGCCTTAGGGGAGCTTCAATTGAAGCAGGCACCCACATGAAGCGTACAATTATAGACTGAACAGAGATGTGCATACCATCTGCACCTTTGTGGTATGTGCCAATTGCACTAAGAAACTCTAACAGAGTTGGTCTTTAAACCAGCCTCAAACAGGTGTTGATGGTAGTCAAGCAATTTTTGTGTGGGGCAAGAGAACGGATCTAGGGCCTACTGCTTACACCACACAGAAAACCTCCACTGCATTCCATAGGACTTTCTAGTGGAAGGCTTCCTGGAAGCTACCAGGACCTGAGACACATCCTCCGACAGATCGAGTGGTTGCAGAATTAACCTCTCAACATCCAAGCCATGAGTGATAGGACCTGGAGGTTGGGATGTCGAAGCCTGCCCCGATCTTGTGTAATGAGATATGGGGATGTCCCCAGACTGATCGGTTTCTGGATGGATAACTCCCAGAGGAGCAGACATCAGATCTGTCTTGGCCAATGAGGGGCTATGAGAATCATAGTCCCTCGGTCCTCTTGAAATTTCAAGAGAGTCTTCGTTGTCAAAGGAATTGGAGAATATACCCTTGTCCCAATGGTGGCAGGTAAAGGCGTCTGAGGCAGGATTCCCATATGACCTGTACAGGGAGCAGAACTGGGCTACCTTCCTGTTGCAGGGGGACGCAAGCTAGTCCACCACCAGGTTCCCCCCGAGATGGAAAATCCGGTTCACTACCCGCTGGTTCAGCGACCACTTGTGGGGTCTGAAGGCATGACTCAGTCTGTCTGCTACCATGTTCTCTGGCCAAGTACATGGCCCTGAGAACCATCCCATGGGACAGGCCACAGGTCCAAATATGGAATGCTTTCTGACAGAGGAGGTATGATTCCAATCCTCCCTACTTGTTGATATACCACATCACAACTTGGTAGGATCAGAATGATTTTGTTGGACAGCCGATCTCTGAAAGCCCATAGTGCGTACCTGATCACCTGAAGCTCCAGGAAATTGATATGACACTTTGCTTTCTGGGCAACCACATGCCCTGGGTGTGGAGCCCCTTTACATGTGTTTCCCATCCCAAAGTGGCCGCATATGTGGTTAGGACAATTTGGGTAGGTGGATTTTGGAAGGATATTCCCCACTCCAAATTCGAGAGAACCTGCCACCAGGCAGAGTCCCAGAGAGACGGAATGAATTGGATGTGAGCCTGGGGGCTGTACGTGGGTTGGTACCTCTGCGACCTCAAGGTCCACTGGGCTCTGCGCATGTTCAAACGTGCCAAGGGAGTAACATGGACAGTTGCAGCCATATGGCCCAACAGTCTCAACATGTGCCGAGCTGACACCTGCTGGCTCTGTTGAATCCCCTCTGCTATGAACGCTATGGTGACCGCCCTGGATCGCAGTAGGAAGGCTTTTGCCTGATCTGTGTCTAGCAGGGCTCTGGTAAAGTCCAATTGAGGTGACAGGTTGAGATGGAATTTTGGGTAGTTGATGATGAACCCTAGTGACTCCAATACCTGGATGGTTATATGCATAGATCGAGTGGCCCCAGCTGGAGAATGTGCTGGTGCCTAGCCAATCATCCAGATAATAGAAAACATACACTTTCAGTCTGCGGAGGTGCGCGCCCACCATGGCCAGACATTTTGTAAAGACACATAGGGCCGACGCTAGCCTGAATGGCAACACTCAGTACTGGAGGTGCTGTATTCCTACTACAAATTTGAGATACTTCCTGTGACTGGGGAAGATTTTGATGTGGGCGTATGTGTTCTTTAAATCTAGGGAGCATAGCCAGTCCCTTTTTTTTTTTTTGGGAGGAGCGGAATCAGGGTGCCTAGGGAAACCATCTTGAACCTTTTCTTTTTTTTTTTTGTTCAAGGCACTCAGGTCTAGGATGGGATGGAATCCCCCTTTTCTCTTTAGGATGAGGAAGTACCGGGAGTAGAATCCCTGCCCTCTTTGCCTGGTGGAAGGGGCTCGACCGCTCTGGCCATTAAGAGGGTGGAGAGCTCCCTTAGTAGTACATCCTGATGTGCTATAGGCTCCCACAACGGGCACGGAGGACAATTTGGTGGGATACCCAATAAGTTCAATTGGTATCCTTGGCGGACAATGGACAGAATCCACTGATCCGAGGTTATACTGGGCCAACAGTTTGCGAAGAACCATAGCCTGCCCCTGACTGGGGGGTCCAGCGTTGCAGGTACAGGCGGCTGGTCCAGCATCTTATGCCTGGCATCCACCTCAGTCATCAACTGAAAAAGGATGGCTTCAGCCATTATCTGCACAAAACCTGCAAAGGTCAGGTCTTCAGGAGAAGATTTCCTCTGCTCTTCTGGAGGTGACAGATCTGAGGGGAGACCCTCTGAGTCCTCGGAGGATTCCACAGTGTCGTTCTCCCCCCCCCCCCCCCCAAGGTGTCATACAGGGCTTCATCCTCACAGAAGTCCAGCTGGGATGGAGCCTTAGGTGCTCTGCTTTCGTCCAGAGGCATGGGCACCAGTGGGACTGATGCCAGCCCAGGCAAAGCTGGATGGAGGCAGCAGGTCCTGGTGTCCCTGCCGGCTGCGATTGAGCGTCCTCCTCAGAGGAACTGGTGACAAGCACTTTATTGGTTGGGGGGAAGCATCAGTGCCCTGCCGGGTATCTATGGCCCTCCGGTAACCGGTACCAATTAGGTTGGTAACACACCGATGAGCACGTTGAGCTGTTCCAGCAGGGCGAGCACTGGCATCGGCACCATCAGTGCCACCTGTTGGATGTCGAGCAATGCCTGCTCCACCGCTACCCTTCCATGCCCTTCATCAGGCAAAGCACAATGAGCAGCTAAATGCTAAGATGGGGATTATCTGAATGTACAGATATATTGCAGATCACTTTACACTGGTTGGGGATGGGAAAGGCTAACAGATACAGAAGTGGGTGAGGAAACTCGTGGTCCTATTAAGTCCTTTCAGGATTATTTTGACTTTCTTGGGCAGTTTGGAATGTTCCTTATCAGAAACATTTGCTGATGGTCATTGCTGTTTCAAGCGGGGGAGAAATCTGTATGTCTACAGTTTATAATAAAATAAACCTTTTGTGTCAACCTTTTTTCCCTGAAGCTATATGGTGAATGTTGGTGTGAATGATACACTAGTAGAATGGTGTTTATATAGCTAGTCCAGAGATTGGATAATGCCCATCATGACTGCTTCTATGTTACAGTTCGGTCTGCAAAGCCTCCGTAAGCCACGGAATGAAACAGTTGGGATTTTGCTGGCTTAGAATACTACTGCCATGTCCTCATTGTGGTACATATACAGTACACAAGCCATAGCTGTTGGTTACCCCTGTAGATGTCCATTCTTTAGATGGCACAGGGAGTAGGCTTTCTGCACAAGGCATACATGGCAACTGAACAGATGTTTAAATACACCTCATCTGCAGGAATACTTCTTGAGGATTTGTAACATAAACTCCAAAACATAACAGTAAACACTGCGTTCTTGTCCTGATCTTGCAGTTTTTCATAAACGACTTAAGACGTATTTGTTTCAGGAAGCTTGTGGACAATAAGTGCATTTTCTGTATGATTTAGATGGATATAATTTTAATTCATGTGTTTAATTTGTTTTAATTTGTATTGTTTAACTGTTTTATTATGAGTGTACTATTGCAATCCACCCAGCACAGTTTTGTTTTGTTTTTTTGCCATGGGCAGAGTATAAGTTTTCTAAATAAATTCTAAATAAAAAAAAAAAAAAAAAAAGAGAGAGAGAGGAAAATTAGATGTTCCATGACTATGCTGATTGTTCCATGGTACATAGATTTGGAGTGCAGCAGGAATATATCCTGCCCTCCAGGCAGCAGCGACCACATCACTCCTGTTTGTGCTAACCATGGGGCAGACTCAGTCCTACAGAGACACCTGTGTACTAGCAACATGTGGGAATTTTGCCCACAGATCTGAAGTTAAACTGCGGCTGGGTACAAAGTGATTTCATGCAGCAGGATTGTATCAGATCTAACTTAATTGCTGTAAGGAGATGGTAAATTAGAAACTTTAAATGATTAAAATATTCCTGTTTCTCTCATACAGCCTCACAGTCCAAAAAGGAAGTATTCAGTACAGCAACATTTTAAGTGCAATATATGACCAGAATGTGCTAAGCTCATTTGGCTATTCAGTAGAATGTTGAGTCTAGAACCCTGTATGATAAGGTTACAAGGCGTGATTGCTGGTTCCTGCAATAGCTTTTGCATGTATATCTGTATTAAGGACATCTTTCTATTTAAGATTAAACAGCTATTAACTTTATTACAATTTCTGCTGTATTTTGGTGTAGTCTTAGCAGTAAGGTATTGAACAAAATACTTGTACTGACACACAATTAAGAACATTTCATGTACACATTTTGTTCTTACTAATGGACACGTTTGAAGGCTCCTCTTCCAGGCAATTTGTATGTCCAAGCACAGGATGAGAAGAATGCATGTGAGAACATAATGAAAAGTGTGTAACCTGTCAAAGGGTCGCATAAGCCAGGATGTTCTGCACTTGAAAAAAGTGCCTTTCAGCTATTGTGAACTAGCTGTGGTTTAATTAGAGATCTGTGCATGGAAGATTGGTTGTGCAAGGCTAAAAGTAAATGAGCACAACAGGAGTTTGAATTTATTAAACTTATTATTTGTGCTCTTCACAATGTAGTTACTAGTCAGTGTCTTGGACCTTCAGGTTCTGTAAGAAGCTGGAGCTTCTTGTGTAAGATTTTACCATCTGCCTACCATCACCCTTGTTCTTTTATCAGCATATTTGTCGGGATCACTATTAATTCTACCATTTAAACGTGAGACCTCATTTGTAGAGAAAGAGGGAAGCTGTCTGCTCCTCCCATCTTGTAATGTAATAGAAGAATAGAGACATTTCGCTCCTGTGCCAGTTTTGAAATTTGTAGCAGCCTTGCTTCTGTGTAGACAGAGCCACAATCCTTACAGCCTAGTGATCACAGCTCCATGCTGTGCCTTTAAATTACTGAGTCATACCTCTATCTGCTCAAATAGCGAAGGAATGCAAAAAAAAAATAAAAATAGAGGAAAATCCAAAAATAATAAATGCCAACATTTCTCAGCAAGGTTTAAATTAACAGTTACTGTCAGACTTACTGGGTGACTTAATTTGAATTTGTGAACAGGGTAATATATATATACACTACTATAACTGGGTTAAGCCTTCCACTTAAATCTTATACAGGAAAGAAGAAAAAGATCTCAGCTAGCTTAATTGCTATGAACTCAACTGACTGGATTTTCCCACCAGCAAAGAGTGGAAAATCCTGTCTAAGACTCTAGTAAGTTATTTCTCATGCCTATGTTATTTTAGATATAACAATTGGACCAGGGTTGTAATTTGTAGCAAGAGACTATTTATTTTGTCATATATATTTAATATTTTTTAGGGGGAAAAATGGAAAATTATTGCAACATTCTTATTTCAAATGCTTGTAATGTGTGATTCTTTATCCATTTGTCAGAATAATTTTGTGTCTTGTCAGAAGGTCTTTCCTTAATTAAATGTTTTCTTTTGGATTTGAGGAGTTGTTCTGTATTCTCTTTTAGAGGACCTGGATGTCTACATTGAATCAGTGACCATGGCATTGATTGTATTTGATTGTCTATTGCAAATACAGGGATGTGCACATTTTGCTCAGCCTTTGGAGAGCTGCTTGATTTGGATTTATACCTCTAGCTTTTTGATGACATAAAGCATAAATAATTTAATCTGCCTGCCAAGAGGCCAATGACTTTACAGTTTTATAATCATTTTCTCTTTTAAAATAAAACCTCCAATATTTTTTTTAGAAAAGTCTGAGGCAACAATGGAGCAGAAACCAGATTAGAACATAAGACTTGCCATACTGGGTCAGACCAACATTTAATTAAACCCAGTATCCAGTTTTCAACAGGGGCCAATCCAGGTTCCAAGTACCTGGCAGGATCCCAAGGGGTAGAGAGATTCCAAACTGCTTATCCTAAGAATAAGCAGTAGATATCTGCAACTCTGTCTTAATAATGGTTAAAGGACTTTTCCTCCAGGAACTTATCCAAAACTTTTTAAAAATTCTGCTACACTAACAGCTTTCACCATATCCTCTGGCAAGCTTAAATACTAAGTACAAAAAATAGTTTATCCTTTTTGTTCAAAATGCATTAAGGAGAAATTTTACACTTCCCTGATAATTTCCTTTCTTTGAGTCCAGTTGGACCAGTACAGATATGGGTTAGTCCATCTCCATCAGCTGGGCAGTAGTATAACAGCTTTGCTAATGTCACCCTCTATAGGCTCCTGTGGTTATCTTAACCTGGCAGCATCCTGTAACAAGTTAATTGCTAACTCTCCCTCCAAACCAGCTGACTTACAGAAGAGTATAGTCTGAATAAACTAACATTTCAATATAGCTAGGCAGAAAAACCATAACAGTAAACTTATAGCAAAATTCTGAACTTTTGCTGTAATTACATTAGCAGAAACATTCAGTTTGGCAGCCTCAGGCAGGTTCTGGACTGGTGGGGCTGGACTCAAGGATAGGAAATTATCAGGCAAGTAAGTGTAAAATGTCTCCTTTTTCCAGCCAGACCAGTCCAGATGTATGGGATGTACCCAAGCTGTTTCTTCCCTTGGCAAGCAACTGCCAAACCTGCTCTCAAAGCCTCTTTTCTGGCCCAAAGAGCCAGGCGATTCTTTGAAAAAGAATGCAATGATGACCAAGTTGCCACCTTATATATCTCTGCTGATGAAACTAAATGAAGCTCTGCCCATGAGGCCGCCTGAGCTCTTGTTGAATAAGAACATAAGTTGCCTTACTGGGTCCATCAACTCAGCATCCTATTTCCAGCAGGGGGCCAAACCAGGTTACAAATACCTGGCAAGTATCCAAGCGTTAAATAGATCCCATGCTACTGATGCTGGTAATAAGCAGTAGCTAGTCTCTAAGTCAACATCATTAATAGCAGTTTATGGACTTCTCACCCAAGAATTTATCCAAACGTTTTAAAACCCAGCTACACTGACTGCCTTAACCATGTCCTCTGGCAATTCTATAGCTTAATTGTGCATTGAGTGAAAAAGAATTTTCTCTGATTTGTTTTAAATGTACTATTTGCTAACTTCATGGTGTGTGCTCCAGTCCTTATATTATCTGAAAGAGTAAATAACTGCTTCACATTTACCCATTCAGGTCCTTTCATTATTTTACAGATCTCTATCGTATCCCCCCCTCAGCCATCTCTTCTCCAAACTGAACAACGCTAACCTCTTTAGCCTTTCTTCATAGGGAAGCCATCTCTGTGCCTTCAATTTCCTAGAAAGGATTGCCTTTTACCAAGATAAGCTACTGTAATAGCTTCCCTTATTAAGCATGCCAAAGCAGACTTGGTAGCTGCTTTTGCTTTTCTTGGCCCTGCATAAAAATATCTTCTGGCCTTCTGTTGATGGTTTCAAATGCCTTTAAAAGCAATCTTATGTCTAAATTAAGTAGTTGAGAGTATTCTGCTCCATCGTCCTATCTATGAAAGGAAGGGAAATTACCTAAGATGAAACAGTGACATTATCTTTGGAAGAAAGGAAAGTACCATTCAAATCATGACCTGGCTTCCTCCATGAGAATGCTTGTAACTCAGAAACTCATCTCACCGAACATATAACTACTAAGAACGCACTCTTGATGGAAAGAAGTTTAATGGAGATCATCATCAGAGGTTTGAATGGAGAAGCTGCTAGGTAATATAAGAACTAGATTCAAACTCCAAGATAGGACTGGACCCCACCCCAGAAGTCTGATGTTCTTCACTCCTCTAAGGAAACTGGAGCATCTGGATGAGGAAAGGGGTCTGCCAAAGAACTTGACCCAAAATCAATGCTATAGTTGCTGCTTGTACTCTTACAGAAATGTGAACTAAACCCTTATCTAAGCCATCTTGCTGTAACTGTAAAATAGCTGGCACTGAAGCTTTCTTTGCCAACAGCCTCCTGACCATATACCATTCCTCAGCAATCTTTCATACCATCACATTGGCCAAGGACATAGAATACTTCCTGGAGCTTAGGCGTTTTTGAATCACTCCCTGAGAATATCCCTTCCTAACCAAACAATTTCTCTCAAGAGCCAAGACAAAATTGAGCCAGATCATCATGCTCCAGTGGACCCTGGGACAAGAACCCCTTGTCTTGTAGAATCCGGAACAGAACTCCATCCAACCGCCTGACTAGATCTGCATATCAAGGATGCCTCAGCCAGTCAGGTGCCACCAGGATCATCATACCTTGATGCTTGGAAATTTTCTGAACTATTCTATTCACCATGGGAGAAAGACATAAAGAAGTCTGTCCTATGGCCAAAGCTCGACCAAAGTATCGAGTCCCAATAATCCCTTCTCTTTTCTTCTGCTGTAGAACTTTCTCACCTTGGCATTCTTGCTAAATGCCATCAACTCTACTAGCATTATTTGAGAAAAGACCTTTGCCAACAGCACCCATTTCCCAAAATTCAATATGTTCCAGCTGAGAAAATACATCTGAATGTTCTCTGTCTCTATGTGCAATGCAGAGCTAGCCTTCACATTCTTCTCTGCCCATTCTAATGGAGGAGCTGCCTCAGCTGATCCCTGACAACTTCTGATTTCCCCTTAGTGGTTGACATATGCTTTTGATTGATGATACATATGTTGTTTTGTCAGAATCTTGACCACCTGATTGTGAAGGAGGGATGTAAAATGGAGGAGAGCCAGTTGAATCACCATGGTCTCCAACTAACTGATGGACCATTGTGACTCTGTGAATGACCATGTTCCCTGCACTAATTGGCCCTGATAGTAATGCCCCAGCTGGATAGACTAGTGTCCGTTGTCAGAGTTATCCAAGAAGTAGACTCAAGCTAAACTCCCTTCTCCAAGTTCTTGTAATTCAACCACCAACCCAGATGGATCCGCATGTATTCAAAACTGAGAGCCTTAACTGGTATTTTTGAGACTGTGGATTCCACAGTAAAGGTTGTATATGAGTCATTGCCCAAGGTACTAAATCTTAAGGCTGCTGCCATGGACCCCAACAGTTGCAGGTAACTTCAGTCTGGCAACCTCCATTTACTCCTCAAGTTTGAACTTGTTTTTGAAGCTTCTGAATTCATTGCTCTTTCAGGTAGAAATGCCTTCCATTCATGTTGAAAAGAGCTCCTAAATATTCCAAGGTCTGAGATGGCTGTAATCTGTTCTTGGAAAGGTTGCCTACCCATCCCAGCTCCTGAGGCAACTGCCTTAGCTGATTTGCACTCTTTTTGACTTGCTTCAAATCAGCCAGATGTCCAAATACAGATGAATTAGAATCCCTTCTTGATGCAAAAATGCCACCATTACCCCCACCATCTTTGAAAAGGTTTGTGAAGCCATATCTAAGCCAAAAGGTAAAGCTTTGCATTGAAAGTTTTCACCTAAAACGCCAAAATGAAGAAACTTCTGATGTTTCTATCTTTTATAGGGACATGGAGAAATGCCTGTGTTAGATCTGATGACATCAGGAATTCCCCTTGCCTCACTGTTAGAATACCTGATTTCAAGTTTTCCATTTTGAAATGTGGAATCTTCAGCAATCACTCTCTTAAAGTCCACAATAGGGTGCAAGGCCCCCCCCCCTTTCTTGGGAACCACAAAGTAAATTAAATGCTGACCGAGGCCTCATTAAGTCTGAGGATCTGGAATAACTGCTCCTATGCTAAGAAGAAGATTCTGAGTTCCTCAAACTGATTCACTCTTTCTGACAAAGGAACAAGGAGAGATCATGAAAGCGTCTGCTAAGGGACAGGAAAACTCTTAATACATATCCGTCCCAAACAATGTTCAAGACCATTGATCTGTCATTAGCTGGACCCATCTCCGGTAAAATACTAATAACAGAATGCTTTTTTCACAACTGGAGATTGGTCTCCAAAACCTTCACTGTGAGCCTCGGGAAGCAGCAGCTGCTCTCAAATCCCTGTCATTTCCTCCCCTCTTGGAGGAAAAAACGGACTGGAATCTGCAAGTCTGGATCTCTGGCTGCTAGGGTAACACTGTGGATCCCTAAAGACTAGAGCATGGAAATGAAGAAAAGGGTGCATGGGGGTAACTTGCACTATCCTTAATAAATTAGCGTTCATGATTTTAATGCAATTGAAATATTGCTCTCTACTTCAACAGTGGGGGTGAAAGAGGAACTGGATTCAGACAACAACTAACACTGGGCCCTGACTCTTACGGTCCGGGGTACTGAAACACAGGATTTCCAACAGTGGCCTGGATTGGCCACTGTTGGAAACAGGATGCTGGGCTTGATGGACCCTTGGTCTGACCCAGTATGGCATTTTCTTATGTTCTTATGTTCTTAAGCGCAGGACTGCTTCTATGGCCAAATCCAAAAAGCAAAGCACATTCAAGTAGCACTGTCTGAATTATCAAGGTTGCTCACCCTATAAAAATGTTGCTGTCAATATTACTACCCTCAACATAAGGCTTGGAAGTAATCTGCAAGTAGCAGCAGTTACTATCATAAGAAACTTGCTGGGCAGACTGGATGGACCATTTAGTCTTTTTCTACCAACATTACTATACTACTGTGTTCCTCCCGGAATCGCAAAAGCAATTGCAGGCCTGAGATTACTGGAAGGAGCCTAGGTATTTTTGAGTCTTCCCAGGCTTTAGCCAGCTTCTCATGATCCTCACCAAATAAAAGCCTGCCCTTAAAGGTCAAATTAGTCTTAGAAATGAAATAAGATCTGAGGCCTCTGGTGCTTCCTGGCCTTTATCCTTGGCAGTATTCAGAACTTGTAAGGACTTCGATATGAGACCTACAAGTTCATCCTTGTGAAAAAGTCTTACCATTGTGGTCCCATCATAATCATGTGGAGGTTATTCTTCCTTCTCCAACTCACCCTCACTGTCACTCTGCCTCATATCCCTGAAGTCTATCAGCCTGTTGTGGAGGACTTGTCTCATCCATCCTCTCCTTTCTCCCTTCTGCCTGCTCTGTCCTCCTAAAGCAGGTGCCAGTGGGGAAGACAGCACAGCAGCGGGCCCTGGGGCCAATCCTTATCCCATACAAAAATACTTTAAAAATTCTGCCGATAGGCAGGCCCAGGAGGAAGGAGTAGTAATTGCTGGGAACAATGCTACTATTTAATAGCCAAAATGCCAGAGGCCCCTGAGGAATTTTTAACTGATTTCTATGTCATGGTCCATGATCAGCTTCCGTAGGCTGCATTGTCAAAATGGGGACTGTTCCTGCTTTGCATACTGGGGGTAACAGGATGGAGTTTGCCCATTGCTGCAGGCTCCCTCATCACCCCCCCCCCCCCCCCCCCCCCCCCTCCAATAGAGCAGACTGCGTGCGCTGCTCCATGTTTTTCTCCTCTCTGCAAATGTGAGAAAAATCCTCCCCCACCCCCCGGTCTCCTGGCATGTCCTCACAGCACGCATAGCACGGGCTTCTTTCTGCGCTATGAGGAAGAAGGCATCGGGAGTCGGAGCCCCAGCGAAAAAAAATGGCCCTGCTGGAAAAATTCCATTTTTGACAATCGCCTTCTCAGGATGTCATCCACTCAGTGCCCTTCACAGCTACATTTGGCATTCTGAGTAATCCTTTTTTTTTTTTTTTTTTTATTCTTTGTGTAGTGCACAAACACAGACTGACTTCTTAGTTCTCGTTTCTTTTTTTTTTTTCATTTAAAAAGAAGACCTGAAAATCAGGTGGGGGGGAGGATATTATGAAGAGTTGGGGAGAAAGGGGGGTGTGTGAGTAAAAAACAATAGCCAAATACTTCCTTTACCAAAACCTGGAGCCCCCCTGGACCAGGGCCCTGCTCATTCAAGGGAGGGAGTCTGTAACTTTTATCTACCTTTTAATCTGTAATCTTTTATCTAAATCCAGCTTCCTCCCCGCCCCCCCCCCCCCCCCCCTCAAAATCCAGACCCTCACTGGAATCATTTGAACTCACCTCCGCTCTGGAAAGTGAATCCCTAATAAAGAAAATGAAACCCTCTTACCACCCACTCGCCCAAATCCCAACCAAGCTTCTTCTATCGGTGCCAGACTCCATCTCCAAGTACCTAGCGGACATCATAAACTGCTCACTATCTCAAGGAATCTTCCCAGACGTCCTAAAAATTGCCACCCTCAAACCCCTTCTCAAGAAAGCAAATCTAGACCCTAGAGAACCCAACAACTTCCGCCCCATCTCCAACCTACCTTTTTTGGCAATGATTATAGAAAAAATAGTCAACACCCAATTATCAGAATACCTGGAAGATCACAACATTCTCCACTCATCGCAATATGGATTTCGCAAAGCACTAAGCACCAAATCCCTCCTCATCTCCCTCACAGATCATCTCATCATGGGTATGGACTCTGGTCACTCCTTCCTTCTAATACTCCTCGACATCTCGGCAGCATTCAACACTGTGAATCACTCCACTCTCCTTAAACGACTTTCAGACATCGGGATAACAGGTTCGGCCTTCAAATGGTTTGACTCCTTTCTCACGAACAGAGGCTACAAAGTAAAGATCAACAATAAGGAATCTCCGCTCAACACCACAAGAGGTGTTCCACAGGGCTCCTCTTTGTCTCCTACACTATTCAACCTATACCTTCTTCCCCTTTGCCAGCTGCTTACGAATCTTAAACTCAAACACTATCTCTACACCGACGATGTCCAAATCCTGATCCCAATAACCGAATCCCTCACAAAAACACTGAAGTTCTGGGACAACTCTCTCCAAGATATCAACGACCTCCTTACTACCTTAAACCTTGTTCTTAACACGTCTAAGACAGAAATGCTCTTTATATCTCTCAACAACAATGATAACCTACATTCAATTCACACCAACACCCTGGTCAGCCAAGCAAGAGACCTCGGAGTTATAATTGATAACCAGCTAAATCTAAAAAAGTTCATCACCAACACAACCAAAGACTGCTTCTTCAAACTTCAGGTACTAAAAAGACTCAAACCGCTCCTGTACTTTCAAGACTTCAGATCGGTACTCCAGGCCATTATATTCTCCAAATTAGATTACTGTAATTCCATTTTTCTAGGCCTTCCCGCCTCTTCCACCAAACCGCTTCAGATGCTACAAAATTCGGCCGCCAGAATTTTAACAAACTTCAACAGAAGAGACCACATCACACCCATCCTGAAAAATCTGCACTGGCTCCCTGTAAACTTTAGAATTCTACACAAATGTCTCACCATCATCCATAAAGCTATTTACAACAGAGCACCCATCGATATACACTACCCACTCACGATGCACTTCTCTTCTAGACCCATCAGAGAAGCCTACAAGGGCTCGCTACACACCCCCCCAGCCAAATCCACACATCTCTCTTCCACCAAAGATCGAGCCTTCTCGACAGCGGCGCCAACCATCTGGAACGCCAAGCCCCCCGACCTTAGACAAGAACCTTGCACTCTGACATTCAGAAAGAAACTCAAGACTTGGCTATTTCTACAAGCCTTCCCTTATCTATGACCTCCCCAACTACAATAACTCGCCATGGTCCTCCAGTCGATGTACCCCAACCCTGACATGGCTTCTGACTCTATATTAGTTAGTTCCGAGTTTTATGACCAGATACTATTTAGTCATGAATATATAATATTATTACAGTCCTGCGCATATGATATTATTTATATATTTGATAGTACTCAGTCCTGAGTACATGTTATTATTATAGTCCTGAGTATATGACCAGATATTTATTTCTGAGTTACCCATGCCTCTGGCTCTTCCTCCTCCCAGTTCGAATGCCCCTGTTTTATTGTTACTTTTGCACTTTTCGCCTATTGTTCATGTTGATGTTAATGTTATTGCACCATTGTTTCTTGTAAACCGATATGATATGATTGGTATCATGAATGTCGGTATAAAAAAAGCACTAAATAAATAAAATCTCAGGAGCCGCCCTACTTAGTCCTGAATTTTCCTCTTCAACATGGCGTAAACAGGCCTCAGCACAGAGCATGGGATGATATCCTGCTATCTACTGGAAACAAAGAATACTGGCAGGCTGAGGACAGCATGGGAGCCTATAAGAGGGTGGTGTCAGCAACACTGTCACTCTCTGACCCATACATCTGGACTGGCCTGTCTGGATTACGAAGAAAACAGGAGTTTGTTTCACTTATCTATACAACATCCATTTGCTCTTTCATTGTGAAAAAAACAACTATAGAAATATTCCAAAAGTAATTAAGAATTTAAAAAAACTTAATTGCATAAGTCTTCACATCTCTTGCCTCAATACTTGACGGAATCCCCGTTTGCAGCAGTAACAGCTATGAGTTGGTTTAGGATAAGTGTCTACTAACTTTGTACAGTAGGATGGTACAGTTTTTTTGCCCATCCTTCTTGGAAGAGCTCAAGCTCTTTCAAGGTGGCTGGCGATCATCTGTTGATTGCAGTCTTCAAGTCGTGCCACAGGCTTTCTATTGGATTCAGGTCTGGACTTTGACTGGGACATCCACGTTCTTCTTTCTGAACCACTACATTGTTGCTTTTGCTTTGTGCTTAGGATCATTGTCTTGCTAAAAGGTAAATCGTCTCCCCCATCTCAGGTCTATAGCAAACTGGAACAGATGTGCCTGTACTCTACACCATCCAGCTTCTTTATCTTCACAAGCCTCCCTATCCCTGCTGCTGCAAAGCATTCCCACAACATAGTGCTGCCACCATCTTGCTTTACAGTAGGGATGGTGTTAGGGTGATGTACTGTGTTAGCTGTGAAAAATGTACAAGGGTACGAAGACTTTTAGAAGGCACTGTAGTTTTTTTAAAACAGTATTCAATGCAGTTGTGCCACTAATATCTGCTTTTGTATCTCATATCATACCTGGGCTTACATGCTTTGAGCAATGGTCTATATTTGCATTCATGAAATGTGGAATGGGGTGTGCAGCGTTATTACATTGGAAGAAAAACAGAGAAACAGCTTTGTTACTGACTAGCTTGATTTATTGTTCACACTGAGCTTAGGTTTATAAATAAGAAGACATTCGAGCATGTGTACTGAAAAAGGAAGGAAACCAGAAGAGTGTCGTCCTGCCCACATTTGCTTAAAGGTTGTTAAAATGGTTTCTTTTCCATCAGTAAACACTAATGAATAGCAGCAGTGAGCTGTGCTCATGCCACACACAACCCAGAGATAAGGTGTACCAATGTGACTTTATTAGTGGTACATGTGAAAGGGAGCAAGAGGTAAACAACTCAGCTTTAATTATATCTTGTTAGGAGCTAACGCTTCTGGTTTCCTCAGCAGAACTGGACTGTGCTGCTGATATAGTTACAGTACTTATAATCTTGCGTTCTCTCTTGCATATTCTGCCCCAGTGGATCTATCTGATCTCGCTCTTGCGTGATAGGAAGCAAAATAAAAATCCACCTCCGAGCTGGAGCGTGATAAACCGGTTTGGATTTGTCTTTCTACTGATTTATAAAAGGTAAGCTTGCTGGGAACTTGGAAATTACTTTTACCATGGAAAACAAGTGCCAGCCCCCTCCCTGGTACTATGATGGCATTCAACTTTTCGGTTAGTACAAGAGGATGCCTACTTTTCGCCCTGAAATAACTATTTTGGACCTTTTAGTCCAGAAGCTTTCAGGCAGAGAGAGCTGAGGTTTGAACATGCCAGTGTGAAAAGGTTGAGTGCTGTCAGTATTTGGGTAAGGGCTGCTGAAGTGATAGAGGTTGGGAAGGTAGAACAGCTCTCCTGTGCCCAAGGAAACTGCAAGCTTCTGTGTCAAAATCTCAAGGGCTGGAAGGAAGAAAGAGGACAGGCAGCGTGGGAGGAGATGCAGTGTATGATGTATAGAGTGCGTGCTTATTTCATTAGTGCAAAGGTGTTGCTGATATTTCTCCCGAAATCAATGCCTCTCATTTCATTATGAAATGGTTGATCAGGTACAGTTCAATGCATGGCCTAACATCGCTGCAGAACACTCCCATGTCACTTGGCTGCCTGAAGGGGTGGTGACTTATTTGTGGCTGGTCCATTCCTTAGTTAATTATTCTATTTTAAACAAAAGTGTCATTGCCTACAAATTTTAATAAACACGAAAGGGGGAAAGAACAATCATTTGCTTATGAGGCACTAGTAAAAATGAAAAGAAGTTTGTCCACATCCAGCCACCTCTATCTGCCTGCAGTGCAGTGGACCTGTGACAAGTCGAGGCTTTTGCTTCGTTTCGTCTTGCATGTTGTAGCCTGTAGCAATAGTACACGGTCCTGGATAAAATGGGAGTCTTTGCAATTATGTTACCTTTGATGGAGAATTCTCCAAAGCCGATGTCATGTGAGAGCTTTCCTCCTGGTCTCTGGTGCTAAAGATACTGTAATATTGGTGACATTTCTTTGCACTAGCAAGGCTTCAGCTCAGCAATGTTCAGAGAAAGTTACACACTGTACTGAAATATCTGTCCCAAATGTGCTCCTTCCTTTTCACCAAGTGCACAATTTGCCAGTACACAGTTTTAATGATAGCAATAAAAGGTGCCAGGAGTAACAGTGCCACTAGGCACTTGCAGTTCATTCATCTGGGGTGATTTGGTCAGAGGGCCTTTTCCTATGTCCCATAGCAATGAGTGGTTTGGCTGTTCCTGAGATCTAATTTCATGGCTCCAATGGATTCTTGGTTTACTTCTTTTTCATAGATTCTCCGTCTGAAACCACCTTCAGTCACTCCTGCCCTCATTCAGCTGTTGGTTGTGTGATATTTCTTTTTGACTAGTGTTACTTTTCATCCTCATCACCCTCACTCATGCTGCCAATAGAGATTGAAGCAGCCTTGGGAGAAGAGGGCGTAGAGGATTTGTTTGACATCCAGGGGAAAGGAGGGGATGGAGAGCGCTCTCGGGTTGGACTGCTGCTTGGGCTCTGCCTTGGGGATAGTGCCTGCAGCATTCGGCCACTTCGTTCCTGAAACATCTGTTTCTGTACAGGCAGAAATATATAAAAAGACATTTAAGTGAACTTTTACAGTTATACTGAAGAAAAAGATGACCAGGATATCCTCAATGAATATTCATCCATTGTATGTGCATGCATATGATCTAAGGGAGAAGGCTGATTTGTATAGCTTGGTTCCCTTGAAATACAGACTGCCTGCGACCCTTGAAAAGTCATATTCTAAGAGCACAGCTCAGGTCTTCCCAAAGACAACAGCCAATCAGGTTTTCAGGATATCCACAATCAATATGCATGAGAAAAATTTGCATATGCTGGGGTCCCAGCGCATGTGCATTCATTTCCTTCATGGTCACTGTGGATATCCTGAAAACAGGATTGGCTGTGCTATCTGCAGGACAAATTTGGAAAATCCTGGCATAAGCTGAAATGCAGTAATCTACTTATTTGAGAAAGATGAGACTAAGGGGCAGATTTTCAAAGGGTAAAGCTGCCCCTGTGCTCGCCGGGCCTATCTTGCATAGGCTCGGCGGCGCGCACAAGCCCCAGGACGCACGTATGTACCGGGGCTTTGGAAAAGGGGCGGTCCGGGGGCATGGTGGCGGTCCGGGAACGGAACCGAGGCTTCCTTCATTGTGGCCGTGCCGGGGAATGGCGCGCCGCACAAGTTATGCCTGCCTCTGGTCAGGATGGGGGTTTAGATAAGGCTGGGGGACGGGTTAGGGAGGGGAAGGTGGGAGGTGGCAGAAGGAAAGTTCCCTCTGAGGCTGCTCCGATTTTGGAACGGCCTCGGAAGGAACTGGAAACTGGGAAAGCCATCGGGGCTCCCTTAGGTCTCGGCACGTGCAGGGTGCACAAGTGTGCACCCCCTTGCGCGCGTTGACCCCGGATTTTATAACATGCGTGCGGCAGCACGCACATGTTATAAAATCAGGCTTAGATTTGTTCGCGCCAGGTTGCGCGAACAAATCTATGCCCGAGCATATCTTTTAAGAGAATATTTTATTTTTTTAGGATGTAGCTGGATGAGGCTACATATCAAGTCATGAAAATGTTAGGACTGAGAGCTAAACCTTACAGAATATCTGAGCACCATTCCACTGTTGAGTGAAATTATTACTGTAGTCATTGATATAAAGAGGGGGTAGTGGATATAATGTTAGGAGAAGTGTGATCAGATGGCTCAAGCAGTGGAGAAAGCAGAGTTGCTTACCTGTAACAGGTGTTCTCTAAGGACAACAGGATGTTAATCCTCACACATAGGTGACATCATCAGATGGAGCCCCAACATGGAAATCTTACAAACTTTGTAGAACTTTGATTTGCTACATGGAGCATGCCCAGCATGCCCTATACCACACATCCACGAGGGGTCCCTCTCCAGTATTATAACAAAATTATATAAAAACAAAAACAGGAGAAACCCAATTTAGGCTCTTACATAGAAAGCTGAAATCCAGAACCTCCAGGGCAGTATTCTCTGAAATTCTCCCTGTTCCACGCGCAGGTACCCAGAGGCAGGAAGAGCACCGGAGTCTCAATGCATGGATGAGATGATGATGGAAGGAAGAGGTATTCAGTTTTCTAAGGAACTGGGGAACCTTTTGGGGAAGGGGGAGTCTTTTCCGAAGGGATGGGCTCTACCTTAACCAGGGTGGAACCAGGCTGCTGGCACTAACTTTTAAAAAGAAGATACAGCAGCTTTTTAACTATAACAAAGGGGAAAGCGAACAGTCAATCAGCAGCGCATGGTTCGGAGGGAGGTACCTTCGAAGGATACTAATGAAGCATTAGAGTTAGGACATACCAACAGAGAAGTTCCAATAATAAGAAAAGTAGTCCAAGTGCCTGTAAGTAATGAATCACCTGAGCTAAAATATTCCAATTTATCCCTGACAACTGAAAAGCAGAATGTTAATAAAAACAAAAAACACACTTTGAAATGTTTGCATGCTAATGCCAGAAGTCTAAGAAGTAAGATGGAAGGGTTAGAGTGTATAGCAGTGAATGATGACATAGACTTAATTGGCATCTCAGAGTCATGGTGCAAAGATGATAACCAATGGGATAGTGCTATACCAGGGTACAAATGATATCGCAGTGATAGAGAGGAGCAACTTGGTGGTGGGGTGGCATAGAGTCCAACAGGATAAAGATCCTGCAAGAGACTAAATGCGCAATCGAATCTTTAAGGGTAGAAATCCCTTGTGTGTTGGGGAAGAGAATAGCGATAGGAGTATACTGCCATCCACCTGACCAAAATATGAGACGGACAGTGAAATGCTAAGAGAAAGTAGGGAAGCTAACCAAATTGGTAGTGCTGTAATAATGGGAGATTTCAATTACCCATCAAATAATAAGGGTAAGTATATAATCAATTTCAGGTAAACCTAAACACATAAATTAAAAAAAATATTTTTATTCATTTAAACAATTTATAAACCAATTTGTATCAGCAATCAGATACACATCTACTTATATTTATATATCAAATGTTTATACAACAAATTATAAAGAATATATAAAAAATGTTTACATACACATCCATACCACAAAACACATGCATGCCCACAAACAATTTATAAAAACAAGGGTTACAATAAAATCTAAATATATGCAGCTTTCACAATAACATGAACAATCTGAGTTTTCTCTAACTGTTCTTCAAGAGATGACCAAACCATCTCATGGTTTCCTGCCTCCAGACCCTGCTGTACTACTGCTGAGAACGCATTCTGCTCCTGTTGAGGCAGGCGGTCTGACAGCTCCTGGACCTGCTTCCACTGGTTCCAGTTATACTGGATAATATATAGTTGGTAGGAGGCGATATGGGCGATGGGCATAGTGCCCTGATACACCTTCCTACCCAGACTATCCAACGCCCTGTGATCTCGACCTGGAGGGGCAGAGGCGTGGGTGCGGGAGCATTTGGCTTTTTTAAGAGCGAACTCCACTGCAACCAATTGGTGTGGGAGATGGTGCCTCTTAAATCTCAATGCTTGTTGGACCCAGGTAGATGGCATCCGTCTTATGATTAACTGTAGGGACAGACACAGGATATTCCCAGATCCTAAGAAGAAGTTCCTTAAAAATACGAACTTGGACAGCCACTGATTCCTTTGGAGCATCTACAAACTGGAGGACCTCCAGCATTTTTGTTACGCGTGGCCGACCACAGGCTGCCCCTGCAATCGGCCGTCCTTACCTCCGATGCCAGGAGTCGCCGGCAAGATATCCGTCCAGACCAAGATGCGGCAGGCTGCTGCGCAACACTATCCGAGCCGTGCAGGGGATACCACTCAGCTGAGCGGACATCTCTAGGCGCACGTGTGCGGTGCCCAATTCTTAAAGGTCCCATAGCGGGAACTCTCTGTGACGCTCCTCCCACTGTTGCCATCAAGACGTCCTTTTTAAGCCAGCCTGAACCAGACTCTAATGCCTCTGCAACAGGTCTCCTCTCTTGTGATTAGCTGGTTGAGTTCCTTGGTTTCTGTTTTCCTGGTTTCTACATCCTTGATCCCTGTGTTCCTGCAGTCTTTTTCTGGACTTCTCCTGGTGTTCCTGCTCTCCTGTTTTCGACTTCCTCCTCCCAGGACTGATTCTCTGGTTTGGACCTTGGCTTGCCTTGACTCGTCTTCTTCCCGGACTGACTTCTGGCTGACCTCGGATCTCCGCTCGACTACGCTTGTTCTGCTGCCTGCCCTCACCATGGTTCGTCTTCATGTTCACTGTCTGCTGCCTGCCCCGACCTTATCCTGCCTGGACCTCCTCTTAGTTTGCTCCTTCTTTGGATACCACGCTTCTCAAAGGCTTGTGCCTTAGTCCAGTCAATCCCGGTACCCAAGGGTTCAACCTGTGGGAAACAAGGACTGGTAATGGTGAAGTTCCTGTTAACCCTCTGTATCTTCCTACCTCCACCTGCCGACAGCGAGAACCTTCAGGGCCCTACCCTGTAGGTAGTGCTAACTCTGCTTCGTCTCAAGGGTCCACCGACGTAACAGTTTGCAGAGGCCATGGACATGGCAGATCATTCTGGCCTCCAGGCCATACCAGGGTTGGCTCAGAAGATCCAGCAACAGCAGTTTCTGGAAGTGCTGGCCGGCTCTATTGAACACCTCAGTGACCGCCTTGATGTCTCTACAGCTCTGACCAATACTCCGAGCTCTGCAACACCAGCACCTGGGTCGGTCACACCAACCATACGACTCCCCGCACCGCCTAGGTATACAGGAGACTCTAAGCAGTGCTGTGGGTTCCTAAACCAGTGCTTTATGCATTTCACCCTCCAACCAGCACAGTTCTCCAGTAATGTCATCAAGACCACATACATCCTCTCCCTTCTCGATGGGAAGGCCTTGGCCTGGGCATCTACCCTTTGGGAGCGAGGAGACGCTCTACTCCAGGACTTGCAGCAGTTCGTTAAGCCTTTAAGCAGGTGTTTGATGAACCTGGCTACTTGGCTACTATAGGATCTGATCTCCTGCACCTTCGAGAGGGTGCCCGACCCCTGGTGGACTACGCCATTGAGTTCCGTACTCTAGCCACCAAATTAAACTTGTGTGAAGATAGTTTGCGGAGCATTTCCTTGGAAGGACTATCCTCCCAAATAAAGGACGAGTTGGCAGCAAGGGAGCTTCCAGAGTCACTTGACACTCTCATAGATCTAGCCGGGAGGAGAGACCACCATCCCCAGCAGCAGAGGTCGGAAGTTGCGAGCCCCACGAAGGCATGGAGTGCTTGCCCCATCGTTCTCTCGACCCCCTCACACCAATCCCAGCAGCAGCATCCACAACTACCCAACCCGAGGAGTCTATGCAACTTGGGCAGAGTCGCTTCCCACCAGAGAAGCACCATCGTCGCACCCAGGGTCTATGTTTTTATTGTGCCAGGAAGGGGCACCTTCTTGCGCACTGTTCAGTGAAGCAGGGGAACCAATGAGCCTAAGCGCCAGTGGGGAGATGACCCTAGGCTTTACTACCCCTGTTCCCCAACTTATACTCCCAGTGGCTATCACTGTGGACAAACACGAGTTCTCCATCCTCGCATTGGTAGATTCTGGCGCTGGTGGGAATTTCATCATGAAGCCCTGACAGACCACTTGAAGCTGCCGACGATTTCCAGGGACTCTCCCCTTGTTATTTCATCTATTTCTGTGGAACCCCTTCTGGGTCAGATCACGAAGACTACCGCTCCATTGCATCTTTGCACCGGCATCCTGCATGTGGTGGAGATCACCTTTCATGTCATTGAGAAGGCAGTAGATCCCATTGTACTAGGACTACACTGGTTGCAACGCCATTCCCCCAGCTTCGACTGGGGAACTCTACAGTTAACCAGTTGGAATCCTCAATGTCATACCTCTTGTCTCCTCCAAGTCAGATGCCTATCGTTCATTCCTTTTGCTACAACTTCTCTGGACCTGCCATCGCAGTATGCTGAATATGCAGACATCTTCTCCAAGAAGAGAGCCGAGACCCTACCGAACATCATCCCTTTGACTGCGCCATCAACCTAATCTCAGACACTATGCCGCTGCAAGGAAGGGTATATCCCCTATCTTTCCCAGAGGCTAAGGCCATCTCCCAGTATATTCGGGAAAACCTTGAAAGAGGATTTATTCAACCCTCCCCCGGCAGGAGCAGGATTTTTCTTTGTGGCCAAGGATGGCACACTTTGGCCTTGTATTGACTGCCGAGGTCTCAATGCCATTACCAAGAATGATCACTACTCCTTGCCGCTCATTTCAGAATTACTTGACCATCTGCAGGGAGGCAGAATATTTACAAAGTTGGATCTCCGGCATCAAACCAGGCGACGAGTGGAAAACCGCGTTTAACACGCAGGGCGGCCATTATGAATATCTGGTCATGCCCTTCGGTTTGTGTAATGCGCCTGCGGTATTCCAGAATATGATGAACAAGATTTTCAGGGACCTCCTATATGTCTGCATGGTGATATATCTCGATGACATCCTCATTTTTTCCAAGGACCTGCAATCCCATCGTTGCGGCATCCAGCAAGTCCTCCAATGACTATGGGACAATTGTTGCGTCCGTCGCTGCTCAACGCCCTCACCTCGCCCTCTTTACCTCTGTGGTGACTCCCTCCGGGTCTGATGGACAGCTGGCTGCCGCGGCGTCTCCACACCGTCTCCCTCCGGCGTCCCCGGACCGGCTCAACGTTGCAGATCCGCCATGTTGCCTGATGACCTAGGGCGCGTGTGCGCTCTGATTGAAGTACCAGCAAGGGCGCGAACCTCAGGGGCATCCCCCTGAGATGACATCATTCGCTTCCAATATTTAAAGGTCTCTAATTCACTATCTAACTGAGTTAGCAAGGGGATTGCTTCAGCTTTACTCCCAAGCTACTCTGCCTCATCGGACTTATCAGAGGTACCCGCTCATCGGGGGCCTCGCTCTTTTCTTTACGTTCAGATTACAGATAGGAACCGGTACTCACTCCTCGAGGGCCCATGTTCCTGGACACTCTGAAAATTCTCTACTGCCTGGAAGCTATCGCTGCTATAAACAACTGTGAGTTGTCATCACTCTCTCAGAGCTTTCCCTGGGACCAGGTATTCGCTCCTCGAGGGCCTAAAACCTTTCCAGCTCCTGAGTTTCATTGAGACCTTATATGAGTTTTATCATCTAGTTCTGTTCATGAACCTTGTCTACTCTACCTACTCACTTTCTACAGTTTCTCAACAGCTCAGCCATCCTGGATCGCGGTTCCAGTGCCTGAGGGACTACAGCCCTGTCGAGCATATCAGCTCACTACTGCCACCTCTGGTAGTTTCCAAAACCTGTTTAATAAAAGAACTAATGTGTGTCTGTCTCCATACTCAAGCCTAGCCGGTGCTCCCTCTCGGGGTATCCTCCTGGGGGCATGGTCATCTGCCACCGGCCCAGGGATTCACCACTACTATCTCAGATTCATAATAGACTGCTAACTCCTCACGGAGAACCCTAACAGATTGCTACTCCCAGCATAACGGAATATACAGAATCTGAGACATTACAAGATAGCTGACTCCTCCTTCTTAGGAGCCATTCATTCAGATTGCTCCTCCCATCTAATGCCCAGCTTTCTTAACAGATTTACATCAGATTGCTAACTCCTTAGCAGATTTCCAACAGATATATTACAGATTGCTAACTCCCTAGCAAATCCAGAACAACAATAAGCTCTATGCAAAGTTAGAGAAGTGTTATAAAATCCACGCATCCATGTGTGCGCACCGGGAACCACACATGCACCCCATAGCGCATACCTGATCTCCCGAAGCTCCAGGAAGTTGATTTGAAAGCAGCTTTCCTGAGCAAACCAGAAACCTTGGGTGCTGAGCCCATCTGTTTGAGCTCCCCAGCCCAGAGTGGACGCATCCGTGGTGAGGACAATTTGGGTCGGAAGACTTTGAAAAGAGATCCCCCGTTCCAGATTTGAAAGTACCCAGATTTGAAATTACAACGAGTCCTGGAGGTTCTATGTGGACTGGCACCACTGTGACCTCAGGGTCCATTGGGCTCTGCGCATGTTTAATTGTGCCAAGGGTGTAACAAGGATGGTTGCAGTCATATGGCCCAACAGTCTCAACATTTTCTAGGCTGACACCTGCTGGCTCGGCTGAATTTCTGCCGCGATGGTCGTCAAAGTGACGGCCCTTTGACGAGACAGGAAGGTCTTGGCCTGAACTGTGTCTAGCAAGGCTCCTATGAAGTCTAATTGAGATGATGGGCCAAGATGGGACTTCGGGTAGTTGATGACGAATCTTAGCAACTCCAACACCCAGATGGTCAAGTGCATGTACCTGATGGCCTCTGCCTGAGATGTAAACAAAAGAAGGGGATAGATCTCAAGTCCTTTTGAAAATCTTTATTATTATAAAAACAAGTCGCTCAATAATAGCCCGACTTCGGCTGAGTTTCGCCACATTAAATGGGCTACGTCAGGGGCTGTATGAGTACTATATCAGTCATACACTGACTTGCAGAACCCGTTGATTGGCAACCATCTATTGGTGTCCCAGTCTGATCACATTGGGATCTTTACTGTGTGCAAGCTCCTGTCAATGACGTCATTCAAAGAATACCAGCCAATCATCCAGATAGGGGAAAACATGCACTTCCAGTCTGCGGAGGTATGCCCCCACCATGGCCAGGCACTTTGCAGAGACACGTGGGGCTGACACTTGCACCAACGGCAACACTCTGTACTGGAAGTGCCATTTTCCCACCACAAATCTGAGATACTTCTTTTGACCTGGAAAGATCTCAATGTCAGTGTACGCATCCTTTAAATCGCGGGAGCAAAGCTAGTCCCCTTTTTGCAGGAGGGAAATCAGGGTGCGCAGGGAAATCATCTTGAACTTTTCTCTTTTTAGAAACTTGCTTAAGGCCCTCAGGTCTAAGATGGGACGGAGTCCCCCTGTTCTCTTTGGAATCAGGAAGTACCGGGAGTAGAATCCCTGCCCCTTTTGCCTTGGTGGAACAGGTTCGACTGCTCTGGCCATTTAAAAGGGCAGAGAGCTTCCTTAACATTACCTCCTGATGCAGTAGCAGCCCCCAAAACGGGCACGGAGGCAAATTTGGTGGGACACCCAATAGAATTATTCGGTAGCCTTGACAGACAATAGACAGAACTCACTGGTCTGAAGTTATATGGGTCACCAATTCGCGAAGAAACGTAGCCTGGGGTCCAGCGTCTCGGTTACAGGTGGATGGCTTATGAGCTCTACGATCCAGTCAAAACCCTGTCCCAGGATTTGGCTGAGGCGCCGGTTGGGGCTTGGGAGCTTGCTGCTGCCTGGGACGGCCGCAGAAACTCACCCTTTGCGAACAGGTGCGAGGGGCCGGAGAATAGTACTTCCTCTGGTGGTAGAAAGCCCCCCTCTGACCCTGTCTCACAGACTAAGCCCAACAGGCAAGACAGAAGGTTAAGAAAGCAACTAGAACGCCCTGATGCAGCGTTAAGCAAAACGTTAGCGGCGGCTGAACAAAATTCTGTGTTCTTTGCAGGCACACGCTTTTCAACAGAAAATAGAAAAAATGGAACAGGTTGTGAGATAAGTGCCTTTTGCTCTTTATAATGTTGGGAAAAGTTGTTTAAAATTCAATGCATCCGTTCTAAAACACAGGACGCATGCAGTTTCATGAAGTTTCTCTGTTCCTTGAAGTATCATAAATTGGGCTATACTGTTAAGTATAAGTTGCTGTCTTGAAGATTGGAGCCATATTTTCAAGTTGATAACATCAGTTCAAATAACTTCAATTGCAACACAAGTAGTCCCATTGTGAACTTATACATAATTAGGATGAGAAAGAAGCAACATTTATTCACAAAGAATTTTAAGTAAAAATCAAATAAAAGAGGTATTAAGACCGGTGACTGCAACAACTGGCTACACAGTTTCTGTGCAAATTAGATTCTGTGCAGTACTGAGGTCTTTTCTCTTAATATAAATACATTTCACAAAAAAAATTAAAACAAAAATTTTTTATTGAATTTGTTGAAGTTACATAATAAATAAAAAATATTTTAACAGATTAGATACGGTTTCACAGACAAATAAATGGGAGTTATTGATAGCATTTTTGGATTTCATCAACTAATTATTTTTGGCTATCATTTGGAAACTAGTTATTCCCTTATTTTCTATTTCATTGGGTCTTATGGTGATCCCACAAATGAGCCATCCCTTGTCTCCAAAAAGATTATTTCCTGTGCGTGGCAGGTCAGCGAATCTTTCCTGTACCTCCGGTCAGAGATCCAAGGTCTGCAGCCATGCCATTCTGCAGGTGCCAATTCCCGCTGCAGAGGCTCTCGCTGCCGCTAGAAAACATCATAGGTGGAACACACCTTGTGTTTTCCACACTCCAGGCCCTGACGCACCAGTGACAGAAAGGTGTCTTGCTGCTGTTGAAGCAGCCCCTCCTGCACCTTCTTCCACAGGTTACAAGAGTATTAGCTCATGTAGAGCTGGTAGGAAGCAATGTAGACAATGAGCATAGTCCCCTGAAAAACTTTCCTCCCAAGAGCATCCATCACTCTATGATCCTTCCCCAGGGGGCACTGAGGCATGGGTTCAAGAGCGCTTGGCCCTCTTGAGAGAGGATTCGACCACTACCAATTGGTGTGCCAGCTGACTCTTTTCAAAACTGGTTGCCTGTTGAAGGAGGTAAACCCCGTCTGCCTTACTATTCACAGGCGGAACCATGAGGGGGTGCTCCCAAATCCTCAATAGCAACTCCTTAAAGATGTTGTGTACCAGGACCGCCACGATCTCTTTAGGAATCTCCATAAACTGGAGGATTTCCAGCATCTTGTGCCTGATGTCCTTCGTCATCATCAGCTGAAACGGGATGGCCTCTGCTTTTGCCCTTACAAAACTTGCAAAGATCAAAGATGGCGACCTCCTTCGTTCCTCTGGAGGAGACGGTTCTGAGGGAATACCCTCCAAGTCCTCTGAGGAGGATTCTGCAGTATACTCCTCCCAGGGGTCATAAGGGGGCCTCATCCTCGCTGTAATCCACAGGGGATGGGCCCTGGGTGCTCAGCCTTCGTCCAGAGGCCTAGGCATCAGTGGCAACGGTGCCAGACCCAGCAAAGCTGGATGGTGGGCTGCAGGCCTCGGTGCCCCCACCAGCCACAATGGAGCTTCCTCCTTGGAGTAACCGGCAACGAGCACTGCATCAGTTGGGGGAAGCATCGGTGCCCGGAACCGGTATCAGCTGGGTTGGTGACACAGCAGCGGATCCAGCAGGGAGAGCACAGGCTTCGATACCATCGGTGCCACAGGCTCAATGCCCCACAGAACGGATCAACTGCCAGCTGGACTCTGTGCTCCAACTCCTCCTCAAAGGTTGCCCATGCCAAAACGGACTGGGAGGCAGGAGGGGTGTTCCTCAGATTCCCAAGGTGGATCGGCGAATGACTCCAGGACCAGTGGAGACCATTGCGGACTTCCAGCATCTATTGAAGATAGGCACTCCTCGCTGTGGAGTCGCTTCAGAGGCATCACAGCAAGCTCTGGCGCCGACCTGAGCCCAGCACTGTGCATCGACTGAGACCAATACTGATGCTTCTTTGGTTTCCCTCGTTGCTCGACCCGGTCTTTCCCCTGGTCGAGGTCAATGACGACAAACCCGATGTCCTCGACCTGGAAGAGACTAACAGAGGTCAGTCCCCTGTGCCCCTATCTGCCGGCTGCAATGATGGAGCGGACGGCCCTGCCAATGTCAATGGCTCGGTGTCCATCGGTGTGGCTCATGTCCTTCGGCATTGATGCCACCGATGCCGATGTCAATTGCTCAGACTTCCTCACCCCAAAGAGCTTTTCCATTTTGTCAAGGCGAGCATGACATCCCTTCGGGGTCATTTGGTTGCACGAGCGGCAGCCCCGGACATCATGCAATGCCTACAGATAGAGGATACACACATAGTGTTAGTCCATACTGGACATGGTCCTCGGGCACTGAGGGCATCAACGGAAACCCAAGGCTATGACGATACGAACTGAACAGGGCAAAAAATGATTGCGGTGAGGGCAGGCGATCAGTGCTGGTGGCACCGAGGCACCATCACCATGGGGGGACAGAAGTGAAAGAAAACTTACCGAACCATGAAAAACTTCACAGAGACACTAGAGGAAACCGAAGAGGGATCCAGACCAAAAGAAAGTTGTGAAAAAAACGAAAACTATCGGTGGAAATGTTTTCCAAGCAATTTTTTAGAAAAAAAAGTCATGAGCTCAAGCAACCATGAGGGGAAAGCTCCGCATCATTAAAGAGACTGAAGAGAGACCCCACATGGATGCATGGTAGAGGGCATAGAAAGACATAAGTTTTCCGTGCCGGGATCCATCCGATGATGTCACCCATGTGTGAGGACACCATCCTGCTTGTCCTAGGAGAAACATTGATATCAACAAATAATATGCATTAATATAGCACATACTACTGTAAATAGGACTTGAGGGAAAGGGATTTTTTAAAATACTGGGTGGAATAAAATGTATGTTTTTTATTCGAAGGGGCTGATTCACCAATGATGTGGTTCCTATTTGGTGGTTATGGGAAAAGACCTTGATGAATCGGACCCTAAAAAGTACATATATAAAAATTAGACCAAAAAAGGAGACCTAGGAATAAGACTAAAAGAAGAAACAACAGAACTAAGAAATGAGATGATCCTGTGAAGAGTTTGGCTCAGGTAAGGCCTTCGCTAGTACTTCAGAGCTACACAGGTCTGGTTTTCAGGATGAGGCACAACAGGGCTTTCAGTCACATTCTTAAACTCCAGCTGTGGAATACAGATGTAGCTCATGAATATTCAATTATTCATTACAAGAACAGTGAAAAACAGAGCTGTCTGCAGCCCTGAAGGATAGGAGCTGCCCATCCCTCACAGGGTTGCTGATCATACGAATTACTCCATAGCTTACAGACAGCAGTTTCCCCTTTTCTTTGACCCTGGAAACCTGTTTTTATGTCTTTTGTACCTTCTGAGACTACAGGAGAGTCTCTTAAATGACCTAAGAAATACTTGCAGCCAACAAAAATCAGGAGGGTGCTGCAGCCTCCTAATGGTCTACGAAAGCACAGAATAACCAGCCTTCAGGCAGCATAGACAGGTCCCAAATAAAAGGTTTCACATCTTTGCCTGTGCTCTGTCTGGATAATGAAAGTGGCTGGAGAACAACATACCCAGGTTCCATCCGGACCAAACAACTCCAGAAAGTTCCCGATGAACTCCCGAGACTTCTCCTCCCACTTCTGAATGAGGTCATGGCTCTTTTCTTCTACTTTATACACAAATTCCTTTGATTTCTCCTCCACATTCTTAACCTTTTCCTTCATCTTGTCCACCTGGTTTTGAAAGCGATACTTCTTCTCCTGGTGAAAAGATCCAGGCAAAGAGAAAAGATTATCAGGCATAGGTCTGGAAGACTACTGGGCTATTTATTTTCATGTTAGCACTAACCAAACACCAAGCCACCCTGAAGATAAAAAGCAGGCTGGAATTAGTGTGCTCCACATGCTGGTCCAGCTGAGGTGCCGCACTGCACGCATGAAGATCCAAAGACCCAGAAAGGGAGGTTCACTTACATTTATAAAGCTGACGTTCAGCTCCTTGGCAGTGTATCCTCTCTGGAGATTGCGACGGGCATAAACATCATAATCTCGCACAATACGAGTGATGATGTCAGATGTGGAGATTCCTTCTGTTCTCTGCGTAGGTACAAACATTCCTGCCACAGAGTAAGTAGAGAAGCAGTGAAAGAGACCATTTTAAGTCAATGCTGCTGCTATTTAGAGCCCGATGTTAAGAAGCCCCTCCTTTACTCACCAGCAATTCTGCATGGCCTGTCTTCATTTTAATTTATTTTATATTAAAAATAAACCTGCTGGGCAATGTTGATTAACACTGCTTAGCTTTGGTTGGGCAGTCACAGTCTGTTTCTTTCTGCTGTCCCAAAGATAGCATCAGTATGTAGATACCAGCTCTTTCATGGGTGCCTGTTCTCTGAATTTCTGAGTCTGGCAGTGTTGCAGTGAGGGAGCTTTTAATGTTACTCTTATATGCAATTTCTACTGTGATGTCTGGATGCTGTAGATGGAACCAATTACACCTGATCTTTGAAATTTCCCAGTGTATAAAGAGATCAATATTCAAAGCTGGCTGTTTAAGTAACTTAGGCAGATATAACTTATCCAACTAAGTTACGATGCATATTCAGCGGTATGGCAAAGCCACTGAATATAGGTGTATAAGTGCACACCGCCGGATAAATCTATCCAGCTAAGCTTAGACCTGCTCTATGGGCCGTCTAAACTAAGACATACATTTATATGCCTACCTCCAAATATCTGTACTTAGACGTATAAGTTATACATCTAACTTGCTCTGCCTCCGATCTGCCCAATGCATGCCCACTCTTTTTGTGCGTACATTTTAGCCATATAAGGGACTTAAATGGCTAAGCGGCGGCTGCTGAACATGGGCGCACATTCAGCGGCCACTACTTAGCCACACAAGTTTCACTTATCTGGCTAAATAGCACTGAATGCATTTTGAATCTTGACCTCAAAGTGTGTAGAGGCTGGAGCAGGTTGTGATGGGGCTGAGGACATACACTGGCCTTACTGACATGTTTCACTAAAGGCTTATGACTCTAAATACTGTACTATGCACACTTCCAAACAAAAATCACTTGTGACGTTAAATATTATTTCCTTTCTACATAAAAGGTCACTTGCCACCACTGGATCCCCAATTATTCGGAGCTGAGGAGGTAAAAGGAACTATGCCAACAGACTCACTTTTTCTCCACCACAAAATGACGTATGTTTTTTTGAAAAGATGAAAGTCAGAAGGGCAAAAATCCAACCTTTGACATATGCCTTATCAACTCTACATGAGTGGGGACATTTCTCTTTTCTTCAATATGTCATTGCCTACCTAGATGCCCATACACAGGGCATGGGGAGTCAATAGCCATCTAACTGCTGCCTATACATAGGTATTGGGGAGTCATGTCTACCCAGAGGAAAGGAGAAAACTCCAATAAAACTGCCAAAGGTGGGAGAAATGTTTTTTTGTTGGACACAACCCTTTTTCTATTTTATTTCTTCATAACAAGAAAGATAACCCAAAATAATATAACATGTCCATGTCTCAGATGCCGAGGAGAACAGACTATCCAAACACACCATCCCACTGAGAGGCCATGTCTAACCAGTAAGGGGATGTAAAGGTTTGGTGTGAACGTCATGTCATGGTCTTACAATCTCAAAAGAGGTCACTTATATTGCTGTCATTAGGGGCTTTGACATACTCTTCTAAGGTCAAGTCAACCAGAGCTTAACAAAAGGAAATACAGTCTGTTCCCCAATTTGAAATGATGCACTTCGTCACACTGCAATCACAAGCCCCTCTAGGTCAAATGAAACAAGTTGAATAGGTTTTCTGTGGGTTTTAGTCTGCTAGAAGATGAGAGCACTCTTGCTATTCAAAGAATGCAAAGTTTGTTCAGCCTTATGGGAATGCAGCCTGGGAAAGGATGCTGGAAGGACAATTGACTGAATATGATGGAAACCTTTTGCTACCATCGGCAAGAGCACTGGAATTCATTTCCAGAGGACATGGTGAAAGCTTTTAGTGTGGCTGTGTTTAAAAAAGGTTTGGACAAGTTCCTGGAGGAAAAGCTATAATTCATTATTAAGATGGAGTTGCAGAAATCCACTTCTTATCTCTCAGATAAGCAGCAAGGAATCTACCTTTTGGGATCCTGCCAGGTACTTGTGACCTGGATCGGTCACTGTTGGAAAGGGGATAATGGGCTTGATGGACCTTTGGTCTGATCCAGTATGGCAAATCTTATGTACTTATGATTAGTGCAGAGCACCATCCTATAGTGATGAGATCTGGTGTGATGAGGCGGATCCCCCTTGCAGTCAGTAATAGTCTACAAATGGGGAGAAAGTAACCAGCCAGAAAGAAAGTAACCAGCCAGAAAGAAAGAACAGAAAACTGCAGACTGCTGGGAGTTGTAATCCCAAAAGGAAAATTAGTTCTTACCTGTTAATTTTCGTTCCTGTAGTACCACGGATCAGTCCAGACTGTGGGTTGAGCCTCCTTTCCAGCAGGTGGAGACAGACTAAAACTGAAAGGATATCCTATATGAGGACAGAGCCTATGCTATAACCCTTCAGTATAACGAATGTCAAAGCAGAAAATAACAAAACCAGAGTAGGATCAAGCAAGCAACCATAAAGCTCAATAGAGCAACTGTAAAACAATGAACGAAACATGTTATGCCTAACTGCTCTTGCATATACTTGGTACTTGGACAACCAAGGCTTCCGGTGTATTTGCTCAGTATTGTTGCACAAAATGACGTCTTAAAAAGAACTGCAACCTGCAAGAACAAGCTTCGAGAGGACAGAAAGAGAGACAAAGGGAAGGGCTGATCCGTGGTACTACAGGAACGAAAATTAACAGGTAAGAACTAATTTTCCTTTCTCTGTACGTACCTGGATCAGTCCAGACTGTGGGATGTACCAAAGCTCCCCTAAACCGGGTGGGATCGAGACAGTCCCACTCGAAGCACTGGTAGACCAAAAGAACCAAAGAGCGGAGCTCGCACAGCCAGGCGGTAGTGTCGATCAAAAGTAGGTAAAGACGTCCAAGTGACGGCACTGCAAATCTCCTACGGAGAGAACAATTGAAAGTTCGCCCAGGAAGTAGCTCGAGAACGCAGTGAATGAGTCGTTAGACCCTCGGGAACCACCCGAGCATGACAAAGATAAGCTGAGGAGATCGCTGCCTTCAACCAGCGCGCTATAGCGGACGCAGAAGCCGGCTTACCCCGATTGGACCCACACAAGAGGCCAAAGGATGGACCGAAACATGAAGGCCATTGGTAACCAGGAGGTAGCGACGTAGAACTCGTAAGGCATTAACGTAACAAAGATCGTCCCTAGTCGCAGGGGAAACGCGGGGAGTTCCGCCGACTGGTGGACATGGAGGTTAGAAGAACTTGCACCAAGAAGGAAGGGCCCGTACGAGAGATACCCCTGAGTTGGAAGAACGCAAAGAGGTTCCGACCGGACAGTGCTTGGATCTCCGAACTCCGATGAGTAGAGGAGATAGAGACCAGAAGCCAGTCTTAAGCGGAAGAGCCTTCAAGGTAGCGCGACGGAGAGGTTTGAACAGAGCCGCAGAGAGGGCCCGAAAAAAACCAGATGAAAACTCTACGACGGGCAAGCAGCGGAGAAGGCGGACGGAGATGTTTGACGCCCATGAAGCAGAAAATCGCAGCCGGGTGACCGCTCAGTGACGACCTTCCACCCGACCCAGGAGAGAGCCGAGAGGGGAGACTTAAACGTGCCAAGAACGAGAGGAAGACCCTCGGAGAGACTGTCTTGGAGAAGAAAAGACTAACGAGATCGGGGTGGCGTACGCTGAGAGATCCGACTCCGCACAAACAGCCTCAAACACGTTCTAGATACGCACGTACTCCAGGGAAGTCGACTGTTTCTGGGCCCGCAGCCAGGCGGAGAAGACCTCCTCCTAATAGCACTTGCGCCGGAGACGTCGTCGTTCAAAGGCCAGGCCGCTAAACAAGTGCAATCGGCCTGGACGAAAAATACAGGTCCCTGACTAGGGAGTCTAGGAAGATGGCGAAGCCGCAGAGGTACGTCCGTCGCTAGGTTGAGAAAAAAACCACGAATCACGGCCCGCGCGGCCACTCGGGGGCTAGCAGAAGCACGGGACCCAGATGGAGTTCTATTCGCCTGAGAACTTTCCCGACCAGAGACCACACACGTAGAGAAGGACGCCCGCCGGTCAAGGGAGAGCCAGAACATCCACGCCCGCCGAGCCGTGGTCCCTCCAGCGGAAGAACCAAGTTGCCATGGTATTGTGAAGAGTCGCCTAGAGGCCCAGGTGGGAGGGAACCACCGGTCGATGAGAAAATCCATGGCTGCGGCAAAGAGCGTCCACTTCCCGGGAGCGAGCAACTGACGACTGAGCGATCAGCCTGAACATTCCCCTGCCCACGGAGTGGGAGACCGCCGGGCACTGTAGATGTTGCTCGGCCCAGGCGAAGAGAAGGCTGGTGTCCAGGGCCACCAGCAGACTGCAGGCGTCTCCTGGGCGACAGATGGAAGCCACAGTGGTGGAGTTGTCGGACAAGACTCGTATCGCCTCGCCGCGGATGAGGGGAAGAAACTCCAGAAGAGCTAGAAACACCGCCCGAGCCTCCAACCGCTTGATGTGCCAGGAAGACGGAGCCGCTGGCCAGATCCCCTGGGCATACAGGGAGAGGCAGACCACACCCCAGCCCGAAACACAGGTGTCCGCGGTTACTATCACCCACTGAGGGACTTGGAGAGGCAGTCCCGGTAACAAATGAGGAAGGGGGAAGCTACCACAGCAAAGCGGCGACGGTAGAGCCCAAACAACGGAAGGACAGTGTGAAGCAGTGTTGCCACTGGCTGCCAACGGGACAGCAAAGTTGCTGGAACGGTCGCATATGAGGAAAAGCCCAAGGGACTAGGTCGACGGTAAGGGCCAAGGAGCCCGAGATCTGCAGGCAGGCACAAGCCATCGAAGAAGGCAGCAAGAGCAGACTCTGAAACTGGCCGAACAACTGGAGGACCCGCACGCGAGGCAAGAAGACCTCGCCCAGCCAGGTGTCGAAGTGGGCTCCCATGAACTCTAACTCCTGGGCGGGTGGAGGTTGCCCTCAGAGAATTCAGTATCCACCCGAGAGGCGCGAGAAGAGCTAACACGCGATACACTGCCCCCCCCGGCAAAGAACCACCGCCTTGGCCCTGACGCGCCAGACGTCTAGGTAAGAGTGAATAAGGAGACCTTCCCAGCGGGGACCTGCTGCCACCAACACCCAGACATTGGTGAAGGTGCAAGGCACCATCACGAGACCAAGGGAAAGCGCCCAGAACTAGAAGCCCCGGCGAAGCATGAGAACGGGAAGAGACTACGGCAGCCACGATGAATCAGAAAATGGAACACGCCTCTGACAAAAACAAGTGAGGTGAGGAACGCTCCCGGGGAAACGGCACGAGGACCGCTCACAGGGTTTCCATGCGGAGAAGCGGGATCTGGAGGGCCCGGGTGACTCATTTGAGGTCTAAGATCGGACGAAGAACATAGGATACTGGCCTGCGGCAAGTATACTGTCTGGAACCGGGACCTCCGCGCCCAGACACAGGAGCTTGGCAGGGGTTTGCTACACCGTTTGCCGCAGGGACCGACCGTACAGGGAAAACAGAAAAGATCCCGACAATCTCGAGTAAAGCGAAGACGTGCCCGTCTCTGAGAACGTCGAGGATCCACTGGTCCGACAGGATCTTGACCCAGGCCACGGAAAACAGGGAAAGGCGACCGTCTAGGAAGGGGACCGAGGAATGAGGCAAGGAAACTCCAGTGAATGTGCAGGCGTAAGGATTGAGTGTGTGGGCTGGCCCCGCGGAAGGGACGGCGCCCACGAGAGGGCTGCGACCAAAACTGCGATCAAGAAGGAAAGAACCCACTGAGGAGTTACCGAGCCCGCGTGGGGTATATCGTCTCTGGCCCCGAAAACGTGGACGAGAGGGAGTAAAGGACCAGGATGGGTTCGCACGGTCCTCCGCAAGCTGTTGGACCTGACTTTCCCCTAAGGAATCCACAGTTTCTCAAGGTCCGTGACAGGGAACAGCTTACCTTTGAACGGCAACGTGCCCCACTGGACTGTGAAGGAGGATCGGACAACCAGTAGCGCAGCTAGAGGAGCCGTATGGCGGATATCGCCGAGGCTATCGCCTGTGCCTGGAAGTGGAGAAGGGTCATATGCGCAGCCTCTGGCCACGGGAGGTTCTGGGCACAGAGCAAAGATGACACTGACCCTACCTGAGGCCTGTCCGCAGCAGGAAACCGCCGCAAAAAGTGGTACACACCCCCAGCGCCAGGACATCAAAATACGCTTCACATGAGCCACGAGCAGGTGTACCTGGGCGGCTTGAGGGTTTCTTTTTTTTTTTTTTAAACAAAGCAAAACAGGCTCAGGAGGTTGAAAGATAGTTTAGTGTTGAGGCTTAGGCCTCAGGGGTGGGGGTAGGGAAGGTTGAGGAGGGGGATTAATGGGGAACCATTTGGTTAAAATGAAACGATGCAACATTTGGGCTTTCCAATGCTTTATCACCAGTTGACTGTTTCACTGTTATATGGGCAAAGAAGTGTCTATGGATTGCAATGAGGACTTAATTGCATAGTAGCCTTACATGTGGAGATAATGTACTCTCTATTTAACTTTTGGACAGCTGGTTATTATGCTTATTTTATTGTCAAATGTCCACATTTATTGTATTTGTTGGTTTCTCAATAAAAAAAAAAAAAAAAAAGCAAAACACCGGGAGGGGGAGCTTGGTCAGGGCACGGCCCGGCCGGGGAGCCTGCCACGCCCACGGGCACAACTGGTTGGGTGTGGGAGGAAGGGGAAAGGCGCTTGCCCAATCCCTGAATCCCACCAGGACCGGGTCCATAACCGTGGGCAAAGCGGCTGTACCAGGGCTGGGAGGATAGCCCACGCAACCGGATTGGCGATGGGATCCGGGAGGACCGGATCCGCCGGGAAGTCAGGGGGGCAACTCCGGGACCACCTGCGCCCCAAGGGACCCCGGGGACTCCGTAGCCGGCCGAACTGTGAACAGCATGGGGCGGGGAAATTTTAAGTATTTATTTATTTTAAAAAATGGTTTTTTTTTTAATTTTTTTGTTAATATTGTTGTGGCCCAGTGGGGGGACGAGGGGGGACCTTCCACCTTCCCCTGCATGCTCGCTAAAGGGGATCTACGCAGGAGGAGGGGAGATGCAGAAAAAAAAGAGAGCCAAAAAATCCCAAGTGGGGGAGGGGAAGGGGGAAGCGAGGGGGGGACAAAGAACCCTTCCTGGGGGGCTTGGGGGGCTCAAATCGTGGGGTAGCTGCAAAGAATTCAGCCCTCCAGCCCTAGGGAGCTCCGAAAACGGAGCCGATAAAAAATCCAAAATGGCCGCTGTTCCCAGGCTTTCCCGACCTGGGAACGGCCTGGCCAAGCTCTGGGGACTCGATCCCCGGGCTAAATTAGCCTTCCCTGCCAAGGAGGGACCTTCCCCACCCGGCAGGGAGGCATAGAAGAGGCCCCCTCGAAAAAAAAACTCGAAGAGGGCTGGCAGAGAAGAGGCAGGCTGCCTGCCGTGGCAAACAGAGAGCCGCTCTGAAGAAAAAAAGGCTGCAGAGAAAAAGTTTGATTGACAGCCTGGAGGCCAGGAGTGAAGCAGGGGGAAAACCTGCTGACTCTGCCTGTCTGGCTGCCAGTTCAAGGCCTCCTGAGACCAGAAAAGAGAAAAAATACTGGTCTACTGCTGCAAATAAGTTAGAGGCAGGGGAATACCTGTAACATGTTTAAAACTGGAAATTGAACCTTTTTTTTTTTTTACTGAGCGCAGCAGTCGGGTTCTAAACCCTCTCGGCAGCCAGAGGGGGGTGGAGACGAGACCCGGAGAGACTCAGTCCCCACACCTGGAAGCAGATACGGACTCAGGCTATGCAGTGCACAAGGGGCAAAGCCCCCCTGAGACCGGCAAGAGCTGGGAGACGGATCCGTCTCCCACACAGAAGAAAAAGAAAAAGTCACTAAAGAAAAAATCTCTTTTAAACAGAAAGAAGAACAGAAGAAGTACTTGCTTGATCCATAAGGAAAGAAGAAGGAAAGGCTGACTAGCCTAAGCAGAGAACGAAGGGTGAGCTGCTAACACCTGCTGGAGACAGACAAATACTGAAGGGTTATAGCATAGGCTCTGTCCTCATATAGGATATCCTTCAAGTTTTAGTCTGTCTCCACCTGCTGGAAAGGAGGCTCAACCCACAGTCTGGACTGATCCGGGTACGTACAGGGAAAGCAATGGTGAGCAAGAGGCTGTTGGGGACAGTAGTCTCAGGGAATCTCAACCTAAAGTCAATCAGAAGGAAAGTACTTGCCCCAAGGGAATACAGGTGAGGCTAAATAAGAACTTGCTTACAGTATAGTCTCCTTTGGGTTAACAGACTGTTGGAGCAGGACACTGCCAAGGAAGCAGACAGTTTGCAGGGAATAAGGTTGCTAACTGGCTTTAGATTTTCCAGACAGCCTGATGCAGTCTGGTTTTACCCTACTGTGTAAAGTGATTTGTAGACTTGCTTTTCTTAGGGAAATCAATAGGGATATCAATACTATAAGTCCATGCAGACAGAGGAGTAAGACAAGAATAGGATCACTATGTTCTGAAAGCTGTAGTCAGCTGGTAACTCTATTACGGAAATAGAAGCTAGTCTCAGGAGACTATGAAAGGCCAAAAGTTTATTTTCCAAGGGAATATCTCAGTAGAAGGACTACAAAGTCTGCTAAGAGGTTGATCAGAGGAGACTGTGGTAGGATAATAGTTTTTTTTAAACTAGAAATGCAAAAAACAGGTTTCCTCATATGCATCTATCAAATAACCAAATATTATACATACGAAAGATGCAAAAACTAAATCTAAATTAAATTTTAATAACATTTCAAAGTACATATATAGTTCTATAATCAAATTAATCAAGTTTCAAAATCCACATATATTTAGACAATTAATATACATCAGAGAACACAAAAAATGCCCACACACAAACTACAGACAAACAAAACACAAACCATCCCCACAAAAAATAAAAAAAAGATTTTCAAAAGCAAGTTCCACTAAGCCAATATCAACACAAAGTTCCACAACTGTGATTCATATACAGATTTGATAGATGATATAGCCAAAGGAAACTGCTGAACTAAAGATAGTTCCAAACCCAATATTGGGTAGAAGAAATCTTCAAGTCTCACGTTGAAAAGTCCATTTAAGATGAATCCAGAAGCAATGAAGATCACATAAGCTGTACTTGGTGAAAATATATGTGTGGATTATGAAACTTGATTAATTTGATTAAAGAAATATTTATGTATTTTGAAATTTAATTAAAGTTTAGTTTACATTTAGTTTTTGCTTTTTTCTTATTTACATATAGTAGGATAAGAGTTGGCACTCCAGGTGTGAAATACCCCACAGGGAATTGAAGTCTATTGCTAGAACCTAGTTGGATACAGCCCATTAGGGATCCCTACAAAGGTGAGGCCTTGTAGAAAAGCCATGCATTTAGAGAAGGAGGGAGAAACGTACCGAGGTCTATGTTCAGACACAGTCCAGATAGCAAAGTTAGCTGAATAAACTTATCTGGGTAACTTTAGAGGTATATTCAATAGTGCAGCCGTGCTATTGAATAAAGCCAGCTAATTGTAGGAGAGGTCGACAGGCTGACCAGACTTAGCCAGCTAAATTATCTGGCTAACTCAACTCCTCCCACTTATGCCCCTGGAACGCCGCACACTTTACTGGCTAAATTCTAGCCGGCTCTCTTATTAGTCAACTAGAATTTAGCTGAAAGTGCCCAAATCTTTATTTAGCTGGCTAACTTCTGACAGGGGGGGGGTGCAGCTGCCCTGAGCGTGTTCCTTGACAGCAGAGATCTGAGAGCTTATGTGTTTTCTATGACAAAAGCCATAGTTATCACTAACACCAGATTCATGGGAAATAACCCCGTCCCTCCCAAGTCTTAGTATAGAGGCTGACTCATAGGAGACGGGCAGAGGAGGGGAATAACAGGAACGATCCTTCACCTGCCTCCTTAATGTGTTTATAGACATCATCTGAACCAGCAGAAGAGTAGGGAATGTCATCATGAGCAACAAAATCAATCTGCAGAGACAGTAAAAACAATTCACAGTAAGCTTATAGCAGGTTGGCACAGTATAGGAACTGATTATACTTTCTCATGCTTTTATTCTAATTAACTCTTCCTGCTTTCCAAATCCCTGCCCCTGGGGCTAGCTTGAGAAAAATGAAAAATGTATTCAGAAATCTTCATTAAAAACTAAAGAAATTTGATTCCCTTATTATGTTTGTTCAAAAAATGCATTGCCATGAACTGGCACTGGTACCCAGAATTACATGTCAGCCACTGAATAAACATCGCCCAAATATGTATTCTGTTTTCATGTTGCAGAATATGAGTTTTTCTGTTCTCATGCCACAGAATATGAGTTTGCAAAAAAAAGAGGTTTTAACCAGTGCAGAAGAAAGCCACATGGAGGTAACTTTAAAATCTGATTGTCACACCAGTGAGACCCTATGAAATAGCATGGTCTTTCTCACTGTATTATACACACTGTTGTGCTTGCCCTTTTGTGTTCCTATATTGAAAGTAAAAGTGATTCTGCAAATCAGGACTTTATCTGGTAACTACAACAGAACAGAATAGAAGAAAGGGATATACTACCATCTACCTAGCCAGAACAGACAAGACAATGACATTCGGGAAACTAACATAATTAGCAATACAGTAATAGGTGATTTAAATTACCTCAGTATTGACTGGGTGAATGTCACATCTGAGCATGGTAAGGAGGTAACACTTCTAGATGAAATAAATGACAACTTCATGCTGCAGCCAGTACAAAAACTAACATGCAGGGGAGCTATTTTAGACCTAACCCTCAGTAGCACACATGATTTGGTGTGAGAATGTTGGAACCACTTGGCAACAGTGATCATAACACGATCAAATCAAACTTCATAATTGGAGGGAGGATACTAAAGGAAAATTGGTTCTTACCTGCTAATTTTTGTTCCTGTAGTATCACAAATCAGTCCAGATTCCTGGGTTTTGACTCCTTGCCAGCAGATGGAGACAGAGAAAGTTTCACTGACACTGTACATGACCCAGTGTGCATTCTGCAGTCCCTCAGTAATGACCTGTACACAAGCCAAGATGACAGCAAAAACCATAAATTCCTATGCAAACTTCTAAGCAAACTCCCTTCGCTCCAATGAGCCAGAAGAAGGTGGAGTTGCTAAATAGACAATGAAAACATATTTCCCAAATTCAATATGAGTTATCAGAATTGAAACCCTCCAACTCTGCACTATATACAAAGCAACAGTATGAACGGCAGACTCTCTTCCTCCCCCCCCCAGTGGGTCTCTGGACTGATCTGTGATACTACAGGAACGAAAATGAGCAGGTAAGAAGCAAATTTTCCTTTCCCTGTATGTATCCAGATCAATTCAGACTCCTGGGATATACCTAAGCTCCCCTTAATTAAATGGGACCTGTAGAGTTCCGCTTATAGAAGACTCTCACCAAAGCACATGGAAATCGGAGCCCCGACATCCAAGCTATAATGAATTTTCTCCAATTAGTTTTATGGTTTAAACGGTTTTATTGAATTTTCAAAAAGAAACAATACAACCACCAGAGAGGAATGAGTCCTGCTCCCCTCCAGACATAACACCATACATGACTTGTTAACCCTCCAACCTCCCTCCCTCCCCCCCCCGCCCCAAAGTAACCGTGATTACACCAATATACATGAGGTTACTCCTTGAGTAAGACCAATGCAAAGGGAACACACAGTAATATGTTCTTAATCATTTAGCACATAACTTCTCGCACGATGCGGGAGAGACTGAATGTACAGTTGCCAATTAACTAGAAATCGTCGCCGTTGTGCTATGGAAGTCCGGCCCGCCAGATGCTCCATGGTCATCATAAAATGAAGGCCATTCCTCCAAGCCCAAAAGGACGGGCTATCCTTTGAACGCCAACCAGATAGAAGTATCTTCTTACCTACAAGACAAGCCTTTAGTAACAACATTCGAGAGCCAGGATCTCGAACACGAACCGGGGACACACAGCCAAAAAGCATCCAGTGAGGCGTCACCGGAAAGGCCACGTCTAGCAGGTCAGCCAGATAGTCCCCCACCCGCCTCCAAAACCTCTGTACTGGAGGACAGGACCAAAAAGCATGGGACAAAGTACTCACAGCTGCTCCACATCTCTGGCAGCCTCTGGTGCAATCAGCGCCAAAATGACAGGCCACATTGGGCGCCAGATAAGCCCGGCTGAAAAACTTAAACTGCATCTCTCTATAATAAGAGTTGCTCGAGATTCTGGCTGCTCGGCGAAATCCAGCACGCAATATATATTTAGTCACAGTAAAGTCCCCATCATGGTTCCACCGGGATACCAAAACATCTAGGTGGTCTTCCTCTCGTAATTGACGGATCTCCTTATAATACATGGATAAAGATGGGACCCTGGATCTCCCAAAGTGAAACACCTCCTCCAAAGCATGTACCATAGTGGGTGCCTTATAGGCATCCGGGATTGCTCTGAGATAGTGTCGAATCTGAATGTAGGAAAAAACCTGCGTGGCTCCTAACCCATACAGATCTCCCAGCTCCTCAAGGGACATGAGCGCGCCCTCCGTATTTAGCAAGTGACCCAGGCGAGTAATCCCCTTGGATTCCCAGACCAAGAAGCTAGCAGACTGGTAACCCGGGGTAAAGTCTACATTACCGCGCACTGGCAAAAGACTGGCACACTGGGTTGGCAGTCGCAGCAACCTGAGCAGTCTCCGCCATCCCTGTCTAAGGGGGCGCAGCAAGCTAGCAGTGCGCAACACAGGAGGGAGCTTACTAGAGGGGGCTTGAAGCACGCACGCAGGATCATAAGGCGCCATCAAGGACTTGTCTACCGACAATGGGGAAAAATCCGAGGAGCCCAACAACCAGTCCCTAATGGTCCGTAACAGACTGGCCAAGTTGTAGTCTAACAAATTTGGGACTCCTAAGCCACCCCGCCCCCACCGCGACTGCAACCATTTCAGTGGAACCCGCGATTTCCCACCTCGCCAAAGAAAGCGCCGCAAGCTACCCTTCAACCGCCGAGCGTCGGTCGAGCGTAACAGAATCGGCAGAGTCTGAAACAAGTAAAGCCACCGAGGCAAAATGACCATTTTGAATAAATTGACCCGCCCACTCAATGAAAGGGGCAAATTCATCCACTGTGCCAAACAGTCCTGGGTATACTTAATCCTATCTGGGATATTCATCCGGTACAAGAGGGCTGGGTCCGCCGGGAGACGGATCCCCAAGTAGGGTAAGGAATCCTCCACCCAATGCAAGGCGAAAGTATCCAGCCAGGCCGCGCGCAAATCCGGCGGATAAAGCAGTGCAGAGGACTTAGCTTCATTCAACTTCAATCCCGAGAAGACCCCAAACTCCCACACCAGGCACAGCAAAGGGGGTAAGGAGGCCTGCGGGTCCGTCACCAGTACCAAGAGGTCATCCGCAAAGGCCACGACCTTAAAGATGGACGCCCCCAACCGAACGCCCCGTATCTCACGGTGACCCTCCATCGCTAACAACAACGGCTCTAACTGTAAGATGAAGAGCAATGGGGATAGGGGGCACCCCTGTCTAGTTTCTCCAATTAGTTTTAAATGTACTACTAGCTAACTTCATGGAGTGCCCCCTAGTCCTTCTATTATCGAAAGAGTAAATAACCGATTCACATTTACCCGTTCTAGACCTCTCATGATTTTCAAAGACCTCTATCATATTCCCCCTCAGCCGTCTCTTCTCCAAGCTGAACAGCCCTAACCTTTTTAGCCTTTCCTCATAGGGAAGCTATTCCATCCCCTTTATCATTTTGGTCACCCTTCTCTGTACCTTCTCCATCTTTTTTTGAGATGCGGTGACCAGACTGCAGGTGCAGTCTCACCATGGAGCAATACAGAGGCATTATGACATTTTCCGTTTTATTCACCATTCCCTTGCTAATAATTCCCAATATTCTGCTTGCTTTCCTGACCACTGCAGCACACTGAGCCGACGATTCCAATGCATTATCCACCATGACGCCCAGATCCCCTTCCTGGGTGGTAGCCCCCAACATGGAAACCAACATCGCGCAACAACAGCATGAACTATTTTTCCCCATATGCACCACCCTGTACCTGTCCACACCAAATCCCATCTGCCATTTGGATGCCCAGTCTTCCAGTCCTGCAATTTATCACAATCCGCTTGTGATTCAACTACTGTGAACAATTCTATATCATCTGCAAACTTGATCACCCCACTCATCGTATTCCTCTCCAGATCATCCACAAATATATTGAAAAGCATCGTCCAAATACAGATCCCTGAGGCACTTCACTGTTTACCCTTTTCTACTGAGAAAATTGACCATTTAATCCTACTCTCTGTTTTCCATCCTTTAACCAGTCTGCAATCCATGAAAGGATACTGCCTCCTATCCCATGGCCTACCAGTTTCCTTAGAAGCCAAACGCCCTCTGAAAATCCAAATACACTTCACCCACTGGCCCACCCCCATCCACATGTTTACCAACACCCTCAAAAAAATGAAGATTTGTGAGGCAAGACCTGCCCCGGGCAAATCCATGCTGACTGTTTTCCATTAAACCATGTCTCTCTACATGCTCTGTGATTCCGATCCCCAGAATAGTTTCCACTATTCTTCCCGGCATTGAAGTCAGGCTCACTGGTCCATAGCTTCCCAGATCACCCCTGGAGCCCCCCCTCAAATACCAGGGCCACCTTCCAGTCCTCAGGCACAACGGATGACTCCAATGATAGGCCACAAATTTTAACTAATAGATCTGAAATTCCATTTTTTAGTTCCTTCTGAACTCCGGGGTGCACACCATCTGGTCCAGGTGACCTGCTACTCTTCAGCCTGTCAATCTGGCCTACCACATCTTCCAGGTTCAAAGTGACCTGGTTCAGTTCATCTGAATTATCACCCCTGAAAACCATCTCCGGAACCAGTGTCTCCCCAACATCCTCACCAGCAAATACAGAAGCAAAGAATCCATCTAGTCTTCCACAATGGCCCTATCCTCCCCAAGATCCCCTCAATCTCTCGGTCATCCAACGTTTCAACCGACTCTCTCACAGGCTTCCTGCTGCTTGCCATATGTGGGCATCACAGCCTGGCATCCACTAACTTGTGTCAGTGCTGCTTGGAGGCACAGGGAGAGTTCTCGCCGACTGATTTTGCTGAGCCTGGCCCATCCCAACATGATGTGGGAATGGGACCATAGGGGGAACCGCCAGAGGCTTCACCTGATTTTGGGGCTCCTCTAACTGATTCGTCAGCAGGAGAAGGCAACTCAGTGGGCGCAGGATCGACACCCTCTGATATGGATCCTTTTGCCTTTTCTTAGATGGAATTTTTTCAAGGGCTGCAGGTGTGGATTAACCTTTCTGAATCCTAAGAAACAGCGTAATACCTGAATGTAATCTGCTTTGAATTGGCTGAAAGGCAGAATATAAATGAGGAATCTTCCTGAAATAGGGATGTGCACAGATAGCAGAGTTGCTTACCTATAACAAGAGTTCTCCAAAGACAGCAGGATTTTAGTCCTCACGAAACCCGCCCACCACCCCGCAGAGTTGAGTTTCTCCTATTTTTTATTTAAATTCTATGTTACAAGACTGAAGAGGGACCCCATGTGGGCACATGGTATAGGACGTGCTAGGCATGCTCAGTATGCCAAGTCAAAGTTCTGGAAACTTTGACAGAAGTTTTCTATGCTGGGCTCCATATGATGATGTCACCCATGTGTGTCAAGGTGTTCTCCAAGGACAAGCAGGATGGTAGTCCTCACACAGGAGTGAATTCCTAAAACAAAAGGGGACCAGCAGACAGCAACCAAGTGTTAATGGGCACAAAAACAACAGTGCTGTTGGTAACTGAGGGGGAGACAGCTTGAATCCAAACAAAGGGCCCTAGGTAGGGAGAGTTGGGTTTTACACCTCCAAGAGTTTCCAAAGGACAGACTAGCTGAACCTACTGTCACATCAGCCATCCCTATCCAGTACCTACAGTACCTGAATGTAATCCACTTTGAAGCGCTAAAAAAAAAAGGTGCAAAAAGCGGAATCTAAATCTAAATCTAAATAAATCTAAATAATAGTGAGATGTGAATGTGTGGAGAGAACTTCACATTGCAGCCTTGCAGATCTCTTCGACAGGAACTGCTCGCAAGTGGGCCACTGACATTGCTATGACTCTGACAGAATGAGCCTCGACAAGACCCTCAATATGCAGTCCCGCCGGGGCATAACAGGAGATGCAATCTGCTAGCCCAGTGGTTCTCAACCGGGGTGTCGCACCACACCAGTATGTCGCCAAGAACACGCAGGTATGTCGCCACACTTCCCGGTCCCCCGCTGACCCAGCTGCTCCCCGGTCCTCCTCCGCCCGGGCTTAAAATGCTGTCAGCCCGGGTGGAACACGGCAGGACAGCTGGAGTCAGCGGCATCGGCATGGTCTCTTCTTCCCCCCCCGCGGCCCGGAAGAGGAAGTGGTGAGCAGCGGGTGTGTGCGGGGGAAGAAGAGACCATGCTAGTGTGGTCAGAATCGGCCCGAAGAACAGAAGAGAGGCGCAGTCTGAAGAATGTGCAGCGTGGCTCGGAGGAAAATGAAGAAGAGTGTCAACCCCCGCGGCCGATGGGACTCCTCCTCCGCGAGAGCTGAAAATGAAGGAGGTTAGGGTTGGGAGGAGGCTGCTGCTGCTAGTTCTGGGGAGGGAGAGAGAGTGAATGAACAAGCAAGCATGTGTGTTTGAGATCCTGTGTGTGTGAGTGAGATAGCATGTATGTGTGTGATTGAGAGCCTGTATATGTGAAAGAGAGTATGTCTGTGATTGAGAGCCTGCCTGTGAGAGAGAGAGCATGAATGTAAGTTTACGATTGGGAACCTGTATGTGTAAGTTTGATTGAAAACCTGTTTGTATGAAAGAGTATGTGTGTATGATTGAGATCCTTTCTGTGTGAGAGAGATCATGTGTATGTATGTTTAAGAGCCTGTGTGTATAAGTAAGAGAGAGAGCATGTGTGTCTGTGTGTGATTGAGAGCTGGTTTAGGTGAGGGAGCATGTGAGTATGTGATTGAGAGCCTGTGTGTAAATGAGAGAAAGAGAGAGAGCATGTTTGTAAGCATGTGAATGAGAGTCTGTGTGTGAGAGAAAAGGACAGTATGTATGTGTGTGATTGAAAACCTGAGTGTGTAAGCCTGAAAAGATACACAGCATGTGTGTAAATGTGTAATTAGCCTATATAAGTGAGAGAAAAAGCATGTGTATATGTGAGTGACTGAGAGCATGTGTGTATAGGTGTGTATTTGAGAGCCAGTGTGAGAGAGAGCGCTGGTATGTGACTGAGAAAGTTCCAAGCAAACCACCCCTCCTCCTGCTAATTCAAAACAATCTCAGGACACCTGGATATCAAACATTTCCAGGTATGCAGAGCAAATAAATTTTTGTATCCTTATTTTTCATTACTGGGTCTTTGTGTCTGCTATTTTGAAATATTTTATTGGTATCTAGAAATTTTTTATATGAGTTTTAATTATTGGATATTCCACTCATCATCTGTTTCGAAATAATTTGTTCTTTTTGTTAGTATGACTTTACTGCTACTGATTTTATATTTCTTGATTTGTTTTATAAGGATGGGTGATGTTTCTTTTTTCCTTTATTACACTGCATACAGAGACTCTGGCTTGTTGCAGTTTCCAATTCAGTTTTTTCTGCATGCTTCTAGTTATGCGTTTTGGTCTCTTTATTCTTTGTTAGGTGAGGGTCAGCACATGTGATTCAGGTGAGGTTTTCTGCTGGCGTGTAGTCTGTGAGGACTTTGTCCGTTTTCCTAATAGGAGATGTATTGGTGTCTTAAGGCCTGGTGTAATATTTCAGTGTTGCCTTTTCTTAGGTAAAGTGGTTACTGTTTAAGTGCTAGAAATTGGTGCTGTTTTGGTGTGGGATGTTTACTATTTATGCAATTTCTGTTCAGACAGAATATGTATCTTTTCCTTGTGTCATTTTAAACAATAAAAATAATTACCGGACCTTTACTTTTTATTTCCGCCGTGAATTGTAATGAGCAGTGTGTCACACATGTGAGCGTGGCCTGTCAGGTGTGTCACGATGGGAAAAAGGTTGAGAACCACTGTGCTAGCCAACTGGATAGTGTCTGCTTGGCAACAGCAACTCCCAATCTATCGCTATCAAAAGAAATAAAATTTGGGTGGACTGTCTATGAGCTTCTGTCCACTGTAGATAGAAGGCTAAGGCTCGCTTGCAGTCCAAACTGGGCAGTGCTCGTTTGACTTGCTGCCTTCGTCCAGAGATGCAGTCACCTGCAAACCCGGTGCAGGCCCCAGCAAAGCTGGAAGGGGGCCAGCAGGCCATGGTGTCTCTGCCGGCCTAGGCGGAGCTTCCTCCTCAGAGGAACCAGCAACGACCACCGCATCAGTTGGGGAGAGCATTGGTGCCCCGCCAGGCATCAATGGCCTCCCGGGAACCAGCACCAACCGGGCCGGAAACACACCGATGAGCACATTGAGCCGTTCCAGCAGCGACTCTAAAGTGGATAGGACTGGCATTGATGCCGTTGGTGCTACAAGACCGACATCCTGCAGTGCCCATTCCATCGCCAGCTGGATGCGCCGTTCCAGCTCCTCCTCGAAAGTTGAAGAAGCCAATAGTGACTGGGAGGAAGAAGGGGTGGCCAGATCTTCCTCAGATCCCTGAGGTGGATCGGTAACTGGCACCAGGACTGGTGGAAACCGTTGCAGACCCCCGGCATCAATGGAGGATGGGTGCTTCTCACCACGGGTTTGCTTTGGGAGTATCACGGCATGAGCCGGCAAATCCCCATGCCTGGCACTGTGCATTGAAGACGACCGATGCCGATGCTTCCTCGGCTTCCTTGGTGCTCAGCCTGATCTTTCCTTGGTATCGAGGTCTAAGGTGAGGAACCCGACCTCCTTGACCTGGAGAAGACTGAGCGTGGCTAGTGTCTGGCACCCCTATTCACCGGCAGCGTTGACAGAACAGATGGTCCCACCAATGTCGATGGCATAGTGTCTGTCATGCAGTTCCAAGATCCATTGATGCCAATGCCGATGCTGAAGTCGATGGCTCGGTCTTCCCTGACCCAAAGAGTTTCTCCATCTAAATGACCCTGAAGGGACGTCGGGTGTGACGTCCCTTCAGGGTCATTTAGGCGCACCTGTGACAACCCTGGACATCATGGGATCGCCCCAGGCAGAGGACACATATATCTTGGGGTCCGTGATAGACATGGCCCTTGGGCAATGGGGGCATCGACAAAAAACGGTAGTGGCATGACCGAAGTGAAAAAAAAGGGATGAAAAACGACTACGATGGCAGTGGGCAACGATGACTGGCAGGCACCAGGGGCAATGATGACCAGCAGGCACCAAAGCACCACCGCCACGCAAAAGAAAACTTACCCGAAAATGCCGAGAAACCTAGTTAAGGAGGCTACGGGAGGAACCAAGAGGGACCCGGCATCCATGGAATGGGAGAAACCCCAGAAAAATTGGGGAAAATAATTTTCCACAAGTTTTAATGAACAAAACCTAAGAGCTGACTCACACCATGATGCAAAAGCTCCACGGAAAAAAACAAACTGAAGAGGGACCCTGCGTGGACGCGTGATATAGAGCATGCTGGGCATACTCAGAATGCCAAGTCAAAGTTCTGGAAACTTTGACAGGAGTTTTCCGTACCGGGCTCCATCTGATGATGTTACCCTTTGTGAGGACTACCATCCTGCTTGTCCTTGGAGAAAAAATGATCTTCAGTTTCTTTTTTTTCCCCTTGTGTTTTTTCATTTTGTTGCTTTACGTATGTAAAGTCATATTTACATGCATAAAATCAGTTTTATGTGCATAAAAAAGTATGCATGCACAGAATTGAAATGAATTGAATGCACATCCCTATCCCAAATCTGACGAACAGAAGATGCGAGCTAGTGTGTGAGTGTCAATCATCAGGTTTATTATTTTTTAAATCTCAGATTTAAAAAAATCATGCTGAAATTACAGCAGTCTCAGACTTTACTGGATCAAATGTTAAGAAAAGGTTTCTCAACAATAACATTTTGGAGAGAATTGTATTTTTGTCTTATTTATTCTCTTGTAGGATCTGTTTTTAAAACTGTACATCAGTTTGTGCACCCCTTTGCACTGTTTTTATGTAAAAGCTGGAGATGTGAGTTAACAAATGATTGAAATAAAACAGATAACGAATGAGGATCACAGTGTGCTGTTGAAGGCAGGTACGATGAGACATTCTAAGGTGCTGGGATTTAGACATTTCTTTCAGTGTTTCTATGGTCTGTACCTAGTTCCAAACATTAGTTCTTTAGGATACAGACTGGAGGGTGGGGATTTAGTTTTCCTCAGACTGAACCTAAAATCCAGATATCAGAATGATACTTGCTTTTCTGCTGTTTACTGCAGTCATCTAGCAGATTTGTGACACTGGCTCCTTTTCGACATGTTGTGATGTGCTGCTTAACATTTCTCATTACTTTCAGAACCAAACTATACTTTTACAGTGATGCAAGAGAAGGTAAGCAATTGGAATACATTGTTACAACCGTCCCTTCCCGACGGCTTCACTCCGCCTACCTTTCTTTCTTTGCACTTCCTTTTGCTATGGATGGACGCCTGGCTGCTGCGGCGTCTGCCTGCCGTCCTCTCCAGTGTCCCCAGACCGGCTTGGGCGCTGCCTCCCGCCATGCTACGCTGGTACCTTAGGGCGCGTGCGCCGCGCGGCCCTCACTCTTATTTCCTACTTGGCGCGAACCTCAGGGGCGTCCCCCTGTGAAGACGTCACGCTGCCCGGATATTTAAAGCCTACGATGTTTGCTAGCCTTTGAGTTAGCAAGGGGTATCTTACGGATGGGATTTGCTCTCCGTACCCAGCTACTCTGCCTCTCCAATCTTCCATTGGACTCTAATGCTAACGGGGTACCTGCTCCTCGGGGGCCTCACTTGCTTTTCAGGTCACTATCAGGAAACCGGTACTCGCTCCTCGAGGGCCCATGTTCCCTGACTCGCTACCTGCTCCTACCTTCTCTTCTGCCTGGAAGGATTCGCAATCTACAACACCAGTGAGTACTACTACCATCTTCACCTCAGAGCTGTTCCCTGGAACCAGGTACTCGCTCCTCGAGGGCCTGCCCCCGTTCCAGCCCTAGTGCCATCTCCTACGTGGAACCATTGTGTGAGTACAATACCTTCAAGCCTCTCAGCTCTCAGGGATCAGGTACTCGCTCCTTGAGGGCCTGTTCTCCCTATCCTGGGTTCTCCATACTGGGGCTTTGTGCATATTCCACTGTACTCATTATTCTCAGTTCTATCCACTACAGCACTGCTACCGGAGGAGTCGCTGTTCCAGCGCCTGAGGGATACTAGCCCAGCAGGGCTACTTTTGCTGCTCACTGTTGCCACCTCTGGTGGCTTCATCACATTGTCTAATAAAAGATCAATCTCTGTGTTTGTGTGTCCTAAGCTGAGCCTGACCTGTGGCCCCTCACGGGACTTCCCCCCGTGGGCGTGGTCAGCTGCCACAGTGTCCAAGGGTCCACCCAAATCCACTAATTATAACATACATTTACAGCAAAAAGCATGACAGCTGATCCTGGAATGAATCAAACAGCATTAAAGCAGAAGGAAAAGGAAAATGCTTCCACAGTAATTCCCACCTTATGTTTCTCCAAAAACTCTGCAGTGAGAGTCCAGGGGGCATCTCTGATGACCTCATCCACATAGCGACAGTGTCGGAGAGCCTCATAACGCTCACTTTCAGTCATCACTGTGAAGCCTTTGTATTTATGGGTCAGTTCATCACTACAGACTAAACAGATACATGCCCAGGGATCAATCAGGAAATGTACTGCACCAAAGTGACATGTACACATGCAGAAATCAATCAGCAAATGTACTGTACCGAAGTGATATATATACATGCAGAAATCAATCAGCAAATATACTGAACCAAAGTGACATGTACACACACAGAAATCAATCAGCAAATGTACTACACCGAAGTGATATATACACATGCAGAAATCAATCAGCAAATATATTGCACCGGTGACATGTACACATGCAGAAACAAATCAGCAAATGTACTGCACCAAAGTGACATGTACACACACCGAAATCAATTACCAAATGGACTGCACTGAAGTAATATATACACATGCAGAGATCAATCAGCAAATATAATGCACCAAAGTGACATGTACACATGCAGAGATCAATCAGCAAATATACTACACCAAAGTGATATGTACATACACAGAAACCAATCAGCAAATGTACTGCACCGAAATAACATGTAGACATGCAGAAATCAGTCAGTAAATGAACTGCACTGAAGTGACATGTACACATGCAGAAATCAATCAGCAAATAGACTGCACAGAAGTGACATTCACACAAACACAAATCAATCAGCAAATGTACTTGAAAACCTTTACATGTACACACCAAAATTATATATCTTATTCATGTTAGTTTGGCTTATGCTTCAATGAACAGGAACCAGGATTGCTGTATGGGTTAAGCACTAACAAGTAGATTTTAAAAGGCCCGCGCACGTAAAATCAGGGAGATACGCTTGTAGTCAAGCTTGCGAGCACCGAGTGCATTTTTAAAAAGGCCCGGCCACATGCGTATTTCCCGATAGGCGCAGAAGTGCCGGGCCTGAAGAAAGGGGCGGGGCAGGGAGGAGGCCGGCCAGGACAGCAGCCATTAGGCCCTATACCAGGGTAGTGCACGCCGGAAGAACTTACTCCTGCTCAGAGGAGGAGTTAGTTCTTCAACAAAAAAAACAAACGCTAGTTAGGGTAGGTTTAGGGGTCAGGGAGGAGAGGGGAAGAGGGAGGAAGGACAGAGTTAGGGTTAGGGAAATTCCCTCCCACTCCGCTCCTTTATTGGAGCGGACAAGGAGGGAACTTGGCAAAAGCCCGATTGCAACACCGCGCAATTCTTTTAAAATCCTACACCCCGCCGCACGCAGAGGACACCTGCCTGCATATGTGTGCGCGGACATTAAAATCCGATGCGCATGAGCCTGAGGAAATTGCATTTTATAACATGTACGTGCCGATGCGCATGTTATAGAATAGCCAGGACCATGTGCACCCGCCGGGAACTGCACACACATGGACTCGCGCACAGGCTTTTTAAAATCTAGGTTTTAGTGCCATCGAAGTCTGTAACTTTAAAAGAGACTCCCAGCCTACTCAGACCCTGGGACAGCAGTGTCTGTAAGGTTAAAGGGTGTGGCTGGCTTTTCTTGGATTTGGGGGGAGATTGGAGATAAGCAGTTGTATTTGCCCTTGTACTTGGCGCTATATGAGGCCTGACTCTCATTTCAATTTTTTCTGTTATTGGCAAGCCTATTTTTCCCCACTGAGTAAATCAAGACTGTAATTACTCGGGTCTTTTGCTGCAGTTAGAATAAAGTTTAGTTCAATCAAGGAGTCCAGTGGGTTTCCCACAAGTAGAGTTCAGTGATAATAAAACATAGAGGAGGCAGAGTAGCTCCATTATTGCAGTTGTCAGGACTCTTCCATAGTTTCAGTGCATACTCTGGCCTTGCTGGACCTGAGAATAGGGAAGTTAACATGGCAAAAAGCCCTATGTCACTTCCAATTTTAGTTAATTCTGCTAAATACCAACTGTTCAATCACATTGACTGATTTATAATTTTGGTTATTGTTTTATATAAAAAACATATACCGTATATACAAATGATAATTAAAAGCTATAAGTCTGTGGCAGATTGAACAGGATGCATGAATCATGCTGACTTTTCCTACACTCCAATCAGTTTTGATCTTACCTCCTACAAGTAAGTAGCTGTTAGGAAACAGATTTTTGGCTTGCATAAGGGCTCTAGCATGGCCAGAGTGGAAGAGGTCAAATATCCCATCTGCATAAACTCGGACTGGCCTGTCAACTGTGTGAGAGAAAAGACAATGGTAACAACACAACTGAAAGTAAACAATGTCTCCAACTCAAAAGCTTAAGGAGTCATTCAAGTTCCACAGTAAGACAATGCTCAAACATTGTTCATACATATGGGATACAGATACACATCAGTAAACCATAAATGTTGGCAATAATACCCACAGTTCTTCAACCTCTCTGTAGTTTACAACAGATCTTACCATGGATCACTAATTATAACATTTCCCTTTGCAAAGCAGAAAACCTGGCACAAGATGGGTCCTAATTTAAATTTTAGATTCAATTAATCGCCATTCCAAATCTGAGCTAAACATGAGTTAAGCAGAGTTGCTTACCTGTAACAGATGTTCTCCTAGGACAGCAGGATGTTAGTCCTCACACATGGGTGACATCATCGGATGGAGCCTGGCACTGAAAACATTTGTCAAAGTTTCTAGAACTTTGACTCGCACACTGAGCATGCCCAGCATGCCACTATCCACGCATCCACGCGGGGTCCCTCATCAGTCTCGTAACATAGAACTCATGAGCGAAAAATAAAATAATAAAAAGAAAGGAGAACCCAAATTCGCGGGGTGGCGGGAGGGTTTTCTGAGGACTAACATCCTACTGTCCTAAGAGAACACCTGCTTTCTCCTAGGACAAGCAAGATGGTAGTCCTCACAGATGGGTGAATACCAAGCTACAGGCTGCTCCCGGATACAACAATGACCAACAGCCCTTAAAGAGGTGCCAATGGGTGTTGCGGCTTTCGGGGAAAGTGGTGTGCCCTTGGACCACAACGCGACTGCAGAGAGGAGCTCCTTAGAAGCGCCGAGGCAGATGAGACGTATCCCAGTACAGGTGGACAGGCAGAAGACCAGGGGCTCACACCTCCGCCGAACCTGACACATCAGTAGAGACCCAACAACGCAATGCTGGTCTCTGGGGTAGTCCTCCGGCCACTCGAAAGCCCTTTCGGACCTGCCATACGGGAACAGCAAATGCGCCAGGACAGACAGAGGTCGAGGGCAGATGATGGAACTGGAACAAGATGAGACTTGTAGACTGAAGACAATCAGACAATACTTGATGACGAGGATCAGACAAGGACTTGAAGACAAGGATCCAACGAGGTCTTGATAAGGATGAGGCAAGGCTGAAGAGAAAAACATCAGGGACACTGATGAAGACACTTGCTGAGTGGAAAGACAACAGAAGAGTTAAAACTCAATATGAAGGTATCCGGCCATGACTCGTGGCAGAATCCATCCTAGACTGAGCTTCAGGGACCAGGCGTGATCGACGCACCTGATAGGTCAATCGAAGGAAGATGAAACTTCTGACCTGGCGTGGAAGACACATCTGAGGGTCATCCGAAGTTGAACTGAGGATGGCCCACTAGGAGGTAAAATCCGGAACCTGGATATCCGAGAGGAAGGCTACCCTGATGAGGGAGCCAAAGAGCCTGAAGGCTCCTTGACGTAGGAGCCCAAAAGGGTCTGAACGCTTGGCAGCTGTTACGACTGTCGCTGCCCGACGTCTCCACTCCACCACCTTACCTTTTTTGCGACTCCTCCCGCAGTTGATGGACGTCTGGCTGCCGCGGCGTCTGCCTGCCGTCCTCTCCAGCATCCCCGGTCCGGCTTGGGCACTGCATCCCGCCATGTTGTCCAGGCCCTGTTTCTTATTCTCTCTTTGGCGCGAACCTCAAGGGCGTCCCCCTGTGATGACGTCACCCATCCCGGATACAAAAGCCTACACTTTTTGCTAGCTAATCGAGTTAGCAAGGGATCTCCTTATGGATGGGATTTGCTCTCCGTACCTAGCTACTCTGCCTCTCCAACTTTTGGACTTTATCCTATCGGGGTACCCGCTCCTCGGGGGCCTCTCTCATTTCTTTCAGGTCGCTATCAGGAACCGGTACTCGCTCCTCGAGGGCCCATGTTCCCTGACTCACTGCCTGAACCTATCGCTTCTGCTTGGAAGAAACAGCTGCCTATATCATCAGTGAGTTACCAACTTTATTTCCTCAGAGCTGTTCCCTGGAACCAGGTACTCACTCCTCAAGGGCCTGCCTCTATTCCAGCTTCTGTGTTACCTTCCGGGAGAAACCGCTGTGTGAGTAACTTTACCAATGAGGCTCTATACCAGAACTCTGTGTATGCTCCACTGTACTCACTATCTCAGTTTTCTCCACTACAGCACAGCCATAGAGCGAATCTATGTTCCAGTATCCTGAGGAACCCAAAGCCCAGCCGGGCGTCATCTCTACTCACTACTGCCACCTCTGGTGGCTTCTCAACTCCATTTAATAAAAGATATAACTGTGTTGTGTGTCCCAAAGCTGAGCCTGACCTGTGGCCCCTCACGGGACTTCCCCCCCGTGGGCATGGTCATCTGCCAGTGTCCAAGAGTCCACACAAAACCTTACAAACAATAACAGCAGTGAAAAGGACTGAAGACGAGGACGTCAAAAGGATTCTGAAGTCAAAGACTACTTGACACAAAGACGTCAGGTACGTCAGGACATCTGGACTTTAACCCCCAGGGCACTCAGTCAAGAGCATCATGGAGGTGTCAAGTGAACTGGAGAACAAGACATCTGAGACATCTGGACATCTGGACCTCGGTCCCCCAGGTCAACCAACCAAGAGCAGCGAGGAGGCTCCGAGAGGCAGGACAACAGGCTGACTGACTTCAGAAAGGACAGGACATCAGAAGATGAGGACTTCAGGAAGATCTGAAGGGGAAGATATCAGGAGGGTCGGACGACGAAGACATCTGAAGACAAGGACTTAGGATCCGGCGAGAGACCAAACATGGAACGAAGATGAGACGAAGGATCAGGAACCACAAAGGAAGACAAGGGAATTCCCACGAAGAACAGAGTGCCTTGAAGAAGCAAAGCGGGACATCAGGAACTCCTGGACTGAAGAGCTGGAATGGAGGATCCAGGAGCAGTCCAACTCCAGAACTGACTCCTTGCGAAGGTGAAGAGGAACTGAAGGTTGGGCCCTTTTGTAGGGCTGGAGAGGAACCACCTTGATGACATCATGAGGAGGAGCCAGGAGGACTGGCCCTTTAAATCCTGAGAAGAGGTGCGGCCCTGCGCCTAAGGAGGCAGGACCAAGGACAGCAGCCATGCTGTGCAGCAGGAAAGCAGGCCCAAGGCGATGAAGGCGGCTCCTGCTGCGAAGAAGGAAGACAGGAAGCGGAGACGGCGTCAGCAGCCTCCAGGCCGCGAAGAAGAGCTTCGGGGCAACCTCCTGGCCGCAGAAGAGGAGCAACAATGGTGGCACTCCTTGCCGCAGAAGGAGAAGCTGGAGGCGGCACTCCCTGCCGCAGGAGGGCCCAGGTGAGAATGGCTCAATGCCGCAGAGGCGGAACAACGGCGTCGGCAGCCTCCAGGCCACACGGGTGGAAGAAGAACGTTGGCGGCCTCTGAGCCACAAGGAGGCACAGCAGCAAGGCTCTCTGCTGCAGACGGCGACATAGATGGTAGCGGTCTCCAGGCCTCGAGGGGAAGATGGCGGCCCGAGCCGCAGGACAATGGTGTTGGGAAGCAGGCAAGCGGCTGGAAAGGTGAGAGGCTGCTTGCAGCTAGGCCCGCGAGTAGAATCGTAACAACAGGCATAATAAACTACGGTGTTGTTGATAACAGAGGGAGGCAGCATGAACCCAAACAATGGGACCTAGGCAGGGAGAGTTGGATTTAAAGCTGGAAAAGGTTGCGAAGGACAGATTGACCGAAGCAACTATCCTGATGACCATGTTTATCCAGGTAGTAATGGGCTGTGAACATGTGTAGAGAACCTCAGGTCACAGTCCTGCAGATTTCGGCGATGGGACTGCCCATTAGTGAGCCCCCGACGCTGCCATAACCCTCACAGAGTGAGCTTTGACTCGGCTTCCTAGCTGAAGACCCGCCTGTGCATAGCAGAAGCAAATAGAATATGCTAGCCAGTTGGATAGAGTTTGTTTACCCACCGCAACTCCCAATCTATTCTTATCGAAAGATATGAAGAGTTGAGTGGATTGTCTGTGAGCCGCTGTACATTCTAAGTAGAAGGCTAGGGCCCTCTTACAATCCAAGGTGTATAAGGTCCTCTCACCCTGGTGAGAATGGGGCCTCAGAAAAAAGGTGGGCAGAATGATGGACTAATTGAGGTGAAACTCAGTCACCACCTTATGTAGGAACTTAGGATGGGTGCGGAGCACTACCCTATTATGAAAGAATTTCGTGTAGGGTGAATATGTAACCAATGCCTGAAGCTCACTAACCCTACGCACTGAAATGATTGCCACTAGGAATAAAACTTTCCAGATGAGGAGCTTCAGCACATAGGCTCAAAGGGATGGCGCATGAGCCGCGCTAACTCAAGGTTGAGGTCCCAGGACACAATAGGAGGCCGGAGGGGGGTGCTTTAGCTGAAGCAAGCCCCGCATAAAACGACTTACTATGGGCTGTACAGAGATGGGTGTGCCTGCAACACCTTGATGGTAAGCACTAACCGCACTCAGGTGAACCCTGACTGAGGTGGTTTTAAGACCCGCCTCAGAAAGCTGCCAAAAATAGTCCAAGAACCTCGGTGTGGGGCAGGTGAATGGATTTAAGCCATGTCCCTCGCACCAGACTGAAAACCTCCTCCACTTCAGTTGGTAAGACTTTCTGGTGGAAGGCTTCCTGGAAGCTACAAGCACCTGAGACACGTCATCAGAGAGGTCCAGGGGCTACAGGACTAGGCACTCAACATCCAGGCCATCGGGACTAATGCCCGGAGGTTTGGATGGCGCAGTCTGCCCTGATCTTGTATTATCAGATTGGGGGAGGTCCCCATATGAATGGGCTCCCTGACCAACAGGTCCCAAAGGAGTGGAAACCAGACCTGTCTGGGCCAGTACAGGGCCACGAGAATCATGGTCCCCTGGCCCCCCTGGAGCTTCAAGAGAGTCCTCATGACCAGCGGAAGAGGAGGATATGCATACAGGAGACCTGTGCCCCAGTGTTGAGCAAAGGCATTCGAGGCTGGAAGCCTAGCCGTCCTGTATAGGGAATAGAAGTTGCTCACCTTGTAGTTGCAGGCGGAGGCAAATAGATCCACATCCAGAGTTCCCCACTGGTCGAATATCCAGGTCGTCACTGCCAGATTCAGGGACTACTCATGTGGCCAAAACATATGGCTCAGGCAGTCTGCCAGTACATCGCTCTCAGGGTCATGCCCTGTGACAGAGCCCTGGACCAAATTTGCACTGTCTCCTGACAGAAGAGGAACGAACCCATGCCTCCCTGTTTGTTGATGTACCACATTGCTACCTGGTTGTCTGTCCAAATCAGGACTGTTTTGTGAGACAGGTGATCCCGAAACGCCCAGAGAGCATAACGAATTGCTCGAAGCTCCAGGACGTTTATCTGGTAGAGAGATTCCTGAGCTGTCCACTGACCATGAGTGTGCAGGTTGCCCACATGGGCCCACCCAACCGTGGGGGGAGGCATTGGTGGTAAGTACTACCTAAGGCGGGGCAGCCTGAAAAGGAGTCCCCCACTCTAGGTTGGATTGGTTCTCTCACCTTGACAGGGAGACCCGCAGAGGTGCCGTGACACACGGGCCTTGAGGTGCTGGGACACTTGTAGCCACTGCGACCGTAATGTCCACTGTGCTCTGCGCATTCAGAGGCGGACCAGAGACAGCCATGTGGCCCAAGAGATGAAGCAGAAGATGGGCGGGAACCTGACTGCTGTGCACCAAGCTAGCCAGAGATGAGAGGGCAAGAGCCCAATCTCTGGGCAGAAACACTTTGGCCTGAACTGTGTCCAGTCTGGCTCCAATGAATTCCAGATGGTGTGATGGGCAGAGGTGGGATTTGGGGTAATTGATAACAAATCCCAGGGATTGCAGCACCTGGATAACCAGATGTAGAGAGCACAGTGCCCCCTATTGGGAGGCGCTCTTGATCAGCCTGTCATCCAGGTAGGGGAACACATGCATCCCCTGACGCCGGAGGTGTGCCCCCCCTACTGCCAGGCACTTGGTAAAAATACGAGGGGCTGAAGCCAGGCCGAAAAGAAGCACTCAATACTGGTAGTGAGCCTTTCCCACCACAAAGCACAGATACTTCCTGTGACTCGGGAAGATCGTAATGTGGGTGTATGCATCTTTCAGGTCGAGGGAGCAGAGCCAGTCTCCTCCGCTGAGGAAAGGGATCAGGGTGCCCAGAGAGACTATTTTGAACTTTTCCCTCTGCAGGAATTTGTTCCACGCTCTGAGATCGAGAATGGGGTGTAGACCCCCAGTTCTTTTTGATATCAGGAAATAGGAGGAGCTGGAAGGGGATGGCCTCGGCCATGGCCCTGACGAAACCAGCAAAGGAGAGATCTTCTGGGGAAGACCTGTGCCTTTCATCTGGCAGTGAAGGTTCCAACAGGATATCCCCGGAGTCCTCAGAGGAAGATTCCGAGGTATCATCTCCCCAGGGGTCATACGGGCCCTCCTCCTCTCTAAGATCCCTTGGGGGCTTGCTTGGTAGAACCCTGCCCAAGCCTATCGGCGCAGGCACTGAGGGCACTGGTGGCCTCGAGAGCGGCAAAGGCACTGATGGCCATGGGATTCCTGATGGCCTGGATAAAGGCTTAGGGAATGGAGGTGTCGGCACCAAAGGAGCTAGCAGGGCCGGTGGCTGTAGCACATTTTCCTCCTCAGAAGACCCAACAATGGGAATCGCTCCAGAAGGGGGCATTGGTGGCCACTGGAGCATTGAGGGTCCCCATGGCACCAGTTGTGACGGAAAGACACCGAGGACTTCAAGATGCTCGAGCAGGGGCGCCAACATGCTTGTGCAGGTTCTGGCACCTGTATGGGCGCCGGTGCTGGGAGTGCTTCAATGCTCCGCAGGGCTCGGAGCACCGCACTTTGCACCCTGTGATCCAACTCCTTCTGGAAGTCCGGCAAAGCTAGGACTGATGGAGGGGGATGAGACATCACCGTAGCCTCCTCGGGGGCCCTGAGGAGGCTCAGAGCCCAGCACCGATATCAGTGGGGAACACCTGGGACTCCAGGGTCTGTCGGAGGATGGGGGTCTCCTCACATGGGGTTGCTTCGGTGGCGGCATGGAAGTTGCCGGTGCTGCACTGGAACTGGAGCCGTGCGCCCACGGTGACCAGTGACTATGTTTGCGGAATTTCCCACGATGCTCGGCCCGGTCTTTCCCCAGTGCTGAGGAAGCTGAAGATCTCAATGTCTTTGAGAGCGTTGACATCGGAGAGGGCCTATCACCGGCGCCTCTCTCCGTGGACAAACCTGCCGGGGAAGTAGATGGGGTAAGGTATCCATCGGTTCCCCTCAGCTTCCAGGGGTCGAAGTCCCCGATTCCTGCGTAGATGGAGCGGACATTTTGGGACCAAAAAGTCTGTCCATCTTGTCTAACAGAGCACGACGGCCCTTGGTGTCATCTGATCATACAGCTGACACCCTTGGATGTCGTGCAATACCCCCAGGCAGATGATACAAACCTCATGCAGATCAGTAATGTATATGGTCTGCAGGCACTGAGGGCACCATCAAAAACCGGACAACGCCATAAAAAATAGCTGGTGAGCAGTCGATGGCCAGCGGCCTCCGACGAGTGACACGCCGGGAATCGACCGCTAGGAAGGTAAAAAAAACCTACTGTGCCGTAAAAGGAGCACCGACTGGAAAGAGGGACCCAACGTTGAAAAACCGAAGAGCCAGTAAGAAAAAAATGGAGAAAAAACACTCTAAAGAGCAGAGCTCCACCACAAGGCAACTTCTTTGCGGTAAAAAGGAGACTAAAGAGGGACCCCACATGAACACACGGATAGTGGCATACTGGGCATGCTAAGTGTGCCACTTAAAGTTCTAGAAACTTTGACAAAAGTACTCCATGCCGGGCTCCATCCAATGATGTCACCCATCTGTGAGGACTAGCATCCTGCTATTCCTAGGAGAATAAACAGATTTGGAAGGCAGTATTTAGAGACTTTACTAGATAGGAAAGATATCATTAATCTCTTCTGAAGACGCATTATGGAAAAAACCTTCAGCATTCTTTGCTGTGTTAAATTTTACATTCAGATGGATTATACATATCATTTGTATGAAAAATTGGATCTTATTATACCTGAGGAAAAGCCAGCAGATGTGATAGTGTATGAATATGCCTTTCTTTACTTAATAACATATTTCAAGAGTGAAACCTTGACCTGTTCTTTCCCACATCCAGCTCGTATGTGCAGGGAAGCAGTGAGTATTTTACTTGCTCTTTCCTACATCTAGCTGGTGTGTGCTGGGGAGCAGTGAGTATTTTACCTGCTCTTTCCTACATCCAGCTGGTGTGTGCTGGGAAGCAGAGTATTTTACTTCCTCTTTCCTACATCCAGCTGGTGTGTGCTGGGGAGCAGTGAATATTTTACCTACTCTTTCTTGCATCCAGCTAGTGTGTACTGGGGAGCAGAGAATATTTTACCTACTCTTTCTTGCATCCAGCTGGGGTGTGCAGGGGAGCAGTGAGTATTTTACCTGTTCTTTCCTACATCCAGCTGGTGTGTGCTGGGAAGCAGAATATTTTACTTCCTCTTTCCTACATACAGCTGGTGTGTGCTGGGAAGCAGACTATTTTATTTCCTCTTTCCTACATCCAGCTGGTGTCTGCTGGGGAGCAGTGAGTATTTTACCTGTTCTTTCCTACGTCCAGCTGGTGTGTGCTGGGAAGCAGAGTACAGTATTTTACTTCCTCTTTCCTACATCCAGCTGGTGTGTGCTGGGGAGCAGTGAATATTTTACCTACTCTTTCTTGCATCCAGCTAGTGTGTACTGGGGAGCAGAGAATATTTTACCTACTCTTTCTTGCATCCAGCTGGTGTGTGCAGGGGAGCAGTGAGTATTTTACCTGTTCTTTCCTACATCCAGCTGGTGTGTGCTGGGAAGCAGAATATTTTACCTACTCTTTCTTGCATCCAGCTGGGGTGTGCAGGGGAGCAGTGAGTATTTTACCTGTTCTTTCCTACATCCAGCTGGTGTGTGCTGGGAAGCAGAATATTTTACTTCCTCTTTCCTACATACAGCTGGTGTGCTGGGAAGCAGAGTATTTTATTTTCTCTTTCCTGCATCTAGCTGGTGTGTGCTGGGAAGCAAGGAGTATTTTACCTGCTCTTTCCTGCATCCAGCTGGTGTGTGCTAGGAAGCAGTGAGTATTTTACTTCCTCTTTCCCGCATCCAGCTGGTGTGTGCTGGGAAGCAGTGAATATTTTACCTTCTCTTTCCTGCATCCAGCTGGTGTGTGCTGGGAAGCAGTGAATATTTTACCTTCTCTTTCCTGCACCCAGTTGGTGTGTGCTGGGAAGCAGTGAATATTTTACCTTCTCTTTCCTGCATCCAGCTGGTGTGTGCTGGGAAGCAGTGCGTATTCTTCCTCCTCTTTCCTGCACCCAGCTGGTGTGTGCTGGGAAGCAGTGAATATTTTACCTTCTCTTTCCTGCATCCAGCTGGTGTGTGCTGGGAAGCAGTGCGTATTTTTCCTCCTCTTTCCTGCACCCAGCTGGTGTGGGCTGGGAAGCAGTGAATATTTTACCTTCTCTTTCCTGCATCCAGCTGGTGTGTGCTGGGAAGCAGTGAATATTTTACCTTCTCTTTCCTGCATCCAGCTGGTGTGTGCTGGGAAGCAGTGAATATTTTACCTTCTCTTTCCAGCATCCAGCTGGTGTGTGCTGGGAAGCAGTGAATATTTTACCTTCTCTTTCCTGCATCCAGCTGGTGTGTGCTGGGAAGCAGTGAATATTTTACCTTCTCTTTCCAGCATCCAGCTGGTGTGTGCTGGGAAGCAGTGAATATTTTACCTTCTCTTTCCTGCATCCAGCTGGTGTGTGCTGGGAAGCAGTGAATATTTTACCTTCTCTTTCCTGCATCCAGCTGGTGTGTGCTGGGAAGCAGTGAATATTTTACCTTCTCTTTCCTGCATCCAGCTGGTGTGTGCTGGGGCGCAGTGAATATTTTACCTCCTCTTTCCTGCATCCAGCTGGTGTGTGCTGGGAAGCAGTGAATATTTTACCTTCTCTTTCCTGCATCCAGCTGGTGTGTGCTGGGGCACAGTGAATATTTTACCTCCTCTTTCCTGCATCCAGCTGGTGTGTGCTGGGAAGCAGTGAATATTTTACCTTCTCTTTCCAGCATCCAGCTGGTGTGTGCTGGGAAGCAGTGAATATTTTACCTCCTCTTTCCTGCATCCAGCTGGTGTGTGCTGGGGCGCAGTGAATATTTTACCTCCTCTTTCCTGCATCCAGCTGGTGTGTGCTGGGAAGCAGTGAATATTTTACCTTCTCTTTCCAGCATCCAGCTGGTGTGTGCTGGGAAGCAGTGAATATTCTACCTTCTCTTTCCTGCATCCAGCTGGTGTGTGCTGGGAAGCAATGAATATTTTACCTTCTCTTTCCTGCATCCAGCTGGTGTGTGCTGGGAAGCAGTGAATATTTTACCTTCTCTTTCCTGCATCCAGCTGGTGTGTGCTGGGGCGCAGTGAATATTTTACCTCCTCTTTCCTGCATCCAGCTGGTGTGTGCTGGGAAGCAGTGAATATTTTACCTTCTCTTTCCTGCATCCAGCTGGTGTGTGCTGGGGCGCAGTGAATATTTTACCTTCTCTTTCCTGCATCCAGCTGGTGTGTGCTGGGAAGCAATGAATATTTTACCTTCTCTTTCCTGCATCCAGCTGGTGTGTGCTGGGAAGCAGTGAATATTTTACCTTCTCTTTCCAGCATCCAGCTGGTGTGTGCTGGGAAGCAGTGAATATTTTACCTTCTCTTTCCTGCATCCAGCTGGTGTGTGCTGGGAAGCAGTGAATATTTTACCTTCTCTTTCCTGCATCCAGCTGGTGTGTGCAGGGGAGCAGTGAATATTTTACCTTCTCTTTCCCACATCCAGCTGGTGTGTGCTGGGGTGCAGTGTGTGTATTACCTGCTGATTGGTTTCCTTCTGCTTTTGTGCACACAGAAGCCAGAAGCAGGACAGGGTGCTCAAAGGACTTGTAAATAAAGACTACAAAGTTTTGCTCTTTTTTGGTTGCCCACAGGAATTAAATCTACTCCAACCAGTAATTTAGAACCCGCCACATATAATGCCTGGGCTGTAAGGTGGTCCTGTTAGCTCACAGCAGTTTGAAAGAACTCATGTTTTGGCACTTTTGTAAAGAGAAAATATTGCATATCTCTGCAGATATACTGAAACTGAAAGTGAAAGGTTAACAGCTTAGGTGTAGTTTGGTTACTCTTCATCTTTACAAGGTAACCTTGCTATCCTCCAGTGACCATGGCTCACTTCTTTAATGGTGTTTTATACTTCTAGACCCATGCTTGCTGCTTCTGCTGCCATTAATGTGACTACAACGTTAAAAAATACAAGAAAGAAATACTGTGTAATTGATGGCCATAGTAGCCAGTCATTTTCTTTTAATAGTTCATTTGAGTTGTACTAAACAAGGGGCATTCACTTCCACACAGGAGAATCTCTTACTGACCTCAGTTTAGCATCAGCTTGCGAGCTCTGTGCACATGAAGGTCATATGGCAAGGAAAACTTCTCTTGAAGAATGTTAACTAACGCATATTATATGTATAAATTACTTTCCAATTTGTGTTTTGAATGTATTCATTAAGCAAAAGCGAATGAGAAAAAAATGTGGTTAAAAGGCTGCAGTGCAATTAACCTTTTATTCCAAGAAGGACGGAGAAAGAGGATGAAGGAACACATTTGCCTAAGTAGCCTGATGTGCTAGAAGAAAAAATGGAAAATTATAATCCTCTCTTCCTGGAGAGCCAAGTCACATAAAAATGAACAAGGAGATGTCTTACTGGTTTAACAAGGGGTGTGAGTGGGAACCATAGTTCTGGCTCCTGCAGCACCTGTGACCTACAGCCAACTCACTAAGGACTCAGCTCAGCACTCTTCTCTGGCCCCATATCTGGTGCACGGAGCCATCTGAGCAAGAGACGCTTATATGAAACCTTTTGAATCAGACTCCAAAAAAACTTTACCAAGATTATGTCAAGAGTTTCACAAAATCTATAACGTATTGGAAATGAGTCAAGGAGGGCAACTAATGCCAATCTGAAGACTCAGCTACCAAGACATCTTACAAATCCAAAGAAAACTCTTCTTGCATTTGAAAACAAAACCAAGATTATTTGTTTAAATTTGACTGCCGAGGGTCAGTTTTGGATTCTACTGCAGGAGAATTGCACAGCTCAGTGGTTAATCTTTCAATCTTGCAATATATTATGAAAACTCCTTTCACAACATGTGGCATGCCCCAGCCAGAGACAAGTTTGCTGGTTTGAAGATCTGTGCAGGACAGTGCTGGGATTCTCAGGATAAACAAGGGGTGTCTTACACTTCCATCTGCAGTTACTTCTCACCTAGAAGGATGCAAGCGATGGTGAGAAAATACCAACAGCCATGGGTTCTTGTAAGAATGGAAAGTGACAACACAGGGGAAAGAGGGTCTCGGTGTAGGGATGTCACAGGGAGAGCTGAATGAAGCTTATGGGGCAATTATTGGGATATCTCAGTGTAGGATATGATGGACTAGTGGATGGCTGTGTTTGGGCATAGAAGGTCTAGTATGGGTCGGTTGCAAGGTCAGAAATGATTTTTTGGCTGGGTCCAAGGTTAGCATGGGTGGGCACTAGGCATACAGGTCTGAACCATGGTAGTTATACCTTTCTTGATAAATAATACTCTAGCAAGCACCCGACAACAGATTTTAAATAATCTGACACAGTTGTGGTACTTTTAATCTCACTGACTCACGTCACTTCCTCCTATGACTGGTTTGAATCCTATGACTGGTTTGAATTCAGCAGCAACAGCATTTAGTATGTATGTATATGTGTATGTATGTGTGAATATGTTATTTGGCAGTTAAATATCATTTGAAAAATAGTCCCAAACATCACACTGTCATGTAAATATAGGCCTCTATTCAAAAAAAAGTGTTAACACACCAAAACACGTTATTATTGAATAGGCCTAACTAAAAATGATAGGGCCTGCATGAAATAGAGTACTTAATACACCTTTTTGAATAGGGGCTACAGTATTTGTTGTGAATTTTTCATGTTTGTGCCGCTAGGGGTATCTAAAACTCTTGAAAGGGATACAGAAGTCAGGAACGGTCGAGAACCATTTCCCTAGAAAACACACCCTCCTATCAGTTGGTGCAGCTTGGAAAACAGAACAGAATGGACCGCTACAGATCCCTACATAGAAACAATATGCTAGCAGATTACCTTCACCTTGGTTGCACATGGAAAAAAGGGAATAAGCAACCTCAAATAGAAATATGCAAACAAAAGCTGAATTGGAAACCCCAAGAAACTAGACTGCCTGCAATGCAACACCAGAGAAAAAATATATATTTCCTCCTGTATTGTACAAAATACAAAGATATCAGCGATGCACGTTTTCCAAAACTGGCAGAAAAATGAAAAACTTCCCACAGAAGAATGAGCAGGATTTACTCCTGGGAGAACATAACATTCATTTACATACCGCCTTCCTCCCAAGGCAGTTTACAACAAGAATACAGGTCAATAATAAGCATAAAATATCTGAAAATACATCAGCTGAAAATAATCCATCAAAATACGATATTTATTACAAAAGTGCGTGCATCCTCCACAGGAGAAACAGCAATAGAATATGTTGTATCCTGCCACTAGGCCAAAACCAATCTGACTTATGTTCTTACGACTAGGAACAATATGGACTAGCACTATTATTACATAGGCACGTATATGTGCGTATGGTATCAGGCTGAAAGCGCGTACATGTGCGCCCTATTTGAAATGTACGTGCACATGTGCCCGCAAATCCCGCTTCCACCACGTAAGTGGGGGGATTTTAAGGATGAGATAGGGGTTCATGTGGATTTGCACTGGGCTGCAAGGGGGCGGGGGGGTTAAGAAAAAACAAGAAGGTGATAATGGAAAATGTTTATTTTGAATTGTCTTTAGCGTACATAAGAGACACTGTACGCTGAAGATTTGTGTATTTGGATACTTTAGTTAATAAAAAGTTTTAAACTAAAAGGGACACACGCCGACACCATTGTCAGTTTCACTAGTTTGTTCCAGTTCGCCCAGGGAAGGGATAGGAATTCCTAACCCCACTAGTTTGTCTTCCTTTCCCCCATTAGCCCCAACCTGTAAAAGCCCGCTGAGTAGTCTAGATTTTTTTCTTTTATGATTTACATGCCATAGCAGTAATAAAGTTACGAGGTAGGGGACCCCAGCGCGTGCCTGTGTGCTTAAGTATATACGCGCACATCGATTGGCCTTCCCCTGTATGCCAATTCCCCGCCCCCTTTTTTGATATTTTTCACATGTGCGCATAGCGGGAGATACATATGTACTCGGGCGGCTTTGAAAACCCGTTCTGCATGTACTGGCCCAACTGAGTATCTCCTGGTTTGCACATACAACGTGCTAATGCATCGCATACCGCGATACTGCGTCCCGCGACACAAAAAACTATTGGGGGTTATGATATTTACCTATGCGATGTGGAATGTCACAATTTTGTATAACCATGACCCTTTTTTATCGCGGCCGCTACCGCATCATGTTCTCATGGTAATTATAACAATTTGAAGAATCTAGACCTAAGTTTGAACATGAGGCACACATGAGGTCACAAGGAACGGCAATGGAAGTTGAACCCTGGTTTGTAGCCCAAATGCTCTAACCACTGAGATACTCCTAGACTCCAGGCTACTCCTCCACTCCCTCTCTTTATCCCCAGCAGTCTCACACTCACCCTTTCCCCTTCATCTCCAGCAGTCTCACACTCATCCTTCCATCCTTCCATTCCCAGCAGTCTCACTCACCCTTCCCCCTTCATCTCCAGTCTCACACTCATCCTTCCATCCTTTCATTCCCAGCAGTCTTACACTCATCCTTCCCCCTTCATCTCCAGCAGTCTCACACTCATCCTTCCATCCTTTCATTCCCAGAAGTCTCACACTCACCCTTCCCCCTTCATCTCCAGCAGTCTCACACTCATCCTTCCATCTTTTCATTCCTAGCAGTCTCACACTCATCCTTCCCCCTTCATCTCCAGCTGTTGTGTCCGTCGGTTCCCGATGCCCTCTCTCCGCCCTCCTTACCTCTTTGGCGACTTCCTCTTTGACCGCAGGAAGATTGGCTGCCGCGGCGTCCTTCTGCCGAAGTCCCCCGGCGTCCCCGGACCGGCTAGACGCTGCAACCCGCCATGTTTTCCTGGAGGCCTAGGGGCACGCAAGCGGTGCGGCCCCGACATAAGTACCAGCGATGGCGCGAACCTCAGGGGCGTCCCCTGAGATGACGTCACCCGCGACGGATATATATAAGGTCTTAGAATTTGCTAACACTTCGAGTTAGCAAGGAATGGAACGGAACGGACTCGCTTCGGATTCCAAGCTACTCTGCCTCCTCGGACTTACCAGGGGTACCCGCTCCTCGGGGGCCTCGCTCTCTCCTTTGTTTTTCAGGTGACAGTCTGGAACCGGTACTCACACCTCGAGGGCCCTTGTTCCCAGACTTGCTCTTCTGCCTAGAAGTCATCACTGCCAACTACACCAGTGAGTTACCATCGCTCTCTCAGAGCTTTCTCTGGAACCAGGTACTCGCTCCTTGACGGCCTATTCATTCCAGCACCCGGGCTTCTATGAGACCATTGTGTGAGTGTTCTATCAAGGTTCCTTACCTGAACTCAGAATACCCTGCCTACTCAATATATTCAGTTTCTCAACAGCTCATCCATCCAGGGATCGCTGTTCCAGTACCTGAGGGACTACGGCCCTGCCGGGCACTCCAGCTCACTACTGCCACATCTAGTGGTTCCTTATATGGTTTAATAAAAGATCTAGTGTGTGTCTGTCTCCAGACTCTGAGCCTGACCGGTGGACCCTCTCGGGATCTTCCCCCAGGGGCGTGGTCATCTGCCACCGGCCCAAGGATCCACCCACAAATATCCATATCTGTTTGCTAACTCGTAACAGAACTCCTAACAGAACTCCTAACACCAGCAGTCTCACACTCATCCTTCCATCCTTTCATTCCCAGCAGTCTCACAATCACCCTTCCCCCTTCATCTCCAGCAGTCTCACACTCATCCTTCCATCCTTTCATTCCCAGCAGTCTCACACTCACCCTTCCCCCTTCATCTCCAGCAGTCTCACACTCATCCTTCTATCCTTTCATTCCCAGCAGTCTCACACTCACCCATCTCCAGCACTCTCGCTCATCCTTCCCCTTCATCTCCACAGCAGTCTCACACTCATCCTTCCTCCCCAGGACTCTCATACTTATCCTTCCCCCTTTATCCCTGCACTCACACTCATCCTTCCCTCTTCATCCCCGCACTCACACTCATCCTTCCCCCCTTCATCCCCAACATGGTGGAAGAGGTGTAAGCAGCAGCCAGGGTTTGGATGTGGTGGCAGTGGCTCTGGCTATTTCTGGCTCTGTGATTTCCTCTCTCTGCCATTTCTTTTTGCTGGCAGTGGCTTTTATTAGTTTTGTGTTCATTTCTGCTCCTCTCCCAGAAGATGGCTGGGTCAAGGTTTTCTGATTTAGGACAAACTGGGGGGCTGCAGTTTTTGGCAGTTGGTGCTGGAGTCTGGGCAGGACAGCCAATCACCAATCTTCCTTCCCGTCATGCTACCACTGATCTTCTGTCCCGCCGCAAACTCTGGCTGATGCTGATCTTCCTGGTGCACCTCCTCGAATTCCTCTTACTCTTCACGAGTCCTGCTGCTGCTGCTGAAGTTTTTTCTCACCGCTATAGACTCCTAGCACTCATTTGCTGTGAGCTGCAGCAAGAAACCAGCTGCAGTTGGCCCTGCCATCACGATGCATGCTGACTGTGGCTGCTACCTGGCTCCTTGACATTGGCCTTGCTTACTATTGCCTCCTAAAGCAAAACTTTCCAATATCTAAAAAACAATTAAGTGGGCCTGAGTAAAAAGTGGCTTTGCCACTGCCATAAGTAAATCACAGGGAGTGCTGGATAGCTCTGTGTGGGTTTTTGGAGGTCTCTGTGTGGGGTTAAGTCAAAGGCAATACTGAATGGCTCAGTGTGGGGTTGTGAAATCTCATTGTGGGGATAAGTCACAGGGAGTGCTGGGTGACAGTGTGTATGGGATTAGGAGGTCTCAGTGGGGGATAAGTAATAGGGAGTGCTGGGTAACCGTGTGAGATTGGGAGCACTGAGAGGAGAGGATCACCTTGCTGCTGGCTGGAAAGAATCAGTAAGTATTTATTTATTTATTTATTTATTTATTTTTAATTTTTATATACCGAAGTTTTTGTAAGGACTACAAATCACTCCGGTTTACATAAAACGATGGTATGCCCAAAATAGAGAAAGGGGCTTTACATGGAACATTAGAACAGAATGCCAATTTAACATAGAAATATTAAAATATATTATAGATACAGTATAAATATAATATAAGTAAGAGAAACGTTTGAACTCAAAATCTTTATACAGTTAAAAAATCATAATAGTAAAACTCAGTGAGGAATCCCATAAATTGGGTTTATCCTCCCGTCTGGGCAGCATTAAGAGTCTGGGAAGGCTTGGTGGAAAAGCCAGGTTTTTAGCTTTTTTTTGAACTTCTGATGACTTGGTTAGTACTGCTTGGGGAAATGTTTAAACGTAAAAGTATTGGGGAGAAGTAAACTATTGTGGTATATTATTTAGTGTGTTCGTGTGTTTTGTTTTAAATAGGTAGTCAGAAAGGCAGGCAACAAACAGAAGTTTGTGTGTTTTGTTTTAAATAGGTAGTCAGAAAGTCAGGCAACAAACAGAAGTTTTGTGTTTTGTGTTTTGTTTTTTTTTGTAATTTACTGTTTATTCCCAATGGGGCGGATTTTCAGAGCCCTGCTCGCATAAATCCGCCCAAAACCGGGCGGATTTACGCGAGCAGGGCCCTGCGCGCCGGGAAGCCTATTTTACATAGGCCTCCCGGCGCGCGCAGAGCCCCGGGACTCGCGTAAGTCCCGGGGTTTTCGGAGGGGGCGTGTCGGGGGGCGGGCCCAAACCGCGCGGCGTTTTCGGGGCGTGTCGGGAGTGTTCCGGGGGCGTGGCTACGGCCCGGGGCGGCCCGGGGGCGTGGCCGCGCCCTCCGGACCCGCCCCCAGGTCGCGTCCCGGCGCGCAGGAGGCCCGCTGACGCGCGGGGATTTACGCCTCCCTCTGGGAGGCGTAAATCCCCCGACAAAGGTAAGGGGGGGGTTTAGACAGGGCCGGGCGGGTGGGTTAGGTAGGGGAAGGGAGGGGAAGGTGAGGGGAGGGCAAAGGAAAGTTCCCTCCGAGGCCGCTCCGATTTCGGAGCGGCCTTGGAGGGAACGGGGGTAGGCTGCGCGGCTCGGCGCGCGCCGGCTATACGAAATCGATAGCCTTGCGCGCGCCGATCCAGGATTTTAGCGGATACGCGCGGCTCCGCGCGTATCTACTAAAATCCAGCGTACTTTTGTTTGCGCCTGGAGCGCAAACAAAAGTAGGCTATTCGCACTCGTTTTAAAATCCGCCCCAATATGAATACACATCAAAAGAAGGGGGTATCACTGGTCAAAATTAATTAACAGTAAGATATAACCATATGTGCAATGTCAAATATATTCATTTGTAGGACCTATAACTTGATGAGTTGGCTGTCATACAAGCTCATACATTAAGTAGAAGGTCCATTTACTTTATTTTTTTACACACAATTTAAAAACGCCACAGAGCTCTCTTGAATAAAATTCTAAATCAAAGAACTGAAGCTGCCACGCAAAGTTCTTCAAAAAACCACACGTTTCTTAGAACACTTCAAATATCAGAGGCAAATGCTCACAAAAAATGATGAAATAAACCTCTATCTACTTAGAAAAAGAGTCTCATAAACGCATATGGAAAAAGCATCAAATGCCCAGATATTTTTCCAATTATCTGGGCATTTGGGCAGCTTCAGTTCTTTGATTTAGAATTTTATTCAAGAGAGCTCTGTGGAGTTCTAAAAAAAAATTATTTTTTTTTTAAATTGAGTGTGTAAAAAATAAAGTAACACCATATATCAATATTAAAACAGTGCAGTATCAAACCAATACAAACTTACAATACAAACTTAAGACCAATTTCTTATTAGTAGCTCCAACTACAAATTAAACATCCCTGGAGACTATCCCACCACCCTCCTCACCCCCACCCCCACCCTCACCCCTAACCCCTCTACGCAAAAGAATATTCATTTTAACAGCTGAAATCCACCCAAATCAAGATAGCTGAAATCCATCCCATCTCTCAAGATCTCTCAGAATGGCCTGGAACAGAGAGGTATAGTTTAGAGTAAATAAACATGACAGATCTGAGCCCAGTAGAATCCCCAGATATTTCACACATCCAGAGGCCCTTCCGGAGGAAGTGGTGAAGACCAGAACTGTGAAGGACTTCAAAGGTGCGTGGGATAAACACTGTGGATCCATAAAGTCAAGAGGCCGCCAATGAAGAGTGGGTGACTCGCCAGAATGATGGCTACTGCCTGGACACAATACCCTTATTCAATAAACATACACATGGTTACTGTGACTCCAACATCACTCTAAGCTTCAACAGCAAGAGGAAATGTGGAAAAAAGGATTTGCACTCACAAAGCTGGGAGTAGCTGGCTTGTTACGGCGGTTACTACCCCAAACCAAATGTGCCTGATACTTCACTTTCGATGCACATCCAGCATAGCTCTCTGCTCCAACGGCAGGGGAGAAGAAAAACTGATACTTCACGCATACCCAGCATAGCTTCAACGGCAGGGGAGAAGAAAAAAGGATTCACACTCACAAAGCGGGGAGTAGCTGGCTTGTTACGGCGGTTACTACCCCAAACCAAACGTGCCTGATACTTCACTTTAGATGCATATCCAGCATAGCTCTCTGCTTCAACGGCAGGGGAGAAGAAAAACAACCAATAAGGGCTGTATAACATAGTCTGGGTTAAAACAAATAAGCATGGGTGTAGCTTGCTTATTGCGGCGGTTACTTTAGTACCCCTACTACCCCCTAACTAATCAAGCTTGATATTTCACTTGGATGCAGCTCCATCACTGCTCTCTACATTAATGGTGGGGGAGGAAGGGAAATAGAACCAAGAGCTAAAAGAAACAGATAAGTATGAGAGAAAAAATGTGTGAAGCTTGCTGGGCAGACTGGATGGGCCGTTTGGTCTTCTTCTGCCGTCATTTCTATGTTTCTATGTTTCTATGTAAAGGGGAGAAGCCGACGTAGCCACTCCATCCTCTAACGATAGGTTCAGAATCTCAGATTTGTCCTCATTGACCTTACACCCCAATATAGCACCAAAATGCCTCATATCCTCCAGACGTGCCCAAAGTGACATTTCGAGATCAGTTAAGGTAAATAACAAGTCATCGGCAAACAGAGTTATCTTGTATGGCTTCCCAGCTACATTTACCCCTCTGATCGACTCCGAACTCCTAATGTGACAGGCAAAAGGTTTCAGAGATAACACAAATAAGAGAGGAGATAGAGAACATCCCTGTCGGGTGCCTCTACCTACCTCGAATACTCCTGAATATTTCCCACTAATCTGAACCCGAGTTTGGGATATTGATAAAGCGTTTTAACCCATGTCAGAAAAAAAGAGCCTAGCCCGAATTTCTCGAGAACCTGGAATAGGTATGCCCAGTGTACCCAATCAAATGCATTCTCAGCATCTATAGCCAAGAGGACCGCCAGGATCTTATAATGTTGAACCTATCAACTAAGATTGAGTACTTGTCGAACATTATCGGCTGCTAGTCTGCACGGCACAAACCCAGACTGGTCCCCATGTATCAACAAGGGAGCAACAAGCCCCAGTCTAGTTGCTAAAATCTTAGCTAAGATCTTGAGATCTAGGTTTATAAGGGAAATAGGGCGGAAGGAACTACAAAGTGTGGGATCTCACCCCTCCTTCGCCAGGACCGTAATACCTGCTATATTTGCCCCCATCACCAACGAACCTCCTTCCCTTAAATAATTAAACATAGAGGCCAGAGGCTTTAAAATAGCTGGTCTGCAGGTTTTGTAAAACCTGGCAGTGTAGCCATCGAGACTAGGTGCTTTTCCCACCTTCAACTCCAAAATAACAGTAAAGATCTCCTCCTCCTGAATAGGGGCATTAAGGAGATCCCTAGCATCCTCCGGTACACAAGGTAGTGATATAGCCTCCAAATAAGCCACAATATCGGCTTCTCGGATGTTACCAAATGAAGCATAAAGTTCACCATAACACTGGGCGAAGCAATCCATAATCAACTTTATATCGTAGAGCATAGCGCCACCTAGGTCCTTGATTTTAAGAATCTGATTTTTCAAACTTTAAGATTTACCCTAAGCATTTGGGATGCAATTTCAGCCAGATTCTGTCGAGCCTCTTCCAGAGCCGACTTAGTATGGGAATCCCCACTCCGTTTATATCTGATTTCCAGTTTCCCAATACAATGCATCCACTGCAACCTATGTTTGGCTTTCTGCTTATTGATAAAGGTAGCACGAGAAATAAGTTTCCCCCTAATGACAACTTTCATGCCTTCCCATAAAGTTGCTGGACTAACATCCCCTGTATCATTGAGTGAAAAATAGTCCTCAATGGGCTGAAGAAGGCTGGCAGCAAATTCTTTATCTAATAGAAGAGAATCGTTAAGTCTCCAAAAACTATTACCTGGCGACCCATGCCTCATTCGAATCTCCACCCATATCAGTGCATGGTCAGACCAAGTAATATGTCCGATACCCGTAACAATAACATCTCCCACCACTATCTTGTCTACTAAAAAGTAATCAATACAAGAATAGGAATTATGAGGAGCAGAGTAAAAAGTGTAGTCTCGTAAGGAGGGATTCTGCAGCCTCTGGATATCTTATAAGTCCCAGTTTGTGATCAAATTTTTAAAAAGATGCTGCTAGAAATGAGACCCTCTCCCAGTCCTCAAGGAGTTGTCCAAAAAAGGATAATGGGTAAGATTAAAATTCCTCCCTAGCAAGATATGCCCCTCCGCCCAATTATTTAAAAAGTCTGATAAAGTTTGGAAAAAGACACCTTACTGCGTACTCAGAGCATAAATATCTCCCAGGGTAAACAACTCATGGATACCTTTAGAATCAAAAACCTACCACGAATATCTCAAAGGACAGATTGTACATCTACAGGTAGATTATGAGCAAACAAAATCCCCACCCCACAATATTTATTCTCCTTTTAGGCTGATGCAAAAAATTGAAACAGATATCGTTTATGACCCAGGAGATGAGAAAAACAGGCCATAAGATGCGTTTCTTAACAAAAAATCACATTCGCTCCCAACACTTCCGCCTCCTTAAACAAAAACGTATGTTTAATGGGGGAACTAAGACCCTTAACATTCAGCGACATAAGCTTGAGGGATGCTACCAACCAAGGTATAGAAAACTCGGTTTTGAGTCACGGAGGCATAGTCGCTTTCTCGAGGGAGATTGTGAGACCCTTGGGTCACGGCATGGCCCAGAGAGGAGCTCCAAGACACACCGTGAGAGGTGAGCGAGTACAAGCACGGGCAGAGCAGGAATGAGGCTGGACTGAAGACAAGGCAAGGAACAACTGGAACAGGAGCAAGGCAGGCTCAGCTCTCCACTGGACCCACACGCACCATTGAGACTCAGAAACGCAATGCTGATATGAGACCCTTTCCCAGCGTTAAAAATATGGACTTCCAATCCTCAATAAGCCAGGATCCTTGTAAATCAGATTCCCACGCCGCAATATGGGGAAAAGTTAAACTAAACGAATCAGCAATCAATAAGTAAATGTTTGAGATAAGTTTTTGCATTTTATCTGCCTGGCGACACATTTGTTCAAAACCAGAGATTCCTTTAGCTAGATCCTGTAGTATACCAAGCTGTAGAATAAAATGCCGTAACTGTAAGTATGGGAAAATATCCTTATGAGTTAAGTGGTATTGTTCTGCCAAAGTGCCAAACGAAATCACCCCACCTGGGTCACAAATATGTGATAAGCAGGAGATACCCTTCTGCAACCACTGCCTAAAACTATGCTGAATGTTAGCTGGACGAAAATGGGTATTATGATGTAAATGGGTACTGGTATAGTAAGCTCTTTGCCCCCCCAATCTCATTTTCCACTTTTCCCACGTGTTGAGAGGTACGGTTATAGTGTCTGGAAGTAGTACAGGTCTACGCCAGGTATCTCTGGGTTGCCAGAGTATAGCAGATAGTGGCATAGATCCCAGTATCGCCTGTTCTAAAGTTACCCATGGTTTTTTACTGGTTATTTTGTGCCATTCCACTAGAGACTTTAAATGTGCTGCTACCTGGTAATGATAAAGATTAGGCATCCCCAATCCCCCTTGGCATTTAGGTAACAGGAGAAGTCTTTTAGCTATCCTCGGTTTTTTCCCCTTCCAGAGAAACTTTAACAATCTAGTCTGCCATTTCCCTAAGATTTTAAATGGAATATCTACCGGCAGCGTTTGTAACAGATATAACATTCTAGGAAACACATTCATTTTAATCACCGCCAATCTGCCCATCCAGGAAATATGATAGCGATCCCATTCCTCTAGGTCTTTATATATCTTTGCCATAAGGGGCGGATAGTTAAGTTGAAATAAATCAGGTATGGGCCCTAGATAAATACCGAAATATTTCAGTTTATTCGAGGCCCAGCGGAAGGGATGATGGTTCTTAAGATAAGTAATGGTGTCATCTGGAGCTGAGATATTCAATAACTCGGATTTATCCCAGTTAATTTTAAATCCCGATACTTGACTAAATCCTGCTATCGCTAATGATATTGCTTTTAAAGAAGGAATGGGGTCAGTTATGGTAAATAATATATCATCAGCAAAAAGTGATAATTTGGAAGTAAACTCCCCCAATTGGACCCCGGAGATGTCAGGCTTGCAACGAATAACATGAGTAAAAGGTTCCAAGAATAATGCAAATAGCAATGGCGACAGAGGGCATCCCTGTCTCGTACCCCTCTCTACAGCAAAGGGCTGGGAATAACCCCCGTTCACCTTCAGACAAGCCCTGGGTTTCGTGTAAAGCTTTTGTATCCAATTGATAAAGAACTTCCCAAATTTAAAGGTCCGCAAAGTGTGGAATAAGAAAGGTCAGTGCACATAATCAAAAGCCTTTTCGGCATCTATGGCTAGCAATAGCAAAGGCACTTTCTGTGTACGGGCCCACCACATGGAATCAACGGTCTTGCGCACATTATCGGAGGCCATCCTCCCAGGTATAAATCCTGACTGATCAGGATGCACCAGACCAGGCAATATACAATTAAGCCTATTAGCCAATATTTTGGCCAATAGCTTCATATCCAGATTTATTAGGGAGATTGGCCGGTACGAGCCACAGGCCGTGGGGTCCCTCCCTGGTTTAGCAATCAAAGTAACACCGGCTAAGTTTGCTGCCAAGGAAAAGTCCTCCTGAACTCGCAAAGAGTTAAACAAGCGCATCAAGAGTGGAGCTAAAAGATGTTTAAAAGTTTTATAAAACACCGCTGTGAAGCCGTCGAGACCTGGAGATTTCCCGGATTTCAAGCTTTTTATGGCCCACAACACCTCTGTTACAGTGATTTCTTTATCTAGCGAATCCACTTGTGATGGCGTGAGTACTGGGTGCTCAACTTTGCTCAAGTAAGCTTCTATCTGTGACTGAGCAATATTGGCATCTGCTCTGTATAGATCTGTATAAAATCTGAGAAATCTATTCCGGATGTCGGTATTAGTGGTCAATAAATGCCCCTTTTCATCCTTAAGTTTAACTACGTTGTTTTGCAATTGAATCCTCTTCAATTTTCTTGCCAGTAATTTGCCGGCTTTATTGCCCCCTTCATAATAGGCCTGCTTACAGATTTCTAGATTTTGCGCTATTTGGGCTGCATCCACAGTCTCTAGGGATTGTCTGCATTTATCAAGTTCCAGCAGTATCTTTTTGGAACCCGTACTCTGAAACCTCCCCTCCAGACTCCTAATCTGAGCCATAATGGTTACTCGCTCCCGGAGTTTCACCTTTTTCTGGTGGGCCCCTTCGGCTATTAAGCGCCCTCTAATGACCGCCTTTAAACAATCCCATAAGACCATGTTAGAAGTTTGGGCATTATCGTTAAAGTCTAGATATTCTTGAATCGCAAGCCTAAGTTGGGCAACAAACTCAGAATCATTTAATAAACTATCATTAAGGCGCCAATATCTTTGGCCTTTATCATATTGGGAGAGTGTAAGTGTCATGCGTACCGGAGCATGATCAGACCACGTTATGGGCTCAATGATAGCCCGTCCTATCAGGTTAATACAACCCTTATCCACGTATAGACAATCAATTCGAGAATGAGAATTGTGTACTCGTGAATAGTACGTGTAACTTTTTGACTTTGGATATCGCTGTCGCCAGGTGTCCAACAGGGACAATCTAGATAACCAGAATTTTAACGCCTTGCGATCCCTGCCAGAGGCAGCCGCAGTACCTCTGGAATTATCCAGAGAGGGATTAACTGTGATGTTAAAATCGCCGCCCATGATCAGATGGCCCTCTACATGACCCTCTAAAAGTGATGTTAGTTGGTCATAAAAACAGCTTTGATGGGCATTAGGAGCATAGACATTTACCAGCGTGAATTTTAAACCTCCTATAGAAACCACCAGTATCAAGTATCGCCCTTCTGGATCCTCTAGAGTAGAATGCAGTTCAAAGATAAGATCCTGACTGATTAAGATGCCTACACCAGCGTACTTATGACTTTTAGTACAGGCAGCCCAATATTGATAAGGGTAAGACCTATGCCGAAGTAGGTGCTCATGCCTCCTTTTGAGATGAGTTTCTTGGAGAAACGCAATATGAATGTGGTATTGATTTAAGTCAGCATACAACCGGTGTCGTTTGAGTGGTGTGTTAAGACCCTTTACGTTCAAAGAGAAAAAATTGATATCCGCCATGTTATGGGATCAGTAAAAGACTAGATTGAGACCCGAGTTGTAATCCCTCATGTCTCAGAATTACCTCCCCTGCCAAATGCATCCCAGAATATCTGAAATTACAATATTGTCCGTAATCTCCACCCCTGGAGAACCCTCCAGAAAGGTACATAGTGCCCCAAACCCTATGTCGATCCCCACCCCACCTTAGAAATAGTACAATGTGGCACATCCGACCCACACTGACTAATATATGTATGGAGGAAAACAGTCAGCCCAGCCTCCCTCGAACTCACCCCGCAGCATAATATAAACAACTATATAGTACAAGTCTATATTCTCCTCTCTAAAAAACATCACAACCCATTACATAAATGACTGTTAGATAAACCATTTGCTAATAGAAACTTTGTCATGTAAAATAACTCCTCTGCTTTCACTTGACATCCTGCATGAAGGACCATAGAGTAATCATATTACTCGGAGAGTAAGCCCTCCCAAATATACTCAAGTTTGTCCTTTAACAGATTCTCCATGTTCCGGATATCTTCTAAGTCGCTTTCCCCCCTTTGGAACGCGTTGCCATCTCGGAGCTTCGTCCTTTCTATAGGTTGGCTTAGCAGCCTGCTGTGGCACTTCGAAACCTTGGTATCCAGCTTCCCGTAAGATCCTGGAGGCCTCAGACAGGGTTTTAATCCGATGCAGTTCCCCTTTAAGGGTAAAGCTAAGCCCAAATGGGAAAAGCCAGCGGTATCTCACATTATTCTGGCGAAGCGCATCCGTTATACTCTTCAACTCAAACCGTTTCCGGATGGTTACCGGAGAAAGGTCTGCAAAAATCAAAATATCATTGTCCTGCCATTTCCAAGAGGCTTGTTTTCGTGCTGCTGCTGCGACTCTGTCCTTAACCCGAAAGTCCTGATAGCAAGCAATAATGTCCCGTGGTTTGTTGCGTACACCCGAGCCCAAGGAACGGTGCGCCCGATCTAGGCAAATTGTAGGCATGTCCCCGTCAGTCTCAGTAGCGGACTCCGTCTGTAGAATCATAGTGCTGATTTGGGTCACAATAGCCACACAGTCCTGATAATCCGCTGTCTCTGGAACCCCTCTGAAACGCAAATTATGGCGTCGGGAACGGTTCTCTAAATCCTCGACTTTTTCAGTCAGCTGTTCCACCTCCTTAAGTAAGGAGGATTGAGTTTCCTGCGCCATTTTGAGATCTTCACTGTGTGCGTCCACTCTCGTTTCCACTTCAAAAATCCTTCTTCCAGTCTCAGCGAGTTCTTCTCTCATTTCGTCCAGAGATTCCATAATTTCTTTTTTGTTATCCTTCATATCCTGCTTTAGATCGTGCTTCAAATCGGCAAACCATCTCTTCATTTCTGCACGGGTTGGGAGATCGATTTCTGTAAGTTCAGCTTCCTCCGGGGAAAGATTTTCATGCAGGCCTTCCGGCGCCGTCGCCATGCTTGCGATGTCTGCCGACTCGGGTCCGTCTTCTTGGTGCGATTTCTGGTAGGAAAACTTCTTAAAATCTACCGTTTTTCGCTTTACCGACATCTAGAAAATCGGGGCAGAGGTACCACGAATAACAGCGAACGGTAAGGAAAGGGATGCCAAAGATTAGAGGAGAATGCTATTGCTGTCGGGGGAGGCACCAGATCAGGCTTCCATTCGCTGGAGTGACGTCACTTCCTCCAGAAACGCAATGCTAGTCTCGAGAGTGGCCCTCTGGCCATTCGATAGCCCTTCCAGACCCACTGCTTGGGAACGACAAGTGCGTGAGGCCAGACGGAGGCTGAGGGCAGGAACAAGAAAACTCAGAGGAAGACTCAGGATACTCAGAAGACTTAGAGATAAACTCAGGTTACTCAGGGGATTCAGACGTAGACTAGGATACTCAGAGGACTCAGACATAGACTCGGATACTCGGAGGACTCAGACAAGGATTCAGGTTGCTCAGAAGACTCAGACAAGGATTTAGGTTACTAGGAAGTCTCAGGTGAGGATACAGGAGAAAGTACTGGGTGAGTGCTGCATTGCAGTGCACGCCCTACACAGTTGCCCATGGCTGGTCGTGGACCACGCCAAAAGCGAAGCAGACTCCAGTCAAGGCAGTGGAACTTGAAGCCAGGACATGACGAAGATTCAGGAGAGGCCTGCACCGAGGAGCGCCCTACACAGCCGCCTGTGGCTGGTCGCGGACCACGCTGAAGTGGAGCAGGTTCTGGCAGTCTTAGGCATGGATGGAAGCAGGCACAAGGAACTCTGAAGACCGGGATGGGATTCAAAACTCAGGATTCAGAAGCTGGCATTAAAAATAAGAGTCTTCCAGAGGCTTGCGCTGCTGATGAGAAGAAGGCCTTGTACCACGAGGTGCCCTACACAGTCCCCCATGGGCTGGTCATGGACCACGACAGTGGCACGCCAGGAAGGGTGAACAGAAGAGGGACTTGGGAACTGGACGAAGAGCTGAAGACGAGATGGACGGAGTAAAGACAGGAACATCGGACATCAGGAACGTGGAACATGGTACCTCGGGACACGGAACATCAGGACATCTGGACACAGAACATCTGGACATCAGGGGAACTGGACATCTGGAACATCAGGAACACGAAACAAGTGACGAGGGAGCTCCGACGAAGGAATAGACCAGGAACATCAAGGTGAAGAAGTTCAGGAACACGAAGAACATGGAACGAAGATCCATCAAGGCACAGGAAGACCATGGAAGACCTGGATCGGGAAGGAAGATCACAGACACTGTTCAGACCAGATCTGAAGGCCCTGAGAGTCTGAAGCAGGGCCTTTTATAGGGTTGGTCCAGGCAAAGGCTGATGACTTCACTGGTGAGGGCCGCAAAGCTTTTCCCGCCGCTGGCCCTTTAAAAAAAGTGAAGAGGCGTGCACCCGCGCCTAAGAGGAAGCTGGAAGGCAGGAGCCTGCGGCGGCATCCTGCCATGTGGAAGGCCAGGCAGAGGGCGGCGGTGGCGGCGGCGGCACCCCTGCCGCGAAGAGAACAGGCAGCGGCAGCTTCATGCCGCAAGAGCAAGGACCCCGGCGGCAGCTCCAGCCGCGAAGATGAAAGAAGGCATCGGCACAGCAGCAGCCTCCAGGCCAAGCGAAGACGGTGGCGGCAGCGGCAGCGGCTTGCCACGGAAAAGTAGGGAACTGCCTGCGGGTCCAGCCGCAGGCAGGATCCTAACACTTGCACTCAGCAAGCCACCCCAAAACTGCCTCACCCCCTCCTAATCTAACCTTACAAGCTCTCCCACATGAGAAACCAGATACTCCAAATCACTAAGAATACCCAAAGAACCCAATCCTGGAAGAAAACCTCCCCCCACTCCCTTTCTTAAACTATACCTCATCCCCACGAGATGTAAAACCCCTGAGAGGGGAGGGAACAAGATGGCGGCGTGAGCCAGGTCCGTTAAACGCTCTCTCCCTGCGAAAGTTTACTTTTTGAAAGAATGCCTACAAAAAGGAAAGGGAAAGTTCATACTTACCCCACCGAAACAATTCTCCCATCTGGACAGTACCTAATTACATCGTTCAGTCCTGGTCCTGCTTCACAATCAGGGAGCATTCTCCCTGCTGCGGTTTCTGCTAAGGGAGCAGCGGAATTGTTTGGGGAGGTCATGCTTAGCCCCCCGGATCTTCAATCACCGTCAGCCCCGAGGTCTGCTGGAGCTCCTCTGTTGCCCATGGCGCTGGGCAATAACGTCGCTGAGGAACGTCTGGAAGGTGGGGGCCAGAGAGGAGGCTTATTCAGGCAGTCCATCTCCCCCCCCACCCCCACCCTGCGGTTGCTGGAGTCTGCTAGCATCGGCGCAGAGGATTTCCTTGCGACTTTGACGCCAAGAGGGAGTCTGGATATGTGCGGTGGAGTGGAGGTTGCCGCTATGAGACCAGAAGAGGAGGCAAATGTTCCCTTTCACGGAGTGGAGGGTGAGTCTTTCGTGGTTCCATCGAAACCTGTGGTGGTAACGCTAGACGAGTTACGGGATCTGGTAGTCGGTTTTGGCTGCTCATTGAGAGACCAAGGGACTAAGTTGGTTCACCTTAACAAAAGAATTGATGTCTTGGAAGGGAAAATGGATGGTCAGATAGCAGATGTTAAACTACGACTAGAGAAGGTTGAAGCCTCCTCTTTAAAGAATCATGACTGTAATGTTAAGTTAATTAAGGATTTCAGTAAAACCTCAAGAAGACTAGAATATTTGGAAAACTACAATAGGCATTTAAATCTTCGTTTCTTAAACTTTCCCAAAGTTATGGGGGAAGAACCCTATTATATTTTAAGAAGTTATCTTAAGGAAATACTAAAATATGAAGATGATAAATTACCATCTGTATCTAAATTGCTATTTATGCCTGTTTCTGCCAAAGGGAGAAGTTCTCAAAAGGAATCCTAGCCGTTAGAGAATTTAACACAATTTTTGGAAAACTCCTCTATGGAGGTGTATGACCGTGCAACCCTATTGGTTACATTCTCGATAGAGCAAGAACTTAGTGAAGTAATGCGGAGATATTTTAAAAATATCTCTGCTTGCTTTCACTCACAGAAAGTCCGTGTTTATCCGGACTTTACGCATGTAATCCAGGAAAGGAGACGGGAGTTTCTTTTGTTAAAATCTCAGATTTTGTTTAAGATACCCGTGTAAATGTGTGATTTGCTCACAGAATGATTCCTTTATTTTCTTTTTTCCAGAACAGTTGAAGTCATTCATTAACTCTAGGAACATAACTACCCTATCTCTAGTAAACATCTAAGTTGTGAAGATCTTTAAGTATTACAAAAAGCAGTGATCACATTAATTGCCTGTTTCTGCTATGAATATTTCTTTATTATCTCCCAGTAATTCGTTCCCCCCTACTTTGGGCAATTACTTAAATTGTTGAAAATGTGCATTTAGAATAATTATAAGTTATCCTGGATTGTATTTTGTTATATATTATGTATGCCATTTTCTTTTCTTTCTGGAAGTAAGTGTTTTCTTACTTGTATATTTGTTGAAAATGATAAAATAAAATAAAATAAAATTTAAAAAAAAAACCCTGAAAGACTTCACCCATTGTGGCATTAACCCCCCCGCCAATTTTCCCCAAGCTACTATTGCACACCCTGGCCGCACTAGGGCTGCAACCAGCCCTGCTCACCTTCCAGACCCAGCCTCCACTGCTCCCCCGGTCTCTCCCGCGATCGTAGATAGCCGTCTGCGCCCTCAGGCTCCTAGCTCCTTGACCTCCTCAACTCCGGATCCGTTTCCCTCCTGCTCTGGGACTCCGCGTCCCTCGCAAAGAGGAGAGGCCTGCGCCACGCCTTCCTGCAGTCGGCCCCTAGGCGCGCGCGCACAGGGTCGACTTTTAAAGGCGCTGCGGCAGGAAACTACTCCGTGGCGCCCAGTGATGATGTCACCTGAGCCCTGCATAAAGGCAGGGATCAGCCCTCCATTCCTTGCCTTGGCAAACGGGTCATCACATAGTGTGAGCTAGTTGCCGTCCTTGTTCCTGAGTTCCTGTGCTTGTTCCAGTGTTCCTGAGTTCCTGTGCTTGTTCCAGTGTTCCCACGTCTGTTCCTGTGTTCCTGTTCTCGTTCCAGTGTTCCTGCGTTGTTCCAGTGTTCCCGTGGTCCCTCCTGTGTTCCAGCGCCTGTTCCTGTGTTCCTTCTTTCCCGAGTTTGTTCCACATTCTGCAACCCAGGTTGTACCTTCTCAGACTGATACTCGGTACTGACCTCTGCTTGCCTCTGACCACGCTTGGACCAATACCTGGAACTGACCTCTGCTTGCTTTTGACCACGCTTGGACCGATACCTGGTACTGACCTCTGCTTGCCTCTGACCACGCTTGGACCGATACCTGGAACTGACCTCTGCTTGCCTCTGACCACACTTGGACTGATACCTTGAACTGACCTCTGCTTGCCTCTGAACACGCTTGGACTGATACCTGGAACCTCTGCTTGCCCCTGACCACGTTCAGACTGATACCTGGAACTGACCCTTGCTTTCGCTGACCATCCTCAGACGGATACCCTGACTTTGACCCTTGCGCTCCATTCAGACACTCTCTTTGCTTCTCCTGAGACCACCAGGCCCACCTGCCTTGACGCTGTCTGCGGCCTTCCTCGAGCTAGACCACTAGGCGCTGCCTACCCTGCCTGGAGGACCTTCAGTTCTTGCCTTGTACCCGTGGTCTCCGGTACTCTCTGTTCCGGTCTAGTTCGTCTGTTCACCATCAGCCGCGCACCTCTACTCCTTGTGGGCACACCTCTCCACCATCTCTCCGGGAGACTCCCAGAGGCCCACCTAAGCCCAGGCAGCCCGGGAATCATATTTTGAAGCACTTTGGTCCACTTGGGCTTATTTGCTGTATATCTTTCGCTCAGTACTGATTGTTAACTATTTTGTTGGTGTTATTTATGCCATGATTGCCAATAAAAAATTGTTTATATATAAAAAAAAACAAAAAACTGTAAGGTGCAGCTACAAAGGTAAAAAGTGTGCAACAGGTGTGGACATTGTTAAAAAATACCATCCTAGAAGCAGAGACCAGATGTAGTCCATGCATTAAGTAAGGTGGAAGGAAGGCAAAACGATTACCAGTATGGATAAAAAGTGAGGTGAAAGAGGCTATTTTAGCCAAAAGATCTTCATTCAAAAATTGGAAGAAGCATCCATCAGAAGAAAATAGGAAAAAGCATAAGCATCGGCAAGTTAAATGTAAGACATTGATAAGACAGGCTAAGAGAGAATTTGAAAAGTTGCCATAGAGACAAAAGCTCACAATAAAAGCTTTTTAAAATATATCCAAAGCAGAAAGCCTGCGAGGGAGTCGGTTGGACCGTTGGATGATCGAGGGTTTAAAGGGGTACTTAGAGAAGATAAGGCCATCACGGAAAGATTAGACGATGTCTTTGCTTCGGTGTTTACTGAAAAGGATGTTGGAGAGATACCCGTTCCAGATGATTCAGATCAACTGAACCAAATCATGGTGAACCTGGAAGATCTGATAAGCCTGACTAACAAAGTGAAGAGTAGTAAATCACCTGGACCAGATGGTATACACCCCAGCGTTCTGAAACAACAGAAAATGAAATTTCAGACCTATTGCAATTAATTTGTAACCTATCATTAAAATGATCTGATGTACCTGAAGACTGGAAGATGGCCAATATAACCCCTATAGTTAAAAAGGGATCCAGGGGTCATCAGGGAAACTATAGACCAGTGAGCCTGACTTCAGTGCCGGGAAAAATCATGGAAACTGTTATAAAGAATAAAATCACAAAACATTTAGATAGACATGGTTTGATGGTTCACAGCCAACATGGATTTACCCAAGGGAAGTCTTGCCTCACAAATCTCCTACATTATTTTGAAGGGGTGAATAGACATGTGGACAAAGGTGAACCAGAAGATGTGGTGTATTTGGATTTTCAGAAGCCATTTGACAAAGTCCTGCATGAGAGACTTCTGAGAAAACTAAAAATTCATGGGATAGGAGGTGATGTCCTTTTGTGGATTACAAGTTGGTTAAAAGATAGGAAACAGAGAGTAGGATTAAATGGTCATTTTTCACACTGGAAAAAGGGATCTGTACTTGGACCTGTGCTTTTTAATATATTTATAAATGATCTGGAAAGGGGTACGACGAATGAGGTGATCAAATTTGCGGATGACACAAAATTATGCACAGTAGTTAAATCTCAAGCGGATCGTGATGAATTGCAGGAGGATTTTGCGAGACTGGAAGACTGGGCTTCCAAATGGCAGATGAAATTTAACATGGACAAGTGCAAAGTGATGATTATAGGGAAAAATAACCCTTGCTGTAGTTACACAATGTTAGGTTCTATTTTAGGAGTTACCACCCAGGAAAGAGATCTAGGCATCACAGTGGATAATACATTGAAATTGTCGGCTCAGTGTGCTGTGGGCAGTCAAAAAAGCAAACAGAATGTTAGGAATTATTAGGAAGGGAATGGCAAATAAAACAGAGGATGTCATAACGCCTCTGTATCACTCCATGGTGAGACCGCACCTTGAATACTGTGTACAATTCTGGTCGCATCTCAAAAAGGATATAGCTCCACTGGAGAAAGTACAGAGAAGGGCAAACAAAATGATAAGGGGCATGGAACAGCTGCCCTATGAGGAAAGACTAAAGAAGTTAGGGCTGTTCAGTTTGGAGAAAGATGACCAAGGGGGGATATGATAGAAGTCTACAAAAACTTGAAAAGACTTGAACAACTTAATCTTAATCAGTTATTTACTCTCTCAGATAACAGAAGGCCCAGGGGGCACTCCATGAAGTTAGCAAGTAGCTCATTTAAAACAAATCAAAGAAAATTCTTTTTCACTCAGTGCATAGTTAAGCTCTGGAATTCATTGCCAGAGGATGTGGTTACAGTAGTTAGTGTAACTGGGTTTAAAAAAGGTTTGGTTAAGTTCCTAGAAGAAAAATCCATAAACTGCTATTACAATAATTAATAAGCAATAGTAGCTTGAGATCTATTTAATGTTTGGGTACTTGCCAGGTACTTGTGACTTGGATTGGCCACTGTTGGAAACAGGATACTGGGCTTGATGGAACCTATGTCTGACCCAGTATGGCATATCTGCTGTTCTTATGTTCTTATGCAGTGGTTCTCAACCAGTGTGTCACAGCACACCAGTGTGTCACGAAGCACCAGCAAGTGTGTCGCGTACCCGCTGCTCTTCCCCCCCCCCCCTTCACCTCAGCGAGACTAACACTGTTGCCGATCCTGCCCGGGCTATCAGCACATTCAAGCCCCGAGGGGAATGGCAGCAATGTTTGTGGAAGCCGGCAACAGGAACGTGACCTTTTCTTCTTCCCGCCTCTGTGACCTGGAAGAGGAAGTGATGTTTACCGGGCACGCAGGAAGAAAAGGCCATGCCTGCATGCTGCTGCAGAAATCGCATTTGATACTGGCTGGCCACTTTGCCAGGGACTGCAGGAGTACGGCGCTGCTGCCTCCCCCCCCCGGCTTCGACCTCCCCTTTTCTCACCAGAGCAACACCAGCAAGAAAATATAAAATTAATAATATTAATCAAACTACAAAAAAAAAAAAGGCTGGGGTGGAGAGAAAAGCTTAGAATTATATTCTCAGCTGACTGCTCTGTGCTGTGCGATTGCAGCAAAGCAAACAGCTGAGTGCTGCCTTCTTAGCGCTGTGGGGCTGGAGAGGTCACTCCTGCTGCATTTTCCAGCCTGTCAGGGCTCTGCTTTTAATAGCAGCATACCGGCTACCTTGTGCTGTGGCTGCTATGTGTGTTCTGGGTGGGGGTAAGTGACACAGAGAGTGAGCCAGCATGTGTGTAAGTGTATGAGAGAATGTTTGTGTAAGTAAGAGAAATGTGTGAGAGCAAGAGACTGCTCAGGAAAGTCAATGGTGTGTGTGAGAGAAAGAGATTAGTCAGGGACGTGACTGGTGTGTATGTGTGTGTGTGTGTGTGTGTGTGAGAGAGAGAGAGAGAGAGATTGGTCAGGGACGTGACTGGCGTGTGTGTGTGTGTGTGAGATAGTCATGGGCCCTAAGGAAGAAGAGCGTGAGGATAGAGCTTCAGTAGCCCTTGCTGCTTCTGGCATGTGCTATTGGCCTACAAGGGAAAGGAGTAGGAGAGTTACTGGACAGGGTAAGTAAAGGTGGCTTTTTAAGTTGATCTTTCTTGATTGACTGCCATTTTAACTATTAGGTATTATGTGATGTGTCTGCTGTAAATATTTTATTTATTTATTTATTAAAATTTCTATACCAGTATTTGGCAAAGCCGTCATATCGGTTTAAATCAAGCATATAACAAATTAAAACATATAGAAAATACTATCACAAACAATAAAACAATGCTGCTAAAAATGTATTGGTGTTTGGAGAATTTTTAATAATTTTGAAAATGTTTAATTATTGGATGTTCCATTTATCAGTTGTTTTGAAACATTTATTACATTGTAGTTTTAGAATTATTTTATATTTCTCGGGGAATGTATAAATAGAAATGTGGAGACAAAAACTGAACTGGAAACAGCAAGAAGCCAAACTCTGTATGCAGTAAAACAACGCAAAAACAAAAACATTAGCTTTATGGTCACTTTATTCTATATTTGGTGAGGGTCTGTCTCTGTTCTGCGTGTGTGACCCAGCTAAAGGTGTTCTGCGAGCTTGTAGTTTCTTGGTAGGGATCTATAGCAGCTTGGCTTGTTCTGTTTTCCTAATAGGAGGTGTATTGGTGTTTAGGGCCTGATGTAATTTTTGAAGTGCTGCCTTTTCATAGGTAGGGTTGTTACTGTTTGAGTTCCATAATGCAGGTGTAACTTTGTGCACATTAGTTTGTATACATTATTTCAGATCCTGGAAATCTGATAGTTGCTATATTTTTGTTTTGCACAGAATGCAGAGTGGCTTTTTTGGGTTTCCATTCCAGTTTCTGTTTCCATATTTGTAATTTGTGGTCTTTCTGTACTTGGTGAAGGTCGATTCTATGTGTGTGACCGAGGTGAAGTATTTTACTAGCATGTAGTCATTTGTATCAATATTATTTGTTGTGTTTTCTCAACAGAACATGCATTGGTGGTAAATTACTGTTTTTCATAAGGAGGGCTATTGCACCTGGTAGGAGAGAGTGTTTATGTTACTGTTATTGAGATGTCACCAGAAATATATTTTTTTCTATAGTAAATTGAACGGGGAATGTCCTAGTTCTGCTCTGCACCCATTGTTGGGGGTCGAGGGGGTTCCTGTGGAATGCAGAGTGTTTGTTTACATTTAGCCTGATGATGGTCACATGTTCAGTATGTCACGCATGTGAGAACCATCTGTCAGGTGTGTCCCGACAGAAAAAAGGTTGAGAACCACTGTTCTTATGTATAAGTCACAGGGAGTGCTGGATGGCTGTGGGATTGGGAGGTCTCTGGGGGTAAGTCACAAGGAGTGCTAGAATGCTATGTGTGGGATTGGGAGGTGTCAATTTGGTGTCAGTCACAGGGTGTGCTGGATGTCCCTGTGTGGTTGTGAAGTCTCTAGAGGTAAGTTACAGGGAGTGCTGGTGTTACGCCTGTTGGTCACAGATGGCTACGACCTCTCATGCTCACCTCTTTTTTCCCTGCACCGTCAAGTCTGGGAAGAATGGCGGTCTCTGCTAATCCCCGCCGACCTCTCCGGTGTTCCTGGGACAGCGTGGGCGCTACCAACCGCCATCTTGGACCTGGAATTACTTAGGCGTGCGCATGCGCGCGCAAGGGCCTCCTTTTAACACACCATGGCGTGAACCTCTGGGGCGTCCTCTCCTGATGACGTCAATCCACTAGTGTATTTAATCTGACCGTCCCTTGCCTTCTTTGTTAGCAAGGAGTTCCGTCTTGCTGAATCCACCTCATTCAAGGACTTCCTGTTCCTGACTTGGTCTTGGCATATAAGAACATAAGAACATAAGAAAATGCCATACTGGGTCAGACCAAGGGTCCATCAAGCCCAGCATCCTGTTTCCAACAGTGGCCAATCCAGGCCATAAGAACCTGGCAAGTACCCAAAAACTAAGTCTATTCCATGTTACCATTGCTAATGGCAGTGGCTATTCTCTAGGTGAACTTAATAGCAGGTAATGGACTTCTCCTCCAAGAACTTATCCAATCCTTTTTTAAACACAGCTATACTAACTGCACTAACCACATCCACTGGCAACAAATTCCAGAGTTTAATTGTGCGTTGAGTAAAAAAGAACTTTCTCCGATTCGTTTTAAATGTGCCCCATGCTAACTTCATGGAGTGCCCCCTAGTCTTTCTACTATCCGAAAGAGTAAATATACGCTTTGAGTACCCGCTCCTCGGGGGCTCCCCTGTGTTCCCGGCTATCCGCTCCTCGGAGGGCCTATCTGCCTGACTACTACTAGACCTACTTCTCAGGTCTCTCTCTCTCTCCAGGAACCATCTCTTGTGAGTACTTCTACTGACTTCTACTATATGAACTGTATTGAGGATTTCCCGCGATGTACCCCGAGCTTCGGGCCACTACCGCCTCACTTCAGTAGAAGCTATTCAGCATTTCCTGCACCGCAGAGTATTGACACACCAACTACGGGAGCCACTTCCGGGTTCTGGCATCTCTACCAGTTCTTCAACATCTACTGTACAGACATCCTCGGCACACCCCGCTCTGCGGGCCACTACCAGATCTGTATTGCTGAGGTGCCTACACTCATGAGGGGATCCCCGGCGTACCCCGCTCCACAGGTCACTATCAGATCTTCTCACCTGTTACTTTGCTCTGGGTATCCCCCATTGCTCAGGACTCCAACTCTGTGGACATTACCTTTTCCTTCCTACCTAATAAAGTCTCTACTTCTAGCTGTGTCCCACGCCACTGAGACTATGCCTGCTGACGGTGAGGCTCACAGGGCTCCTCCCTGTGAGCCTCACCTGAGACACCTCTCATCTCAGCCCAGGGTTCACATTCTTACAAAAACATAACAGCTGGATGGCAATATGTAAGGTAAGAAGGTCTCTGGGGGTAAGTCACAGGAAGAGCTGGATGGCTGTGTGTGTGGTTGGGAGGTGTCATTATGGTGTCAGTCACAGTGAGTGCTGGATAGCTGTGTGTGAGATTAGGAGGCTCTGGAGGTAAGTCACAGAGAGAGCTGGATGGCTGTATGTGGGACTGAAAGGTCTCTGGGGGTAAGTCACAGGGAGTGCTGGATAGCTGTGTGGGATTGGGAGGAGTCATTGTGATGTCAGTCACAGGATGTGCTGGATGTCTCTGTGGGGTTGGGAGGAGTCATTGTGATGTCAGTCACAGGGTGTGCTGCATGGCTCTGAGGGTTGGGAGGTCTCTAGGGGTAAATCTCAGGGAATGCTGGGTGGCAATGTGTGAGGGTAGCAGATCTCTGGGGTAAGTCACAGGGAGAGCTGGATAGCTGTGTGTGGGATTGGAAGGTCTTGGGTAAGTTACAGGGAGTGCTGGATGGCAGTATGTGAGGCTAGAAGGTCTCTGGGGGTAAGTCAGAGGGAGTACTGGATGGCTATGTGTGGGTCTGAGAGGTCTCCGGGGGCAATTCAGAGGGAGTGCTGGATTCCTGTGTGAGGTTAGGACATCTCTGGAGGTAAGTCACAGGGAGTGCTGGAAGGCTGTGTGTGGAGTTGGGAGGTGTCATTGTGATGTCAGTCACAGGGAGTGCTGGATGGCTGTGTGTGGGATTGGAAGATCTCTGGGGGTAAGTCACAGGGGGTGCTGGATAGCTGTGTATGTGGTTGGGAGGTGTCATTGTAGGTAAGTCACAGGGAGTGCTGATGGCTGATTATGGAGTTTGGGAGGTGTTACTGTGGGTAAGTCACAGGGAGTGCTGGATAGCAGTGTGTGAAGATGGGAGTTTCCTGGGGTTAAGCTGGAAGGCTGTGTGTGGGGTTGGGAGGTGTCATCGTGGTTTCAGTCACAGGGACTGGTAGTGTGTGAGGGTGGAAAGTCTTATTATTAAAACACTTGGAGACTCTGTGGATTCTTATTTATAGTTGGACTTAATATATTACCTACAGTATATAAAGATTTAGGTGGTTTACAAAGAAAAAAACCATATACATTTTGATAAAATAAGCATACAAACTAAAAACACTCAAGCAGATAAGTCACAATAATCTTTTAGTTGGAGGTATGTAGTAAAGCTAATTCTTTCCTTTTGATGCTGTTTTTTCTCCTTACAATACGTTTTAAATATTTTTATCTTAGTTTTTCTCTAAATATGGGATTGTTTAATACACAGAAGACTATGCATAGGCTGGATCCAAAAGATTTCACAGACTTACACTGAAATGTTTTCATATGTGTTATTCAGAATTTATCTCCACAGTGCTCCCTCCATGTCCCATTAGCCATTCACTGATCAAATCAGAGCAAAACTACAAACATGACCCAATATACACTCTTTCTTATAGGACCAATAGTATAATGTCTCTTTTTCTGGACATATTTTACCATGAAAATTGATAAAGTAACGTTCACCAGTTTTCACAAGTGTTATCTACAGGACAGCTGCTGCACACAAGTGGAATCTCAGCTTCCTTTTAAAACTGTTCGAGGAACATATTCAGAAGCTGTTGAGCAGAGTCATTATCTGGCTAAAGTTATCTCAATAACTTGCCCCATATATTCAATGGGATACAAGTCCCACTTAATATACTTGCCTAAAGTTATCCAGTTACATGTAGCCGAATAACTAAAAAAATCTAACCGGCTATGTTTGAACATAACCGGTTAGATTTTTTTGTTATCCAGCCTTGTGTCACTGGATAACTTGCTACGTAACCGGGCAATCTTCAAAAGATATCCAGCCAAGTAGCAATGCCAGATCTAAAACAAAGCAAGAAGTAAAAGGGCCTGTGGCTCAATTCCATTTGCTGCCCTATCAGGCTGTGCACCCCGCCACCCCTCCTAAATATTAAAAATGTTTCTGGGTTTGCTGCTGCCACACCCCTCATCCCCTTTCCTGATTCTACGAATATCCATAATATGGTGCTGCCGCTGGACCCTCCCACACACCCTCTCCCCCATCACAATCTGCACTCCCGCCATTCTCTCCCCCCCTCCCCCGAAACAAAACAAAATCTCTCCCAGCTCCAGGACAGCTTCCGACACAAGAGGCGCTGGAAGCGTAAACAAGCAGCGGGTAAGGTCCTATCCCACTTCTGGAAGGGATTTTTTTTTTGTCTTGGGGGAAGAGGAGAAGCTCCGGGGGGGGGGGCACAGTAAGTGAAGACTGTAGCAGTGGCAGAATCATATTATGGATATTCATAGAATCAGGGAAGAGGGGGCAGCAGTGGACCCAGGGACATTTTTAATATTGAGTGAAGGGATGTGGAGTGGGGGAGGTGCATGGTCCAACAGTGCATCTATGAAATCTGGGGAGCAGGAAGGAGGAAATAGGCCACAGGCCCTTGTTTTTGTTTTTTTTTAATTTGACAATCACTACTTAACAAGGTATCTTTTGAAGATACCCGGTTAAGTACCAAGTTATCTGCCCACACAAGGCCAGATAACTTAGACCTGCTCTGAACCAGATCTATAGTTATCCGGTTAACTTAGCCGTATATAACTGAAGTTCAGATAACTAAACCCTTCCCAGAAATGCCCCCTGAACGCGTCTTTATTATCCGGCTAAAATCTAGCCAGATAAAGTGATTCAATATTCAGGAACTCGCCATTTAGACGGGATAACTCGTGAGTAATCTATCTAAATGGCTTTGAATACTGACCTCCCTAGATACTAGAAGTATCCCTCATCCCAACCTCTCTCCACAAGACTACCATCTTACTACTCTATAATATAATATATCTTTAGAGAGACTGCAGTAGTGTACGGGAAGGAAAAGTGTGTGTTGTTGCTTCTGGCTGTAGTGGAAGGGACGCTCTCTCTTGCTCCAGTGGACCACACAACAGAGGAATATTTGCAGCTGACTGGTAAGCTTTGCTCTGTCTAATTAGAGTAATCAGTTGGTACCATCAGTCTAGGCTGAAGGACTCACCTGGGGTTCCCAGTCGTGCCTGAGAGACGGTCAGTTTCTCATGAGGAGCCTGACATTGACAGCTTGTCTCATGTGCAAATGGAGCTGGTGCAGCCAGAGTCTAAATGAAGATAATGCATTAATGACACTCTAGAAGTAGCATGAATACGTCCAGTGCAGCATCACATGACCTTCCCGTTCACCTCACACTGCCAAAACCTGAATATTTAAAACTCTCCAACATGTGTAAAACCAGTCCCCTGCTAGGTTCCCATCTTCCAGAATTAAATAGGGTAGAGATCGTACAGACTGATATTCTAAACTCTCTTATTTCTCTGTAATGCAGCTGTTTTTACCTTTTTTTTTAAGGGGAAAAAACATAAATTTCCATGTAAATATACTACCTTTGAAAAGTAGGTAATAACAGAGATTATGTCTCGTTCTGCTCCAGGTCTTCCTCCTAAGACACCTGGAGTGGTGCGGGTGGTCGTGGTGTCATTGTGAGGATCCCATGCTTAGCTTGACTTCAACTCTGTATTATTTTTCTAAATACATATTTAAAAATGTCTACTGGAATGCTTTAAGCAAATTAATTTAATATTTATGCAACCTATATTTACATAACTTGTCAATGAAAATCCTAAAAACAGGAATGAATCAGGCGTTTTATTCTGGATTTAGACACTGAGTGTATCTGCTAAGTGCAGCCTAAAGAAAGCTGTGTAGGCTATTCCACCCGAGCAGACTCAGCAAGCGCCTTCATTTTCTAATCACTGTTTTTTGTGCTTCTGTCTTCGTGATTATTGGGTGCTAAACCATCTTTTTATCTGCAAACAAGGTCAAGTTATACCCTATCCCATGCAGCCAAGCTCATGCTGGGATAAAGAAGAAGGCAGAAAAGTTTCAATAATGATAGCTATGGACTGAGGCCTACAGCTGGTAATCAGTCCCTGGCCAGGCAGAGGTCTCCAGGCAGAGATATTGGATGAAAATAGGTCTCTTTTGAAACAGAGATTTTTTTCAAGCAGAGTAAATCATTTGTGTATTTATAGAACACTTTTCCACCCCGAGAAAGGCTTTAACTGTTGGCAAGACTTAAAACAGTGAAAAGAGAATCATAGGGGGAACTCACCAAGGAGAGGCATTGCTTATTTGTTAAAGAACAAGTGCTCTGGAGACTTCTGAGATTCAGAAGTTTAGGGGATTATATTTGTATGTGCTTTGCATGCATTTTGGAGGGTTGTAATAATGTTAGAGCAATTTGGGTATAGATTCACAATAGAAAAAGGGAATTAAGGTAGTTATCCTCAGTTTAAGCCCTGGCTTGAATTAATTCCAGAAGACAGGCATATTCTTCCAGCTGCCAAGCCTGACCAGACTCCTCTGCTGTGCTGAGGAAGAGGGGGTTATTTTTTTGTAGTCTTCCAGTCTTCTTCCAGCATCCCAGTCAGATCCAGACCATTTGAGGGTAGCGGGGAGAGTGGGGTATTCTGAAGTGGTCAGACTTTTTTGTGTTGTTCTCGCTTCCTATAGATACTGTGAACAATGGCTCTCTAACACTCCAGTCCAAAAAGGAAGGTATCCACAGGATTCAGTAAATACGGTGAAGTTAAGCATAACATCAAAACAGCTCTTAAACTCACCCCATTAATTGATTTCTTCTGATAACAAAAGAGGGTCATGTGTAACACAAACAGATCTAGTTGGAATGGTTAATTGCAGCAGATTCAGACCAGTCCTTTAGGTAAACCAAAGGACATGACCTGTGGACTGAGGGTCCGGACTGGATAAGAAGGTTGGAAGGTGTTCTGGTGCTAACTGTGCAGACTTACAAGAACGCACAAAAATAATGTGCATCCACACTGCTCAATATTTCCTGCCCTTCCTCGGCCCTATCGTGATGCAGATTTAGCTTCAGTTTTCAATTGCAATGTATAATTACACAGCCCATAATAGCTCTAGTTACAGCAGCCTGACTCATCCATGGATCTCGTTGCTGGGGTTTGTACCGTCAGCAGAGCTGGGATTGAAACTCCCTGGTGGATCTGGGCGGTGCAGCTGCTTTAGTAATTCACAAGAAGGTTTGACACTAAAGTAATAAAACCTAGGAAATATACAGAAGCAAAAATGCCACAAGTGCTTTTAACCACTTCTATCATTTTCTAAAATGATGGACTTAAAAAAGAAGCAGCAGCAAGAATATTTAGTTTACAAATTAAAAGCAAAAGTTGTTTAAATTAAAGTCTCAGAACAGTCTTTCAGTTATTTTCTGATTCATAGTCAAAAAACTTAAAATGTGAAAAGCAACTATTCTAGAAAAATATGAATATTTAACAATATTTCACCAAAAGGAGGATAAATAGTTCCAAGTACTGGGAGGGGAAAAGGTGTTGATTGTAAGGATCAGTAACTGAGGCTTCAGCTGTCATCTGATTACAGTGATAGAGGATTTACAGAAAAACAGGAAGCTGGTTGCATTTCAGCTCAATTTCTTTATAAATGAAATTGCACAGTAATGTATATTTTATGAGAATGTGCTTACCCCACATTTATAGTTTGGGGATCTTTTGCCTGATAAGAATTTGGAGAGTGGGGTAAAAAAAAAGTGTCTGATCGCTTAGCTAGTACTACAACAAAAGAAAGAAAAAAACTATTGGGCAATATATTACAAATATATACATACATACACACACATATATACACAGTAAATATCTTTTCTTGATCTTCTGATGTGCATAATTTTGTTAATCTTACATTAGAAAATAACCCAGCAACTACTGCCTTGAAATATATCTTTCAGTTGCAAGTTTTTCCTACGATTCTCTACTGCTACTAGTAGCACAGGGACTGGAGTCTTCATCTTCTACTAACTGAATCACTGGCTGACTTCATTATGTGATCATGTTTGGCACCTGTACCAGAAAAAGAGTCTTCTCTCCTGCTCTGTCCCCAGCCTGCTCTCCACCCTTAGCCCCAATCTGACTAAAGCCTCCTCTCCAGCCTTTTCTCTACCTCTGGCTCCAACCTCCTCTCCATTTTCTCCAGCTGTGGATCCAGCCTCTTCTCTAGTTCTAGTTCCAGCCTTCTCTCTCCCCCTCCTCTCCAAAGCTAGCCCCAGCCTTCCCTATCCTTCTGTCCAGAGGTGACTCCAGATCAGTTCTTATCTCCAGCCTCCTCTCCACCCTTCTTTACAGTTCTGGCTCCAGCCTCTTCTCCAGCATTGGTTCTGCTTAGATAAAATTATTAAACTATTGTTTATTTTATTCCTGAGTAGATATTATTATATAAGTGAACATTCCTCCTACTTGTCTCCATCTACTGGTAGGGAAGCAAAACCCATGCGTCTGGAATGATCTGGGGTATGAACAGGAACTAGGGGTAAATGCAGCACTAGCGGTTGCACTACTTGTTTCACCTCTAATAAGCTGGTCTGAATAAAGAAGAGCTAAAAACAGTCAGCTGGGAATAAGAAAATTAAACCCTATCTTAAGAAAAAGAGATATGTGGTCCAGGTTTTAGACAGACAATGTTTGACTGTTAGTCTTTGTCCAGAATTTGGAAATGCCAGAAGCCACCTCTGCTGCTAGACTGCCTGCAGGTTCTTCAGGATTACTAAAACAAATGCAAACATTCACTTGACATTTTTAATGACTTTATGCGAAGTACAGTAAGTACTCTGAGTGTTTATACCTAGGTGTTGCTATTAGCAGGGCACTTAGAACAGGGCGGCCTAGAGCATAGTAAAGCTGCAGTGTGCCTGCCTGCGATTATAGATTTTAGAGCAAAGCAGAGCAGAGGATCCTGCTGGTTGGTGCAACTGGCTAGCACAATCCAGGCCCAGCACCGAATGCATCACCACCGGCCTCCCTCATGAGCAGGCCGATGTTCTCATTACAGCTAACTGTATTTTTTACAGTCTAAAAGTGTGTATTATTTTCTTTCGAGGTCTGCACAAGATGTTGAATAGGCAGAAACCCTGCTGTCAATAGGAAGTTAATGAAGGGCTTCCCCCGCCCCAGAGAACACGGTCACCTCCATCCTCCATCTTCCCCCGCCCAGACACCAGCTACGGCGGCCCTTTGTGCAGCTCACTCACCGGCCGGATCCGGGGGCACGTGTGCTCCGTCTCCTCCATGGCTCCTCGCACGGCCCTGCCCGGGCTCCGGGCGGCTCCGTCAGGCCATAGCGGAGTCCGGCTCGCGCCCTTCCTGGGAGCACAAAGCGCGCGGCGAAGGCGCCGGGCCCATCGCTATAACAACGGGCCGCGCGCTATCCGGGCGCCTCATTTGCATGGCGAGCCCTGGTTGGCTCCCGCCTTCCCCTCTGGTACTGATGCAGAGAGCTCGCGCCCGGGCGCCTATCCCCGTCTCGGAACGCGCGACAGAGGCGCCGGGCGCTTGGCTGCTAAGAAAGGGGCTCGCGCTTGCCGGGATCCTCAATTTCATGAAGAGCCCCGGTTGACCCCCAATGCCGAGGGCTCGTGCCCGGGCGCGGCGGCTGAAGCCGGGCAGCACGGGGCTCTGCTTGCATTCCTCGCTTCCCGGACGGTGCCAGGCCCTTAAACCGCGAGACCTTCCCAAGAAGCCTCTTAAATGGGCCTTCGTCCGTGCTCCTCGCTTCTTTACCCAACACAGATAAGAGCCGCAGCGGTAAAGCAAAAGAACGCAGTGGCCGTGGCTGCCCATCACCCTTCAGCAGACACAGCGGCACCGGCTGCTTTATATGTAATCCTGACAAAGAAGAAAAAGTGATAAATTCAGCTTTTCCCACAACTACTTCTGTCTCTTCCCATATATTCTCAAGACCGTGTGATCTTTCCCTTTTTGTTTTTAACACATTTTAGCCACCACTGAATGGCTTCATTTTAAATTAACTGTTCTGATAACGATGAAAATAAACTTGAAAGCAAAACCAAAGAGCCTCTCCAATGAGGCTTTGTTTCCGTGTGATGGTGCTGAAAGGACAGCTCCCATAACTAGGACAGCTTCTCTCACCAGGACAAATCATGTAACTTGAGACAATTCCCCTAACGGGGACATTTCCACACCAGCACAGATTCTGTAACTGGGACAGCTCCCATAAAGGGGACAGCTCCCCTAACTAGGGCAGCTCCTCTCATTAACAATTCCCTAAATGGGACAACTCCACACCAGTAGAGATTCCATTACTGGGACAGCTCCCTTACAGGTCGATACTGTAAGACCGCGGGAGAGTGGACGAACGCCCGCTCTCCCGGCGCGCGCACCAGCCCTTCACCGGTGCGGGCGATTCAGTATTTAAATGAGGTGACGTGGGAAAAACGGGGAAAAGGAGGCGCTAGGGACACTAGCGCGTCCCTAGCGCCTCCTTTTGTCAGGAGCGGCGGCTGTCAGTGGGTTTGACAGCCGACGCTCAATTTTGCCGGCGTCGGTTCTCGAGCCCGCTGACAGCCACGGGCTCGGAAACCGGACGCCGGCAAAATTGAGCGTCTGGTTTTCGGCCCGACAGCCGCGGGCCGAATTCAAATTTTTTATTTTTTTTTACTTTTTTTTACTTTTGGGGACCTCTGACTTAATATCGCTATGATATTAAGTCGGAGGGTGCACAGAAAAGCAGTTTTTACTGCTTTTCTGTGCACTTTCCTGGCGCCGGAAGAAATTAGCGCCGACCTTTGGGTCGGCGCTAATTTCTTAGAGTAAAATGTGCGGCTTGGTTGCACATTTTACTTACTGGATCCCGCGCGCATACCTAGTAGGGCCATCAACATGCATTTGCATGTTGAGGGCGCTATTAGGTGCCGCGGGTGGGCCGCGTGTTTTCCTCCCCTTACTGAATAAGGGGTAAGGGAAAACACGCGTCCAGAGCAGGCTGACAGTGCGCTCCGACGGAGCACACTTTACTGTATCGACCTGTTAATGGGGCCAGCTCCATGCCAGCACAGATTCCATAACTGGGACAGGTCCCATAAGGGAAACAACTCCCCTAACCAGGACATTTCTTCTCACTGGAACAATTCCCCAACAGGGACAGCCCCACACCAGTACAGATTCTGTAGCTGGGTCAGCTCCCCTAACCTGGACAACTCCTCTCACCAGGTAGAAACTGTGGGACAGTTACCCAGGTAGAGAGTCCATCAAGCTAGGTTGAGAGAACATTGTACAAATCTCATTGTTGTGTGAGTTTCCTCAGTCTGAAGGACATCAAATCTTCACTAGAGTGTACTGTTCTGTTCATACGTCTCACTCTGCATGTAAAAGTGGCCCCCAACCCCTACACTACTACCTAAACCTCACCTTGAGTTACTAGGTGGGCCTCCTATAAAGATATAATTAGTTCCCTGTACGTACCAGGATCATTCCAGACTGTGGGTTATGTTCCCTGTCCAGCAGATGGAGTTAGAATCAAAAATTCCCAGGGGAGGACCTATATAGCCACGCCTCCCTCGCCTCAATCCTCAGTATAGTTCTAACTCCAGCAGACTGAGCAGGGGACACAGTGGTCCCCAGCACTTTTCTAGTTTTATTTTCTCTTTGAGGAATCAATTAAATAATATTAGATAAAGGTTTTCTTCTAAGGGATAGGTTCTGTAGTGTTCTGACAGGACCACTCCGTTCAAAGAGAGACACTGTTTTCCAGTCAGGAACTTGCTGACAGGCTGTGTTTTTTGCCTGTCACTTTATTTCTCTCTTCCTATCTCTTTGTTTTTTCCTCTTCCTTGCCTGGCTAGAGTGTGGTAAGTGTTATTTTTATTTCATTTACAGTCGTTGGTAGGAACAGGAATTTATGAGGGGTGAAAGTCTGTAGTGCCGACCGCTCCCCTTAGCCCCGGAGTTTTCCTTTTCCCCTCCTCCCTTTCAGGGAGTGATTGGAGTTCCCGCCCTGCAGCTCTGCGACGACCCATTCCCTGGAGCTGCTCACCGTCGGGACGGCGTTTTTCCCCGACGGTCTCTTGGGGACGGTGAGGGGTCCGGAGGCCAAAGAGTTTTATTAATTCGCCGCTTCAGTTGTTGCCGCGCGCCGCAGCCGCCCCTCCCCCTCCCTCCCGCCGCGATGCAAAAATCACCGAACGGCTCCGGAGCTCGGCACGGGCTTCAGCAGACCTCAGAGGGATTTTCTTCAGCTTTTCCTGAGGGGGAGTATGGCTTACCTGGTAGGCAGCTTGGAGGAGAGTCAGACCGCGCTGGCAGGAAGCGGCATGCCCCGTTTCCCCTCAGCGCGGGAACGACGGCCATTTTCTCAGCTGGCTCAGAGGCAGCTCTCTCTGAGGAGGATGTCGACGCTCCTCTCCAGGTTTCCTCTAACAGTGTGGAGTTTCGGAGCGCAACGGACCAGGGCAGGCAAGGGGACGACGTCTCGGGGGGCCCCTCATCAGCACTTCCTGCTTTTTCGCCAGAATTCATTGTTTTAATGCACAAGGCATTTTTACAGAGCAGGGATCCGAATCTTGGAATTTGGGGTCCCCCCCCCCAAACTGGCCTGCTTGACACAGCTTTCGACGGCAGGCCCTCCCTTAGGGAGGGCTTCTTTGCCCACAGGGGGTGCGGGGTCCACTCAGCCCCCCCCTGTGATTCCTATACCGCTGCAACAACCGTCGGGGGATCCATGGCAAGATCCAGATGCGGATAATCCCTCCCTGGCGGCCCAAGTAGAAGGTGACGACCCGAGGGTCCTCCGTATTTTTCAAGCAGCGGAATTGGATGATCTCATCCCCCACATCGTCCAGGAAATGGACATTGACCCTCCTCCGGATCCTGTGGCTCAGGATCCGAAGATTAAGAAAGGGGATCCTCTCCTAGCGGGCTTACGACCTCTAGCGAAAGCTTTTCCCACGCATCACAACATCTTGCAATTGATTTCAAGGGAGTGGGATACTCCTGAGGCCAATCTTCGAGTCGGTCGAGCCATGGAAAAGTTATACCCTCTCCTCACTGATTTCTTGGAGATTCTTAAGGTTCCTGCTGTAGAGTCAGCGGTATCCACGGTCACGAAACATACTACCATCCTGGTCACGGGCGGGATGGCGTTGAAGGATGTCCAGGATCGCAAGCTCGAGGTTTACCTCAAGCGTATCTTCGAAGTCTCAGCGTTGGGGATGAGGGCTGCTATCTGCAGTTCCCTAGCACAGCGAGCAGCTCTGCGTTGGGTACAACAGCTTCTCACTTCCCAATCTTTGCCACAGGCAGAGACTATTCAGGCTGATAGACTTGAAGCGGTGGTTGCCTATGGAGCTGATGCTTTTTATGATCTGTTAAGGGTCCTCGCTCGTTCCATGGTGGCGGCGGTGCCCGCTCGTCGTCTTTTGTGGCTACGCAACTGGGCGGCAGATGCTTCGTCTAAGACGCGCCTGAGTTCCCTTCCTTTCAAGGGTAGGTGCCTATTTGGGGAAGATTTGGATCAGATCATCAAATCTCTTAATGAGAATGCGGTGCACAAGCTACCAGAAGATCGTCCACGTTCTTCTAGATCTTTTTATTCCTCCAGAAACAGGTACCAGAATCAACGGAGGTCGCGTCCTACTAGACAGCAGATACCTCGGGCTCCTTCTACGTGATCACACACCTGGAACCGGTCCTTTCGAGGGCGCCGCCACGGTAAGGATACTCAAGGGCAGGTCCTTCCTCGAAGGCTTCACAATGATGCCAGAAGGACCCAAGAGGGGATCCCCCACCTGGGGGGGTCGCCTTACTCTCTTTTACAAGGAGTGGGCCCAAATTACGTCGGATCAATGGGTGCTGGACATCTTAAGACAAGGCTATGTATTAGATTTTGTACACGAACCCCGAGATCGTTTTCTGTTTTCTCCTTGTGGTTCCCGTCTCAAACAATTAGCAGTCCGACAGACTCTCAATCGTCTGCTACAGCTGGGGGCGATAGTACCGGTAGCGGCCTCCGAACTGGGAAAAGGTCATTATTCAATCTACTTCGTGGTTCCCAAGAAAGAGGGCACTTTTCGACCTATCCTGGATCTCAAGACGGTCAACAAGTGTCTCAGAGTTCCTCGTTTTCGTATGGAAACGCTCCGTTCAGTGTTAGCAGCCGTGCATCCGGGAGAATTCTTGGCCTCTTTGGACCTTACAGAGGCATACCTTCACATCCCGATCCATCACCATCATCAGCGCTTCTTACGCTTCAAGATTTTGGGACAGCATTTTCAGTTAGTCGAGGACGCAGGGTTACCGTGCTGTAGACAGGGTAGTACAGCTTCTTCAGTCTCTGGGATGGATCGTCAATTTCTCAAAGAGCAAACTGATACCGTCCCAATCGCTGGATTTTCTGGGAGCACACTTCGACACCAGCCGAGCCAAGGTATTTCTGCACCCGGACAGAGCTCGGGCTCTGCGTGCTCAGGTAACACGGTTCATGGCACTAGTTGCTCCCACGGCGTGGGATTATCTCCAGGTACTGGGAACCATGGCCTCAACAATCGATTTGGTTCTTTGGGCCTTCGCTCATCTCAGGCCTCTGCAGAGGTCTCTGCTTTCGCGATGGAACTCAGTATCGAGAGATTTTCAAGCAGTACTGCCCATCCCGGATGTTGTCTTGCTCAGCTTACAGTGGTGGCTGGACCCTCAACAATTAGCTCAGGGAGTGTCTCTACAGAACCCGGATTGGGTGGTCGTCACCACGGATGCCAGTCTCACCGGCTGGGGGGCGGTCTGTCAGGACAGGTCTCTCCAAGGCCGATGGACGATGGAACAGTCCACTTGGCCCATCAATCGGCTGGAGACCAGAGCAGTCCGTCTAGCGCTGCAGGGGTTCTACCCACTGGTACGCAGTCGAGCGGTTCGGATTCTTTCGGACAATGCAACCACAGTGGCGTACATCAATCGCCAGGGGGGCACCAGAAGCCATCTAGTCTCGTTGGAGACCGACGAGTTGATGACATGGGCGGAGCTACACTTACAGCGGCTAGCGGCTTCGCACATAGCGGGCATGGACAACGTTCAGGCAGATTTTCTCAGTCGACAACACCTGGATCCCGGAGAGTGGGACTCTCGGAGGACGCAATGCGAAGGATAGTACAGCGTTGGGGGAGACCCCATGTGGATCTAATGGCAACCGCGACAAATGCAAAGGCCGCCCGGTTCTTCAGCCGCAGGCGAGAGCGCGGCGCGGAAGGAGTCGACGTGCTGGTTCTTCCCTGGCCTCGACAGTGTCTCCTGTATGTCTTTCCTCCGTGGCCTCTAGTGGGCAAGGTTATCCGACGGATAGAGACGCAACAAGGTCCGGTGATCCTAGTTGCACCAGAGTGGCCTCATCGACCATGGGTTGCAGATCTTCTCAATCTGGCAGTAGACGGCCCTCTTCGGCTCAGTCATCTTGCCACGTCTTCTTCGCTAAGGACCAATATTTTTCAAGGAGGCAGATCGCTTCTATCTTGCGGCTTGGCTTTTGAAAGGCGTCAATTGAGACGGCGCGGATATCCAGAATCTGTCATCTCCACGCTCCTGAAAGCTAGGAAGACATCCACGTCGGTTACTTATGTCAGAGTATGGAAGGTTTTTGAGGAATGGTGCGAGTCAAAATCGATTCTACCAACGCAGGCCTCGGTGACACATGTTCTTTCCTTCCTACAGGCTGGTCTGGATTTGGGCCTTGCCTATAATTCTCTTCGTGTGCAGGTGGCGGCGTTGGGAGCCTTCCTACGTAGTAATGACAGGGAGCTCCTGGCCTCACATCCAGATATCCTACGTTTTCTAAAGGGGGTAAAACACTTGAAGCCTCCAATTAGACCACCTTGTCCTTCTTGGAATCTCAATTTGGTACTCCGGGCTCTATGTGCACCGCCTTTTGAGCCTCTGACTTCGGCCACACTCAAGGATGTCACCCTTAAGACCATCTTCCTGGTGGCGATCAGCTCAGCACGTCGGATCTCTGAACTACAAGCTCTATCATGTAGGGAGCCATACCTTCGTTTCACGCCAGAGGGAGTATCCCTGCGGACAGTTCCCATCTTTTCTTCTGCCGAAGGTGGTCTCGACTTTCCATCTCAACCAATCGATAGAGCTTCCGTCATTTTTATCCTCTGATTCTTCTGACCTGCGTCGGTTGGATGTCCGACGTTCTTTGATACATTATTTGGAGGTCACTAATGAATTTCGACTCTCCGATCATTTGTTTGTCCTTTGGTCGGGACCCAGGAAGGGTTGCATGGCATCCAAACAATCAATCGCTCGCTGGCTGAAAGGAGCGATTATAGCCGCATACATCGGAGTGGGTAAGTCTCCACCTTTAGCTGTTAAGGCGCATTCTCTCGGCGCTCAAGCGACGTCGAGGGCGGAAAGTTCTGCAGTTTCTTCTCAGGAAATCTGTAGGGCGGCCACATGGAAGTCTCTCCACACTTTCGCAAGACATTATCGTCTAGACATTCGCGCGCCGTCTCACGGTCAGCTTGGAGACAGGGTCATACGGGCAGGGCTGTCCCGCGACCCACCCATGATGGGGAAGCTTTGGTACATCCCACAGTCTGGAATGATCCTGGTACGTACAGGGAAAAGAAAATTATTCCTTATCTGCTAATTTTCGTTCCTGTAGTACCATGGATCATTCCAGACCCCTCCCTGGTTTTGGGGGTTCTTTGTGGGCCATCCCTGCTTTCCTGTCTTCGCAATATTTTCACTCTGTATCTCTAGTTATTGCGAGCTGTGTCTTTGAACACAGTGCTGTTTGCAAGTTCTCAGTTACAGTTTTTTGAGTACAAGTTAGTTGCTGTCACTTACAGCTGTTATTTTTTCTCTATATTTTTGAGATTAACTGATTCCTCTGGTTCTGTCTCTTCTCGTCTTGGCTTTGCTAGTTCAGTTACTGAGGATTGAGGCGAGGGAGGCGTGGCTGTATAGGTCCTCCCCTGGGAATTTTTGGTTCTAACTCCATCTGCTGGACAGGGAACATAACCCACAGTCTGGAATGATCCATGGTACTACAGGAACGAAAATTAGCAGGTAAGGAATAATTTTCTTCTAACTACTACAAGGGCCTTCTAGCTAATCTCTCTCAGTCTCTCTCTCAAAAATTTACATTGTGTTATGGTGCTTATTTTGTGGTAAGGTGTTTTTCACATGCAAAAACACCATAATGCAATTTGATAAATGGCTTGGGAAATAGATTCTGTCAGTTTCCACACACAAACTTTATTTATAAAATACAAAAAAAGGCTACTTACTTCTGAAGCAGTTCAAAATGTCAAACATAAGTTGTCTGTCTCGGCTTCCTGTCTTCTCCCTGGGACCTCTCTAATTCTCCTGGGTCCTGACTTCTTATTGTTGCATCTGTCAGTCGCAGACAGCTGCAACCACTCTGCCTCACCTCTCTTTTACCCTTTTCCTCCTCCATTGGAAGGATGGCTGCCTCCTCTGCTGTTTGCCGAAACCCTCGGTGTCTCTGAGCCAGCATGGCTGTCCCCATCCGCCATGCTTCTTCCTGAGGCCTCCAAGGACACGCACGCGCATGCTGCCTATGTTTTTGAATACATCATAGCGGGAACCTCGGGGGCGGCCCCACCGCATGATGTCAGTACCTCCGGGTATTTAAACCTCCGCTCCACTCCAATTGAACGCGTTAGCAAGGACTCCGGTTTTGCTACTCTGACCGCTTCTAAGCTGCTCGCTTGGATTCCTCACTACCCTCCGGGGTATCTCACTACTACGGAAGCTCTGGGTACCCGCTCCTCAGGGGCCTCTCGCTTCTTCTCGCCCTCTGGGGTTAATCTGCCTAACCTTAAGGACACCCGCCCCTCAGGGGTCCTCTTTGCTTTCTTTCAGGAATCCTCGGTGCTTCTAGGTACTCACTCCTCGAGGGCCTATTCTGCTCAGGGTATCCTGCACCTCGGACCTCGGGTCCCTCTCTTCATTCAACTACCGAAGGAAGTTATTAGCACTGCTACACTGTGAGTATCACTACGCTCCAGCTCTCTCATTCCACCCTTCAGGTTCATGGCCTATCCCGTGCTGCAGAACACTACCGGATCTTTGCTACATCTGGGTGAGACCATCATCTACAGAGACTGTCTGAGCTTACTGTGATATCGCTGGACTACAGCACTGTCTGTTCCTTGGGCAAGATTCTACTCAACTGCAGTATAATAAAGCTTTCTCTCCTCAGTGTCTGCATACTAGAGTCTAGCCAATCTTTGTGGTTCCCCACGGGGCCCCTCCCCATGGGAGACGTCATCGCCACTTCGACCAAGAGTCCACAATATGCAACAAACCCAACACTTATCTTGTGCCCAGAAATCATCCCTGGACCCTGAATGCCTTGCTGGGTTGGCTGTTAAGGAGGACTGGCCCAGATAGCTGTGCCCAGTTCTTTAAGATGTTCTGAGGGAGTTTGCTATACACTCCCTCATACTTGGCATATAGAGAATTACTTCTTAGCTGCTGGAGCATGGCCTTAACATAAGAACATTGTGACTGACGATTGGATGAGAAGATCAGAATATCATCTAGAAGTCTCTGAATATGTCATTGACAAAATTCTGGAAGACTGCTCGGGCATTGTGCAGGCCGAAAGGCATAACCAAATCATCATAGTGACCATCTCAAGTGTTAAAAGAGGTTTTCCATTCATCACCTTCTCATATGCATATGAGATTGTATGCCTCCCCCAAAGATCCAACTTGGTGAAGATTGGAGCTCCTTGAAGCCAGTCAAACAATTCAGATATCAGCAACAAGAGATATTTGTTTTTTTATGGTGATGGCATTCAAACCCTGGTAATCCATGGGAGCAAAGAATGGCATTCAAACCCTGGTAATCCATGGGAGCAAAGAACCATCATTTTTGCCAACGAAGAAGAATCCTGCTCCAGCAGAAGAAATGGACAGCTTGATGAATCCTCTCTTGAGATTCTCATGGATGGAGAAGGTACAGAGAAGGGTGACCAAAATGATAAGGGGAATGGAACAGCTCCCCTATGAGGAAAGACTAAAGAGGTTAGGACTTTTCAGCTTGGAGAAGAGATGGCTGAGGGGGGATAAGATAGAGCTGTTTAAAATCATGAGAGGTCTAGAACGGCTAGATATGAATCGGTTATTTACTCTTTCAGATAGTAGAAAGACTAGGGGGCACTCCATGAAGTTAGCATGTGGCACATTTAAAACTAATTGGAGAAAGTTCTTTTTCACTCAACGCACAATTAAACTCTGGAATTTGTTGACAGAGGATGTGGTTAGTGCAGTTAGTATAGCTGTGTTTAAAAAAGGATTGGATAAGTTCTTGGAGGAGAAGTCCATTACCTGCTATTAATTAAGTTGACTTAGAAAATAGCCACTGCTATTACTAGCAACGGTAACATGGAATAGACTTAGTTTTTGGGTACTTGCCAGGTTCTTATGGCCTGGATTGACCACTGTTGGAAACAGGATGCTGGGCTTGATGGACCCTTGGTCTGACCCAGTATGGCATGTTCTTATGTTCTTATTCAGACATTGCTTCAGTCTTGGGAATAGATAGTGGGTTCACTTTACCCCAAGGTGGTTTTTTGTCAGGCATTAAGTCTATGGCACAATCGTATGGATGATGAGGTGGGAGAGTCTCAGTTCGCTTTTTGCTAAAGATGTCTGCAAACATTATGTAAGGCATAAGCAAACTTGGAAGAACTGAGAAATCCAATGAGTAGAGTTACTCAGGAGGATATACAGGAAGCAGACAATTCTGAAAACACTGGGCACTCCAGGAGAGGATATCTCCATTTCACCAGTTCACGACCAGACAGTGTTGTTGTAACCAGGCTAGACCAAATAGAACAGGATTGACCACTTTCTGAAGCACAAAATGTTATGCTCAGGCTTGTGGACCCTTGGCCGACGAGAGGATGGTATACCTTTCGGAGGGTCCGTAGGCTCTCTCGTCAGGTGGCGAGGCACAACAGGAGGCAGGACCAGCTGACCCTTGGCACTGGAGACTGAGGCGAACACAGAGATGATGAAGAGACGAGATAAGGCGCTGTCTCTTCACCACTGGTGGGCTGCGGTCCCCCCGGGAGGAGCCCATAGGGACCCGACCGCTGGGACTTAGGTGGACCTAGGGAGGTCAGGACAACGGTGCAAAGGCCAACTGGAGCTTCGCCCTGGAAGCCCGCGGTCCCCCCAGGAGGAGCCCTTAGGGACCTGGGCCGCTGGGACTTAGGTGGGCCCTTGGAGACGGAGTCTTGAAGGAGTCCTAGGTCGAGTGCCAGAGGGTTGTCGCTCACCAGTCCGAAGTCGTGCACCAGAGAATCACCGCTTGCCAATCCGAAGTCAGGAACCCGAGAATCACCGTAAGCCAATCCGAAGTCAGGAACCAGGAACACCAAGACGGAACAGGATCCAAAGCTCAAGGACTCACCGAAGCAAGCAGACTGGACAGCGCTGGAGGACGTTGCCAAGTCACTTGATGAGCAGAGGAAGCTGCCTTTTATACTTCCCCTGCTCTGGCTGATAGATTTAAAGGGATGGGTCCCTTTAATTCTGTGGAGGGGGCATGGCCTCGTGCTTAAGCATGGCGGCGGCCATTTTGGATTTCCCCCACGGAGGGGAGACGCCGCTGGGGGGAAGCAGGACGGCTTCCCCTGCAACGGGCAGCGCCGGAGGCCACGTGGGCACGATGGCCTGAGTCGGAGCCCTCCCCCGGGGCTCCCACGGCGAGGGAACACCGCGAATCAGGTAGGGGGCCGCGATTGTGGGGCGCCACAGCTGCGGAGCACAACACAAAAAATGAGATGCTTTCTATATTTAGGAGTCCCACTCGTATCATCATGGGTCTTGTAGTGTAGCAAATGATTCCTGGAAATAGTTCTTGGTAGACTGAAGAGATGCAGACAGGATTTTTCAATGGCACCAGAGGTATGTTAAATTTTTCCACCAGGGCTTCATTGATAAAGTTGCCAGTGGCCTCGGAATCCAAAAAGGCTTTTGAGAGGAATTCCTTACTTTCAAAGTCCAATTGAACAGTCTATACAATTTTATATGAGGGAGGAGTGTGAGTGATGCTTATGATTGCCTCACCCATCAACTGTAAGCATGGGAGTTTCATGACTTCTTTAGTCAGAGGAGGTATAATGACCCTTGCCTGTGCAGTATAATCAGAGGTTGTGCCACCTTTGCTGGTGCTTCTCATCTTCTGACAACTTGGATCACCCTAGTTGCATGGGTTCCTCCTTGGATGTGAACTGTGAATGGGGCGAAACAGGGGGCAGCATAGTTTTGAAAGCTGGGTGCCAAGTGGGCACCATGTCTGGGTGAATCCTGTTCTTGAGATCTCTCTTGCAATTGAATGTCAATTTTCATATACAGGGATACAAGGTCTTCCAGTTTGGTGGGGGTGTCATGGCCAGCCAGTTTGTTTTTGACCCTGTCTGATAGACCCTGTCAGAATACAGCTTTCTGTGCCTATTCATTCTAGGAGAATTTATAGGCCAGGGTATGGACCAATGGTCATGGAGCCCTGTCTTAGGTGGAGTAATTCTGAGGCTGAAGAAGATGCTCGAGAAGGCTCATCAAAAAACCTCCTGAATTGGGTCAGGAATACTTGGAGATTGCAGAAACTGGAGTCATCTCTCTCCCATAAGGGAGAAGCCCAAGCCAGAGCTTTACCAGACAGCAGAGAAATTATAGAAACATGGAAACATAGAAATGACGGCAGAAGAAGACCAAATGGCCCATCCAGTCTGCCCAGCAAGTTTTTGCACTTGTTTTTTTTCTCATACTTATCTGTTACTCTTGGCCCTTAGTAACCTTTTGGTTCTATTTCCCTTCTACCCCCTGCCATTAATGTAGAGAGCAGTGTTGGAACTGCATCTATGTGAAATATCTAGCTTAATTAGTTAGGGGTAGTAACCACCGCAATAAGCAAGCTACTCCCACAGAAGAAGAAACACTTAAGTTCAGTACCTTAGACCACTTGACAACTGATAAGAGTTAAGGTATCAAATTCAAGGACAAGCAAGTCAGAAGTGGGATTTGAACCCATGACTCTATCTGGAGTCCCAAACACAAACATAGTGAAGAAGGAACCCTTATTTGTAGTTCTTACAAGAATTTCGGTATATAAAAATTAAAAATAAATAAATAAATAAATAAATAAATAAATTCAGTGTCTTAGACCACTCAGCCATCGAGGCTCCCTCCTAATTATAAAGGCCACTTTCACTCATTCAGATGCAAAGTTGGCCAGCTGGAGTTTAAAGTGAATCAGGCACTAACTGATGAAGCCTCCGCAGGTCTTGGGATCACCATCATACCAAGGTGGCAGAGATAGGCAAAGTGAAAGAGTAGTCAGAGATGAGGCAGAGGCAGTGACCAGTTGTAGCAATGTTAGGGTTGATATAGCCATTACTAGGGATGACTACAATTTATTTAGCCACAAAGAAAGGTCTTGTAAGACCCCAATGTGAACTTGATATTCTCTTGTTATTGTACTGTCTGTGAGAAGCACCGCAAAAACTCTGGTAGGGGGAATGTCAGTTGGGTCCATGGTCTGAGCACACTGGGAAATGGACCTTGGGAGTGCTGATTGCTAGAGCCAAGGCACAGTACAGAATCATTTATTTATTTATATTTATTTATTTAGGTTTTTTATATACTGGCATTCATGATACAATCACATCATGCTGGTTTACAGTATAACAGGGGTGCAAATAACTTCTAACTGTATCTAAGGTGCGGAGAAAAGCAGTTACAAATAACAAGGGTGATTGAACTGGGTGAAGAGAGAAATAGCAGGAAAGGATAACGTCAGTAAGATAATTACAGAATTTCAGCAACTAGACTGGCTGAGAGAACTATGTTGACAAAGTAAGGGGTTAATTACAAATTCCTGAAACTAGTATGATTGAGAGAGATATGTTGACAAAGTGAGAGATTAATTAGGGTCCGGGAATGCTTGCTTAAACAGCCAAGTCTTAAGTCTTTTCCTGAAGGTTCGGAGGCAGGGTTCTTGTCTTAGATCGGGGGGGATGGAGTTCCATAAAGGGGGGCCGGCTGTGGAGAGGGCCTGATCCCTTAGAGTAATATGTCTGGTGGTTTTGGTGGAAGGTACTTGGAGTGATCCTCTGTATGTGTCTCTAGTCGGTCTTGAAGAGTTATGTAATTGGAGGGGGATTTGTAGGTCAATTGGAGCATGTTGGTGGATGGTTTTGTATATAATGGAAATGGATTTGTAGATGATTCTGAAGTGTATTGGCAACCAGTGGAAGTTTTTTAGGATTGGAGTGATGTGATCTCTCCTCCTGGTGTTGGTTAGCAACCGTGCTGCTGCATTTTGTACCATCTGAAGCAGTTTAGTGTAAGAGGATGAGAGACCTAGAAGGACTGAATTGCAATAATCTATCTTTCAGAAGATAATTGCTTGTAGAATTGTTCTGAAGTCTTGAGTATGAAAGAGAGATCTTATCCGTTTTAGCACTTGTAGTTTGTGGAAACAGTCTTTGGTAGTTCTGTTGATGGAAGCTTTCAGGTTCATGCGATTGTCAATAATCACTCCTAGGTCTCTCACTTGAGTGGTTGGTGGAATGGCCGGATGAGTAGTGGTGATGCAGCTGTTCTCAGGAGAGATGAGTAGGAGTTCGGTCTTGGAGGAGTATAGTACTAGGTTTAGGCTGGAGAGGAGGTGTTTTATTTCTTGGAAGTAGTTTTCCCAGTGGTCAAGTGTTTTCGAGTAGGTGTCTTTGATGGGGATCAAGATCTGGATATCATCCGCGTACAGGAAATGTTTTAGATTGAGGTTGGTGAGAAGCTGGCAAAGCGGTAAAAGGTAGATGTTAAAAAGTGTTGGGGACAAAGAGGAATCCTGAGGGACTCCTACGGGTGGTCATAGCGTGATGATTCTTTATTCTGGACCTTAACCTTATAGCCTCTGTTGCTAAGAAAAGATTTAAACCATGTGAGAGCAGTGCCTGAAATGCCTATGGAAGCCAACAGGTTTATGAGGGTGGAGTGGTTAACCGTGTCGAAAGCTGCCGAGAGGTCCAGTAGGATCAATAAGAAGGATTGACCTTTGTCGAGACCCATGATGATGTAGTCGGTTAGGGAAATGAGGAGGGATTCCGTGTTCAATGCTTTGCGGAACCCATATTGAGCGGGGAATAGCAATTTGTTGTCTTCAATGTAATCTGAGATTTGCGTATTCATTAATTTCTCCATGATCTTAGCTATGAAGGGAAGGTTGGCAATCAGGCGGAAATTGTTGGGGTCTATAGGGTCCAAATTTGGTTTCTTTAGGAGAGGTTTGATGGAAGCTAATTTGAGGTCATCTGGGTAGGATCCTTGGGATAGAGAGCAGTTTATGATGTCTGCCAGTGATTTGGAGATGGAGTCAGGAATTGTCAAGAGATGTTTGGAAGGAATATGATCCACAGGATGAGAGGAGGGTTTCATTCTCCTTAGAATGACTTGTATCTCAGAGGTAGAAATGGGTTTGAATGCTTCAAAACAAGTGTTTTTGAAGGAGTGAAGATGTGGAGTCGAGAGGGAAGAGGTAATGGAAGGCAGCTGAATCAGAAGGTTGCTGATTTTGGTTTGGAAATAGTGAGCGAGTTCTTCAGCTTTAGATTGTGCTAAATTACTGGGGATCTCCAGGGGCTGATTTGTGTGAGATTAGATACATAGGCAAATAGTGCTTTTGTGTCAAAGACCAGGTCATGGATCTTGGAAGCATAGAAGTCCCTTTTGGATCTCATTATGGAGGCCTTATATTGATGTAGAGTGGCTTTATAGGAGGCCAAAGTGCTGGCGCACGGGGCTTTACGCCATTTGCTCTCTTTGTGTCTTAAGCTTTGTTTTAGTTTCCTAAGTTCTTTAGTGAACCATAGTTGTCTTTTGGAAGAGTTGGAGTGCGATTTCTTTATTAATAGTGGACATAACTTGTTGGCAGTGGATTCTGTGATATTGTTCCAGGAGCAGAGAGCCGTATTCGGATCGGTGAGGTCAATGAGATGAAGTTGGGATGCCAAATGATTACTGAGGTCTTCAGAAGAACATGGTCTTCTGTAAGGAAAGGAAGGTGAGGGTATGTGTGGGGTGATGGTTTCTTTCAGCAGAGACGTGGTCAGGCAGGCAAGGTTGAGGAAGGCGGAGTTCATTCAAGGATCCAGGCAGACAGCAGGCAAAATCAGGAAGTTAGAACCAGGAACAGCCAGATGCAGAGGAACTAAGAAACAAAATCTGTTGTTCAGACTCCTGCCCAGAGGAGCAAGCTTCCTTTTACGTTAAGGCAGTGCTAATGTTATTAGTCCATGCCACAGAAAATCCTGAGTGCTGGATCTATAAAGCAGTGAGTTGCTAGGGGCCTTTATTCAGAGTGGCAGGATGCCAGGAGTCATGCTGGGAAGCCCCAGATGGCAGGAGACAGCACTGGGCTTGGAACCATGAGGTACAGGATGCCAACCACGATACAACACCATAGTTGGTAGCATGTTACGGTTGTAGGTGAATTTTCAAAGAAGTTACATGAATAAATGTAATATACTATCGTACCAATTTTAAAAAGCCATTTACACATGTAAAGCGCACTTACTCAGGAAAATCCTATGAACAATTCAGTGGCATCTATTGTAGCAATTTTAAAAGCCCACTTACATGTGTAAAACACTATTTTAAGCATGTAAATATTTTTTTAAATCAGGCCCTTGGTTTTTATTTAAATTCTGTTTATAACATTTCATGAATGTATTGCTGTATTAACTCTATTGACACACATTTATGTTATTGCATTCCACTTTGGGCAGCTTTTCTGAAAAGGCATCCTATAAATTGTTAAATTAAATTATGGCTAGTAGGGGCTACCACAACAGCAGCAGCTGTCTTGCCTCTGTGATATGTCCAAACCTAGCCAGGCCTGACAGGAGACCACTGAATGTAATTGTATATCATGCGTTCCCATTTCTCTCAGAGGCTGGCAGGTGAAGTTATGCTGAGGTGAAGCAGTCAACCATTCTGTAATTGGCCGACTGGCTGATACCTGACCCATCATTTCTTTCAATAAACAGACCTTCTGTTCTTTAGTCACCCAGATAGATATTCAACTCATCACTCTTACTGAGTAGTGTGGGAAGAGACTCTGGGTACAGAGGGAACTATTGAACTCAGAGCCTGAAAAAATCCAGGCTACCTACGAACAGCCGATTTCAGCAAACCCTCAGAAGCAGCAGCTACCCAGAATGCTAGAGCTGTACATAGATAGCTTGCATGGCTGTAAGTAAAACAACTGAAAAAGAAGGACAGTGATGAAGGAGTTCAAAACACTTGACTGATTAGCTGATTTGAAATAGCTTCCTAGTAGCATTTAGTGCTGAGTGCCTGCTGAGATCATGTCTTTGAAAGCCTTTCTTCAACTTGGGGTGGGGGAGACCCTTTCCAAATGCTAGTGCAAGTGAAACAATGGCATATGCTGCTTTTTTTTTTGTCTGTTGTGGCATTGAGAGTTTGGGGATTAGGAGAGATCATGTAGTGCCTTTAGAAAGTTACTGTCATCACAAATAACAGTGCATATTTAAGCAGTGGGTAGAAATGTTGCTGAGTTTTTTTGCATCCTTTAGCTTGTTCAATTTTATGCTTTAGGAAAAATGTATAAGAACATACATAAGAGGATAAGAAGTGCCATACTGACAATTTTATCTGTCCAGGCTCCCCCCCCTAATTATATTAATGTACTTGGGGGTTTTAGGAGATATGGTACTCGAACAAAAAAAGGGAAGGCATAGGTGAGTCACTAGATTTTTTTACTAATGTTGTATGGGTTACTAAAAAGTCCAGTAGACTAGCTTCTCAAACATCTAGGGCCTTAAAGATTCTTTGCATAAATGCAAGATTGGTCAATAATAGGATCCCCGTGTTGGTGGGTCTTGTAGTAGATGAACTGGCAGACATTGCAGTTTTTACAGAATCTTGGAAAAAGACTGATGATTTACCTCTAAATTTATTTGCTTCCTTGTGTTTGCGGCTGTTGGCTAATCAAGAAGGACCAAGTGGGATGAGGAGTTGCTGTGGTTTTCTGTAATACACTGCAGTTTAGAAAATGACCCATTATTCAGCCTGAAGTTTGTGAATGCCTGTAGTTCATGACTGAGGGCTCACCAGCAGTTGTTGTACCAGGCCCCAGTGCAAGATGTCTATAGAGTCTTTGCTGAAAATAATTTCTTTAGTACCATTAGAATCAGATTCCCTAATTATACTAGGGGACTTTAATTAGCATTGGGGTGAAGGCTTTCAGAAGGAAATTCAGTTAGTTAGCCAGTGCATGATTACATTGCAGTTTACTCATATAGTAGGCAGTCCCGCACATAAGGAAGGCACATTTTTTAGTTATTCTGCCCTTCAGAAAAACTCATGAGTGGAGGACTGACTATGTTCTGTCAACGCCTTTATCATGGACCGGCCATTTTATGCTAAGCTTCTCTCTTCTATTGTCTCCAATTGTAATTGGTACTAGCTTAAGGATTAGGAAAACTGGGAGGTTTACCCAGGTTACAGTCACTGATTTTCCAGAGTGTTTACAACCCCCTATTAAAGAAGCAAATAATTCCACCCTTGCAGCGCCGTGACTAGAAAGGGTGCGGTCACTGGGAATTCACCTCCATAAGCCATCAAGGCCAAGGAACTTGCCTGTGACATCCAAACCCAGAACATCCCTTCATCCTGGAGGTAGTTGCCTCGACCCTTGGGGTTGGGGCTGTCTTCAGTCAATACAATACCGAAGGGATCCTATTACTCTGTTCTTTCTTCTCCAAGAAATTTTCCCCATCTCAGAAGAACTACACAATTAGAGATCATGAATTTCTAGCAGTAAAGCTGACCTTGGGAAGTTGCATCATTTCTTAGAGGGGCCCAAGCATTGGATCATGATCTATACTGATCATAAAAACCTGGAGTATCTTCAGCAAGTCCAACAACTCTACCCTTGACAGGCTTGCTGGTCACTCTTTTTCTACTGCTTTGACTTTGAGCTTTGCTACCAATCAACAACTAAGAACCTAAGAGTGGACGCCCTTTCCTGATCCTTTCAAATGGAGAACATTAAGGAAAGCCCTTGTAACATCTTGATCTGGCAAGAATTATTCTTACACATGCTGTCACAGTTCTCCCTGGGAAGACAGTAGTGCCCAAGAGTCTGCAATAGCAAGTGTGAAAATGGACTCATAACTCTCGCCTGATGGGGCATCCTGGGATAATCAGTACAATCAACCTTCTTAAATGACATTATTGGTGGCCACAAGTGAAAACAGATGAGACGTTGTACGTGGACTCCTGCCCTGTCTGAACACAGCATAAACCTATACTTGCCCAACCTTGGGGGCTGTTACAGGCCCCATGGAGCCCAGGACCCACCTGTACTGAGACTTTCCTCTTTCCTCTTTCCTCTTTTACATGACTCCACTATGATATGGGTCATAGCATACAGGTTCTCCAAGATGGCACATTTCATATCCCTTCCCGGCTTGCCTTCAGCTCTTGAACTAGCTAGCCTGTTTGTCCAGCATAACATAAGAACATAAACATTCCATACCGGGTCAGAACAAAGGTCCATCAAGCCCAGTATTCTGTTTCTAACAGTGGTCAATCCAAGTCACAAGTAACAGGCAAGTATCCAAACATTAAATAGATCTCATGCTACTAATGCTGGCAACAAGCAGTGGCTATTCCCTATTGATTAATAGCAGTTTATGGACTTCTTCTCCAGTATCTTATCAAAACCTTTATTAAACCTAGCTACACTAACTGCCTTAACCACATCCTCTGGCAATGAATTCCAGAGCTTAATTGTGCGTTGACTGAAAAAGAATTTTCTCTGAATTTTTTTAAATGTGCCACTTGTTAACTTCATGGAGTACCCCCCAGTCCTTGTTTTATCTGAAAGAGTAAATAACCATTTCACATTTACCCGTTCAAGCTCTTTCATGATTTTGTAGACCTCTATCATATCCCCGTTCAGCCGACTCTTCTCCAAGCTGAACAGCCGTAATCTTTTTAGCCTTTCCTCATAGGAGATTCGTTTCATGCCCTTTTTCATTTTGGTCGCCCTTCATTGTACTTTGTCCAGCACAACTATATCTTTTTTTAGATGCGGTGACCAGAATTGCACACAGTATTTAAGATGCGGTCTCACCATGAATTGATACAGAGGCATTATGACATCTTCTATTGTATTTGCCATTCCCTTGCTATTAATTCCTAACATTCTGTTTGCTTTTTTGATCGCCATAGCACACTGAGCTGATGATGTCAATGTAATATCAACTATGACGCCCAGATCTTTTTCCTGGGTGGTAACTCCTAATATAGAACCTAATATCATGTAATTACAGTATGGGTTATTTTTCCCTATATGCATCACCTTGCACTTGTCCACATTATATTTCATCTGCCATATGGACACCCAGTCTTCCAGTCTCGCAAAATCCTCCTGCATTTTATCACAATCTGCTTGTGATTTAACTATTCTGAATAATTTTGTGTCATCTGCATATTTGATCACCTCACTTGTACTCCTTCCAGATCATTTATAAATATATTATAAAGCAACGCTCCAAGTACAAATCCCTGATGCACTCTACTTTTACCTTTTTCCACTATGAAAACAGACCATTTAATCCTACTCTCTGTTTCCTGTTTTTTAATCAGTATGCAATCCACAAAGTATATGTTCTATAATTTTATTCTTTATTATGGTTTCCATGATTTTTCCCAGCATGGAAGTCAGGCTCACCACTCTATAGTATTACGATCCTGCTCACGGAACCCATCCAGCTAGCAGGCCCTCACTTACCGCTGCCATCGCCGCTGCCGCCTCCTTGTGGCCTGACGGCACTCTGCAGCAGGAGGGGCCGCCGATGTCTCCCTTCACGGCTTGTGAGCCGCCGCTGCCGCCTCTGTCTTTGTGGCCCTAGCACCGCCGCTGCCGGGCCCTTCAAGCGGCAGGAAGCCGCTGTCGCTGTTTCCATATTCGCGGCTTGAGCGCCACCGCCGGGACACCTCATGCGGCAGGAAGCCACCGACGAGTCTCCTCTTCATGGCCCAGTGGCCCTCCGGGAATCCTCTTCGTGGCCTGTGCCGCTCAGGAAGCCACTGTCGATGCCATCTTGCGGCCTGGAGGCCGCTCCCAATGCCTGCCTGCTTTTCATCTTCGTGGCCTGGAGGCTGCCGCTGTCCGTGGTCCTGCTTCCTTTCTGGGCCCACTCTAGGCGCCGGCGCATGCCTCTGCTTCTGTATTTAAAGGGCCAGCGGCGGGAAGAGCCCACGGCCCTAACAGAAGCCAGTTTCAATCCACTTCCTGCTTCAGCCCTATAAAAGGGCTTAGTTCCTGTTCCTCAGGGCCTTTGATCCAGAATCCACAGTTGTCTGTGTTCCTCTTCGGGTCAAGGTCCTTCGTGGTCTTCACTTGCCTAGATGGCTCTTAGTTTCGTGTTCTTGGTCACCTCGTCCTGATGCTTCTGGTCTTGTCCTTCGTTGGAGCTCCTTCGTTGCCTGTCTCCTGTTCCTGATGTTCCATGGTTCCATTCCTGAAAGTCCTGATGTTCCATGTCCTGATGTTCCAGATGTTTCATGTTCCTGATTTCCTGGTCCTGATGTCTTCGTCTTCACCTCTGCAACCAGTTCCCAGATTCCTTGCATCCACCTTTCCTGGTGTGCCACCGTCATGGGGTTGTGTAAGGCGCTTCGTGGTACAAGGCCTTCTTCTCTTCTGCAGCGCAAGCCTTCAAGAGACTTCTGTTTTTAATGCCTTGCTTCTGAGAATCCTGAGACTTGAATCCTGTCCCGGTCTTTGGAGTCCCTTGTATCTGCTTCCGTCCATGCCTAAGACTCTGCCAGAACCTGCTCCGCTTCAGCATGGTCCACGACCTGCCACAGGCGGCTGTGTAGGGTGCGCCCCGGTGCAGGTCTCTACTGAATCTTTGTCATGTTCCAGTCTCAAGTTCCACTTCCTCGCCTGAAGTCTGCTTCGTGTTCAGCATGGTCCGCGACCAGCCATGGGTGGCTGTGTAGGGCGTGCTGCGATGCAGTTCTCACCCATTACTTTTGTCTGAATCCTGAATCCTTGCCTGAGACCTTCTGAGTAACCTGAATCCTTGTTCGAGTCTCCTGAGTATCCAAGTCTTCATCCAAGTCTTCTGAGTAACCTGAGTTTTCGTCCGAGTCTTCCTAGTTCCTGAGTTCCTGTCCTTGTCTTGTTCCTGCCCTCAGCCTCCGTCTGGCCTCACGCATTCGTCGTTCCCAAGCGGCGGGTCCGAAAGGGCTACCGAGTAGCTGGAGGGCTACTCTTGTGACCAGCATTGCCATGCTGGGTCACACTGGTGCGTGTAGGTCCAGCGGAGGGCTGATCCTGCTTGTTCCTTCTCTGAAGTCCCTTGCCTTGGTTCCAGTCCTGCACTGTTCTTGCTCCGCCTGTGCTTGCATGCTCTCACCTCCCACGGTGTGCCTTGGGGCTCCTCCCTGAGTCATGCCATGGTTCAGGGGCTCACACTCTCCCATGAGCTAGTGACCATGCCTCCATGCTCTCAACATCAGCCGAAGGCCGCGGTCGCAACATATAGTTTACCGGATCATTTCTGGAGCCCTTTTTATATATTGGGGTTACGTGGGCCACCTTCCAGTCTCTAGGTACAATGGATGATTTTAATGATAGGTTACACTTTGCTTGTAATAGGTCTGAAATTTCATTTTTTAATTCTTTCAGAACCCTAGGGTGCATACCATCTGGTCCAGGTGATTTGTTACTCTTCAATTTGTCAATCTGGCCTACTACATCTTCCAGGTTCACCATGATTTGGTTCAGTTCATCTGAATTGTCACTCTTGAAAACCATCTCCAGAATGTGTATCTCCCCAACATTCTCATCAGTAAACACTGAAGCAGAGAATTAATTTAGTCTTTCTGCAATGGGCTTCAGGCTATGTAGGCTGACTTCACATATCCTTTCCAACAGGGGCGTCCAATTTATGGCCTGCTACTGGAAGGGGCATGGTGAATAGGCAACAAATGAAACACTGACTCAATGTCTACTTTAGCCATCAATGCTTTTGCCCACAACAATGCACTAACTGCACAGCAGAAGCAAAAGATGAGTACCTCACTGTACTGTTATGCGTGCCGTCTGTGGCAGATCCATGGCACGGCCCTCTCACCTTTCTACAGTGACTCCAGCTCCTGCTTCCTCTTCGCTGGCAGCAGTGGGCCATCAGCTCTGTCCTCGGGCCTCCCTTGGTGCCTCCAGTCCTGCTGCAGTCCCCGGCATTCCCGGTCCAGCCACCACGTCCATTGCTTCTCGTTGGGTCTCTCCGTGTGGCCCGCAGAGAGACGCTGCTACTCGGTGCCGCGCCCCTCCGTAGGAGCTTGCACGCGCATCACAGATGTTTAGGGACTGCGGCGGGAACTTAGCCGCGGCCCCGGATGATGACATCAGCGGAGCTTCAGTATTTAAGCGCAGGCTCTGCTCCCTAGCTTTACCTTTGCAATAGGTCTCCTCGCTGGTCGAGTACTCGTTGCTTCCTAGAGATTCGTCTCACTCCTGTGTTACTGTTCCTCGTTTGTTCCTGGTTCCTGTCTCCTTGTTCCTGTCCTGCTTCATACCTCGGCTTGCCTACACGGACTTTGACTATGCTTCACCTGACCGCGCCATTGACTCTCTCCAAACTCGGACCTCTGCTTCACCTGACCATGCCATTGACTCTCTCCAAGCCTGAAGATACTCTGGAAGAATCAGCTACTCACCCAGTCCCTACTGGGAAGACTGTCGTGCTCCGACGACTCCAAGAAAGAGTCCTCCAGTGGGCACATGATTCTAAGTTTGCTGGTCACCCAGGGCGAGCACGAACCTTGACGCTGCTCCAGCGGGTCTTCTGGTGGCCCACTATGGTCTCTGATGCTAAAGAAATGTTGAATCCTGTAACACTTGTGCACAACAAAAACCCCCAGTCAGTTGACCTTGGGGTCTCTTTCAACCACTTCCAGCTCCCGAGGTGCCTCCATCTAAGGGCCATACCGTTATATGGGTAACCATAGACCGATTTTAAAAAATGGCCCATTTCGTCCCTCTACCGGGCCTACCATCTGCTCCTGAACTGGCACGCCTATTCTTCCGTCACATCTTCAGATTACATGGCCTACCCAAGTACATTGTCTCTGATAGAGATCCACAATTCGGCCCCCTCACCTTTCTACAGTAACTCCATCTCCTGGTTCCACCTTGTTGGCAGTGGTGGGCCGTCAGCTCCGTCCTTGAGCCTCCCCTGGTGCCTCCGGTCCTGCTGCAGTTCCCGGCATTCCTGGTCCAGCCACCACGCACATTGCTTCTCATCGGGCCTCTCTGAGTGGCCCGTGGAGAGACGCTGCTACTCGGTGCCACGCCCCTCCCTAGGCGCACGCGCAAAACTGATGTTTAAGTAGGGACTGCGGCGGGAACTTAGCCGCAGTCCCAGATGATGTCAGCGGAGCTTCAGTATTTAAGTGCAGGCTCTGCTCCCTAGCTTTGCCTTTGTAACAGATCTCCTCATTGGTTGGGTACTTGTTGCCTCCTAGAGATTCGTCTCACTCCTGCGTTCCTGTTCTTTGTTTGTTCCTGGTTCCTGTCCTGCTTCATACCTCAGATTGCCTACACGGACTTTGACTCTGATTTGCCTGACCACGCCATCGACTCTCTCCAAGCTCGGACCTCTGCTTCACCTGACCATGCCATTGACTCTCTCCAAGCCCGGACCTCTGCTTCGCCTGACCATGCCACTGACTCTCTCCAAGCCCGGACCTCTGCTTTGCCTAACTAAGCTATTGCCTATCTCCAGACCCAGACCTCTGCTTCATCTGACTACGCTATTGTCTATCTCCAGACCCAGACCTCTGCTTCGCCTGACTATGCATTGCCTGTCTCCTGCTTCGTTTGACTACGCTAGACTTTCTCCGTGATCAGACCTCAATCTCACTTGCCACTGCTTCCAGATTGCTGCCAGTCCTGAATCAAGCCTGTTCCTCGACGCCTCTTCAGTTTACTTCCTGGACTTGGTCTATTCAGGCTTTGGCCTGCTCTTGCTCGGGCGCCCCCTGTCTGCCTTTGGCGCCCGAGTCTCGGAACACTACCTTGTCCAGTGTAAGACTGTACTATCTCTCACCTGCAGTGAGAGATAGTACAGTCTCACTCTCAACATCGACTACAGACAGAGTCCCACCTAAGTCCAGCCGGCCCTGGCTCAACCCGCGGGGAACGAAGGATGGTATTGGTGAAGCTCCAGCTGGCCTCTGTCCATCAGCCCACTCTGCCTGCCGACGATGGGGACTCGTAGGTCCTTATCTTTGGGTTTCGTCACCCCCACCTCGGCCCAAGGGTCCACCTCCGACGCAACAACATCATTGTCATTGTTATACACCTATTGATTAAAAAAAAATTCTTCTGAAGGCACAGTTTGGATGCCTATAGGAAGGGGTGCTTAGCAATAGGTGTCTTCAGCAACTTTGGCCAGAAGCTGGATAAAAAACGGAAGCACGTAGTGAGCACCCATAGAAATTATGGGCACCTGATACATTTGAACCCTAGGGATGCACAATTCTCTAGTGTGTAATTTTTTTACGCATCCATTTAAATACTGCATTAGGTGTGCAGGGGTTGCAGTTGCTTACGCATTAGGAAAATCAGCACTCAATACGAGTGCCCATTTTCAGTGCACCATATTAGTGCATTGGCCCCAGAAATTGGCCTGAAGATGCGGGATAAAAATGGACAATCATATTGTCCATTTAACTTGAAGCGATAGTTACTGTTCATTGTAAACCGGGGTGATATGTATATTATACAGGAACCTTCGGTATATAAATCCGTAAATAAATAAATATTGAGTGCCTGTTGCAATTGCGGGCGCCTGATACATTTGAATGCCCTGGACACATACTTCTTTCCTAGCGCATCCTGTTTAACACTGTCCTTCATTTAAATACTGCATCAGTCACCCAGAGGATGTGTCTGCCTTAGGAAAACTGGCACTTATATTCAGCATACGTCTTATTGCATTGGCCTGTGTATGTTCTTGTGTGATTCACCGTTTACTGGGGATACAAGACATATAATTGTTTTAAATAAATGCATTTGCCAAATTCTATGCAGCCCAGCATCTTTCCAAGTGCTTGGCCGCCTCGAAACAATCATGACCCAGGCACCCCGAGCATAGCATAGCCCGATCACTCTCCGCTGCCCCAGCCTCTGTTCCACCCCTTCAACCTCCCGCGCTTTTGGTTCGCGGTCGCGACCCGGCTACAAGCGTCTGACGTCACTTACTGACTGCGACAGACGGCTGTTGGCTGACTCCGCCCTTTCCTCTCAGGCGTGCGCTCCGATTGGTCGGACCGTGCACAGTCAGGGCGTCTGCAGTCCCGCCAGTTTCAGCCTGTGTTGTTTAGCGCGTTTCTGAGGGGAAGTGAGACGTACAGTGGGTCAGCGAGAGCGGGGTAGACAGGTTATACGGACACCGGGTCAGCGAGATCCAGGGAGACAGACGCACGGATACCGGGAGAGGGACTCGGGGGGCTGTTAACAGTTACAAACGGCGGTCAGCGAACGCACGGCAGACCATGGCTCCCGTATCCAGCGCAGACACCGAGCCGGAGAGCAGCGGTAAAGAGAGAGAAGGTCAGAGCTCCTGAGAAGAGGGACAGGGAAAGTGGGAGGTTCAGAGCTCCTGCGAAGAGGGACAGGGATAGTGAGAGGGTCGGAGCCCCTGAGAAGAGGGATAGGGAGAGGGTCGGAGCTCCTGAGAAGAGGGGCAGGGATAAGGAGAGAGTCAGAACCTCTGAGAAGAGGGGCAGGGATAGGGTCGGAACCCCCTAAGAAAGAGGGACAGGGAGGGGGTGGGAACCCCTAAGAAAGAGGGGCAGGGTGGGAACCCCTAAGAAAGAGGGGCAGGGAGAGGGTGGGAACCAGGGAGAGGGTGGGAACCAGGGAGAGGGTGGGAACCCCTGAGAAAGAGGGCAGAGAGAGTGTTGGGAGCCCCTGAGAAAGAGGGCAGGGAGAGTGTTGGGAGCCCCTGAGAAAGAGGGCAGGGAGAGGGTTGGGAGCCCCTGAGGAAGAGGGAGAGGGTTGGGAGCCCCTGAGGAAGAGGGAGAGGGTTGGGAGCCCCTGAGGACGAGGCAGAGGGTTGGGAGCCCCTGAGGGAGAGGGGCAGGGAGAGGGTGGGAACCCCTAAGAAAGAGGGGCAGGGTGGGAACCCCTAAGAAAGAGGGGCAGGGAGAGGGTGGGAACCCCTAAGAAAGAGGGGCAGGGAGAGGGTGGGAGCCCCTGAGAAAGAGGGCAGAGAGAGTGTTGGGAGCCCCTGAGAAAGAGGGCAGAGAGAGTGTTGGGAGCCCCTGAGGAAGAGGGAGAGGGTTGGGAGCCCCTGAGGACGAGGCAGAGGGTTGGGAGCCCCTGAGGGAGAGGGGCAGGGAGAGGGTTGGGAGCCCCTGAGGAAGAGGGTTGTGGCCTCTGAAGAGAGTGGGTCGGGCATTTCATGAGAAGGCAACAGAGAGCAGGGCCCTGAAGGGGGAAGAAAATATTTTGCTGCATATCAACTCTACCCTGTGACCATGTCTGGACTTGTTTGACAAGTCACTGCCCCTATTCTTACCTTATTTCATGCCCATTTTCCCCATCACAGCAGAGCTTGGCCGCATGGCATGGGTCCAAGGATTGCAGCTGGGGGTATGGGTCCGCAGTGGCTGTGCTTTATTTTTTATAAAAAATTATGAATTGCCTTCCAGAACTTACAAAAAGTTCTTCCAAAACGTTTTATATAAGTTTAAAAAGTCCTGTATGCTTTAATATGAATTTTTCCCTTTCAGCCATGTCCAACTCCAGCAGTTGTGCAGCCTCACGCTCTCGACGGGAAAAGAGAGAGAAAAAAGGGCGCAGAGACGCATTGGAACTACTAAAGAAAGCCAAGGCTGGTGAAAAAGTCAAATACCAGGTAAATGGCTTTTATTTTCTTAAGAAATTAGATCTTTCAACCTTTTTTTTTTAAATTTATAAATTTTTATTGGCATAAAACACTTCGTTTAATACAAAGAGGTCTGAGTGGTATAATCTTTTCATAACGGATATAGTACAAAAGTATAGTAACGCCATTATGGTGTAGAAAGAATCGTGCTCCCACCAGTGTCCCAACCCTCCTCCCCCCTCCCCCGTTAGAGGTTAACAGTGTAAATAAAAATTATTAATTAAAGAAACACATTATAACATGGCTATGTATAGTCCAGAATACACTTAGGCAAAGTTTCTTGTCCATGTAGTCCTGTACCATTGACAACAAGATCTGCAGTTAAATCTGAATATGGGGATCCGATCAAAAGTCAAATAGCCAAAATTATAAAGAGGTAGTTAATAGCCACGAATCATAGATCCCCTAAGTTTTGGAAAAATTGTAAGTAGTCTGATGTTTGTAAGCATTAATTTTCCCTAAGGTATGCATGTTCAGTACATGTTTTTGTACATCTTGTAGTGTAGGAACCTGTATGTTCTTCCATACTCGTGCTATGGCGCACCTCGTCGCTGTTATCACATATTTAATAAAATAAGTATGAAATTTGGATCTGTCTGGTATTTCTTCGTTCAGTAGTGCTTGAGAAGGGCTAAGTGATATGACGCCAAGAATTGTGGTAACCCAAGACAATACCTTGCTCCATAGTTGCTGTATTTTAGAACATGTCCACCAAAGATGGAAAAAAATGCCCTGTAGTTGATATAGCTTCCAACAAAGTCCCGTGGTTCCAGGAGAGAGATGTTGTAGTTGGGTGGGTGTCATATACCACCGAAAAAACAATTTGTATCCATTTTCAATGTGAAGCGCTGATATTAACCCCTTTCTCATTTGTTGAAATATCCGTTTCCAATCATCAGCTGACCAGCCGCATTGAAGGTCTCGCTCCCAAGCTGTGATATGAGTTGCTGACATAGTTAAGCTACCAGCAAGTAGCCCATGAATTTTAGCAATATGTTTACTAATTTTATCTGCATTTCTACACATGAATTCAAAAGAAGATATTCGCCCTGTAAGATCCCTTGCAACCTGATTTTGAAGAAAGAAATGCCTGACCTGCAGATATTTAAAAATGTCCGCAGAGTCTAATTGGAATCTGTCACTAAGACTGTACTATCTCTCACCTGCAGTGAGATATAGTACAGTCTCACTCTCTACATCGACTACAGACAGAGTCCCACCTAAGTCCAGCCGGCCCTGGCTCAACCTGCGGGGAACGAAGGATGGTATTGGTGAAGCTCCAGCTGGCCTCTGTCCATCAGCCCACTCTGCCTGCCGACGATGGGGACTCGTAGGTCTTTATCTTTGGGTTTCGTTACCCCCACCTCGGCCCAAGGGTCCACCTCCGACGCAACAACATCATTGTCATTGTTATACACCTATTGATTAAAAAAAAATTCTTCTGAAGGCACAGTTTGGATGCCTATAGGAAGGGGTGCTTAGCAATGGGTGTCTTCAGCAACTTTGGCCAGAAGCTGGATAAAAAACGAAGCACGTAGTGAGCACCCATAGAAATTATGGGCACCTGATACATTTGAACCCTAGGGATGCACAATTCTCTAGTGCGTAATTTTTTTACGCATCCATTTAAATACTGCATTAGATGTGCAGGGGTTGCAGTTGCTTACGCATTAGGAAAATCAGCACCCAATACGAGTGCCCATTTTCAGTGCACCGTATTAGTGCATTGGCCCCAGAAATTGGCCTGAAGATGCGGGATAGAAATGGACAATCATATTGAGTGCCTGTTGCAATTGCGGGCACCTGATGCATTTGAATGCCCTGGACACATAATTCTTTCCTAGCGTATCCTGTTTAACACTGTCCTTCATTTAAATACTGCATCAGTCACCCAGAGGATGTGTCTGCCTTAGGAAAACTGGCACTTATATTCAGCATACGTCTTATTGCATTGGCCTGTGTATGTTCTTGTGTGATTCACCGTTTACTGGGGATACAAGACATATAATTGTTTTAAATAAATGCATTTGCCAAATTCTATGCAGCCCAGCATCTTTCCAAGTGCTTAGCCGCCTCGAAACACCAAACCCCCCTGGGTCCAAAAGCTGTGCAATTTGCATAATACCTTTAGTCGTCCAGCTTTTAAAAGCTTGTGGGTTCTCTGCTGGCCAAAAGGAAAGATGGTGCAAGAGGTGAGTACTAAGGAAAAAAGTTTTTTGTCCCACTAACACTTTCCTCCAGTGCTCCCAGATCAGTAAGGTAGAATTCACAGAATCAGGTAAAATTACTGTTGGTCGCCAAGTGGAACGTTTTTGCCAAAGTATTGCAGTTATAGGGAGAGTTCCTAATATCGCCTGCTCTAGAAGTATCCAGGGTTTTTGTTTTAATTTATGCCGTTCTACTGCTGCTTTAAGTTGGGCTGCCCCTTATAACGTAGTAGGTTTGGCATCCCCATACCTCCTTGGGTTTTAGGCAAATACAGTGTCTCCTGTGCTATTCTAGGTCTTTTGCCTTTCCACAGGTTTTTATTTAATCGTTTTTGCTACTTTTCCAGAGTTTTCGTTGGAAGCACAATTGGCAGCGTTTGTAATAAATATGGGATCCTTGGCATTATATTCATTTTTATAACTGCCAAGCGTCCCAACCAAGAGATATGGTAGCGATCCCACTCCTCCATTTCTTTATAAATTCTAGCCATTAGTGGTGGATAGTTGAGTTGAAATAAATTACCCTCACTACCTAGATATATCCCCAGGTATTTTATTTTATTTTTAGCCCATTTGAAAGGGTGTTTCTTTTTTAGCTGTGGTTATAGAATCAGGAGGGATTGAGACATTTAAAAGCTCGGATTGCTCCCAATTGATTTTAAAGCCTGATACTAGACTAAAAGCTGTAATCTCTTCCGTAACAGCCTTTAATGATTGGGTTGGGTCAGTAATGGTGAATAAGATGTCATCTACAAATAATGATAATTTGGGGGAAAAGTCGCCAGCCTTAATTCCTTTAATATTGTTCTTGTTCCGAATCCAGTGTGTAAAGTACTCTAAAAAGAGAGCAAAAAGTAACAGAGATATAATGGACAGCCTTATCTTGTCCCCAACCTACCAAAAACGGTTGAGAGTATCCCCCATTTTATTTTTAAGCACGCTGTAGGTGCTTCATATAGTTTTTGGACCCACCTAATGAATTTCTCCCCAAATTTGAAGTGCTCGCATGGTCTGGAAAAGAAAAGGCCAATGAACATAATCAAAAGCCTTTTCGGTGTCTATTGCTAGCAGCACCATTGGTACATTTTGAGACCGAGCCCACCACATGGAATTGACAGTTTTTCGGATATTGTCGGAGGCCATCCTTCCAGGAATAAATCCTGATTGGTCACAATAATCAACTCCAGGAGAAAGGCGTTAAGCCGATTTGCCAATATTTTAGCTAGAAGTTTCATATCTAAATTTATTAATGATATGGGGTGATAAGATCCACACACCGTGGGATCTCGACCAGGCTTTGCTATAAGAGTCACCCCTGCTAGATTAGCAATCTGGGAAAGAGAAAAAGGACATTGTAATGAGTTAGAGGGAGAATAATAAAGGTGTAATTGTACTGGCAAATTTTTTTATAGAAGGGGGCTGTGTACCCGTCGAGGCCTGGCGACTTTCCTTTTTTTCAGAGACTTTATTGCCTAAGCTACCTCAGCGTCCGTAATATCCCTATCAAGTACCTCTTGTGCTTCGGGTTGTACCTGTGGTAAAGATGTATTGAAAAGGTAACTGTCTATCCCTGTCTGCCTTATATTAGGGGTTGTTGCATAAAGATCAGAGTAAAATTGGAGAAATCTTTGTCGTATTTCTGTATTGGAGGTTAGTATCTGCCCTGTTTCATCTTTCAACTTTACAATGTTATTTTGGAATTGTTTTGTTTTCAGTTTGCGTGCCAGTTGCTTACCAGCCTTGTTCCCCCCTTCATAGTATATTTGTTTGTTGAGTTCTAGTTTGTAAGCTATCTGAGCTGCCTCCAGCTCCCCCAAATGAAGTCTTCGCTTGTCCATTTGAGCCAATATGTTGCTGCCCCCCGTACTAGAGTGAATGTGTCCCAAACGTTGCAATTGTATGATAGTTTCCATCTTATCTCGATTTCTTTGCTTTTTGAGGTATGTCCGTCTTGCAATTAGTTTACCCCATATGACGCTTTAAGGCAGTACCATAAAGTCAAGGGGGAGACCTCATCTGAATCATTCATTTGTATATATTCCTGAATGTCAGTCTGGAGTTGTGTGCAAAAGGCACTGTCCTCAAGGAGGTCATCATTGAGCTTCCAGAATTGTTGCCCTCTCTCATATGAGGAAATATTTAATTTCATAGTGACTGGACCTTGATTGGACCGGGTAATTGATCCAATAGAGGGTTGGGAAACCTGATTACCTCTTCGTAGCTAAGAGTTGTTCTAATCAATTCTGGAATAAGATTGATGGGCTCTGGAATAGAAAGTGTAATTTCTTAGTTTGGGGTGCTATACTCTCCAGGCATCTATTAGTCCTTGTCGGTGGATAAATCTTTTAAAGATCTTATGGTCCTTTCCTTTAGCATGTATTGTTCCCTGGGAATTATCTAGTTGTAAGTTGTGTCACATTAAAATCGCCACCAAGTATCAAATGGCCTTCGGCGGTGCATTGGTCAATGATCTGGGACAGATGTTCTAGAAGAGAACCCTGTGCGGTGTTCGGGGCATATATATTTAGGAGTGTGTATTTCTCCCCCCACCCCATTGTGATAATGAGAAGTATGTATCTACCCTCCGAGTCTGGAAAATAGGCCACTTACACAAGGATCTGATCTTTGAGGATCAGTATTCCCACCCCCAGATATTTGTGCCATTGGTCTGGCTGCCCAGTATTGCGTTGGGTATAAGTTATGCTTGAGTAAGCGTTGATATCTCTTTTTTAGGTGTGTTTCCTGGACAAAACTATTGAAGTATGATGTAGCGCCAGTTCAGAAAAAAGAGAGTGACGCTTTAAAGGAGAATTCAATCCCTCGACATTAAGGGACAAGAAATTTATTGTCTTCGACCTTTTTGTGAAGACGCTCTACCTCCGATTGCAATAAGGTGTAGTTTTCACTGTTCGCCTTGATGTCCTCACTGTTTGTTTCCGCTCGAGTTTCCACCTCAAATATGCCATGGCCATTTTCTGCGATATCTCCTTTTAATTACTCGATCGAGTTCATAATGTCGTTGGTATTGTTCAATATATCTCTTTTGAGGTCTGCAAACCAGATTTTCATTTCTGCTCTGGTCGGGAGCTCGCTTTCATCCAAAATCGGTCCTTCTTTGTTAGCGTCCATAGCAAGTGCTCCCGTTCCCACCACTGCCATGTCAGTACTGGGGGGCTCGTCTTCTAAGGCAAAGTTTTGGTAGGAGAACTTCCTAAAGTCGATAGGTTTTTGCCTATTGGACATCTGCCTTATCTTCAGGTAGTTGAGCAGCACAGTAAAAATTTGACCGCTGATGGGATAGATATGAGGAAATTCTGTTGGTTGTCAGAGGAGGCTCTAGTTCAAGCAGCCATCTGCTGAGGTGATGTCACTTCCTCTCCTTTCAGCCTTTTAAAGAAATGTGAAACCCTTTCCAAATATTCTTTGCCTTCAGATTCCCAGCCTACCTACTTGATTTATATACCATTGCTGTCTTTTTTTTTTTTTTTTTTAATAAATTTAGACAACACAATTTTGCATTTAAGTGCCTATTTACTAAATGTTTTCTCCCATTTTGTGTCTAAAGGAAAATTCATAGGAAATAAGACTCGAGGTTAATTTTCTAAAGGTTTCCACACAAAATCAGCATGTGTGTGTAAATACTAAATTAATGGTGGTAATCATTTAATATATTAATGCTTGATTTGTTCAAAATAAAAGGTTTTGATCATCTTCTAGAACTATCCTTGGACCCTCATCCTTAATCAGCTTTGTCCCCCTGGTATTCTTCTGACCATCAACTGACAGTTGGTAAATGGAGTGGTGTGTTCGTTGTTTAAATAAAATACTCTCTCTTTTTATATGCAAGAGAATAGTCATGCATGTCCTGTTTACTGCACTCTGGGCCCTCTTAGTGTTAATACTTTAGCCCTGACTGAGGTTTAGCTGCCCTTCAGTTCTTTCTTCATGGTTTATACACTTTAGGTGATTTAATCTTCACGCTTGGCAACCAAATTCATTGATACTATGGCTTCTCTTTTGCCATGCTATTAATTCTCCCACTCATGCAGCTGGTTACTTCTTAGATGTGTTATTCCATCAAGATAATGTGAAGAGTAGAGACCTGATTCACAGATTATATATCCAATCAGTCCCTTGATGAAACCACTGATTCAGTCTGGCCTTAGGTTCTCACTGAAGAGTAGCTTCTCCCCATTGTGAGAGTCTTGTTGGTCTTACAGAGGCTCTATTGACCTTGCAGAGTTTGAATCCCATTGGCTCCAGCTACAGAGGAAGGCATCCTTCAATGAATGTTGTTAAGAACATAATTCGCCATACTGGGTCAGATCAGTCGAGGTTGTAAGTACCCAAACATTAATGTCCTATTGTGTAGGCAGATGGACTCAAGGCCAGTGGGTTTATGCTCCCCTACCAGCAGATGGAGACGGAGCAAGACAGTATATAAAACCCTGCAGTGACCCCAGCCCTGTATACTCTGTCTCCATGCATCTCCCTATGGGGATTGCTTTGAGCTTTTTGAAAGGAGAAATTTGAAATTCTAAATTCAGGAAAAGAGAGCTCTGCTCTCCTGTGGTCATACCTAAAGGTCTCTCCCCCAGTTGAGAATTCCTGAGGCGATTTCCATGGTCTCTCAGAGGTGTGCCTTGGTCCAGTAGCTGAGTTTCCCAGCATGGACTTAGATGCTAGTTCAGCTGAAAGGAGGCTTGTGCAGGAGGCTGAGCACGGCAGTGACAGCTGATGCCCTCTCCCCCCACAGTCAGAGACAGTCTCTGTACTCAGCCAGTAAGCACTGAGCTCAGGGAGGGTTAAAAAAAGTTTTACCTGAATCAGAGACAGGGGTTTCAGGGTTTCCTCTGGTCTCTGTTCTCGGTATGCCGTTCTGATGTTCGTTCCTGCTCCCGTTGGGGTTGGGGAACTGGGCACCCTGGTGGGTTGCACTGGTTAGGCCCTGCACTTAGGCTTTTTTCTTGCACGCCGTGTGGTAGGCTGCAGCGGCCATTTTTGAGCGCTCTTGTGTGTGCTCTATTGCCCTCTATAGGCTGTTGGTGTGCACAGTGTGTCTGCTCTGTGCACGTGTTATGCGCTCTGTTTTTGGTCATGCTTTTTACACGCACAAACCTTTTTACACGCTTAACTTGGCTCACAGGTTGTGCGTGCTTGCCACGCTTTCTTCTAGGTGCTTATTTTTTGGACCCATTTCATTTTTTTGTTTTAAATATAAACTTTTATTGACCATAACATACCACATACTGCCTCACAATCTGTACAATTCAGTGTCAATAGTGTCAAGAGAAAATGGAATAATAATAATAGTGTCAAAATAATAATAAAATTTATTATTAATTATTAATTAAAAAAAAATAGTGTTAAGAGAATGGAGAAAAACCAAAAATACAACCGCACTGAATATTTATCGGAGCCAGTTAGCACAATATAAAAATATCATCAACGATACAAAGAAGGAATTCTTCTCCAAAAAAATCTCCAAATTTCATCATAACCCCAGAATGTTATTCTCAATAGTTCAGAAACTTACTAAAACCACCCAAGATTCTACATGTACCAAACATGGAAGCGATGACTTTGCTGACTTCAACAACAAAATATCTCATCTAATCCAAACCAACATAACCAACAACACCAAAACATCAAACTAACACTAAGATAACCTCATCATGGTCAAATTTTGATACCGCCTCCACTCTCGAAATTCAATCTATTATAAATAAAATGAACCCTGCCAGCCATCCAATAGACAACATCCCTATAACAACCCTCAAAACAATTGAACCCACCATATCTAAAACTATCACCAAAATTGTCAATTTATCCCTGACTGAAGGTAATTACCCCAGATGCCTCAAATCTGCAGTTATCAAACCTATTCTAAAAAAGAACAACTTAGATCCTGAAATCCTCGCTATCGCCCCATCTCAAACCTATTGTTCATAGCCAAAACCATTGAAAAAGTCATACACACCCAACTTGACTATCTTGAATCAAGCATCCTATCTCCAACTCAATATGGATTCAGAAAAAACCTAAACACAGAATCTCTCCTTCTCTCACTAAATGACATAATACTAAGAGGCTTCGACAAAGGTGAAAAATACCTACTCCTCCTTCTTGACCTCTCAGCTGCTTTTGACACAGTAAACCACAATATACTGTTAGAATGACTGACTCAAATCGGCTTAACTGACCCCACCCTACAATGGTTCTCTTCCTATTTATCTGACAGAACCTACCACGGTTTAATCAATAACAACCCATCCAAAAAGATCAACCTCAACAGTGGAGTTCCCCAGGGATCAGCGTTATCCGCCACCCTATTTAACATATACCTTCTCCCTATCTGCCAATTACTAAAAGATAATGGAATCACCCACTTCCTCAACACCGACGACATTCAACTTCTAATTCCCATCCAAAATTCGATCGAAGCCACCTACAAGAAAATCTCAACTCAACTTATCTCAATTAAAGATCTCCTAAATTCTCTGAAGCTCATAATCAACATAGACAAAACTGAAATAATACTCATGGACAAAAAACCCAATCCAACTCCGCCACCCCTGCCTTTACTTGACAAACAAATTAACTCTATACTCCCCACCACCCACACCGGGAACCTTGGAATTACCATCGATAAAGAATTTTCATTTAAGAACCACATATCAAGGATCACGTGATGCAGTGAGCCTAGCGAGATGCTCTTTCTCGCGGCTCCGGGTGCTGGCCCACCAAAACCGAAAACAACTACCTGAAAATGCACCGAATCTTGATACAAGCGGGATCCTCTGGGAGCTGAGAAGAGGTGGAACGTGATTCGCACACTGTGCTGGCCGGCCATGACGTCTAAGCCGCCACGAAAAGAAAAATCTAAATTGCCCGGAGTGGACCCTAAAATGGCGGACAGACGCCGTGGCGTGCCTGACTGCGGCAGTCGTGGTGGCGCTTGAAAATAAGTTCGACAATATAAATGAAAACTTCAGCGTCATGAAAGAAATGTTAGGGGACATTGGGAAAAGAATAGATATCGCAGAAGGCAGGATATCGGCGGTAGAAGAAGACCACCAGACCCTGGCTGCACGAGTACTAGCCCTGGAAGCCTCAGCCAAGATGGCAGATGAGAAGCTTGAAGACCTAGAAAATAGAGCACGTCGAAACAACCTAAAATTCCTGGGGATACCAGAGGACGTGCAGGAAGGTGAGCTCTCAAACCTTTTGGCGGACTGGCTCCTGGGGGCTCTAAATTTGCCTGCCTTGGAGGGGAAACTAGAAGTGGAGCGGGCACATAGACTGGGTCCCCGAAGGGAGGCAGAAAAACGCCCGAGGCTGGTCATTGCAAGGTTTCTTAGCTGGGCACAGAAAGCAACAATTCTCACAGCGTTTCGGAAGCAAAGGGATCTGCGCTACAAGGATCACAAAGTTGTCATCTTCCAGGATTTTTCAGTGGCGGTGGCCGCAAGGAGGAGGCGCTTTTCAGCGGTGTGCAATGATTTATATAACCACAATGTCCGTTTCGCCCTACAGTTCCCTGCTCTGCTGAAGATCTGGCGGGATGGCAAAGTGCTTTCATTCGAGGTGCCGGACAAAGCTATGGAATGGATGAACGAAAACATAGGCCACCGCTGATAACTGAGAGACAGAGCTGTGCGAGATAGAGGAAGAACGCTGTTTAGCTGCTATAGGACAGGTGGTTTATATATACTCTATGGGCCTATGATATAAAGTATTTCCTAGAAGTTACCCTCCGAGATGAGAGGAGGACCATCGGTCCTGGGAGGGCAGAGTTCTGAACTTTATGTGAATGTTGTTAATTCTTATTAATGGTTTACATGCTTTTGTTAGCCCTGATTTAATTACAGAGGGGGGCCAGCACCCGAATGCATCTTTATACGGATCTCCGGCCCGAGTTTTAACGGGCGATGTGCCGAAAGGGAGAATGTTTACTGGGAGGGGGAAGGATAAAGGGGGGGGGATGTTTGTTTGGATGGGTATGTTGGTTTGAGAGGGGGAGAGGAAATATCTCAAGCAGAGTCGGAGGGGATGGAACCGCGTTTTCCTGCAGGCGAAGGGCAAATGATTCAGGCTGGGGAATCGTGGGCCCGGAAGAAATCCATGTATCTTGAATATTATGCACCTATTTAAATACAGGATAGGTAAAATATGTTATATTTCCTGGAATGTGGGAGGCTTGGGTACGCCTGTTAAGAGGCAGAAGGTGCTAAGTGCACTTCAAAAAAGTAAGGTGGGGATCGCGGGTCTTCAGGAAACGCACCTGACAGCCGTGGAAAGCCAAAAGTTGAAGCGACAGTGGGTTCAACATTGCTATTTCACCCCAGTGGTAGGGCGTAAGGCCGGAGTAGCAATTTTGATACACAAAAATATTCAGTTTGAGCTTGTCCAGCAGGTTGTGGATACCCAAGGAAGATATATTATCCTGGTGGGAAAAATAAGGGGCAAGGAAATTACTGTTTGCAATACTTACGCTCCCAATGCTTATACTCATTCATTTTTTCAAGAATTGGTTGGGCAGATCCTTCCTATAATGAAAGGCTCATTGGTTATGATGGGGGACTTTAATTGTGTCCATGACTCGCAACTGGACAAGTCTCATCCCCAAAAGGTGTATCATTACTCATTGGCTAAAGGTATTTCCTACCTATGTGCTGAGCTAGGCCTGCTGGACATTTGGCGAACACTGAACCCGACAGCGCGTGATTATACTCACGTCTCGAGGGCCCACGCTACTCTGTCCCGTATTGATTATCTTTTGATATTGACTGGGTCATTCTCTAAAACACAGCAGGTGCATATAGGACCAATAGAAATATCAGATCATGCTCAAATATGGGTAGATCTGGGAGATGGGTTGGAAGATGGGGGGGCAAAATTGTGGAGGTTTCCTAGTCACTTAAGTGCAGATAAGAATTTTCAGGCTTTTCTGTACGAGAAATGGAAGGCTTATGAACGCCATAATGGAGGACATAAAACTGACCCAGGACTATATTGGGCTACTAGTAAAGCGGTAATGAGGGGTGAAATCTAAAGCAATGGTTAAAACCATTCTATTGCTGGAAGACAAATTACAAGGTGCCAAACTCCAGCTCACCCAAAGGAAAACTCCACAATCTCAAGGGGCGTACAATGATATCCTTCGTACTTTAAATGCTTTACTACATGAGAGGGCTCAGAGGATGTTGCAGATGGGAGCTCACAGGTTTTTTCGCTATGGGAATAAAGTGGGAAAGTTATTGGCTAACATGGTACATTTGACCCGGGGCCGTACTGTAATAGACAAATTGAAAGGGAAAACTGGACAGCTCCTTGTAAACGGGAAGGAGATATGTGCAGAATTTCGAAGATTCTATGAAACTTTATACACAGAGGATAGGCAAGGGGGGTCACCTCAGGAGGAAGAATTCTTCAGAGGTCTGCACATCCCACAAGTTACAGAAGACCAATTGACTGCTTTGAATAGTCCTATTAGCATCCTGGAGCTGAGGGGGGCCATTATGACCAGTAAGAATAATAAGGCACCTGGTCCAGATGGCTTGAGTGTGGAATACTATAAGCTTCTGATAAATCACGCCACTGGGGACCTCCTTAATTTTTATCATGACGCTCAGAGGAGGGGCCAATTCCCAGTAGACACTACCAAGGCATACATAACGGTCCTGGAAAAACCGGGTAAGGACCTGTCTTCCCCGGTCGCATATAGGCCGATTTCACTGTTAAATGTGGAGGCCAAATTGTTTGCTAAAATTATAGCAGATAGGTTAAGTATAGTCTTTCCTAGTATCATTACTGATAATCAAGTAGGCTTTGTCAAAGGAAGTGCCATCAGTAGGAATATGACAAAGCTAGTTGTGGCTATGGAAGAATGTCAAAAACAAAACAAGGCGGCGATGCTGGTGGGCTTCGACTCTGAGAAAGCCTTCGATAGGGTTTCTTGGGAGTATTTGTTCTCAGTGCTTATGAGGTATGGTTTTAAAGGAGAGATACTAGCCAATATAAAAATGCTTTACCAAAACCCCCAATCTGCGATAATGGCGAATGGTCAAATTTCCTTGGATTTCAGTTTACACAGGGGCACCAGACAGGGGTGTCCGCTCTCTCCACTCCTGTATGTACTATCAATTGACCCCCTGTTATGTAAGATAGCTGAGGATTCGCGCATACAAGGTTTCACCTGGGGTACACAAGAGTTCAAGGTCTCTGCTTTTGCAGATGATGTGCTAGTTTTTCTGACCTCCCCGCAGAGTTCGTTAGAGAGAGTACTACAGCATCAGATCTTATTTGGGTCCTTCGCAGGTTTGAAAATTAATGTAGAAAAATCAGAGGCCTTGGACCTTAGCCCGGTAGTTAAGCGAGAATGGATGGGTGCTTTTCCATTACGATGGGTGGGACAGGATATGAGATATCTAGGGATTCAATTGACCAGAGATCAGACGAAGTTATATGAGGCTAATATCCGGCCCTTACTGACCCGTATGATAAGTAAACTTAACTTGTGGGAAACCTTACCTCTGCTATCACAGGTTGCCTAAGTCTCCTTAAAATGCTGGAGTTGCCTAGGTGGCTGTATGTTCTACAACAATTACCATTGTGGATTAAGCCAGCCGATATTAAGTGCATAGATAGGTTACGAAAGTACTTATGGGAGGGACGAAAAGCCAGATTGTCACTCGGTATTTTAAAACTGAGCAAGACACAGGGTGGTTTGACATGTCCAAGTTGGAGGGACTACAGCTTGGCCTGTTTATTACGGCATATTCAAGATTGGCTGACTGGCACGGAGAAATATTCCCCTCTCTCTTTTTTACTGGAGTGGATGACACCTTACAGGCCAGATGCCCTCATGCAAATAGCTAGCGCTCAGATACCAGCGCGATATCGTCACCATTTGATAGTCCTGTCTAGCTGGAAAGCCTGGCGCTATCTTTGTGTCTCAAAATTGCGCATGGGGAAAGTTGTCCCCTTATATATAACCCTGAGAGGTAATCCACAATTCCCCGCGGGGTTAGACAGTGAGGTCTTCAGGGAATGGCAGGGGAAAGGGTTACAAAGGGTCCACCAGTTCTTTATGCCAGCAGGGGGACATATCTGGAGCTTTCAGGAGTTACAAGACCAATATAGGCTCTCAAAAAAATGATTTTTATGCTTACCTACAGGTAAGACACTATATACAAATGATGTATGGGCTGCATAGGATGGAGGATCACTGGAAGAGTCTTCAGGATATATTTATGATCGAACATCAAGGGGGCAGGGCACATTCGTGAGCTCATTTCTCTAGAGCATTGAGAGAGTTACCTGATATTACAGCATATTTAGCGATACAAAATAAATGGGTAATGCATGCTAATATTTACTTGTCACAGAAAGATATCGCTCTGTTGTTGGATAATTATACTAAAGTGACAATGTAATACCTCGAGAGCTGGGGTATAAAATATTACACTGTTTATATATTTCCCAAGATCGATTATATGCGGCTAAATTATGTGACTCAGATACTTGTATAAAATGCCACTCAACTAAGGGCACGTATTTTCATAGTTTATGGGAATGTACACAAGTGGCTATATTTTGGGGGGAGGTTATGGATGAACTGGACCAGATCTTGAATGTACTGGTACCGAGAACACCACAAGTCTGCATCCTGCGTTTAGTCAAAGATAATCTCGAACACCTGTCAGATCTGGACCATCTCTTCTTGCAGAAAGCGTTGCTCATCTCAGCCCAAACGCTCATGCACCAGTGGATTTCTAAACAAAGACCCACGGGAGATCAATGGAAGGCATGCTTGGAAAAGTTTAGTCATCCGCCAAGGGTAGCCAGAATGATCCTTTTCCAACCGTGTTTAAGAGGAGGATTAGAGGTACCATATCTGGGGTGGTACTTTGCAGCTTCCCAACTACGCCCTATGATTGACGTTCATTGTAAGCTGTCCATTCCACAATGGGTCCTGCTCGAACAAGAAATAGTGGGAACTATGGCCTTATCCGCTCTCCCTTGGCAACAAAAACTACTTGGCGCCTAATTGCCTGTTTACCTCATGCCCTGCGCACCACTTTAAAGGTTTGGTATCAATGGGAAAAATAAGCTGGTAGGTACTTGTGCTTACTCTTTTCTCTCACTTGTTTCATAATGTAACCCTCCCATCAGGATTACAATCACAGATTTTCCGGAGCTGGAAACATGTTGGGGTCTTTTGAATTGAACTCTGTTTATATCAAGGTTACTTTTTAGGATTCTCCCTATTTCAAAATAAATATAATATTCCAGATAGCCAATTTTCAGCATATGCACAGCTTAAATACTTTTTGGATTCTCTGTTATGCAAAGGTGAAATACGGCTATCGAAATCTCTGTATGAGAATTTTTGTGACAATGCTGACAGTAACACATTTAAGACTAAGCGGAGAAAATTCTTTTTCACTCAACGCACAATAAAGCTCTGGAATTTGTTGCCAGAGGATGTGGTTAGTGCAGTTAGTGTAGCTGGGTTCAAAAAAGGTTTGGATAAGTTCTTGGAGGAGAAGTCCATGAATGGCTATTAATCAATTATACTTAGGGAATAGCCACTGCTATTAATTGCATCAGTTCTCCAACTGTACTCTGTTGCTAGGGAAACCTTGACCAGTGGTATTTGTACGGGGGTTTCGTATAAGGATAACCGATTTGCTGTTATCCTTTTTTGTTCACGCCTTTCAGGCGTCGCTCACTTGACACACGGCACAACAAGAAGTGATACTGACACTGTGAACCTGGTACACAGACACAGTGCCAAATTCTCCCGCAGTCCCTGAAGCAGGCACACAGTGCCGAAACATGGCCAATGTCGGACGGGCAGCTCCGTACCCATGAATATCAACAGAGGCAGCGACCTTGATAAGTATTAAATAAAAACTTAAGTGGGTCGGATAAGCAGCCAGGGAGAAGGGATTTAAAAGAAAAAATAAAAAAAATATATCAAAAAATAAAAAAGTGAATGTTTTCAGAAATAATAAAAGAATAATAGACGGGGGTGAACAAAAAAGGATAACAGCAAATCGGTTATCCTTATACGAAACCCCCGTACAAATACTACTGGACAAGGTTTCCCTAGCAACAGAGTACAGTTGGAGAATTGAATAAGCAGGGAAAAGAGGTTGGTTGGTGATTAATTGCATCAGTAGCATGGGTTCTTCTTAGTGTTTTGGTAATTGCCAGGTTCTTGTGTCCTGGTTTTGGCCTCTGTTGGAAACAGGATGCTGGGCTTGATGGACCCTTGGTCTGACCCAGCATGGCAATTTCTTATGTTCTTAAGTATGCAGGGTTTTGTCTCGAAAATGTCTTGAATGAGTGTCTGCTTGAACCATCACTGCATGTTAAGGTGTGGGACGCAGACCTGGGGTAGCCCCTTATATAAGATCCAAGTGATCAGAGTCTATCTGCTCGCTAAATCTTGCTCTGTCATCTTCTCTGCAGGAGAATTGCTATAAAATTATTTACCGATGGCATATCACCCCAACAAAGCTGTATTGTATATACCCTTGGGTGTCTGCCACATGTTGGAGGAATTGCGGGAATGTGGGCACTTTCTACCATATGTGGAGGTAATGTGGGTCGGTAGAGGCCTTTTGGGATAACCTATTTTCATGGTACATCAGTCTCTTGGTATACTGGTTGCTAAAGATCTCAGATATGTTTTATTAAACCTACTATGTCCGGGATAAGCAAGCCAGCGTTTGTGTCAGCAAGTTTTTATTGCAGCTACAGTTGAATTGGCTACATTCTGGAAACGACCTGAGATTCCGCTGGTCATGAAGGTCGTTCATAGACTCTGCAATACATACCAATTGGCTCATCTAACTGCTGTTAAAAATAAGTGACTACGTGCCTTTCAAGAAATATGGAACATTTAACCCAGTGGCTTAAATCCCCTGAATCTCCTTCTCTCTCCTAAGTGAGTGCTTGCTGCCCCTGGGCAACATAATCCTCTGGCCTTTTTCCCATCATTAACCCATTAATATATTCATCTTTCTTAATAAGGATTTGTTCTGATGTATGACTATCTTGGAAAGCATTTACAAACCTAAAATGGATTTCACTTTTTTTAGTCTCCCATTCCTTTTTTGTGTTGTATTTTTGCCATATTGTATTCTTACTACTTTTGTTATTTATGTTTAACATGATGTGCAGCATATATAATTTATGAACAAAAACAGAATGCTTCAATATTTTGTAAAGCAGTTTATTGTATTTGATTGCATTCAATAAAAATTAATTACAAAAAAAAAATGGCCCTAGGTCTAAGTTCTTTTGAGCTAGGAGAATAGAGCTTAGGTAGTAGAGGGAGGGATGCACTATTTCTGAAATAGCAATTCCATTGAGATTGCTAGAATGGCAGCCCCCCGCTGTTTAAAAAAGTTGGCCATGACATTGTGAAGTGTGGCTTTTGAGTTAGTTTTGAGGAAGTAGGAGTATTTCCTGAGTTAGTTTGTTCCCCTTCTTTTGAAACTGGGCCTGAAGCCTAGAATAACTACAGGAGTAGGATTGGGACCAGTACACTCTGGATGCTGGTTCCAGAAATTTGGTTGCCGAGTTTTGGACTTATCTTTAAGATTTCCTTCCTGTGAGAGCCCTGGTTCCCCCTAGCTGGAAGATTTTGGGGAGTCCAGTATCTAGGTTAGATCAGGAGGTAGGGAAGATTCCGCTGCTCTCCATCTCACAAACTAGGGGTTGAGATCAAGGACGATTCCATCTATTCCTCTTTGTGTGAAGATTTTTACCTTGAGTCACTGGGAAAGAAGTTTGCCACCCTTCCTATCCTGAAGAAGGGAGATCTGGGGAGCTGCTGTATTTACTGCTATTTGGATCTTTCCTAAGAATTGACCCTGTTTTGTCATCTGAAGAAAATTGTGAGTAAGCTCTATTGAGGCATTCTGAGGGCACCCAGTCAGAGTCTTCATCCTGGTCAGAAGAGGTACAATTTGGGAGACTGTGCAGCAGTCCAGCAGCAAGTAGGGGCCTTCCAGTCTTAACATCAACTGTCATATATCCTTTGGAGAGGTTGTATGTGTGCACCTGGTGCACAGAGCTCCTGGCTCTCAGAGAACAAGTCCGAACTCTGGAAGCTAGAGTGGCAGACCTGGAGGAGCTGAGGCAGATGTATATAGATGAGACCTTGGAATATAGTAGCTAAGTCCCAACTCCAGTCTGGCAGTCCTGGTGCTGCCTTGGATCAGGAAGGTCGCCTGATTGGAAAGCATCTCCCTTGTTTAGCAGGAAGTGATCCTGTAGCCAGGACCTGCTCTCCGGGTGATGCATTGTCTCTTCACACCAAGGACGAGTCTTCCAGGGCTGCTGCCCAGGAGGGAAGGGTTAGGTCAGCCATCATAGTTGGTGGTTTGTTTATTAGAAATGTAGATAGCTGGGTGGCTGGTGGATGTGAGGACCGTCTGGTAACTTGCCTGCCTGGTGCGAAGGTGGTGGACCTCAAATGTCACCTAGATAGAATTTTAGACAGTGCTGGGGAGGAGCCGGCTGTCGTAGTACATGTGGGCATGAAGGACATAGGAAAATGTGGGGGAGAGGTTCTGTAAGCCAAATTTAGGATTTTAAGTAGAAAGCTGAAATTCAGAACCTCCAGGGTGGCATTCTCTGAAATGCTCCCTGTTCCACGTGCAGATCTCCAGAGGCAGGCAGAGCTCCAGGGGCATATGAAACTTCTTAAACAATATCTTTAGTTAAGTTGAAATAAGTTTCATATGCCCCTGAAGAAGCTATCAGCGAAACACTGGCTGTGTTGGGTGCTATTCAATGCTTTTTAAATTTGTTTTTTGAAATATATTCTCTGGACTATGATCTATAACTTAAGTTTTAGAAAAATCTCCTTTGAAAAAATTTAATAGTGCATTAAAAAAATGTTATGAAGGTGAATAATCGAGAAGACTGGTTGGTTTCGCTGGAAACATAACATCTGACTTGCTGACACCTTCATTTAGGCTATAATTAAAAAGCGACTAGAGTTCCGATTTTTTTTTTTTTTTAATTGATTGTCTCTCTATTTGGGTAACTTTTTGTCTCCTCTAATTTAGATTTCAATTACCCCAATATTGACTGGGTAAATGTAACATCAGGACATGCTAGAGACGTAATGTTTCTGGATGGAATTAAATAACTGCTTCATGGAGCAGTTGGTTCAGGAACTGAAGAGAGAGGGAGCTCTTTTAGATCTAATTCTTAGTGGAGCACAGTATTTAGTGAGAGGTGAGAGAGAATGGTGGTGGGGCCACTTGGCAACAGTGATCATAACATGATCAAATTTGAACTAATGACTGGAAGGGGGACAATAAGTAAATCTACAGCTCTAACACTAAACTTTCAAAAGGGAAACTTTGACAAAATGAGGAAAATAGAACAAAACTGAAAGATGCGGCTGTAAAGGTTGTGTATAACAAGCGTGGACATTGTTTAAAAATGCCATCTTAGAAGCACAGTCCAGATGTATTCCACGTATTATAAAAGGTGGAAGGAAGGCCAAATGATTACTGGCATGCTTAAAAAAAACAAAACCTTCAAAAATTAACAGAAGGACCCATCTGAAGAAAACGGGGAAAAGCATAAGCATTGTCAAGTTAAGTGTAAAACATTGATAAGACAGGCTAAGAGAGAATTTGAAATGATGTTGGCGGTAGAGGCAAAAACTCATAAGGACTTTAAAAAATATATCCGAAGCAGGAAATATGTAATGGAGTCGGATGTACTATTAGATGATCGAGGGGTTAAAGGGACTCTTAAGGAAGATAAGGCCATTGTGGGAAAGGCTAAATTAATTATTTTCTTCTGCGTTTACTAATGAGGATGTTGGGGAGGTACTGGTTCCAAAGATTGTTTTCAAAGGTATTGATTTGTATGAACTGAACCAAATCATGGTGAAGCTGGAAGATGTAGTAGGCCAGATTTTCAAACTAAAAAGTAGCAAATCACCTGGTCCAGATGGTATGAATCCCAGGGTTATAAAAGAACTAAAAAAATGAAATATCAAATCTTAGTAAAAATTTCTATCCTTATCATTAAAATAGTCCATTGTACAATGAAGACTGGAGGGTGGCCAATGTAACCATAATATTTTAAAAAGGGTTCCAGGGTTGATCCAGGGAAACTATAATTGGTGATCCTGACTTCAGTGCCGGGAAAAATAGTGAAAACTATTCTAAAGATCAAAATTACAGAACATATAGAAAAACATGCAGCACAGCCAGCATGGATTTACCCAAGGGAAGTCTTGTCTTCTATTTTTTTTTTGAAGGGGTGAATAAAGGTGAACTGTTCCCTGTACGTACCCAGATCAGTCCAGACTCTTGGATTTTGCCTCCCTTCCAGCAGATGAAGACAAAGTTTTGTAGACACTGCCTCTGAACCCGGTGTGCCACCTGCAGCTCCTCAGTATTTTTGTCTCCAGCAGACTGAGGAGGTGCAAAACCTACAGGTCTTGAACCTATTTAAAAATAGAGAAAAAAAAGGAAGGATTTCTTCCCAGGAGGCTGGCACGTCCTGGTAGGACCATGCCAGGGATAACATGCCAGGGATAACAACTGGTGGTCCAATTTTCCTCACCTTCAGGAGCCTGAGAAGGTACCTTTGCCACCCTTTAGATAAGCTTTTAGATATTTTTTCTGTATTTTGTTTCGGGGGGGGGGGAGAGAAGGGAAGAGTGTTTTGTTTTTTTTTCCTGTGAACTTATTGAAGCTGTTCCCCGTTCATGGTGGGAAGGTAGGCTTTGGGTGCACAGGCTTTTTTTCCGGGGAGTCTCTCAGGTGCGCGCCAGCTCTGCAGTGCGCCACATAGTCAGCTGATCGCAGCCATTCCAGGGGCCGGCAGATTTGCTGCTTGTGGAGAGAGTGCCATGCGCCTTTCTCGGGCCGGCTGCTGTCATCAATGGCTCGGGGGGAGGGGTCAATTCGGCAGGGACTGCGACGGCTTCTTCCTTGCAGTGGGGGTCTGGTGGGCCTGGAGCTACCATGCGGGAGGCTGAGGCTCCATTCCTGCTGAGCGTGGGAACAGCAGCCATTTTGGATTCTTTTTCGGCTAAGGCACAGCATGCAGCAGGGGGAGGGGATCTCCCAACTGTGTTCTCTCCTGATTTCTCCACGGTGGAGGCCGGGGGGGGGGGGTGCTTCTGTGAGCCAATTGGGAGAGGACCAGGATTCTCTGGAGGAGGACTTACAAAGTTCCTCCCCCTTCTCGTCAGAATTAGTGCTTCTTATGCACAAAGTCTTTTCAGCTCGTCAAGCTGAGGAGCTGTCTGGTGCAAAGCGGAGGATGTCAGATTTCCCATCCTACCCCCCCAGAAAGAGACCCAGACTTATGGGGGCCTGCCCTTGGCCCTTCTGGGTTCCTCGGAAGAATTTGATTGGGACTTGCCATCTGGGGGTGGTTCTCCCGATGCAGACCCTTCTCATTTTCCGCAGGATACGGAGGAGGACATGGGAAAGATTCAGGCGGTGGAAGGTGATTTTTCCCAAGGTGGTCTGCCTTTCAAAGAGAGGAACTAGGGCCTCTGATTCTGCTTTTTCTGGCTGAATTAGGCATATCTGTTCCACAAACCCAGCCTGACCAGGAGGATGTAGATCAGGTCATGACCAGCTTGAGGGGTGATGAAAAGGAATTTTGTACAATGCAGCTAGCAGAGACGGCAGTGTACAAATCAATTCTTCTTTTTAGAATTTTCATCACTTATAAGGTTAAAATCTTTAATGATGATTTTACAATGGATACCTCAGTGTCTGTAACAGCCCCTAACCCCAACCCACCTCCCAAAAACTCACCCTGAATGAAAGTGCCCCCTTACAATGGTCCATATAAAGAGGATCAGGCTGAGCCCTATAAAGAGGTTCTCTCCCCATTGTTCACCAGACTCCTGCATCTAATGGGGAGCTGTAGCAAAGTGCTACACAAAACATACACGTTACGCGCAAGTGGCTGTTTTGGCATGCACAAGGCTTTTAAAATCTACCTTTTAGGGAATAGTCACTGCTATTACTGGCAAACCAGGAATCAACTCTGTTTTTGTTGTATAAACCTAAGTGTTGAGCTGTTTCATCTTGTCATGTGGACATCCTATCCTTGCTGACTTTCCTGTAAAGGAATTTTTTTGACAAGAGCTAAGCTCTTAATTCCATGGGGGTCCTGATTGTGGCTATTTTATAGTGCAGACATCGTATTCAGGGTATTCGGTGCCGAGCGTATTTGCCCCCACCCTTCAAGACTCTGATCCAATGGGATCTGGATCTTAGAACTCTTGTCTTCTCCTTCTGAGATGTTTAGCCATGTGTTTTCAGAGGATTTTCCTTAAGAGAAGTATCCCTAGTGGCCTATGCCCAGAATTAATTGGTCTACGACGAGAGTTACATATCTTACTTAGCAGTGATCCCTCCTAGACCTCCGCATATTTGGTCACTTTTAACCAGTGACATCTTTTTATCTAAGGTTGTTTTTGGCAGTATTTTTAAAGGGGCATATCATGGTAAAGTTACTCTCCTTTTATTAAAGGTCCTTTGAATCTTCCCCAGGTATTTAAAAGATGGCTAATCCCTTTCTGCTTTTAATAAGGCAGACCTCTCAAGGAGTGGCAGCTTCAAAATCCTCAGTCAATCTAAATCAAGCAGATTATCTCCTCAGGTTTTTGCTGATGGGTCAACAGGTTCCGTAGGCACTTCAAACTCATTTTATGAGGGCTCAGGCTTCCTCATGAGCAGAGTCTGTAGTGCCTGATTTGGAGGACATCTATAAGGCAAGCATTTGGTCTTTCTTAGATTCACTTGTAGGTACTACAGATTAGCAGTGCAATCCAAGGGATGCTCTGAGAATGCCTGCCTTGGGGCATCCTTGCTCGGAGCATCTTTGCTGGTCTATGTTGGAATGGGCTTGGGTATGACCCATATGTCTGGACTGGTGTAGCAGGATGGTAAGGAAGGAGAAATGTATTCTTACTTAATTTCCTTTCCTTGAATCCTCCACCAGTCTAGGACTCTCCTGGATAGTGCACGGTTATCCTTGATGATGGCCCTTGAGTTGTAATAAAATGTTTTGCCTTTGTGGTGCACCTGAGGCTGCCTTTATCTCCTTCTCCTGTGTGTGTTATGTCTCCTGTGGTGCTATTTAGCATGCATGGTGCCCTACTGACACACAGAAAACATGGTCCCTGCTCAGCAGAGTTTGCTTTCCAAGTAGGACAAAAATACAGGAGTTTCTTTTGTTCCTTATTAAATTTCTATTTATAGTTGTGATTTTAGGGGTAACTGGTATTTTCCATTGCTTTGACATAAATACTAGCTATTGGTAGTGCTGCACCAGCCTATTTACTGGGCAATGTTACTGAAAGTGTGTGCTATCTTTATCTATTAGTAGGCAGTAATTCAGACTTTTTTGGATTGGTGTAGCAGGACTCAAGGAAAGGAAATTGAGGTGTAATACTAAATTTCTCTTTATACAATTTTTTACTTGACAAGGTAAATGGGTTAGGTGTGCTTAAATCATCCATGATGTTAAAAATATACTCGTATTTTGAGAATTTCAGGTTAGATGGGATAAAGATGGAAAAAGCAAGCATACACTGGTTTTCATCTCTACTTGATCAGTGTGGTGTGTTATACTCATACACCAAAGGGATGAGGAGCAACATATACTATTTTTTTTATACATTTTTTGTATACAGCAGTGTAAGATGTCATACTCTGCTCTAATAGAGTATCAAGCTTAGTTTATTTACTTTAGAAGCACCTCAATATAATCATAAAGCCCTATAGCACAGTATTTTTTGTATTTATGCGCACACAGCATAAATGTATTTATCTGCGCACTCACAAATTTTTTTTTTTCCAAAAACGTGAAAAATACAGGAACAAATTTGCAAGGTATCGCTCCAGTGTTCAAACTCCAAACATATCTATATATCAAGAGATGGCAAAAAGGCAAAGGGAGCTCTCCAAAAAAACACCCAATCCCTTCCTTTGCATCTTTTTTTGCCATCTCTTGATATATGGGTATGTTTGGAGCTTGAATGTTGGATTGATAACTTGCTTTTCTGTTCCTGTATTTTTCACATATGGGCCTTAAAATTTTGGAAAAGGCTTTTTGGATGCTCGATAAGTATGTTTTCTATGTGCATAAATACAAAAAAAAAGATTGATATGAGATGTTATATTGGTATATGATTATATTGTGCTTTTGTAGTAAATGAACTAAGCTTGATGCTCTATTAGCATAGGGTATGATACCACCCTATGTATATACAAATTATATATAAAATACTGTATGTTCATCCCTTTGATATATTTGAGTATATTTCTTTTGGATGAGGATTTTTATGCCTTTTTTTTTTTATTAATGTTTTATACAGCACAGTGTACACTGTTCTGTAGATAACCTTGCTTGTTCACATACACGGTTTTAACCACTTGTGACTGAGAAAAGAACTTGTTTTCATATCTCTATATAGGTGGAAGAGTTTACCAGTGTCTATGAGGAAGTTGATGAAGAGCAGTACTCCAGGATGGTACAAGAACGCCAGGAGGATGACTGGATTGTGGATGATGGTAGGCTTTGATTTCTTTTGTAGATTCTTCTGAGGATCTTTCATTGTAAGGTGGTGTCATGCCTATGGCAGCTTCAGTGCTCAGCCAGGTGTAACATTGGGGAAAGAAATTTGGCTTAAAATTGTGCTTCTGGGCTACAGGGTGGCCCGTACCAGGGAGTAAGTGGACATCAGATTGCTGCTGCTTCAGAATAAGATGGTGTTTTGTAAATAAATAGCAGAAATGTTAAACTGGGTTAAATGCCAAACTGTCTTTAAAAAAAATAAAATAAAATAAAAATTGGTGTCTTGGCAGAAATATATCCTTAATAGTGTAGACCAGAAAAAAACAGAGCAGGTTGGATAGGTCAATTATTTATCATCTACAATGCCACAATGTTAATGGGTCAACACCATCTTCTTCCTGGAGTATGACTGTCCCTTTATGAGGCTCCTGGACTCAGGAATGAGAGATTGAAGTTGGTCTCCAAGTCTGAGACTCATGTATGAAAGCATGCAGTACTAAACATTGTGCCATGGCATTACTTTCACATTTTTCTTTTCTTTTTTTCTATTTCTTTGGTACACAGTTTTGTCAGCTATTTATTTAAAACTTTACACATCCTTTTGTGGCAGACCATAGACATGTTTAAAAGGTTGGGTTCCACCAGTATTAGGAGAGTCAGTAATGAATGAAATGTTATGTCTGTATAAATCAGCATTCAATATAAATAGTTTTGTATGTTCAGCTCAAAATCCATTTGAATAAAGGACCATCATACAGTAGCAGCAGGCATTTACTATTTCTGCCTTCTAGTGCTCAATTTGATGTAATCATCGATCACAAGAAATCCTTATGTTTTGTTTTTTAATTGCATATAAAAGTGAAAACACCATAATTTCCCCCCTTCTTGTCTTGAACATAGCCCTCCCACCCTGTACTGAAGTTGCAGGCCACTCTGTCTTCCTCGTCCTAACCAAATGTCATAGTTGTGCCATCCTTGAAAGTTTTTTGAAAGCTCATCACTTCTGTCAGTAGATCGAGTAATAATCTTCATTTCAGAGGGCTTGTCGAGGCAAAGGATATACAGAGCTGCCCTTATAATCAGCTTCATCTTTGCTGCTTTCAGCTCAGATTTCAACAGGTCAATGGTTTTATTTATTTAAAAACTATTTATAAACCGCCTTACTGATTTAGATAAATTATCCAAGGTGATATACAATAGTCAGATAAGAACAGCAAATAATACAATCTGTTTTCATAAATTAAAAATACAGAATTGCTCAAAATCATTATTTTAAAAGACCCTTTTAAATTCTATTATTTAGCATTAACCAGGCCTTCAATTTCTTATGAAATTTCAATAGATTATCAAAGCGGAATATAAAAAAACCAAAAAACTTCCCTAATCGCTAAAGGCAGCTTGTTCTACATCTTAAGAATGATCATAGAAAATGCTCTGTTCTGAAGCCTTGACAGATGGTATTTGTACATGATATTGCTGTTGAGATCTCTGCAGCCTACTTGATGTTCTCCAAGACAACAGCTTACTTAGATGTGGTCGTTAACCTTCAATACGTTAAAAGCTAAGACCAATGCCTTAAACTTACACCACGAACTATAGGAAGCCAATGCAGTTTTTTCAGCAAAGAAGTATTACTCTTGCCACCATATTTTGAATAACTGGTAGATGTCTCATTTTAATCTAGTAAGTCTCTGGTAGATACCATTTTAGTAATCTATTGTGCTCATAACCGAAGCATGAACTACTGATTTCAAGGCCTGTCTGCGTAAAGACCTCAGTTGATAGGCCATTCTTAAGTGTATAAATGCTGTCTGCACCACCATAGAGATTAGTTTCTCAAAAGTCCAGTCCTCAAGCAGTATATCCAACATTTTTATTTCACTTTTAGTTAATATCTCCACATCAACAGACAGGTGATATGTCAGTGGGTCTCCTCCAATTTGTAAAATGTGTTTTCTTGTAATTTAAAATTAAGCCATTCAGATTCAACCAATCACTCACTACAGAAATACAATCATCACAGATTTTTAGCACTTCCACTGGGTCTGACCCAAACTTACTAAAATCTGTATGTCATTGGCATATAAAAATGATTCTCTTGAAATCACTGAAACTAGTATCAAAAACCTCAATAACATTGTAATGCCCCTTGCCTCTAATCTGATGCACCTCTGGCATCATGCTGCATCCAAAGAATATGGCTGATTCCTGTAGCCCTGGACTTCCTTTATAGGTCCTCCAGCCGGCACTTCCTGTGGTGCTGGCTGATGATATCATATCCTGCATAAGGATATAAGGAAATCACTTGCAACTAGCCAATGCCTCATCAACAGGTCCTTATGCTCTGCAGCACGTGTTGCTATTCAGTTTGTGCCTTGTTCCTGATCCTGTGTGCCTCCTGTGTTCTTGCTTCCGACTGTGTCTCCTGCCCCTGTCCCTGCCTTGCTCTTGCCTCTCCTCTCCTTGTCTTGACCCTTGCTTCTCCTTGGACTGATCGCTCATGCTTTGACCCTAGCCTGGACCTTGACCAAGTCTTTCTGCCGCCTGCCCCAACCATTGCTTGCTCCTTAGCTTCAGTGTGTTCTCTTTGGGACATTTGCCCAAGTCCTGCCGATCCCCAGAACCCAAGGGATCAAGCTGGTATAGGTGAAGCCCAGGTCTCATTCCAGTTCGAGCATGTCCACTTGCTGTCGATGTGGGCCTAGCAGGTTTGCCTGCCAGGCTTCGTCAACTACGCCACAGCCAAGGGCTCACATGCTGTGACACAGTAGCCTTTTTCTTTTTTTTTTTTAAATCCCAAACATGATATAATTTGTTCTTTCAGTCCTCCATCTTCTTGGCTTGTTCAATAATTAAGGTAAACAAAACTCTGGATAAAGTAACACAATCCCAGAATTATAAATCAATATTAAAAAAACAGGTTATTTGTGCATAAACTTTCAAAAATACAACTTAAACCCTATAGCAATCTAGCAAAATAATTAAAATTTCAAAGAATAAAAAGTCTTTAATACAAGTTCAATGTATCCATAAGTATATGCATAACACACACAATTACCCAAAATATGAAAATATAAGAACATACTCAAAAACTTAGATATAAATCATAAATATTATAAATCAAACACATTAAAAAAAACCCCACAAAAAAACCCCCATACCAACCTTTTACTCACCCTACCCTTTCTAAACCCACCCAAAATAGCTACATTTTTCTCAAGATGTTTTAGTTATCGCCTTAAAACTGATGTCCTTGTTGAGGGACAAGGAGATAAATTAGGTGGTCACCTAGAGCAGTGGTCCCCCAACCTTTTTTGCACCAGGGACCGGCTTCAAGCAAGACCATTTTTCCATGGCCCGGCAGGGTGGGGCAGGGGCGGGGCTTTGGTCATATGGGGCGGGGTTATGGAGGGGGTTGGAGTTTAGTGCACACTTATCATTTAATTATGACATTTATAATGTGAATGTGACTCAACTCACCATAGGTTCTGACATGCATGGCACACTGACCCATGATCGTCACGGGGCTAGATGTAAAAGTACAGTTTGTATCCACGGGAACCCCCCTGACCCACAATAATGGATGTAAAGCAGAATTATGACATTCCCCAAACAACTCACCCTACAAAAAAGATATTCTGGTTCTGGTGACATCTCAGTAACAGCAACTCAAACTCCTTCTACTTCCAGGCTCAATAGCCCTACTTATGAAAAGACAGCAGTTTACCACCAATGCATGTCCTCTTGAGAAAACACAACAAATAAAACCGATACAAACGCTTACATGCTAGCAAAATATCTCATCTCGGTAACAGACACAGAACCGACCTAACATCCTCCCAGGATCTGTAGTAATGCACATAAACTAATCCGCACACGGTTACACCTGTATAATGGAATACACTCAAACAGGAGCAACCCTATCTATGAAAAGGCAACACTACAAATATTAAATCAGGCCTTAAAAACCAATACACCTCTTATTAGGAAAACAGAACAAGCAAGCAACTATAGATCCCCACACAGAAATAATTGTAAAACTATACTAATAAGCAGAATAAATGTTTCAAAACAGCTATGAACAGAATAACATCCAACAATTAAAAACTCATAAAAACTATTAAACATTCTCCAAACACCAATAAAATATTTCAAAAAAGCAGACATCACACAATTAAAATGGCAGTCAAGAAAAATAAACTTAAAAAGCCACCTTTACTTACCCCCTCCAGCAGCTCTCCTACTCCCCTTCCCTGCAGGCCGTGGCACACACCAGAAACAGCAGTAGAAGCTAAGCTCTATACTCATGGTCCTCTTCCTCAGTGCCCATGTCTCTCACACACACACCATACCAGTCATGCCCCCATGACCAGTTTCTGTCTCTCACACACCAATCATCTCCCAAACAGTCTTTGGCACACACACACCAGTCACCTTCCTGAACAGTTTCTCTCATGCCATATACACACACACACAGGCTTCCCACTCCCGTGTTCTACTTACATATATGGGCTTCTCACTCTCATAATCACTTTCTCTGTCTCTCTCTCTCTCACACACACACACACACACATACTCTCACTCACCAGTCTCTCACTCCCATGCTTGTTCTCTCCACATGCACAGGCTTCTCATTCCCATAATCACTTTCTCTCTCTCACATACACACTCACCAGTCTCTCACTCCCATGTTCTCTTTCAGAAATACAGGCTTCTCTCTCCCATGCTGTGTCTCACACACACCCAGGTTTCTCACTCCCATGCTCACTCTCTTCACATGCACAAGCTTCTCATTCCCTGAATCACATTCTCTGTTACACACACACCAGTCTCTCTCATTTCCATGCTCACTCTCCATGTGCACAAGCTTCTCATTCCCTGAATCGCATTCACACACACCAGTCTTTTTCTCTCACACACACCGTCACCTTACCAAGCAGTCTCTCTCTCTCATGCATGCACACTCACCCAGGTTTCTCACTCCCATGCTTTCTTTCACCCCCACAACACCAGGCTTCTTACGCCCATGCTTTCCCACTTACCCAGACTTCTCATTTCCATGCTTTTTCTCTCACTCACACACACACACACATCAGTCACCTCCCTGAGCAATCACTTTCATTGTCTCTCACATACACACACACATCAGCATTCTGACCAGTCAATCACACACAGGCTGGCTGGCTGCTTCTCTCACTCAGTTCCTCTCCCCCCCCCCCCCCCCCCGCACAAATGGGAGCTACAGCAGCCCCCGCAGACCAAGAAAGAAGGAATCCCATCAGCCGCGGGAGGCTCCTGCTGCTGACCCCTTTCTCGATTACCGGCTGTTTCAATTGCTCGGGGACCGATGCTGCAGCCGCCGCTGCTACTTTATCACGCGGCACGACTCTTTCTCCTTCCCGCGCACCACTTCCTGTTCCGGGTCATGGGAGGTCGGGGCAGGCGCAGGAAGAAGAAAAGGCCAGCCGCGGGTGGCACAGCTTCTAGCACCGCTGCCATTCCCACTGGGCTTGAACGTGCTGACAGCCCGGCGGCGACGGCAGCGGGAGAGACTGGGAGCGCGCGACACACCTGCCGGTGCTTGGCGGCGCTGCGGACCGGCAAAAAACTCCCACGGCCCGGTCCCGGTCCGCGGACCGGTGGTTGGGGACCCCTGACCTAGAGCACCAGAGTTTGGGGGTGGCAAATTCCAGCAAGCAGAAATGTCCAGAATGGGATGCTGTGCCAGAACTAATACTATCAAAAAAGGGAGCACTATTCTGGAGCCACTGCTTCGGGTAGGAGGAAGTACTGAGCTTAGAGGTAAGTGGAAAGGGGAGGGTGCATGACCGAAGGTTAGCCTAGGGCACCAAATACTCTTGCATTAGCCTTGCCCTCATCCAATATACAAGCACGAATAATTGATGTCTTAAAGGCTCTTCAAACATCATCAGCTACAGCTGTTCTTCAATGGCATCTGAAGTGTTATATTTATGCACAGTGTCACTATAATATAATCATAGGTCATTTATGTGCAGAAATATCTTGATGTAAGCGCTAGTCTGGTTAGATAATAGGTGTTTTGTCCAATATTGAAGTGACTGTAAAATCAGCCAACATTGATTCAGATACCACAATTTGAAACATTGAATCAATATCGGGTGATTTTATCATTGCTTCAGTATTAGATAAAATACTTAGTATCTAACCTGACCAGTGCTTATATCAATGCAAATGTTTCTATTTGAAACTTAGGTAAAACAAAACAAAAATATTTTTGCACGTGACCTATGATTATATTTTACTGATGCTTAGCATACATTTATCACACAGACTGTAACTGGCATGAAATATGGTCATATAAATTCACATAGTCTAATGTTTCTATGAATCTACAGTGAAAATTGTATAGTTTTTGTATCCTGTATCCCAAAATAATATGATAAATTTGACTAAAAAATATTATCTTACAGCAAAAAATCTTATTACAGAAAGGGTAAACATACAAAACTTTTTAAATCAGTTCTATATCATTCAATTTACATAAATCAAATATTTAACATTATACAATTGCATCAAAATTAAATAAATCATAACTATCACAAATAAAATACAAACATTAAGAGATTTACATGAAAAAGATAACGTAACAATCTCCCACTCCTCAATCACCTATTTTATTCATTTTATTAGTTTTTTTTGGTGGTCTGATGTGTTTGTGCCTTGTGAAAAGCTTTTTTTCATTTGAGATTTGTATGGTAAGTGTATATGTTGAGTATTTTATATATTTATATTTTTTTGATGGTTCTTTATTTGGTTGTAGTATGTATTTTAGTTCCTCTGAAGCAGCCTCAGCTTTGAGGCAAAACATGGGCCTGTGGTAGGATAACATTTTGAAGTAGGATAACATTTAAAGCAGCACTAGCTTTGAAGAGATTTGAAGCGGGACAAGATCTAATGTGGCATGTTCTTTGAAGTTACATAGTTCCTGGTGGAAAGCTACGTTTTTGAATGGGATGAGATCTGAAATAGGAGAAATTTCAAAGTGGCATTCAGCTTTGAAGTGGGACAAGATCTAAAGTGCTATTACCTTCAAGGCTACATCGGTTTGGTATGAAGCTATATTGTCGATAGTTAATATATTTGCTGCATCTTGAAAAGAATGAATCAGATGTGTGTTTGGGCCATATGGTTCATGTGAATGTGGTTTGGATGATAGAAGCTTTATGGGTTTAAGGTGATTGAGGGGTGGGAGATTGCTGTCTTTTTCATGAAAATTTGTGTTTGTTTTATTGGTTTTGTGATGTTTATGATTTTGATATAATTTTGATGCAATTATATAATGCTAAATGTTGAAATAAATTCTATGATATTAGAGAATTCTTTATTAAAAAACATTTTGTTCTTTTTCTGTAATTGTATCCTATATCCCTACACAGGCCTATGTTTTGTCTCAAAAGAGGCTGCTTCAGGGGAACTTAAAAAAAAATAAAAATAAATAAATAAAATCACAAAGTATAAGTATTTTGTGTACTCTTTTAAAAACAAAAAACCCAGAAAAAGCAATACTTCAAAAACTCATCAGTAATTTATCACTGATTAAATCCAAACCAACACCAATTCAACTTAAAACATACATTTGAAAAATGAAACAAACATGCTAGCCAAATGGCTTTACACATTTCCAAAAACACAGTTAAACCAATCACAAATAAATGAAAACTGCCACCCAGTCCTTACTGCTCAAACCCATGAAAAGTTCAGCTCAACCAATCACATAAATGACAAGTCCAAAAAAAAAAAGTGAATGTCTCTTGTTATCCACGTCTGAACAGGTTGATTATGCAGAATATAAATTTTTGTAAATAGAAAAGCAAACATGTTTCAGTCCTGTCATTAAGGTCACAAGGAATGACAATTTAAAAGAAAAACCCATATATGTTCTAAATATATCAGCTGGCAAGCTAAAGATGATGTGGTAACAATTGCTGTAAAATGCAAAACTGCAGCTCCACAGGGGAATGCAATGCCTCCACGCAGTGCTGCACAAGTGGTACCTCAACCCAGGCTTGATTAATATTGTTGCAGTGTTCAGTGATGCGAGTGATTTTACTACATAAGACCACAAAGGCGCCTAATTGCATAAAATCTCATTGCATGATGGAACAGGTAGTAGAAATAGGTTGTGTAAACTTCAAAAGTATTAGATATGTTGTCTTGCAAAAGTATTCAACCCCCTAAAAAAGTCAGCAGATTTGTGTGGATTAAAATGACACACAGATTGTTCCAGACAGTATGTTTGTTGCAAACCAGTATGCTCTTAAAGTAAATTTTCAAAGTCGCAATTCATTATTTCTCTGCATTTTTTTTTTTTGGAAAATAAAATAAATTGAAACATGCTGCTTGCAAAAGTGTTCAGCTCCTTCAGACTAGTACTTGGTAGAATCAACTTTTGCAGCAGTAACAGCTTTGTCTGTTGGGGTAACTTTCTACCAGCTTTTGCACTCTGGGAGTGATTTTTGCTCATTCTTCCTGGCAGATTTGCTCCAGGTTGTTCAGGTTGGTTGGATGATGCTTATGGACTGCAATTTTCAAATAGTGCCACAGATTTCTCGATTGGATTGAGATCTAAACTTTGGCTTGGCCATTGTAGAACATTTACCTTTTGTTTTTCAACCACTCCTGTGCTGCTTTGGCTTTGTGCTTGCGATCATTGTCCTGCAAAGGTGAACTTTCTTCCAAGTTTGTTTTTTAGCAGACTGAAGCAGGTTGTTATCCCTGTATGTTGCACCATCCAGTTTTAATAAGAATTCCCATCCTTGCTGAGGGAAAGCATCCCTACAACATGATGCTGCTACCCCCATACTTTACTGTTGGGATGGGGTTTGCTAAGGAATGGGCAGTGTTAGGTTTGCACCATACACAGCATTTTGAATTTTGGGAAAGAAGCTCCATTTTTGTCTCATCTGATCACAAAACCTATGCATTATACACAAATTAATACCTAACGAAAAAGCAGAATTGCTGAACACAGCACTTTGTATACATGTCCCTCATAGAAACCTGAGATCAGCCAACAAAGCACCTCTAACTGTACCTTCTGTTAGAACAGCAAAACTAACTCAAGTAAGAGAGAGGGCATTATCATTAGCAGGACCTATACTATGGAACACCATGCCTCTAGAGCAGCGGTTCTCAACCGGTGTGTCGCCAAGCACCGGCTGGTGTGTCGAGTGCTCCTGGTCTCTCCCGCTGCTGTTTCTTCCCTGCTGCCGTTGCCGCCGGGCTATCAGCACGTTCAAGCCCACTGGGAATGG